>NC_054608.1:26071195-26692157 GCF_004785595.1 Juglans microcarpa x Juglans regia
ATTACTAATACTAAATATAATTTTAGGATGTACAAGTTCTGTCCACTCCCTTTAAAAAAATACGAGGTACACTATCAAAAAAATTATTATTTTTCATATAGATCCCAAAGTTATCCACGTATTTAAAATGAAGTATGTGAGTCTTACACACTCTAAGATTGCAAATATTATTTTTTTATAGTGAATCTCATCCTATAAAAGCTCATGGATATAGTTTTATTGCCAAACCATGTAAATCTTTGTGTATATGCCTTTCTTTATATTTTATGTGCTTTATTATTTAGTCCATGGATAAGCATCTAAGTACTGTACCTCCGTTCATGCACTACCGTAGGCCATTCGATCGTACTGCTGGCTTCTGGCGTTAATGGAAAATTACATCAACAAATAGCACTGTCTATTAGAATTAAGATTATCACTCTACAAAGAAAAAGTATACCCAATGTGAGGGGATTTTTTCACGACCCATGACTTTTCCTAGGCCCAGCCAATGGGTAGGGAACTCACTAGAAGACATAATATGAGAGATGGAGTGGGGGACAAGAAGAGAATAAGAAATGGAAGTGTAGGAGGCATGTGAAAGTAATGTTAGGAGAGGAAAATGTGAGACTTGGCATAAAGCAAGGAAAATCAATGTCAAGAGAGAAAAAGTAGGGAAATGACTTAAAGTAAATGGAGAGCAGGTGATAAAAGGCGAGGGAAACCTACGGATTCGGGACTTTTTCAAACACTTTTTTTTGGGGCAACTTCGACTTCTTTGGACTGGGGGACTTCTTCTTCAACCAGAGAACTCCAAAGAGAACTTCTTCTCCATAACATAACTTTACAGCTTCCATTGTACAAAGGGAAATAGGAGACCATGAGAGATTGTAAACATGCTTATTATGTGGAATCTCTTCTCCCCAAACCTCTGTGGAAGTAGACCTAGTGCCGAACCACATAAATCTGTGTGATCTCTTTATTTTCTGTATTTAAATATTATTCATCACTAAGGATGTACGAATCGACACCGTACAGCTGCACCAGACAATTACTGGGGGCTCACACAGTATCGATCGAGACCCAGCTCTAAAGACCTGAGTTGCTAGGGCCTGGCCCAAGAGCGTGCGAAACACGACGTTAACAGTGGCGTTGTCTGTGGGATCGTAGTAGATTTTGCGTGTCCTTTGTATGCATGCAACAACCCTTTCCAGGCGACTTGGAAGAGACACTGAGTAAGTCATGGAGGCAAGGTTGAAAATCATGGAGGAATGGGTGACGAAGTTGACCAATGAAGTGCAAACGCCTTGTAAAGAAAACGAGGGGCTCATATCGAAGGAGCAAATAAAGATTCTCCAAATAAGTATATTCGACTTTTCCACTTTTATTTTTATGAAAAGCGCTATTGCTGGGAAGAGGCGATTAAAAGCGCACTGCATTTGAATCTTTTTTATATATCTAGCATGTAGGGCCAAGGTCCCAAAATCCCTAGCGACGTGAACTTAAATGCACACTGGGCGCATACGCACAACGGGCAGACATTGTGCACTTAAGTGCACAGTGCCCGCACGGACTTCAAGTCCCGACTGTGCATGGCATGCACAGTGCCATGCACAATACGGGTTACGCAAGGCAGTGCAACGGGTAGCTTATGGCAGCCCATCGTGAGCTCGCAGGACACACTGGCGGCCACCTTTAGGTCTATCGGCGCTCTCTACCCCTAACGGTAAGGACACCCTAAGCCGACAAATGTCACATGAACTCTGCAGTCACGCACGACAACGCATAGCAACAACAACAACTGTAAGCTACGGAACCTCACCATTCAAGGTGAGAACCTCACCATGCGGATCCCATGCCCATAGTCACGCGTGGCAATTTCTCTTCTCAACCTAGCCCGACTGTGGCACAGCGAGGACGACAGCGGCTCCACCTTGACCCATCGGCGTATAAACTCTAAAGACGCCACTAGGTTGGCCTCCGACCACTCCTAGCCAACAGCACCTTTATCGTGAGCTACGGATACACGACCTTAACAGACTCTCCTTGGTCGCATGCAGCAGTGGGCAGAGCCACTAAGCGGCCTAGCATCACGGCCACTAAACTCCACGACCAAAAGCTCCGCAACCTCCACTCATCGACCTCCACTTGTCGGTCTCCACTACACGTCGACCCCTCTCCACAGCCATACAGTGGTGGGAGAACTACTCCTCGGCCAGTACTCCTCCTCCACCAGCAACTCCACGACATCATCTTCAAAGGCTACATGGCCTTAATTCCACGACAACAACTTCAAAGGATGCACGGCCTTAACTCCTCGACAACAACTTCAAAGACTCTCCACGGCCATGTAATGCAGCCAAGCATAGCGGCCACTCTACGTGGCCTCCATATAGTGCGGTCAAAAGAACTTCACGGCCTTAGCAACCTCTTCACGGCCACTAAGCTCCATGGCTTAAGCTCCACAGTCACTACATGTGCGCCATGCACTATGGCCATATACAAAGCAAACAGCACTTTACGGCCAAAGGCTGCGCGGCCATTACATGTGCACCATGCATTGCGGCGATCTATTTATTTGCTCGGACTCTTACGAGTTGCAAAAAAAAATGGAAGCAGGAATAAAAAGGAAGAGCAAGGAAGAAAAGAACGACAAAACAACTGTAGGCAATTTCGGTCAATCAACAGCGAGCAAAAATCAGGCGTGGCAACTACACGCTCCAGTTTGTCTTCTTTAAAACTTATGTAAATTCTATTTTACTAACGTGATTATTTCCTCTGGTGTGAATTTTGTTTTGTACGACCCGACATTGCAACAACAAAATCAACCAAGTTCCATCAGCAAGTCAACTCCACTAAACAAGAACTCCATTAACAACTTACCTCTTCACAAGACAAAAAAGGAAAGGTATGCCTAAAAGGTTGCCTTGTCTCTCTTACGGAGGAGTGTCAGTCGGTCCTTGGCCACCCAAAGACAAATTTTACCTTCCTTGTAAGCGTCAACAGGTGGGAGTTGGTTCAGTAACAGATTGCCTGAACAACTTACCTCCCCATGAAAGATGATAGGTGAGCAGGTGGCTCAACCTCCTCGTCCGGGAGAGTGGGATCAGCAGCGAGGCAGCCCAAATAACTAACTCTGAGCTCCACTGTGACAAAGTGTGGGATCAGCGCCAGCCTGATCCAAACCTACCATTTCCTATGATGTCAACAGGCGGGAGCGAGTCCAGTCACAGACTGCCCGAACAACATACCTCCCTACAAAGGATGATAGGTGAGCAAGCGGCTCAGCCTCTTCCTCCGGGAGAGACGGACCAGCCTCAAGCGACCCGAATAATTTGCCCCGACCCCCTTCATGGTGAAGGAGAAGTCAGCCAACTGTTCTCCGAACTTACCTCCCCACAGAATGTCATAGGGAAAGATAGGTTTTAAGGTTGCCTTATCCCTCCCGCGACGAAGTGCGGACTAGTCCTCAACTACCCGAAGAAAAATGTTTAACTTCTATATCGACGTCAACGGGCGGGAGCAGGTTCAATAGTAGACTGCCCGAACGACTTATCTCCTTGCGGGATACCATAGGGAAAGGTAGGCCTTAAGGTTGCATTATCCCTCCCGCAGCGGAAAGCGGGATCAGCCTTATGGATATCCGAATAACTTACCCCAGCCCCTGTTATGATGAAGTATGGATCAACACCAGCCTAACCCAAACTCATTCTGTCCTGCGGTGTCAATGGGTGGGAGCAGGTCCAATAACAGACTGTCCGAACGACTTACCTCATTGTGGGATACCATAGGGAAAGGTAGGCCTAAAAGTTGCCTTATCCCTCCCACTGTGGAGAGCGGGACTAGCCCCACGGCTGCCCGAATACTTACCCTGAACCCCACCGCAGTGAAAGAGTGGACCAGCCACATCACTATCCGAATTACCTTCTGGGGGGACAAAGAAGCGAGATGGCATGAGGCATTCCGACCTCTCCCCAACAGAGAGCGGGATGAGTCTATAGACGGCCTGAATAATGAAGAGAAAGACACGGACATCATCAACATAATCTACATCAAAGGGATCACCATCAGCAGCTTACCTCTCATCGAGGAGAAAAAGGAAATGTGTGCCTTAAAGGTTGCCTTGTCCTTCTTATAGAGGACTGCGGGTTGGCCCTTGGCCACCCGAAGACAGAAATCTCCTCCAACAGACTTTACTTCAACAAAAGAATCTCAAACAATAGAATCGCCACTAAAGGAAATTCCACCAGCTCCAACCTACCCCCCGCGAGGCAAAAGGAACGAGTCATGCCAGAGGCGGCTCTATCCCTCTTGCAGGGGAGTGTAAGTCGGCTTTCGGCCACCCGTCATGTTTATCAACAGAACCTCTATCGACTGAATCTCCCCAACGAAATCCCCAACAGTGGAATGTCATCTCTAGCAATAGAATGCCAAATGGATAGCGCCTCAGACCTTCATCGCATCCAAGCAAAATAGCTCAGGTTTTCGAATTCACTAACAGGTTTGACTTGTGCAGCATCTCCTACTTACCTTCCCAAGGAGATCAATAGGCAGGACCCTTAAGGCAGCCCAGGCAGCCTCAAAGAGAAGTACGGGTTCAATCTTTCGACTGCCCGACATTACTTTCAAGACGGCATAGCACAACCAGACATCTCCAACTTACCTTCTCATGAGGATTTATAGGCGGGACCAGCCTTAAGGCGGCTCGGCCTGCCTCATGGCGAAGTGTGGATTCAATCTTTTGACTGCCCCGACATTACTTTTGAGATGGCATAACACAGTCGAAATTCTCCTACTTACCTTCCCGTGAGGATTGACAGGCGAGTCTAGCCTTAAGGCGGCCCAACTTGCCTCACGGTGAAGTGCGGGTTCAGTTTTTTTAACTGCCCAATATTACTTATTCAGGCAGCATCTCCACCAGCAAACGCTGGGTGTTCGCACTCATGCCATAATCGCAGCTAGCATTAGGGCTGGGCTCCGACTCCGACGGAGTCGGAGTGCTCGTTTCTGACCTCCGACTACGACTCCGAATTGGAGTCGGAGTCCGACTCCGATCTGAGGTCGGAGCTCCGACATAAGATCGGAGCTCGACATGCGCTCGACGTGGCGCTCGAGCGGAACTCTTTCAGAGAGGTTCGCTCGACTTCCGCTCGACATGTCGATCGAGCCAATGTTCAATACAACGTGTGCTCGACTTGAGCTCGACACCTCGCTCGAGCGCAAGTGTACAGTAAAAAAAATTTCGGAGTCGGAATCGGAGCTTCTTGGAGCTCCGACTCTGACTCCGACTCCGACTTTGAATTCCGATGACTCCGACGAAGTCGAAGTTGGAGTCGAAGTGGAAGTCGGACGGAGTCGGAATTTTCAGAATTTTGCACACCCCTAGCTAGCATGTTACCTTCGGGAATGCACATTCGAAGTTAACGTCCCTTCGGGAATGCACATTCTGGGTCCACAATTGGCTGAAGTGGACCCAGAGGGTTGACAGGCACCCTGACCACTGCACGTAGGTTACAACCAACACACTCTAACATTAACCGCAATCCACATTAGAAAATGAAAGTTCACAAACGTCGTCAAAAACGAAGACACCGGAGGAAAGTATGCCTTTCGACAAGACTTAGGGCGAGTCCAGTCTTACAAACCACTCACTCCCCCCCCCTACAATTTTTATAAAAGTCAACAAGCGGGAAAGGTCACTCCTAGGCGTCCAAATAGGCGGGCAAGTCGCTTGACTGCCTGGCGAACTTCTGTACATGCTCCATGCGGTCAAACCTACCTCCCAGCAAGGCCAAAGGGACCAGTCACGACAAAAATGGTTCTATCCCTCTCGCAGAGGAGCGCTGGTTGGCCGAATTGGCCTTCGGCCACCTGACATATTTATCAGGAGGATCTTCATCTACAAAATATTAGTAGTGGAAAATATTTATCAGCGGGAAATATTCATCGGCGGGATCTCCATCTACAAAATATTTATCAGTGGGATCTCCACCAACAAAATTTTTATAATCCTGAAATATTTTTCAGCAGAAATATTCATCGGCGAAATCTCCATCTACAAAATATTTATCGACAAAATCTCCATCAACAGGAAATATTTATCAGCGGGAAATATTCATCGGCAGAATCTCCATCTACAAAATATTTATCGACGGAATCTTCATCTACAAAATATTTATCAGCGGAATCTCTATCTACAAAATATTTATCAACCAAATCTCCACCAACAAAATATTTATCGGTGGGAAATATTTATCAGTTGGAAATATTCATCGGCGGAATCTCCATCTACAAAATATTTATCGGCAAAATCCCCATCTATAAAATATTTATCAGCAAGAAATATTCATTGGCGGAATCTCCATCTATAAAATATTTATCGGCAGAATCTCCATCTACAAAATATTTATCAGCCGGATCTCCACCAACAAAATATTTATCAGTGGGATCTTCATCAACAGAATTTTCAATAATGGAATCTCCATTAAATGAATCTTCGCAAATAGAAACTAACATTCTTATAATGCAAGAATGAGCAAACGGGAAGAAAAGCTAAGGAAAAGTAGCGAGACAAAGTGAAAGCAAAATAAAAGGAAAGGAATGAGCAAACGGAAAGAAAAGTTAATGAAAAGCGGCGGGACAAAGCGAAAAAAAAAAGGGGGGAAGGAAAAAAAAAGAGGGCTCGACGGGGTTAAGCAGTAGGAGCAAACTGAAGTGGCTAAAGGAAACAGAGCTAAAGGAAATAAGGGCGAAAGCAAAGGCAGCTAAGGAAATATAAGTGAAAGGAATGAAGCTAAAGAAAATAAGGGTGAAAGGGAGTTAAAGGAATTTGAAAGGACATAGTGACGACATAAAGGCTCGGTGGGGTAGAACTCCACGTATAGACCGACAAGCAGAAGAACTGACAGCCCAACAGAATGAAGCAAGGAAAATGGAAAACAGAATATAAAATTTCCATCAGACAAGTCCGATAGGAATTGGCGGGATAATGTAAGGTGAGTTTTCCCTGGCCCATGGATTTTTCTAGGCCTAACCAATGGGAAGGGGACTCACTAGAAGACACAATTTAAGAGATGGAGTGGGGGACAAGAAGTGACTAAGAAATGGAAGTGTTAGGACTCAGGAGGCATGTGAAAGTAATGTCAGAAGAGGAAAATGGGAGACTTGGCATGAAGCAAGGTGTCAAGAGAGAAAAAGTAGGGAAGTGACTTAAAGTAAGTGGGGAGCAAGCGATAAAAGGCAAGGGAAACCTATGGATTCGGGACTTTTTTGCACACTCTTTTTGGGGGCTACTTCGACTTCTTCAGACTGGGGGACTTCCTCTTCAGCCAAAGAGCTCCAAAGAGAAATGGGAGGCCATGAGAGACTCTAAATAAGCTTATTAGAGTGGAATCTCTCATTCCCAAACCCCCGTGGACGTAGGCCTAATGCCGAACCACGTAAATCTTTGTGTTCATATCTCTTTATTTTTTGCATTTAAATACTGTTCATCGCCAAGGATGTACGAACCGACACCGTATAGCCACACCGGACAACTTTCGAGGGCTCACACACAGCATCGATCGAGATCCAACTCTGAAGATTTGAGTTACCAGGGCCTAGCCCAAGGGCGTGTGAAACACGACATTAACACCCAATACCAAGAGGCCCCCAACAAATAAGTCAATATATTACTTATTCGTCTAAATTTGGCCTACGCAATTTAGTATTAAATCCAAGTTGTTTCTCACCAACATGTTGGTCCACCGTGTATGGTGGTGCATTGTGTCATACACCCAAGAAAACGAAATTTGAAAGCCATGCAAGCATGAGCATGCCAACCTCCTATCCTAAGCGAGCATTCCCAATGGACTCCGTGTCCATGGGTGTGGAATGCTCCCGGCCCATTGATGCCCGAATATTTGATTGGCGGTGATAGGCAATTTGGTCTCTCCTCACATCCTAGCACAAAAGGGTGCCCACAAACTTTGATGCCGAAGGGCATCGCCCACTGACTTAGCTATGAAGTTCACCAAGTATGGAAAAAGTTTGTGGAATGGACTACTTGCAACCTTGGTGAGTTGGTCTTGTGGCAAGCACATCCCGCCAAACTACATGGCAAGCAACATCCTACCACATGATTCCAAACTTCCCACAGTAACCGTGACTACCACGTGACATACATCAAGCTCACCAAAGCTTTGCTCACCTTCTCCCCTTCCTGCCCATGGAGTCCTCATGCTCGCCTCCACTTCTACTACCAATGAAGCGCAACTCCCCCAGTGAAGGAGATCATCTCGCCTAGTTACTATGCTCGCCAACTTCACGCCCGCTACTACAACTTCTCACCATCATGACCAGTAGTATCTCGTCCAGCTCGAAGACACCCAACATCGAATACTAGAACATCTCGCCTAGTCATTACAGTATCCAACCAACATGGTGACCAAGGGAAGCTCAACTACTATGCCCACCATCATGACCTTGTCTGCGTGATTGGAGCCACTTACTCATCACCCACAAGCAACTCGCCCAAGGATCGCAACTCGACATTCCCCATAGAAACTTCTATCAACTCTCCCACCTGTCTTAAAAACTTGTGTGTTTCTCGCAACCAAGCTATCTCACTTTGATCGCCACCATGCCAAAATAGCCAGCGCACACCCTACTAGCACCAAGCTCGATTGCGCTAGGCGAGCGCAAGGCCCAGATCACCATAAGCAAGACAGTGTGGGCAAGCTCATGCCTGCCTATATCTTGCCACTACAACCGACAACTAGCCGACATGTTCTTGAACATCATTTAGACATCCTTTCATAACGTCAAGCATAAACATCATCATTTCATTTCAAGGAACATAAAGGCAGTAAATATTACATATAACAATCATTCACATGCATACAGCTATTCTTGAGGTGCATAAAAATGGGCCTATCAAAGAAGGTTATTACATACATATACCTTAAACCATTAATATTTTAACATACTTTCATAAACCATCTTTTCATTTCTAAGAAAACATTCCATCTTCATTTTCATATCATTTAGAAAACTCTAGAAGAGTATGAACATAATATTTATCTGGATTCCATGCTATTTTTATTTCATAACATAACGTCATTTCTTTTTCAAGTATATAAGCAACTTAAACTTAAAACATGCATAAAACTACCATTTACTTAAACTTCCTTCATTTAGACCCATTCAATTATCTAACCCATCTTCCATGCATTCTTTTATCATCGTTCTCTAAATTCTCAAAATCATAACTTAGGACCCATTTAATGTCACCTTCTCCATTGGCTGCAGTGGTTATAGCTTTGGGTAAAATAGATGGTGGGTGCTGAAGGCTTGAGGTGTTGGTGCCTTTTCTTCACAGAGATTATGGTGGTGGTGGACTGCAGCTATTAGACTTTCGTGGTGGAGGTTTATGTGAAAGTGGAAGGTGCTGGTGCTAGTTCTGGGTAGAGGCGACATCACGTGGTGAAGGAGTGGTTTGCAGCGGTGTTGTGGGCCTGTGGAGATCGTGAGTGAAAGGGAGAAATCTAGAGAGATAGGTTTGCTAAGGGGGACACCGATGGCTAGGGGTTTTCTTGGAAGCTACTGCAGCGTGAATGGGGGGATGTGCTCACGGTGACCTAAGGTGGTTGGTGGTTGGGCGTGGATGTTTAGTGCAGACAAAGGAGGTCGAAAGAGAGAGAGATATATGTGGGATGAGGGTGAGGCTGAGAAGGAGGAGGGGCTAGTCGCCGGCGTGGCACGACAACGTGCTTATGGTGGCCAAGGTGGCTGCTCATAGTGGTGCCCAGCGGCTTGGCACAGGGGAGGGCGAGATAGGGACGGTGCTAGGGGAAGAAATGGAAAGAAAAAGAAAAGAGGAAAGAGAAAGGGGAGAGAACTAAGGTTTTGGGTAACAAATCCTAGCCCTACATCTTGGGGTTCCTAACTTAAATCCAACAATGTAGATAAACTCAAGGGAAATAAAGGAGGACTAATAGAAAATAAGGAGTAGAAAATAAATGGAAGGGAAATACACTAAGTGTTAAAACCAAACTTTGTATTCTTGATCTAAAAATAATAATTTTTATCATAAAATGAAATGATGATCTTAATAAATATTTCTAAGGAAATAAAATCATATAAATAAATGAATTACTAAAAATCTATTTAATTTTCAAGACTCCAAAAATTAAAGAAGCTTACTTTAAAAATTAGGATTGGTTCGATGATACTAAAAATACACCATTTAAAATAATTTCGGAATTTTAAATATTTGGAGGATTTTAAAACACTCGGCTCAATTTAAAAATTATTTGCCAAATTTAAAATAAATATTGAAGATTTTAAACATTTAGGGCTCGTTTGGATAGTGAGATGAGATGAGATGATATGGTTTTAGATGAGTTAAATAAAATATTGTTAGAATATTATTTTTTAATAATTATTATTTTGATATTTGAAAAAGTTGAATTTTTTTATTATATTTTGTATGAAAATTTGGAAAAATTATAATGATGAGATGAGTTAAAAGTGTTTCTATATCTAAACGGAGCCTTAGGCGAGGCTCGTGACCAATCTGAAAGGAAAATGAGTGGTTGGGTCACAATCTCTTATCCTTATAAAAATTCCGTCCTCAGAATTTGCCTATGCATCATTCAAATTTGTTCATGCTCATCATCACATCATCTTCATGCCTTCATACACTTTCATTGCTTCAATCACTTCTTGCATAACACCTTGCATCCCTGCGTCTTGTCAATGCTCCATTGACATGCTCAAATCATTTCCAGGCACTTAATTCGATCCATCATGTAGCACTTGTACCTTCAATACTACAATCCTTACTAAAATGCTTTGAAGTCATCATCTTATCCTCTATCTTGATTCCAACTTAACTCATGGTCATTCATATACTTCGTGTCTATCTCAATCCATCTATCGTTCCTAATCCATTCTTCGCATAAACATGTAACTATTCCTATGCATTCCATAGCCCATTCCTTCTCTTCTAACTACCTCCATTCCTTATAACGTCTTTCAGTTCATGCACTTAACATCACTTCTTCTAGTAGGTGCCATTCTGACATGCATGCATTGACAATTTTGTACTTTTGAACATCATAACTTTAAAACATAAACCTTTCATATATTTACTACAGAACAAGACAAGCCTCAAGAAGACTTCAGCCTTGGTTTTCCTTGAATTTTCTATTTTCATTTCAAAAGTTTTCATTCTTCATAAAAAAATTTCTCTCTTTCATTTTGAAAAGTTTACAGAATCTTTCATAACTTGGGTTTTGTTCTGATACCACCATGTAACATTCGTCCTTGTAGTGAGACTTTAATAAATAGTTTTAGAAAATGAGGCAGGAATTATTGAACTTTTTAAAATTTTTTATCTTCCTCCCCAGGGTATAAAAGATTCTATAGTTAAAATTAAAACCAACTTTGTAAATCAAAAAGAGTTTACAATGGTACTCATTAGATTAAACATACAAAGTCATTTTACAGAATATGCTTTTATAAATTGCATAAAATGAGCCTAAACTTTTATCACTTATCATTTGAACCATGTATGTCCTGACGCTTCGTCCTCATTTTGTTCCTGGGAAGGGGAGGAACATACATGCAATAAAAATGAGTTGAATACTTAGTAAACATTACTTCATAATGTAAAAATATACTAACATAGATTTTCATTCATCATTCATCTACATATTTTACATGAAACATTTATTTCCTTTGAAAAACATTACAAGGTGTGGTTTTTCTTTAAAAATGTCTTCATTCCTCGTAAAACATTTTACACACCTTATACATTCATTGATAAAGAAACTAAAGCATTCATACATTCAATTAACTGTTATCGCTTTGCATTGGCCGGTACACACTATTACATTCCTGTGTGTTGGGGTTAGCAATCTTTTGAACCTGGACTCCGCCAATGGCCACATGTTGAAAATCTCTTTCAGTTAGGGGCAACACTGGGTGCACTACAAATATTACTTACTTGCAATCTATCCAATCCATTGGTACCATCATCCATTCAGTCATAGCCATTATGTAGTTTCATACATTAAAATATTTATTTTATTTCCTTTTAGTCGTTCATTCATTTCAATTATTTCATTTTCATTCATCAGTCAATTTCATTTCATAACATAAAACATAAACATCAATTGAAACATCATCATTTCATAGTGCCGATCAAAAGATCATCTTTTAAACATCATTTCATAGCATCGATCATAAACATCATCATTTAAACATCCTTTCATAGTGTCAAGCATAAACATCATCATTTCATTTCAAGAAACATAAAGACAATAACTACTATATATAACAATCATTCACATACATACAACTGTTCTTAAGGTACATAAAAAGGGGATTGCCAAATAAGGTTATTACATACATATACTTTAAAACCATTAATATGTTACCATACTTTCATAAACCATCATTTCATTTCTAAGTTAACATTTCATCTTCATTTTCATATCATTTAGAAAACTCTAGAAGAGTATGAACATAATACTTACTTGGATTCTATGCTATTTTCATTTCATATAGTCCATTCATGTTCATGTCATATGGCAACATACATGTATTCGTAACTTTACGTCATTTCCTTTTCAAGTGCATAAGCAACTTGAACATAGAACATGCATAAAACTACCATTTACTTAAACTTCCTTCACTTAGACTCATTCAATTATCCAATCGATCTTCCATATATTCTTTTATCACCGTTTTCTAAATTCTCAAATTTGTAACTTGGGACCTACTTGAGGCCAACTTTTTAACACATTGTATTCAACTTCATTTTAAAGGTTACGATACACTATCACCTTCATCATTCTCTCTCTACATTCGTTTCCATTTTATAACTTTAACCAAGTTATATAACTCATTTTTAATCAATATATACATCCATTCCTCTATTCATGTGTCATATAATCTAATATTTCAATATGGCACATTCTAAAACTTCAACTATTTTCACCATATAACAAAAGACAAGCATAATATACATTTTTAAACCAACTTTGATGCTTAAACATTGTATATTCTTGCATAAGACAGATTATACACTATAAAGTAAATCTTTCCAACACAACCACCGTGCTTTACAAATATCAAACCAACACAATCTCATCTAAGTATACATGTAGAACCAACCAAAACACTCAAAGACATGACTTCTCAAATTCCATATATAAATGAGACATTCAAAGTACACAAAGCTGTCCAATACGTGTAATCAACAAATTACACATGTACCCTACCATTTTTATCACCTAAAATCAACATACAGTTCACCAATCTTGATATACTCAACTTCAGCCATACTTCATTAAAAATCCAGGCCGTGACATCTCACTCCATCTTCACATATGAATACAACTTCTCCATTTAATCCCAACACTTCACACAGCATATAACCACATCACAAACTGTACAATAATCTTGTCACTTCACACAATATACAACCACATCCCAATTACAACACAACTACACCCCACTTCTTCTAAGTCTATCACAACCCATACATCACAATCACATAACTTCACAATCTCAACCACGGCCTCCCTTGAGACATGAAGTCCAACACTACACTATACAATTCTATAAAATCTTCCCACAACATTTACACACCAATCCAAACACAATCACAAAGTTTTATAAGCTTTATATGCACGAACAACAATTGCAACACTTCACATGGCATCTTACTACTTCACAAACTACGCAACCATCCTATCACTTCACACAGTACAACCTCATCACAACTCCACATTTCATCCCACCACTTTACACTACATAGCCACATCACAAGTAATACCATTCACAGTTCACAACACAAAGCACATTACACGTTTTACAATTCACAATTATCAACAACAGAGTACCTTTCACAACACCATTTCAATTTCACAAGCATAATACGTCTTGCTATAAGGAGATAGAGATTTATACCATGATTAGAGGCTGAAATTGTTGCTTGTCGCTTGTCGTCCGGTGGTTTAGCCATGCATAAAGGGGAGTTGAAAAAGTGCTAAGCTTCACGGCAGCTATGACAATAAGGTTGGGTGGTTCCTGATGTGAGGTGGGGGTGGAGGCAGCATTTGCCGTGGCTGGGAGACTCGCGATTAGGGCTGTAATAAGCTAAGTCGAGCTGGTCTTTGGCTTGCCGAGCTCAACTCGACTCAAAATACTCGAGCCCATCCCACAAATGAGCTTGAGTCAAGCCGAGCTCAAGCTCGAGCTCGAATTGTTTATTTATTTATTTTTTAATAAGATTTAATAATTAATAAATTAGATAAATAAGAAAAATCTAATATTGAATTTGTACAAATAACAAGTAGAACCTCTATTGAATTATAAGATTTTAAAAATTTATAAATAATTAATATCTAACAAGTTTATATTTATCCATAATAACAATATATTATATTCCTACATATATTATTAATACATACACATAATATGATAGCATATATCTATTTCATAAATAGTTCCCACATACTAATATATGAAATTATTAAGTCTTATCAACTAATTATTGTACAAATTATAAAATATAGCTATGAAGTATATTCAATATGTAGACATAAGTAATTAGGTTTTATATTATATATTTAATTATAAAAGTGTTATGCTTATATTATTAGCTAATACATATATATATATATATGTATATATACATATGTGTATGTATATATTTATCAATATATGAATGAGCTTTAATCGAGTCAAGCTAACGAGTCAACTCGAGCATAAAGGATAGGGTATTAATGAGATTTAGCCGAGTCGAGTCGAATTTTGTCAAGTATGTGTCATTTACTAATCGAGTGGTTGTCTACTTTCACGGGCGAGTTTTTTTTTCACGAGTTGAATTCAATTCGAGTTTAACCGGGTGAGTACCGAGTGAACTATCGAACAAACTAATTCATTTGCAGCCCTACTCAAGGTGGTGGTGGTTTATGGTGGGGCAGGACTGTTTGAAGGAGAGTTACAGTGGTTCTCCACTGGGTGCAGTGGTTGTAACCGTTGGTGAAAGAGATGGTGGGGGCTGGAGGCTTGAGGCTTGAGGCGTTAGTGTCAGTTCTTCACGGCAGCTAGCGGCAGCAGAGATTGTGGTGGTGTTGGTTGATTGTGGATTGTAGTCGTTAAACTTTCATGGTGGAGGTTTATGCGATGGTGGAAGGTGCTAGTTTTGGGTAGTGGCAACGTCGTGAAGGAGTGCCTCGCAACGATGCTCTGTGGCTGGGGAGATCACAAGGGAGAGGGAGAAATTTAGAGAGAGGGGTTTACTGAGGGGGACACCGGTGGCTGGGGGTTTTCTTGGAAGTTGCTGCAGCGTGATGTGCTCACAGCGACCTGAGGTGGTTGGCGACTGGGTGTGGCTACTAGGTGTTGACAAAGGAGGACGAAAAAGAGGAGGAGGGGCTAGTCATTGGGATGAAGGTGAGGCCGAGAGGGAGGATTGGCTAGTCGCTGGAGAGGCGCGACAACATGCTCGTGGTGGCCTGGGCGGCTACTCACAGTGGTGCCCAATGGCTTGGCATATGGGAGGGCAAGAGAGGGAAGGCGCATGGGGAAGACAGGGAAAGAAAAAGAAAAGAGGAAAGATAAAGGGGAGGGAACTAGGGTTTTGGGCAACACATCCTAATCTTACATATGGGGCTCCTAACTTAAATATGACGGTGTAGATAAACTCAAGCGAAATAAAAAGAAGACTAATAGAAAATAAAGAGTAGAAAATAAATAGAAGGGAAATACACTAAGTGTTAAAACCAAACTTTTTATTCTTGATCTAAAAATAATAATCTTCACCATAAAATAAAATGATAATCTTTAATAAAGATTTTTTAAGGAAATAAAATCATATAAATAAATGAATTACTAAAAATCTATTTAATTTTCGAGGCTCCAAAAATTAAAGAAGCTTAATTTAAAAACTAGGCTAGGTTCAATAACACTAAGAATATCCCATTTAAAATAATTTTAGACTTTTAAAATATTTAAAGGATTTTAAAATACTCGACTCGATTTAAAAATCATCTGCTAAATTTAAAATAAATATTTAAAATTTAAAATTTTTAGGTGAAACTCGTGACCAATCCGAGAGGAAAATGAACAGTTGATCACAATCTCTACTCCTTATAAAAATACCATCCTCAAAATTTGCCTATTCGTCATTCAAATCCATTCATGCCCATCCACACATCATCTTCATGCTTCATTGTTTCAATCACTTCTTGCATAGCACCTTGCATCCTCGCGTTTTGTCAATCCTTCATTGACATGCTCAAGTCACATTTATCTCTAGGGCCACTACACCACCCCTTAAAATTGAGTCGTTGCTTGATTGGTTTCAACTATCAAGTTCACAAAGTTGCTTTGAAATTGTGGGGAGGGACCGTGCCATGTTTAGGTCTCCTTTTTCCCTTGCATGCCATATTATTTTGGAAGCATTACCTATTTCAATGGACCCAAAAGTATTCCTATTTTGTTGGGGAGCATTAGCTATTTCAACTTTCTTTTTATTAAGAATTTGGTTCTATTTTGTAGAAACCTCACATATGGATTGACTTTTGATTGTAATAAGGATATTACAAAGCAATTCGTTATTTCAATCCACAAAAAATGGGATATTCATTTTTTAAGATAAAAAATAATTATGATCCAAAAAAATCAGTAGTGGCATGAAAGGAGGTCCCCAAAAGGAGATTCGTTTACTCATCGCCAATAATCTCATTTGTTCATTTATATAACCAAACACGTCTAAAAAATTATCAATGTAAGGAAAATGATTAATTTTATTTTACAACCCTTTTACAATTTCATATTTTTTTCCCTAAATTGAATATGCCTTTTTGTGGTTTGAAATAACAAGTTACTTATATATATATATATATATATATATATATATATATGTGTGTGTGTGTGTAAGAAAAATGATTAATTTTATTTTACAACCCTTTTACAATTTCATATTTTTTCCCTAAATTGAATATGCCTTTTTGTGGTTTGAAATAACAAGTTACTTATATATATATATATATATATATATATATATATATATATATACACACACACACACACACACATAATTAAGTCTTCATTTATAAATGAATAATACTAAATACAATCATAGATTATGCAAACATCATGCAGTCTTTTTGAAAAAAGAGTGGGATCTATTACTAAAATATTAATTTTTTCATGTGGATTCTATATTTACTCACTTTTTTTTAAAAAGAATGCGGCGTGCTTGTACATTCTATGACTGCAAATATAATTTTTCTTTACGAATATAGAAAATGATATACATACAAACTTTTTTACAATCATTTATACAACTATGTTTTAAATAAGAGTTATTTTTATAAAATAACTTATAAAAATAACATAATTTTCTATAAAATTTCATAAAATTTCCTTATTTTAAAATATAGTCGCATAAATGATTGTAAAAAAGGTTTTGAACGTATCATTATTCAAGAAATATTATATATAGTATTATATAATATATAAAATAATATTTATAATAATATAATATTACAATAACATAAATGCACATGTTACTTTTTTATAATTAATTTTGTTTAATTAACAAATTACTTTTGAATATGCTTAATGCAATAAAAAGTAAAAGCACAAATACCAAGTTTCTACAAATTAGAACCAAACTATTGCTAAGAAAAAGATATGTATTTTAAGGTCTGATTTGGTTTCACAAATCTTTGAAGTCATCTCATCTCATCATCCAAATACTAATTTTCAAATTTTCAAATTTTTATCTTTTTCATCAAATCAATACTTAATTATTACAACTTTCTCAAACTTCAAAACAAAACACAAAAAAGAAATTCAAATTTTTCAAATTTCAAAATAAAAATAACATTAAAAAATTATGTTCTAACATTCTTTTAAATTTATAATTTTTTTTATTCAACTTTTTCTCTCCCTTTTTAAAACTCCATAAAAATCTTAATTCAAACAATTTCACTATTATTTACAAATTATCTTTCTATTGTTTACATATTTTTTTTATCTTATCTCATTTCATATGTGTAACCAAACGATCCATATTTTTTATTTTTATTTCTTGAGCAAGTTGACTACTTTTCATATATAATTAAAAACCATTACATTAGGAACTGTTTCAAGAAAATGAACTTAATTATACATATAAAAAATGTCGATCTTTTCCACTATGAAAATTTAACAGAGAAGATGGAATTTGGATTAATGAAATATTGTCATAGGTTTGCGTCGCCGCTGCCCATTGCGCCAAATTGTGTGCCCATCGATTCATGGAACGATGAATTTTCCTAACTTTCCATTTCTTGAAAGATAGGAGATGATATTTTGTATCACTGATGGTTGGAGCCATGGTCCAATCTTGAACAAAAGTGGAATTGGATATTGCCTCTATGACGGAACTTGAGTCCCCTTCAAGCAATATTTTTTTCAAGCCCAGTCTCTTTGCTTCAGTAATTGCCATCAAGGCTACTTTTGCTTCTCCTAAGTTTGGACTTACACTGCAAATGAAGTCAGTAATGGCATAGATAACTTTTCTTGAGTCGTTCCAACATAGAGTTGCTATTATTGAGCCTTGGTGCCTTACGCCCACATCAAGTCTGATTAGGAAATAGCCAATTGGATGTCTAGGTGTTATCTTTAATACATGATCATTAACATTAACCCAAGCTGCTATGTGATGTTGGAAAACGGTGAGATCAGACTCTACAAAAGACAATGGTGGTGGGGATGAAGGAATCTGGTTGTGGACTTTTTTGTTTCTAAGAAACCAGAGGCAATCCATAGCTATGATGGCAAAGAGTTGAAAGGAATGCTGGTCTTCTTTAGGAATTTTAAGGATAGTTGAAGGATTATGGATGTTTTTTATCCAGAAAAAAAAAGGACTGTCTTGAAAAAAAGGAGATGTCGATTGGCCAATTAGAATGCCTCCAAAGAACTTTAGAATAAATGCAGTTAAAAAAAAGGTGAGGAATGTCTTCTGGTTCAGTATTGCATAGCGGACAAAGAATTTGATCTTCCTCAAGATGAATCACATTGTTGATCTTTGCTTTGGTGGGAAGGATATTGTGACTTATTTTCTAGAGAAATAATTTCAATCTATCCTACACTTACGGTTTCCATAAACTCTTCCAGTTAGGAGATTGATTGTTGAGATTCGAGAGATTGTTTACATTGACAAGAGCAGCATATGCTGATTTCACTGAAAACATTCCAGAGGAGTGATAGATCCAATTGATCTTGTCTTGAACATCTTGGAAATTATGATTGGCCAAATGTATTTTTTGGATTTCTCTTGATGAGTGTTCTGAGACGAGGGTATTGAGGAGAAGAACATTCTATCGTCTTGGTTCTTCAAGAATGAGTTCAGAGACGAACATATTAAAATCAGGCTCTAAATTGTAATTGGGATTTGCATCAGGGATGAGATTGGACATGGTAGAAACCCAAGGATCAGTCCAAACCTTAGTAGAAATGCCATTATTAATCTGATAGCAAATTATAGATCGCAGGAAGTCTCTTTGCTTAAGCAAACTTTTCGAGAACTGAGAGTCATAAGCTTTAGAAGGAACTTCCAGGAAAGATTGAGTTCCAAGGTATTTTTTGGTAATGACTTCCTTCGAAAGGCTTGTTGATCCATTAAGAAGAGACCAGGCATATTTTGTGACCAAAGCAGAATTGAAAGAAGACATGTTTCTGACGCCAAGACCTCCCATGGATTTAGGAAAACAAATGGACTTCCAAGATTTTAGGGTGAATTTCTTTTTTTCTCTGTCCTCAAGCCCCCACCAGAATTTTCGTAAAAGAGAATCCAGATTCTTTATTATTGCCTTCGGGATAAGAGTAGAGGACATAACATAAGAAGGGATAGAACTTGCACCGGCTCTTATGAGAACTGTTCTAGCGGCTTGAGAGTGAATTTTTTATTTCCATCCATGGAGCTTATTTTGGACTTTCTCCATTAATTCCATAAGGAATTTTCTCCTATCAGCTCTATTGGAAAGAGGTAGCCCTAGGTATTTAGAATTTAGGGGGGGAAATTCTAAAATTGAAAGAGCTTTTGACCTCATTGATGGAGGCCCGAGTGGTATTTTTGCTGAAATGAAGAGAAGATTTACTTAGATTGATACTTTGACCAAACCATTGACTGTAAACCTTAAGGCAATCAGAGAATTTTTGTGCATTAAAAGTTGTTACTGACCTAAATAGAAACAGGTCGTCAGCAAAGAGAAGATGGGTAATGAAAGGACCACCTCGAGAGAGCTGATACCCTTAAGACAATTGGAATGTTCCTTTTTTGTGATGAGTCGAGATAGGACCTCAGTGCCTAAGATGAAAAGGAAGAGAGACTACGGGTCCCCTTGACGTAAGCCCCTGGAAGGTTGGAAGTATCCTTGTGGGGAACCATTGATGATAATAGAGTATGTCACCGTGGTGATGCACTCTTGGATCCAATTGATCCATTGTTGTCTGAAACCCACATGTTTAAGGATATCAAGAAGAATGACCATTCCATGGAATCGAAGACCTTTGTCGCGTCAATTTTAATGGCCATTTGACCCATTCTACCATTTCTTTTTTTCATGGAATGAAAAATTTCCTGGACCATGATGGTATTATCTTGAATTAATCGCTCTAGTAGGAATGAAGATTGGCACGGTGAGATGATGTTGGGGAGGATAGTTTTAAACCTGTTAGCAAGGATTTTTGCTATGATTTTGTAACAAACATTCAACAGACTTATGGGTCTGAATTGATTAATGTCATTTGGGTTGCCAACCTTTGGGATTAAGGCAATGTTAGTATGATTGAGCTCTTTTAACAACTTCTCATGGATGAAAAAACTCTTTACTGCAGCAATCAAATCAAGCTTGATTACTTCCCAAAAGGTTTTATAGAAAAGACCCGTGAAACCATTCGAACCACGAGCTTTGGTGGAAGGAAGTTTTTTGATGATGGAAGCAATTTCCTCTTCATTTGAGATTTTACAAAGGAAATCATTTTCCTAATCAGATTTTTTCCTTGGAAACAATAAATCAAAATCCATGGGAACAATAGGGTGAGAGGAAGAAAAAATTGCTTGGAAATTGTCTTGAATCTTGGAAGAAATTATGCTTTGATCAGTCGTCCAATTGTTACTTCCTAGTTTGAGGCAATCAATATTATTACTTCTACATCTGATAGAAGTGGAGACATGGAAAAATTTTGTATTCAGATAAGTGGAAGTAAGCCATGTTATTCTGGATTTTTCTCTCCAAATTGATTCCTTTCTAAGAAGCGACTCATTGATGTTTTCTTTTATGTCTTCTTCTAAAGTGCTTGTTGAGGAATGAGTGTCTTGTTCTTAAAGGGAAGAGAGTTTTAACATCAAAGTTTTGAGATTGGTTTGGATATGGCCAAAGGATTTTTTATTCCACTCCCTAAGGGTTTTCTTGATGGATTGCAATTTCCTAGAGAGGATGAGGGACGGTGTTCCAGTGAAGTGAGAATTCCAAGCTTATTTGATAATTTTGAAAATAGAAAGATCTCAGAGCCAGAATTCTTCAAATTTAAAAGACTTGGATAAAGTCTTCCTATTTGTTGTGTCTAATAGAATGGGAGCATGATCCGAAGCTACCCTTGCAAGGGTTGTAAGGATGGCTTGTGGGAATAGATCATTCCAAGGAATATTAACAATACCTCTTTCTAATCTCTCCTTGATCTGATGAATACCTGATCTATTATTGGTCCAAGTGTATTTTGGGCCCGAGAAACCTAGGTACACGAAGCCAAGATTCTCCATGAAAAGCTTGAGATCTTTTGATTTTGATGATTGAGCAAAAGGGTTTCCACTTGATTTTTCAGATTAGGAGGTGATGGAATTGAAATCTCCTAGAACTAATGATGGACCGGGAAAAGAAGAAATGATGCCTAAAAGAAGGTCCCAAGATATTTGTTTTTTCCTATAAGGTGCAGGGAAGTAAATCAGGTTAAGGAGCCAAGGTTAATGACTAGAATCAAAGTACACCAAAACAAATATTATATTACTAGAGTTATGTACAATTTCAATATCAACACCAGGTCGATATAGAAGCAAAAGCCCCCCCCCCCCCCCCCCCATTTTCCAGTGGGAGGAGAGTACACAAAAGAGGCATAGCCCAACATATTAACAGTACGTACGCATTCATTAAGAGCTAATAAACATTCTGAAAGGGATATAATATTAGGGTTGTGAACACTAATATTTGCCCTGAGTGATCTGATTGCATGAGACTGGGCAATGCCTTAGCAATTCTAGGCAAGAATTTTCATAGTGCTTCTGGTGGCAGTGAAGACCCTGCCACGTCAATCATTGGATTTAAAGCGAATAAATTTGTGGTTTGAGACTGGATTGATTCCAATTTTTCTTTGGCTGTAGAGATTCCAAATTTTCTTTGTTTGCTGGGTTGCTCTTTTCCGGGCGGGGATAATCTTCGAATTGATTGGCCCATCCACTTCCTCTTGATCTTCAATTTTTTTTCGATGAACACTGGAATTGTGGTTCCCAGCATACATTTTTCTAAGGGATTGGGGAATGCGCTCTTCTCTACTAATGGAATTTTCCTCTTCTTCGTAGTATCACCTTGGGTTGGTGTTTGGTATTGAATCTCTACAGTGGAGGAAGGCATTTTCTCTTCAGTTAGGTGTTGAGTCGAGAAGGAGGCAAACTGGGTTAAATTGATTTGAGGATCAGGAAAGGTTGGATGGATAGGAGAAAAGATATTGGTTGGGCTCAGTTGAAAAGTGTTGATTGCAAAACAGGCCTTACCTGATGGGCTGACTAGAAGGGAGGTGTTATGGCTTGGGTTCTGGAAATCATATGGGCGTTTTTTGTCTTTGAGTTGCGAGATGAATTGCTTTATGAGAGCGGAATTGGACTTGGGTTCAATTGAAAGAGGCCTTATGGGATCTTCAGAAGAATTTTGTAAGGCAAGGCTCACAGGGTTAAGAGGTAAATTCACGGGAATTTTGTGTGGGTTTTCTGTGTTCTGAGATGAGGGGTTGTTTAATAATGGTTGGGACACATGGAGTGAGGGGGGATTAATAGGTGATGAGATTGTTGGTGTAGCAGGGATCAAATTATTGAGGGTGAAGTTTTGGCTGCTCACCTTAATTGAATCTGAGCATTTTTCTAGTAAGTTGAAACATTATCACGTGTTGTCTTGCATGAATCCTTGCACAGTGTATTTGGGAGAACAGTGTCACCCTTTAGGGTTTCTCCGTCGCCTGGAATTGCAGAGAAAAGCTTTTTGATGCAAAATTCCTTCTTTTGGCCTTCGTTGGTGTTGATAATGATCGCTTTTCCTTTTCCAAGGTGTTCCACTTTGTTGCTCTTTTTTGTTGGGCCACAAGATCTCGAATTTTTCTGGTACATTGGGATGTCCGGGTTTCTAATACAAACTGGCAGGAGAGAAGGTGGAATGAATTTCGTTTGGTCTAATAGATGTAGCACTTGGGTATTCTGCTGGTCTCTTTGGAGTTCTTCAAAACGTGACTGTCTTCTTGATTCTTGGGATTCCACTCTCATCCAAGGACCAAATGTGGGATCATCGACAGGACTGAGGTAGATGTGGCATGACTGTAGAAGATGACCAATTCTTCTGCAACCATAATAAAATTTCGAGAGCCGTTCGTATTTAAAGCAGACCTTTATGGGTTGCCGATTGGGCCTGGGAGAATGAACCCTTCGTAAAGGGGTTTTTCCATGTTGATTTCTACACGTATTCTGAGATATTGTTTTACCTCATTGGTAGGAAGAAAGGCTTGATCAATTTCAAGTAGATGACCCAGAACGCTACCTATGTTTGCTGCATTAGCTTCAATTATCATTTCAAGAGGTAGCCCGTATATGTGGATCCAAAAAGCAGAGTGGATGAGTTCTATTTCTTGAAGGTTTAAACCTGGAGGCCAACCTTCGAGCACCATGTGGAAGGCCTTAAAGTTCCAAGGCCTTTGTGAAAAAACTTTGTCTTTTACAGTATGTGATGGAAAGGTGAATAGAAAAATGTTGGGACCTAAATCCTCAATAGTAAAAGCATCCTTAATGGATTAGCCAAAGTTAAAGGACATTTTTTATGAATGTAAGAGAAATTTAATTTTTAGCTATTTCATTTACATAAATCTCTACATTGGAATAGTTATTTTTTCATTATATAACAATAAAATAATGTAAGATGAATTTGGTTTTGATTATTCACGTCAAATTTCCACGTTGGATTATCTATTTATTCATTATATAGTAATGAGTAACTAATAATTTCAAAAATATTTAATTTTTTTAATTTTATCATATTTTACTATTCTACCTATTATATATTAATTAATAATCATATTCTAATTAAATTAATATATCACTAACTCAAATTAATATATCAATTGTGATAAAATATGTAATAGAAAGAAAAGGAAAGAGAAATAATTGATAAAATATGTATTTGATGTATGTACAGTAACCTTCAAATTTGAAAAAACTTTTGAAAGTCACTGTAGCTAAATTTCAATTATTTGAAATTTAACTAATCTATTGTGAGCATGTTTTGCTCTCTAATAACTAAATACTCAATAGATTTAGCTTTTAGTTAATCCATTGAAGATGCTCTCCTTGGATAAAGCTCCAAACCGCACAGATTGTAAAGTGGAAGATGTGCTTGTTCAGATTTTTGGAAGAGACTAACTTACCAATCAAAGCTTGGTTTGAGATATTTGCAGCTATATCCGCTTCAAGAACAAGAATGATGCCGTCCCAAGTTAGGGCCGTTGTGTGTTCAATGAGTGATTCCAGGCTTTCTTTTTCTTTTTTTATTGACATTGTTAAAAGGGGATTGGTTGGTCAGGATTTCAGGAAGAATGGTTGGTTGGGTATTGATGGCGATGAGAATCAATTGTGATGGTGAGTTAGGTGAAGGTTCGAAAAGATAGGTATCATAAGGGAGAAAACTACTGTGAGGAGGAAACACCACTGAGAGGAGAAAAAAAAACTCATCATCAAACTATGCCTAAATTAGTTATTAGGTAACTATACATGAGCATGTATTTATATTTTCAACATTTTGATTAGTTAATAGAAAAAACCACCTTCTTTTTCACCCTTGGAAGATCAAATCAGCAATAGCAAAAAGTCAGATCTCCATAAGACACCGTGTAGCACGGTCCCTACTCTCCTTTCATATGTCCTTCATCATAAATAAAAAAGAATAAATCCTTCAATAGAAAAAGTACTTGGGCAAATTCATCCTCACCCTTTTGTACAAAATTTCTTATTAATACATAATATTTGCATTCATTGAAGAAAAAAATTGTACGAAACTAAGGTTATATTTGAATGTTAAGTTGAGCTGAGTTCTTTATAAATAGTAATAAGTTGAGATAGTAGAGTAAATCATGTGGAGTGCATCTAATATGAGTTGAAATATATTTAAATGTTAAGATGAGTTTAGTACTATTTATAGAAAGTTGAAAAAGATATGAGACCCATCAATGATTGGAAAGTTATTGTAATAATTGAATAATTAATTTATTAAATCCTTTATTAATAAATAACAAAAATCAAACATAAATTCTTTCAATGCATGCAAAAAAATTGCAATAAAATAAAAACAAAATATTCCGAGCACTATAAAAAAAATTTCTTACTCCAAATTTATAAAAATAAAATAAAATAATTATCAATAAAATTAAAACAGTATCATACCCACATTTGATTCTATTATTTATTTACATATTATTTAATTAGTAGTAAAAAAATAGATGTAATGCGAGAGGAAAAAAAAAAAAAAAGAAACGCACCTAGACAATTGAGTCATCACTCGATGAAGCGTTCGAGACCCATGTCTCTCGCTCGAGCGGCTCTCGTCTAGACAATTGCCGCTTAAGGCTTTTAATAACCGCTCGAGCGAAATATGCTTATTTCCGTTTTACCCAGTGCCGCTAGATGTCTCCAAATTTTTTTTTTTATCGAAATAAAATAGTTGTCAGTTGTGGTGGGTCCCACTGAGGCAATGAGTTACTTTTGTACTTTTTTTCCCCTTGAATTGAGAAACACCGAATGGGAATTGAGCCTTTTGTTTACTTTTTGTCAATTGTGGGGCCCACAGAGGTTAAAGTTGAAATGCACTCAGCTTCAATTCAACCGTATGTTTGCTGTGTTTAGCATCTAAACGTAAGATGAGATGATTTAAATAAAATATTATTAAAATATTATTTATAAATATTATTTTTATTTTTTTTAATTTAAAAAAATTAAATTATTTATTAAATTTTGTATAAAAATTTAAAAAAATTATAATAATGAGATCATAAAATAAGATAGTTTCTCTATTTAAACAAACCCTTAATATCTAATATGTTCATGAACACATTGAAGAGCAATACTACATTCACCGAGGATATAGCACGAGACCCATTCCGATAAGAGCAAAAATATTTTTTATTTTTTTTCATTTTTTTTTTCATTTTTTTTTTTAAATTACAATATCACTAAAAAATACTCATTAATTTCTAAGTAAAAAAAAAAAAAAAAAGGAATTGTCGGAACCCAACCGGATTGGGTCCCAACATTTGGTGACTCTAGCATTTTCGCGCATTGAACTACCATATGATTGGTACCCTCACAATCAAAGGCACAACGTCAACGACAGAATAATCAGAAGCGTGCTTTATCACTGGGCTAATAATTTAACAAATTTGATTTGATTGATAGAGAAAATCCAAAGCATTCGCACACCATTATCTTTTCATCTAAGAGTAAGGGTGTGGTGGTACCTTTCATTCATCTTAATCACAAAACCTAGTAACGATTCAAAAGTGTGCAAGTTACCTAAAGTTAACATACTCAAGAAACTAACAGATTTGATGCTGTGGTTGATAACACAGCTTGCCCCACCACAGACCAAACTCTTTCCCTCTTTTCAAAATGATTATACCTATAAAAGCTATCTCACTTCCTTTCCTATTTTTTTTTTTAATTAATAATTACTGTACTTGACAAAGAGTCGATGTCTATCATTCTTTTAAGAGTAATACTATATACAATCGTAAAATATATAAATATTTTATAATCATTTTAAAAAATAATAGGATCCACTATTAAAAAATAATTTTTTTTTAATGTAAGTCTTATATTTATTCACTTTTTATAAAGTGATTGTACGGCACTTACATATTTACGATTACAAATATCATTTCTCTTCTTTTAATATCATCTTTTAAAATCTTATCAAATAATTGGTAAATTATGTACTATTCTTTACTTCTTTTGTTTTTAGTATTTAATACCAACTGATCAGATGATGATAAATAATTTTTTTTTTCTAAAATTATAGTTGAAATAAGTGCCAATTTACATGGTCTTGTTAAATTTAATCGGATACAGCCTGTTTAGAAAATGAATGCACGAGATTGTTTTAAATAAAAAATTAAAGTCTATGTGCAGTCATTTTTGTATATTTCTTGCGTGTTTCATTAATATAATTAGCTGCATCACTTTTTTTTAATATAAAATAACTGTTTTTGTCAATTACATTAATAACATACATAAAAAAAAAATATGTAAAAGTAACTATATATAAGATAACTCTAAGACTTTGTTTAGTTCTTAAATTCATCTCAACTCATCATTATAAGTTTTTTAAATTTTAATATAAAATATAATAAATAATTTAATTTTTTTAAATTTTAAAATATTAATAATATTAAAAAATAATATTCTAATAATATTTTATCATTTCAATTTAAGATAATTTAAAAGCGGCCTAAATTTTTAGAAGAATATAAGCCAAAACTCTTTTCAAGTGACTGCTGATTGAGAGAACCAAGTTGTTAAAAAAGAGGGCAACATATTTGTCTGATTTAAATGATGTCTTCTTGACTTTTTGGCTTCCTCGAGCGTGTCTCGTGTTTACACACATAAAGAACTCTTGCTTTCTAAATTGGTACACAGAAAAGAGATCAATCTTGCAATCCCCATGTCCCCACTGATTGGAAGCTATAATTCTATAAAAAGAAAAAAGAAAATGTTTGGATGCCACTATTTGAAGAAAATTATTTCAATCTTTGTCCAAATTTTCTGTTTTCGGAACATATATTAAAAAGAATTAAATTCTTGAATTTAAAATTATTTAAATTTGAAATCCAAATCCAAACGCAATTGCACCCATATAATACAAATGTTCTAAATTTAATTCATTTAGTGCTGTCTTATCACATCTTGTAATAAGAAGTGAAAGATAACATAATATAAATTTATTTTAGTTTTGGCTCATCACTTACTTCAAGGTGTAATGATATATAATATTTTTTTTTAGTAATACTACGTATATTTATGATTTTTATTTATATTTTTATTTATAAGACTCATTTTATCAATTTTTTTTAAATTCAAAATGTGAGTTTCAGATTTTATAATTTTCAATATATCAATAACTGACATGAGGAAAAATAAGTTTTTTATAAGTTTTTCTTAAGTACATTTAGTATTTTTCTATTTTTTTACAAATTTTTATATAATTATATTTATAAATGAGAATATTTTTATAAAATAAGATTATTTTTATAAATTATTTTATCAAAATATCCATCTTTCTTAGATAATGGTAGGCTTATTACCCTCCTACCACTCTTTTACCACTCTATAGTGTATTTGAAATTTTTATTTTTTTATTATTTTCTTTTAAGTATTTTTTTAACATCATTAATCATTAAGAAAAAATTAAAACAATATACAATTTTACCAGTAGTCACTTCCTTAACCATTAAGTAAAAAAATTAAAATAAAATGAAATAAAAAGAGTAGTAAATGGGTGGTAGGAAGTAGTAAGCCTATCATTATTGTTAACATCGTGTTTCGCATACTTTTGACCTAGGCTCCGACAACTCAAGTCTTCAGAAATAGGCCTGCAAAAGATATGATGAAAGACAGCTAGGAGAGGGCGGCCTTGGGGCCAGGGAGTCTCTGATGCCAAAATTAGCAAATTTTTTTAGAAGTTTGTAAAGAAGTGAAAGAGTCTAGGGATCAGAGAGTTTTCTCATACCTGGAGCTCGCTATTTATATTATGGGTTGAGGGAGGTGCAGATCGTGTTTGTCTCCACAGAGTTTCTACCCTCCTACTATTTCTGCTGTAAGAGTTCTTTAATGCGGCGTGGCTCTATAACGGTACCATAAATGTGGTGTGTAACTCGGTAGTGGCGTCATTAATACGGCGTAATTTTCAAGTCTTGCTTTTATCCCTTGTGAGCCTTAGATGTTCTGATATAAATGGATCGAGGGTCTTCCGCATTTTCTGTTGTGTTATGCAAGTTCCCAGATTCAGAACACAGTCGTGGGATGTCAGGCTAATCTATCCAATCGGTTACTCAACTCCTTTCCTTGGTAGACACCTTGCTCCCTATACAGTCCTGATGACCCTTGGGCCGGGCATTAGGCCAAGGCCCAATGGGCTTTATGAAGTGGGGAAGATCCCTTTACAATTACTCCGCCAATTCCTCTTAAGTCTAAGGGAAATTCTTTTTTCATTCCTTTAACCTTTGCTCCACAAGACTACCCGGCCTTTTTTGTTCTAAGCCGAGCAACAGTTTGTCTTCCATTTATGTGGCTATATTGTGATGGTTACGCTTCACATTGAATTGTGTCCCATAGATTCTTTCATCATGACCTCGTGTCAGGCAGTCATTTATTTCACACGTCGTTTCAGTAGATACACTCCGTGGAAGTCACGACAATTGAGGGATTCTGGTACCTTAGGAGACACGTGGAGTTATGTTACCTCGGGAATTCAAACGTCAATCTCGCCTATATAAGGACCCTCCTTCCCTTGCAAAAGTTCCTTACACTCATTCTTTCTTTTGCTTTACTCTCTGCATTTCTTGTTTGCCGCTTGAGTCCTTCATTCATTTATTTTCTTTCAGTTTTCTCCCAAAATTCATTTACTTTTCTCATGATCTTTCATGGTTTCGAAGAAATCTTCACACCATTCTGGACAAGTTGGGTCCTCTGGCGATGCTCAGGCTACCGTTGGCCACGGTGGTGCCACCCCAAAGGAATTGATCGGATTTACTTGGCGATCGTTGAAGGGAACCTATAGCGTCCCTTCAAAAGTAGAGTTCGTGGTGCCTTCCTCCACCGAAGAGGAGGTGGACTTCGAGGGCTTTGGCACCAAGGTTGCGGTGTACCCCGCCATGTTCTTCTGCAGCCTTAAGCTGCCCTTTTGTCAGCTAGTGCGAGAAGTTTTAGCCTTCTTCAAGTTGGCGCATGCCTTGCTTCCTCCCAACTCGTAGTGATGCGTCATCTGGCGTCATGCATTGGAGGAGGCTGGGTCAAACTTCTTGGACCTCACAGCGCGCGAGTTCTTCATTACTCACAACATTTTGAGAAATGGTCGACACCTCTACTACTTCCAGCCAGTCCAAGAGTTGGTTCAGTTAGAGGCGCAACACATTGTCGTGAAGGGGTACAACTGCTGATTCTTCTTCTTGTCGGGCGATGGATGGAAGTTCCCAGTCGGGCAGGTCCTAAAGAGTCGGTTTCCTGTATACGCTGTATGAGACATCCTTGAAGGGGACACGAACTGCCGCCCTAAACTGACCCCGTAGGAGGCACTTAGGCTTAAGGTCGTTTGAGGCTGGTTGGAGGCGCATATGGACATCGTTTCTTCGAAGTCTCTGTTGACCGAGGATAGCCTTTGTTGATATCTGACCCCCCAGCCAACTTGTGTTCCGACATGGGCTTCCCAATAAATCCGGTCACATTGTGTGCCCCTAGTCACTCCCCTAGCCCACCGATAGAGGGGAAAGGAAAGAAGCCCCAAAGGATTTCCTCCATCAGATTTGATTCTAACAATGTTCTCATTCCCCCCGGGGTCCGTTCATTATGGTGCTCGTTATTCGGCCGGAACCGTCGACGCCCAACAAGATGGTGATGATAGAGAATCCTCCTCACGTCGTGTCATCGGTCCAAGGCGTTGTTGCCAAAGCTGCTCTTGTGGTCGAGGTTGTTTCCTCCGATGATGTTGAAGTAATGGGGACTGCTGTTTTGACCGAGGAGGCGATGACACCCGAAGTTCCTGACGAGGGGCAAGGTGAAGAGATCGTCGAAGAAATTTTGACAGATCTTCAGATGATGGCTTTGGCAGGCCAAGCTAACCGAATCTGCGAGATGGAGAGTGGGCTCAAAAGACTATTCACAAGGGTAAAGCCTTAACTTACAAACTCCTCAGACTCTTTGTTTGTTTCCTTTCTTGATCTTGATTTTGACTTGCATGACAACGGTTAGAGCGTCTTGCGGCCTTCATCGTGGACAGCCAAGATGAGGTGATGAGCGAGAATCGGGCACTTTGTTCGCTTGCACAGTTGGCCTTGGACTGTGCGGCGAAGGAGTGGAAGCAAAAGGAAGAAGCCGAGGAGGCCCTTGTCAACTTGATAAGATCCCAAGGCGAAGTCGGCGCTCTTCACATTGAGGCCTTACTTACTTCCGAGGCGAGACAGGTGTTGCAGTAGTCTCTCGAGAACTGACATTTAGAGTTTGAGCGGCTGCAGGCCGAGCACAGGGAGATGTGCCAACAACGAGACTCTGATAGTTGGATGAACAAGCGGTTGACGAAGAGAGTTGAAGACGCCAGCGAGTCTCTGACGAAGAAAAGGTAAACGCTGGAGGGGGAAATGAAGCGAAGGAGAGAAGCAGAGACCGCCAAGGAAGAAACTAGACGGGTTCTAGAAGCTCATGAAGCTACTGTCCATAGTCTGCAGGAGGAGTTATCATTTGTCCATGGTGTTCACGATGACATGTGGCACTTCGGTTATAATGATGACTTAGAGCGGATGAAGACTCACATTTTTCAGAATCCTCAGTTGACCTCAGGGTCCTATGCAAAGCTAGAAACAATTATGGATTGTTCAAACGATACGCACTCCTTTTGAAAAAAGAGTGGGATCTATTTTTTTCATATGACTATTATATTTACTTATTTTTTTCAAAAAGCGTGCAGCGTGCTTACACACTCTATGACTATAAATATGGAAAATGATATACATACAAACTTTTAACAATAATTCGTACAATTATGTTTTAAATAAGTGACATTTTTGTAAAATAACTTATAAAAGTAATGCCATTTTCTATAAAATTTTCTCATTTTAAAATATAGTTATATAAATGATTGTAAAAAGGGTTTTGCATGTATCATTACTCAAGAAATATTATATATAGTATTATATAATATATAAAATAATATTTATAATAACGTAATATTACAATAACACAAATGCACATATTAGTTAAATTGAATCAGGGTCTTGTTAAATTTAATCGGATACATCTTATTTAAAAAATGAATGGACAAGATTGTTTCAAGTGAAAAAATAAGTTATTTTTCTATCAATCTTTCAATTTTATCCATTCACTTTAAACTTATACAATAAATTTTTTAAAAATTCTATGTGTAGTCACTTTTGTATATTCTTTATGTATTCTATTAATGTGATTGGTTGTATCACTTTTTAATATAAAATATCTATTTTGATCAATCACATTAGTAGAGTATATAAAAAATACGCAAAAATAATTATATATAATATAACTTTCAATTTTTACAAAAATATAAGCCAAAACTCTTTTTAAAGTAACTGCTGATTGGTTAGTGAGATAATAATTTTTAGTTTTCGATGAAAGTATAAAATATTATTATTATTTTTTAATTTAAAAATGTTGAATTGAAATTCAAAAAAATTAAATTCTTTATTATATTTTATACGAAAATTTAAAAAAATTATAATAATAAAATAAAATAAGAAAAAAATTTTGCATCTAATGTATCTTGCCAAACATATCATCAAGAACCAATTAGCTTCCCCGATTTCAAGTTGTTAAAAAAGAGGGCAACATATTTGTCTCTACTAATGATGTCTTTTTGACTTTTTGGGTTCCTCTAGCGTGTCTACTCTCGTGTCCGCACACATACAGAACTCTTGCTTTTTAAATTGGTACACAGAAAAGAGGCCAATCTTGCAATCCCCATGTCCCCACTGATTGGAAGCTAGAATTCTATAAAAAATAAATAAAAATAAAAATAAAAAGTTTTGATGCCAATATTTGAATAAAATTATTTGAATCTAGGATTTTATAGTCTAACTTTTCTGTTTTTGGAACATATATTAGTTGTATTTGAATGTTAAATTGAGTTAAGTTGAGTTGAATTGAGTTGAGTTTATAAAATATTATTTTTTAATATTATTATTATTTTAAAATTTGAAAAAGTTGAATTGTTTATTATATTTTGTGTTGAAATTTAAAAAAGTTGTAATGATGAGTTGAGATGAGTTCAATAACCAAACGAAGCAAAAATTCGGATTTAAATTTTCACTATAATCAAAGAAAAATTAATATAGTTTAAAATCTTGAATTGAAAATTATATTAATTTGAAATCCAAATCCAAACGCAATTGCACCCATAAAATATAAAATGTTATAAGTTTAATTCATTTAGTGCAGTCTTATCTTATCTTGTAATAAAAAGCGAAAGATAACATAATATAAACTTATTTTAATTTTGGCCCATCACTTTCAAGGAGTAATGATATATAATATCATTTTTACAAATTTTTATATAATTATATTTAAAAATGAGAATATTTTTATAAATTTTATCACAATATCCATCATTTAAAATATAATTATAAAAAATGTCGTGTACTACAAAACCAACCAACGCACGCTAATTTCACCTTTCTTCAACGGAAAAAATATTAAAAAAATACATGTAAAAAAAATAAAATCTAAAATCTAAAATACACTAATGGTAGCCCCAATTAAAGCTCCATGGCTGTACAGCTGCCCTTCAAATCCAGGGATGTAAAAATAAAAACACATCAACTCGATAATGACAGTTTTGTTCACAATAGTTAATAAAGTAGATAGCACTCTACAGTGGGAGTATTTCATAGGTTTGATGTCATTTGTCATACGATAATGGTACCGATACTCTACTCAATGGGTTTACTTTACTTAATGCAAGGAAGTTATGTGGAAGATACAATAGATATACACATTGATCAAAAGATCAAATGGTGGAAAGTGGAGCACATTAGAGCTTTCTTTAATCCAAAGTTGATATTCTGAAAATTATGTTGTCAACAAATTAGTATGAGGATAAATGGATATAGACTCAAGAAAATAATGGCAACTTCAGGGCTTGTTTGGATGCAGAAAAAATCTTATATCATCTCATTAGTACAACTTTCTTAAATTTTTACACAAAATATAATAAAAAAATTCAAAATTTTCAAATCTCAAAATAATAATAATATTAAAAAATAATATTCTAACAATATTTTATTCAACTCATTTAAAATCATCTTATCTCATCTCATCTCAACAATATTTTATTCTAACATTATTTTCGTGTTTGAAGTGCTTATCGATTCATTCAAGAACAATGCAAAAGAAGTCAAGGGAAAGCTCTAGGTGTACAGATCAGTCTAAACTATGGAGAATGCTTTGGAAGATGCAGGTTTCAAGAAAGATCAAGACTTTTGCATTGAGAGCTTGTAAAGATATTTTGTCTGCACTTAGTAACCTTAAAAAGAAGAAAATTTAGGTGGACAGATATTGTTTCTGTAAGGCAACACCAGAAAATGTTTTATATACCTTAGTTTTTTGTCCTGCCATAAGGGATCTGTGGAAAATTTATGCGTCTATTATGCAGAATATGAATTCAGAAATGGATTTCTTGACTTTGATTACATATGTACCAGAAAAATGAACCAATTCAAACTTCTCTATGTTCTTTCTTATAACTTGGGAAATATGGTTCAGGAGAAACAAAATGCAGATGAATAAAATCTTAATTGAGCCTAGTCAGGTTATTAATCATGTTTTGTCTTTGCAGAAAATACATAAAGATCTCTTGAATTCATTAGGCAATATAGCAAAGAGAATGTGATGTTAGAAGCCACCTCCAATAGATTTTTTTAAGCTAAATGTTGATGGAGTCATGTTTTTCGACTTGAGAAAAGCTAGTGTGGGTGTTGTTCTTAGAGATGACAAAGGAAAGTTGGTGATGGCTGCTAGTAAGATGAAAAATGAGGTAGAGGGTCTTGTACTATGAATTGCTAGATTTACTACAAGGTTTACGACTTTGTGTCCATTTGGATTTCTCCAAAATTGTTATTAAAAATGATTATTTGTTGATGGTTAAAGAAATGAAAAAAGATTAAGATTCCTTCTCAGCAAATAGTAATATGGGGAATGAGTTGGCTCATAGACTAACCCATTATACTTGGAATATTGATAACATTGACATGTGGTGGCACGATATTCCTACATTTGTTGCTCAATCGCGATTGATCAAAATAGTTTGTATTGAATGCTTTATGAATGAATGTTTGGTTATCAAAAAAATAAATAAATAATTTGGTTTTTTCATTTTTGTAAGCCTTCGTTTGTTTTCACAATACATCTCATTTAATCTAATCTCATTATTATAAAATTTTTAAATTCTCACACAAAATAAAATAAATAATTAATTTTTTTTAATCTTAAAATAATGATAACATTAAAAAAATATATTTTAATAATATTTTATTTAAATTTTTATTTTTATTTTAATTTATCTCATCTCTTAAAATCAAAAGACTCCTTAAAATAATATGAAGAGTATATAAAAAATATATATAAAAAATTTAATGTATTTATAATTTTTATTATTTGGATTCTTTTTATTTTAATTTAAAAAATTGAGATCCCAATCCTAGGTTCCTACTTCCAAGGGTTACCGACGCTGAGAAAAATTGATTGCCACTACCGTATATTACGTACGTACCGCCCGATGCCGCATTCGGTTGGATATCAAGCCACCATTTTCCCACTGGTTAATGCCCATTTTGGCCTTGTCTTTATCCTCCCAACATCCGGAGAGAGAGCGAGGTAAATAAAAATTTATAAAAGGCCAACTTCTCGCTTCGTACTCTCTGCCTTTCTTCTCTGTATCTGCTCTGCTCTATGCAGCAGACCTCAAAAATGGCTCCAAACTCGTACCTATGTTTCTTCTTCTCCATCATTTTCGTTGCTTTTTCTGTGATTTCGCTGTTTCCTTTGGCTTTCTCTCGAGACTTACCCGAGATTACTCATACATTCCTTGACGTCTCGGCCTCGCTCGAACAAGCCCGTGCAGTCCTCAACTTCGACCCTGAAACCGTTAAGCCCTTGGTTCAACAAAAAGAGCCCCTGCTACAAGCTCAGGTCGGTAATTCCTCTTCTTTCTCGGTTCAGGTTCACCCACGAGAGGCACTTTATAAGTCCTCGTATGAAGACTACAAGAGCCTTGTTCTTGCTCGACTCGAGCGCGACTCGGCCCGGGTCGAAGCTCTCACCACCAAGCTCCAGCTCGCCCTTGAGGGTGTGAAGAAGTCGGATCTTAAACCTGTGGAGAAGGAGCTTCTCCCCGAGGATCTGTCCACTCCGATCGTGTCCGGATCGAACATGGGCAGCGGTGAGTACTTCTCGCGCATTGGTGTGGGAACCCCCGCCAAGCCTTTCTACATGGTGCTCGACACTGGCAGCGACATCAACTGGCTCCAATGTAAGCCCTGTGCGGACTGCTACCAGCAATCCGATCCTATATTCGACCCAACCTCATCCTCTTCCTACAAGTCCCTTTCCTGCGCTTCCCCGCAATGCCAGGCAGTCCGGGTTCAAGGTTGTAGTGCAGGAAAGTGTCTCTATGAGGTCTCCTATGGCGACGGGTCGTACACCACTGGCAACATGGTGACGGAGACGGTGTCGTTCGGGAGATCTGGCGCAGTGAACAATATCGCTTTGGGCTGCGGCCACGACAACGAGGGTTTGTTCGTTGCGGCAGCCGGATTACTCGGACTCGGTGGGGGTTCACTCTCGTTTCCCTACCAGATCAAAGCGTCGTCGTTCTCATACTGCCTCGTGGACCGTGACTCGAGCAAGTCCTCGACTCTCGAGTTCAACTCGGCTCCACCCGCTGACTCGGTCTATGCCACTATACTTAAAAATGAAAAGCTCGACACGTTCTACTTCATCGGACTCGACGGACTGAGCGTCGGAGGTATGCCCCTCTCCATCCCGGCTTCGGTATTTCAAACGGACGCGTCAGGAAACGGCGGAATCATCGTCGACTCGGGTACGGCCATAACCCGATTGCAGACCCAGGCCTATAACGCGCTCCGCGACGCGTTCGTGAAGTTAACTCGGAACCTGAAATCCACGAGCGGCGTAGCTCTGTTCGACACGTGCTACGATCTGTCATCCCATACCTCTGTGCAAGTTCCAACGGTGTCGTTCCGGTTCTCGGGCGGGAAGTCGCTGTCGCTACCGGCAAAGAACTATCTGATCCCCGTGGACTCGTCGGGAACCTACTGTCTGGCCTTTGCGCCTACATCATCATCTCTCTCAATTATTGGGAACGTACAGCAACAGGGGACACGTGTCAGCTACGATTTGGCAAACTCGCGGGTGGCGTTCTCAGCCAATAAATGTTAGAGCCTTCCGTATGGGGGCAGTTGCAGTTAATTTACCCTTATATCCCCAATAAACTAGGTAATTTACAGGACAGGTAATGTACAAGAAAGTGGGCCCATCTAAATAAATTCCAAAGGAGAGGTTGGCTTTGGCTTGGTGTGGCTCATAGTTATTATTCTCACAAATGTAATATTATTATTGGTATGATCTGGTTGGTTTAGTGGCAGTAAAGAAATTTAGTCGAGTGTTAGGGGCCATTTAAAGTTAGTGTGACTGTGAGTTCACGTTTCGTGCACTGTGTGTTTGGAGAGAGAGTGAAAATAATATTTTACTTTACCTATTTGTCCTTTACCGGAACGGAGGGAAAGAAAATTTATATATATTTTATTTTGTGTAATTTGTTTGGATTGAATTCGACAATTATGATTTAATCAGCAATTTCTCATTTTTTTTTTTTCGGGATACATCTAAGGTATACGGTGATTATCAATCTTGTGTTGCCAACATGGATTTATTTTATTTTTAGAATAAGTGCTTAATTATAAATGAGTAATATTAGATATAAGTTCTAAAATATGTAAGTTTAATGCATTCCTTTAAAAAATAGAGTCTATCATTAAAAATATTAATTTTTTATGTGAATCTTATATTTATACACTTAAATGAGTGTGCAAGACTTGCACGAAATTTATATGAAAAATTATTTTTTTAATAGTAAATTTTTTTTTTTAAAGAGAATGTGTAAGGATTGCACTCTAGCATTACTCTTTATAAATTAAATCATAGGGTTTGAAAAGGAAAGATGGATCTAGGGGTGTAATCGGTCCGATCCAGGGTGGTTACAGCCAAAAATTCCGATCCATCCTTTTTTCAGACCGGACCGTTAGCTATAGGTCTGACACGGTCTCTATGAGCTAGGAACATTTTTTTACTCTTCTTTTTTTGGTAGATAAATTAATGTAAAAATTAATTAAATTAGTAAAATCAAAATTAAATGGGTTCCTTAATGTGGATTATGTAACTAACCCATTAAAAAATAATTAATTATAATTATAATATTAATATTAATAGTTACTAACTTAATACTTTAGTAGAGTATGTATGATATATCTATATGTAATAACATATATTATCATAGGGGTGCTACCAGCATTATGCAGGGTGGGGGCACCCCCTCCCCGCCCCCCATCCCGCACCATGCTGGTGGATGGGTTTCATACCCCACCACAAGAAGGCGGGGGCGGGGGCGGGACTGTTAAGTCTCACATTGCTTAAATATAACTATTGTATTGCTTTAACCTCTTATATACTGATTGACTTAGGAGGTTAAGATAATTCATTAACTTAAATTCAACTTCAAATTACATATATCTATATGCAATATATTTATATAAATATTAAAAATTATAATTTTTTATATTAAAAATGTGAGGTGTGCAGATTGGGGGGTGGGGCCTCGCTGGGGTCAACCCGCCCCCTGCCCCCGCCTGCCCATGCAGGGACAGGGGGCGAGGTAGCGGAGGGCAGGGCCCTACTGCCCACCCCTATATTATCATATGATTTATCGTATAATATATTAGTTAATTAATAACATATATTATTTTACATTTTATATGGTCAAAGATAATAGATTAGAAAAAATTATAGAATTAACTTATACAAATACTATATAAAATAATATATTATATATTTAAAAGATTTATATTAAGTGATTTGGTCGATTTTGGTTTAGTCTGGTTCAAAGAAACTACACTTCGGGACTAGATCAAAAATCAGATTTTGGAGACACCACAGATCAAGATCGAGTAGGAGTGAATTCAATCTGGTCCAATCCAGACCGAACTATTTGGTCTGGTTGGTTTTTTCAGTTGAATAGAAAAATTTACATCCCTAAATAGATCAATGAGGTGGTTTGAGATGAAGTGAATGTAAATGCCTTCAATAATATTTATGAAAATAACCCACTTTGCAACATTGTGCGTAATGAAATTGAGACTTCTTGGCCTTCCAAGAGGCCACATCAAGACGTTGTAGCCCGAAAATATCCTACATTATAGGGACGATATTCCAGTCTGATGTGAGTCGTTCTTTTTACATGGCTGTAATAAGAGAATCACTTTCAATAATTAGGTTGTTAGCAGTTAATTATTGATCTGATTAATATACTTTAAAAAACAACTATATATATATAGTGACATTCGAGGTTTGATATTTTCTTAAACTAATCCGTCAAATCAAAAAAATTGTTTGGCAGTGATAAGGATGCTCCTACATGCATTGCATCGAAAGAGTGTACTCATAGTCCTCCTTCTTTTTTTTTTTTTTTTTTTTTTTTTTTTTTTTTTTTTTTATATTAAAAATAAAATAAAATGAACTATCGGTATAGTCTTTGATGCACTCTTTCGATTTGTTTAGCATTATCTATAGTGATAATACTCATGTATTAAAAGAATAATGTAATTCATCATTTCAACTTCTATCATCATTCTATCATCTTATAATATGATATTTTATTATATTTTACTTCTAAACCTATTATTTAATGCTACATTTGAGATGATGATAGTTAAGATGGAAAATAGATTTTTCCATATCAAAATGATCAAACTTTTTAATATCAGAAAATGTATTTATAAGTCTCATTTTTTACGCACTAACACATTGTTGATGTAGAAGCAATTATGTTAAGAAATTATTAGTGTTTTAGCTTTTTTTAAATCGTAATAGGTCACACTATAAATGATGTGTTAACACATCAATTTGTACGTAGTAAAACTCTTTTCTAAAATGTTATGTATAACACCGGGTAAAATTTGATTCTTTATAGATTTTGCTAAGGGTATGTATTATACTTTATATCTCAAATTAGGTGTTCATATTATATCTTATGAGTAGTAATAGGGTTACTATCCTTTTATTATCTATTAATTACTTATACTGTATTTAAAGTTTTTTATTTTTTTTAACATTTTTTAAGTATTTTTTGACATCCTTAATCGTTAAGAAAAAAATTTTAAAAATATATAATTTTACTAATAGTCACTTCTTTAATTATTAAGTAAAATAAAAAATTAAAAAATTAAATAAAAAAATAGTAAATAGATAGTAAAAGAATAGTAATTTTATCATTTTTTACATCTTATATGTCGAATCATGCTATAAAGTATATTATATTTCTAAATTTTGAAGAAAAAAAAAATTAATAGGATAATTAAGACAAAGGATGGAAATAGCCTACGTGTGTGATACGTGGCATCGAGTGATGAAGTTAATTAACTTAATTTGGATTTTTGTAAGAAGACGCCTTCAGTATTTGTGGAAGCTTTGTCTCTTTCTTGCGAAGTTTTCTTTACGGGTTTTTATTAGGGAAATGATAATTGTATTTATGAGTATAGAAGTGTTGTATAATTATTTTTAAAAAAATAAAAAAATATAAGATTTATATAAAAAATTTAATTTTTTAATAATAAATTTAATTTTTTTTAAAATGATTGTACAACGCTTGTGCACTTTACGACTAGACGTAATATTACACTTTTATTATCATTACAAAACAGAAATGTTATTTATTATTTTACACAACACATCATTTTGTGATTTATTATTTTATTTAAATATATATATATATATCAATATGTATATTTAAATAAAATGAAAAAAATAATAAATTACATATTGATATGTGATGTAAAAGACGATAAATAAAATCTTTCTTACTAAAATCATTAAAATTTGGATTCAAATCATCACTTTTTGTCTTTTTAATAATATATTATGATTTTTATTTTTATTTGAATTTTTAGAAAATAGAAATATAAAATCAAACATATAATTAAAATTTATTTAACAATAAATAATATATGACTGACTTATTACGTGTTTTATATCACTTTATCTTCGTCATCGTAATTAATTTTAGTCCCAACCATCTCTCAATTATTTTTATAGCTTTTTTTTTTTTTTTTTAATTTTAGGACATAAAATAATAATAAATATATAAAATATATTTTACCACATATATTTAAAAATTGAATAATGTTAGATACAATCAAGAATTGTATAAATGTTGCACTCATTTTGAAAAAGAGTAAAATTCACCATTAATTTTTTTATGTTAATCCTATAATTACTTATTTTTTCAAAAGGATTGTGCAGTATTTACGCACACTCTACGACTATAAATATCATTTCTTTTAAAAATCTAATGCCACCAAAGAGATTTATTCAAATAATAATAAATATTACAAAGTTTCATTGCATATATAACTCTTTTTCACGTGAAGATTTGTTAAAAACTCTAATCCGTTTAGTTTAAAAAATGGTCTCAACTCATCTCATATCATTTTATCAACTTCCAAACAACATTTAAATACAAAAACTTTTCAATTTCAATTTTTTTTTAAAATTTTTAACTTTTTCATCTAATTATTATAGCTTTCCAAAACTTTCAAAAAAATAAAATAAAAAATCAATTTTTTCAAATCTCAAATAATATCAAAAAATTATATTTGAATAATATTTTAACTTTATAATATTTTTATTTATTTTTTTCTCTCATATTTTTCAAAATCTCATAAAATATCTAAAATCAAATTATTTTATTATTATTTCCAAATAATTTTACTATTATTTATAAATTTTTTATTTTATCAAACCAGACTTAAGAAAAATCAAACACAATGCAATAATCTAAGTTTTCTTTAAAAAAAAAAAAAAAAAAAATTGTGGTGGGTTTTGTGGGGTCGTTTTTAGGGATGATGAAGAAGAGATCACGTGAATTGTGGTGGCCAGTTTTTGGAATTGGGATTGGAAGACAACCTTTGATTGCACAGAGTGGACAGGGACTGATTCCGTGATTGTCGTTGTGCTTAATGGATTGCTTGATATTTTTCTACTTTCCTTTCATTACTCGACACGTGGCCTTTGAGCTGCCGGGACCCATACTGAGCTGTATTCCTACCATTCCCATTTCCAACTGCTTTTTCTTGACAGCGATTGGGGTTTGGCTTCATTTTATGTGTAGGCGTTTCGGCAGGGCTGTGAGCTGTTGTTTGATTTGTGCTCGATTCAAAATATTTCAAGTTGAGATTTTTTTTTTTTTAAGTTCAATTTGATAAGTTAAATTCTCAACTCGAATTTATTTTACAAATGAGTTCAAATTATTTATTATTTATTTTTTTAAATAAAATTTAATAATTAATAAATTAGATAAATAAAAAAAAAAATCTAATATTAATTTATATAACTAACAAATATAACTTCTATTGAACTATAAGATTTTAAAAATTTATAAATAATTAATATCTAACTAATTGATACTTATCCATAATAACAATATATTATATGCCTACATATATTATTAATACATACACATAATATGATAGAATATATCTATTTCATATATAGTTTCCATATACTAGTATATAAAATTATTAAATCTTATCGATTAATTATTTTACAAATTATAAAATATAATTAGGAAGTATATTCAATATATAGACATAAGTAATTAGGTTACATATTATATATTTAATTATAAAAGTACTATGCTTATATTATTAGCTAATACATATATATATATGTATACATACATATGTATGTATATATTTATCAATATATGAATGAGTTTTAATCGAGTAGAGCTAATAAGTTGACTCGAGCATAAATGAGTGGGTCTTAATGAGTCTTAGCCAAATCGAGTTTTGTCAGGTATGTATCATTTACTAATCGAGCGAGTATTTACTTTCAAGGGCGAATGCTTTTTTTTAACGAGTTAAGTTCGATTTAAATTTAACCGAGTGAGTACTGATCGGACTATCAAATAGATGGGTTCATTTCCAGCCCTAATTAAAGGTACCGTCACGCAATAAAACTTTAGAAATAATATTTAGCATAACCGTCGCGCATTCATTTGAAAAAATAAGTAAATTATATGGGACTCATATGAAAAAATTAATTTTTTAATAGTGAATCATACTCTTTTTTAAAAGAAGTGCATGGTACTTACACAACCCATGCTTGTTTATATTATTGCTCATAAAACTTACATGTAATATAACTTTATTGTCGTGGCACCATTATGTAATATCATATGATTTATTAAAAATTAAAAAAAATATATAAAAATATATTCAAATTAAAAAAATTGTAAATAAAAAAAATGAAATTTTAGTTCCATCTATCCCTTTGTATTTATATTTTTAATAAATCAAGTGACACTGCGTGGTGGTACACATCAAGATGACTATATGAGCGGTAAATTTTAAATGGCCAAAACTACAAGTAGTATTATTCTAACAATAAAAACAATAATGCTAGATGGATGCTGCTAAGTCTACAAATGAATTCCACCGAAAAGAGTATATTTGTTTTTTGTTTTTTTGCTTTTTTTTCATACATTTTTTTATATCTTTAAATATTTTTTTTTAAAAAATTCACAATATCATTTAAAAATACTTCCTTAATCACTAAGTAAAAAAAAAAAAAAAAATCTGTAGTTGCTTTCGGTGGCCTTCATTTGTGGATTAAGCATTATCCAATGCCAGATATAGTTTTAAAGTATGTAAATCTCACACATTTCTTTTGAAAAGAGTAGAGCTCATTATTAAAAGTAAATTTTTTTCATATAAGTCATAAGTTTGCCTACTTTTTTCAAAAGGAATATGTAAGATTTGCACATCCTAAAACTATTCAAATAGTTCCCTATATATATATATATATACACACACTATTCTTTAAACTTTAATCACTGTTTTGAAATTTAATGGTTAAGATTTTGCTTTGCATTTTGAGGAAGATTTAAGGTTTAAATTTTAGAGAGAAAAGAAAACACAACATGTGGGTATTGGGCTATTTAAAACAAAATCAAATATAACTATACATATGACAAGATTTCCGAGAGAGTAATATTGGTCTAAAAATAATATAGATGGAGAGGGAAAATGTATATACAGTTAAATGATAATTATTTAGATTTATACTTATTAAGTTAACTTTTGCCCATTTTTTAGTTACATCTCTCTTAAAAAGGGAAAGAACATCATAGAACGGGTCAAGGTGGAGAGGCCTCCAATATTCTCAAAAAAAGGAAGCTGCAGACCTTTTGAAAAGTACTCTCAATGCAGAGACGATAGAAAGACAAAAGGAAGACAGACAAGATGAGTGGAATAATGTCTTTTTGAGGTACATAAAACTAGTTAAATACCTTGAAAACCTTAATGTCTTGACCATGTGCTTGTCCATAAACCTACACGGTATGTTGGGTATTAAATAATGTGTTATAATATATTATAAAATTTATATATTATTATTTCATTTTATTTCATCAGGGTTGATGCAGCATTGTCTAGATTATTAAGAAATAATATTTGCAGTCTTTAATTGTGTAAACTCTGCACACTTGATAAATAATATTTACAGTCTTAAGGTGCGCAAGCCCCGCACACTTCTTTGAAAAAAGTAGATAAATATGAGACTTATATAAAAAAATATTTTTTAATAGTGGACACCGCATTTTTTTAAAGAAAAAAAATCTATTCATCATCAGTTTTATCATCATCTTCTCATCATCTCATGATGTGGCATTAGATGATAGGTTTGTAAGTAAACTATAATAAATAATTTTCAATCATCTAATACTACATCATGAGAAGACAATGAGAATTGAGATAATGAGTAGCATTACTCTTTTTTTATAATAAGCTCAAGAGTTGATGGATAATATCACATTATCACAATAGATGGTAGGAGTGACATTGAAATGTAATATATAACATATTCCTGAAATAATTAATTAAACATTATTGGCATAACTTTCAAATGAATCAACATTTTCCTAATAAAGAAAGGGCGGATTCTTTAAAATTCTTAGAGAATTTTATCGAGTGAATTTCTTTGAGTTCTAATAATTTATGGATAACGATTTTTCTATATTAACATTTTCGACTTCAAATATTCTATATGTTAATTATTCGACTAATCCGCCATTGAGGTGGGAAAACTCTTACAATTAAGTTTCAAGACAATGGTTGGGGTTTGAAGAAATCCACCTATATAGAGCATTCCAAACATTTTAAAGAATACTAGTTCTATAAGAGTTGTTTTATTTGTAAGTCAGCGTGTATAGTACATCATCTACATCACTCTGATAAAATCTGATTTGTAGGATTCAAATTTTAAAATTTTTGTTATAAATTAAATTACGTCATGTAAGTAATTTACTGAATGTATTATCTACAGTGACTTAAATAGAATTCTCCATTCTAGAATATAGAGTCCCAAAACTTTAGTATTAAAATTTCATGGGATGAGACAAAGGGAGCACTATCTTTAGAATATGAAATTTATCCTCCGACGCTGTCACGCACAAAAAGATTTAAAATATTAAGAATTTGAATTAGAAAAGAAAACGGATTTGATGTGAATCTTTGAAAAAAGCATTAAGTTTTTTGCATGACGACAAACCCTTTCATGTGCAGGGAACCCAAGTGGGGTTGAAAATACAAGTCAAAAAGAAGCACTCTCTTGCATGTTTGTTTGGGCTTGAAGATACAAGTCAACCTTCACAAATTACTGCCAAAGAATGTTTGGCTGCGTTTAGATAGGAAGATATTTTCATGTAATTTATGAATAAAAATAATAAAATAATAATAAAATATTAAATAATAATAAATAATAATAATAATAATATTAATAATAATGAGTACTTGATACTTGAGATATTTGAAGATGGTATTCTCAATATCCAAACTAAACTTTAATCCAAATGAGCCACAGTTTCGCATGTCAAGCCTCTAATCGTGGCAGAAATCTTGGGTATTTTCTTTCTCTTTCTTTCTTACCTGCTTATAATCATAGTGCTAGCTATCTCTTTTCATAAAACACACAATGGTCAAGAGCTTATATTGGAAAATGATTCTTAGAGACTAATGGGACCAAAACTTTTCAATGATTTTAATACATTATGTGGAAAATGGGATATAATAGTCTTCAACCATTTTTAGTCAGCCTAAATCATATCACATGCATGACTTAATTGTAATCTTTTACCTCATTATGTTGACGTGATATTATTCATATATTCGAGATCAATTGTTCTCTACACTACATTTTTGTATTAATTTTATCTTATTGTGGAAATTACTCATAACCTTTGGATCAACTCTAGTTATTTTTTTAAAAAATAAAACTCGATTTATGGATAATCCTGCACCAAGATAATGAGATATAAATATAATATATAACGCAATTCATACATTATTAATGACCCGATTATGAAGATCTTGATTGGGATTGTTTAAAGTTCTTCGATCCTTCCATCACTTCAATATGGTATAGCCTCAAAGTCAAGTACAAGGTTCAAACAAATAGTCAGTCTAAAGTTCCATGCTATTTTCCATGATACCGATCGGCCTACAGGGATAATCATCAAAATTATGACTTTGGGACTTTTGTTATCATCATGAATGTCCTTTTCCACCTAATGGAAAATTTGAACTTCAGTTTCTACGGATCTCATTTAGTAGAAGACACAACGAAAAAGGTCAACTTCCAAAATAAAAAAATTGGAGTTGTTGATGTCGTGTTTTGCGGGCCTGGGCAATTCCACTCGGTCAGTACTCGTGCGATCACCTGCACTGTAACAAAGGGGGACCTCAGGGTCCGTTAATTCTCCGATGCTTAAGCCAGTATGGTGTTGAGGATGAAGATAAATATATTGACGATGATAGTGTTGGATTACTTACCTGTGGGCTGCAGGTAGTGTTATTTATACTTGCCGACCTGATCTCCATGCTAGTGGAGTGTTGCATAACAGGAAATCATATATTCATATTGTCCATTCACTAAGCTATCCTTCTGTTGTCAATTCGTCAAGCTATGAAGTGCTCAGTGTTATCGAGTGCTGTTCGAGCCTTGAACCGCATTGAATGCAGCGTATTTTCTGTCTTGGGCCCTTTCCATCTCATTAATATTGGGTGTGAGCCGCCACAAGTTTTCTTGTCTAGCATTGAATGCTATATCCCTTTCCTCTCAAGCCTTGCCTGCTTTTCCTATCTTGTTTCTTGATGTAAGTAAGATCCGACCTGGGTCTTGTACCCGAGCACTGACCTAGGCACAGTTTGACCCAATCCATATTATGTACCTGGGCTCTAATCTGGGCCTTGCCTCTAGCTCAGACCTTATATATAGGTTTTAATCTAGGCCTTGTCTTTAGCCTAATCCAAGGGATTTTCTCCCTTTACAGTACCTTGAGAAGTTTTAGCACACTCGTGGGCTGGAAATTATAAGTAGTTTTTTTTGGTGGGCGAGTCCCCATGAAGATTTCTAACCAGGGCGAATGCATAGAAGGTGAACGGATTTGCGTGTACTTATCTGCTCTTTCCCCCCATATCTAAGATGATGCGAACCGATCTTTGCCATTAATGAATAATCATTAACTCTGCCTCCATTAACTGAAACTGCTCCCTGGTGTGAACTTCAACGTTACTTGGGATTGGTTCTTTCCACGCACGCGTGTGGTAGTTAAGCATCATTCTGTTTCTCCGTGGCAAATGCATCCCTTCGTACTTCGTGCCGTTGTTTCAGACACCTAACCGTTCCATCGCACTGTTTTTATTCAATTCTTCCCCCTCATTCCTTCCTCTCTTTCTTCTTTGCCATTTCCGTCTCCCCTCTTTCTTCATTTCTCTGAAATTTTAAAAATACGCCAAGCTTTCCATCTACTTTTACCATGACCAAAAGAGGTGAGAATGATCCTCGCTTCAGCTACTTTGCTGGGAAGGGTTGGACGTTGGCCATGACTAGTAATGACCTTCGTACATTTTGCAGAGAGTACCCATCCCTCTAGGAACTGTTCTTGAAATCCCTAGTTCTCGCATTTCGATGGTAGACGAGGATGGCCTGGCGACAAAGGTGGCTCTTTATCCCCATATGTTTTCCAGTGGACTGCGCTTGCCGTTTTGCCGCCCGGTGCTTGATATTCTGGATTTATTGCAATTAGTCCAGATACAACTTAACCCCAATGCTTGGCATTTCATTATGGCTAGTTGTGTTGCCTTTCGAGTCGATTTGGGTGATTCAGAAGATTACCCTGATCTAACTGCTCGGGAGTTTATGTCAGTGTACCGCATCAATTGGCTTCCTAGAAACGTTTGTAGTTTCCAATCTCAATCCGCAGAGAAATGTTTCACTACTCTGGAGAGGCTTTATTCTTCAATAAAAGACTGGCACCGGTGATTCTTTTTGTAAGAGTCTCAGACTGGGAGTTCCCAGAAAGAGAGCGAGAATACGAGGAGTTTCCTGTCTGATCTGTCTGGGGTAAGGTTCTGATTACCAAATCTCTCTCCATCAAGTTATCGGAGAGAGAAGATATTAGGATTGCTTCCATAATGTCCTGGGTAGTGGCTCATCCAACCCTTGCTGAGTCGGATTTGTTGCAGGCCGATGAGAACATTCATCGTTATATTGTTCTTCCCCACCGTGCACATGTGCTAGGTTGGGATTTCTTAAAGGTTCCCCCTTCTCCTCCGAGGGAGAAACACCGTGCAGCTTCTCCTCCTAAAGATAATTGCGCAAAGAGGTCTCGTACAGACGAAGATGCTTTTGCGCCCATTCAACCTGTATCTTCCCGGGATGCTCCTTTGAAACCCTCATGTACCCCTTGGCCGAGTGTTCCCCTTTAAGAGAAGATGGATTCCCACTGAGTGGCTCCAAAGTCCAGTTCTCACCGTGTTGCTAAAGAGAGCAGTTCCCATCGAGCCGCTCCTGAAAGTACTTCTTTTCGAGCTACTAAAGAGAGCAGTTCCTATCGAGCTGCTCTTGAAAGCACTTCTCACCAAGCTGCTCCAGCAAAACCCCCCGAGAGGTAATTTTTTGAGATTTCTAAGACCTTCCTCCTTTTATTGAGTTCGTTTAAACAAAAGATAATAGAATTTTGCCTTCTTTTTTAGGCCCTGCTAAGGGAGATGAGGTTGACATTGCCATTGCCTTTCTTTTTTCCTCGACTTTTGACCACCCAGCATCTCGAGGTTCTAGTCCAGCGACAGGAGCTTCCCTTCCTTTGTGAAGGTTCTTAGTCAAGAAGGGGTTCCACCACATGAGTCGCCAACTCCTTTTGAGGAAAGACTCGTCGAGGTTGAAGCTTCCTTCGGGGAGTGCTTGACTAACTTCCCCATTTCACCTCTACAGGTCTGACTCCCACCAGTTTTCCTTCGATCCCTATTTCAATAGTTTTCGCCACTCCTCTAGTCCCACCCTTGGGAATGAACATGGAGGTTACTCCTATTGGAGACAAGGAGCTAACTCCTCTTGAGACTATGGAACCATGTTCCGAGGAGACTATGGAATAGCCTGAGACTGGGGAACCGTGTTCCGGCGAGACTGCGGAACCGATTCCTTCTGAAGTTCCGGTCTTCTCATCAGAGTTGGAACCGCCTTCCGAGCCGGTCCACCCAATAATCCCAGAAGTTACCCCTTCTCTTCCAATATTTTAGGCACTTGCTTATTGTATCTTTGCTTGAACCTTTTTTCCTTCTTCTCTCCCTTTTTCCTTATTGTTGTATCTTATGCCGAGCTGCTTATTCATTTCAGGAATGTTGAATCCCTCAAGTCGAGACCACTCCTCCATGCCATGAAGACGTTATTATGGTGGAGGACAGTTCCCCATCCGCTTCCCCTTTATTTGGGAATGGTTCTCCCCGCTCTAGGGTTGCTCAGGGGGAGAGTACGGTTCGGGCTGAGCAACGGCCAAGCTCTCCATTCTTGCGCCCCCAAGCTCCCCAAATCGAAGTTCCTCTTCAACACGAGGAGGAATTCAGTTTGCCTTCCATACCTACTGAAGCTATTATGCCGTTGGTATACGTAGAACCTTCTTCCTCTTCTGGGAAAGGAAATTTGCAGGAGCCTAGGCTAGGCTTTAAGAAGGCTTGGGCGGAATCTTTTGAAGCCCAGGCTCGGAAGTTTAGGCCTCTGTTCACCAATGTAAGTGTTTCTTCTCTATATACTGACCTTCACTTTTTGCCTTTTGCCCCGAAATTTGATATTTTCCCGTCTTTTCACGCCGCAGACCAACTTGTTGATATGGTTTCTAGAGAGCGGGAGGCTTGAAGAAGATTTTAGAGCTTAGAGGGCGTTAAACACTCATATGCACCGACAAGGGATGAAAATGGGCAAAGACCTCCATAACTTAACTGTGGAGAATAATTCTTTGAGGGAGGACAACGAGTCCTGCCATCAGAAAATCAGTGCCCAACGAAAAGAGATTGAGGCGATGGAACTGAAGATGAAGGCAATGGAGCATAAGTTTGAAATGATGGCTCTGGAAATCGAGCTCAAAGATAAGGAGATTCGGTTGAGGGACCTGGAGATTGAAGAAAGCAATACAGAGATTGCTTCTAAGGTCCAAGTGTTGGAATTTGCCCATAAGGAGATTGAAGATCTGTAAGTCCACTCCTAGCTTCTCCTTACTGAAAGGGAACCTGCCCAAGCTGAAGTGTAGAGGTTGGACTGTGAGTTAGAGCCGCTCCAAGAAGAGCTGAAGCAGCACAAAGCTGCATTTTCTGTTGTGTCCTATGCAAGTTCTGAAGTTATGAATGTGGCCGTGAGATGTTAGGCTAACCTGTTCTATCGATTACTCGACTCATTTCCTTGGTAGACACCTTGCTCCCTATACGGTCTTGGTGACCCTAGGTCTGGGCATTAGGCAGAGGCCCAGTGGGCTTTGTGAAGTGGGGAAGCTCCCTTTACAGTTACCTTGCCAAGTCTGAGGGGAATTCTTTTCTTCATTCCTTTAACCTTCGCACTATAAGACTATCTGCCTTTTTTGTTTTGAGCCAAGCAACTGTTTGTCTTCCATTTATATGGTTGTATTGCAACGGTTATGCTTCGTATTGAATGACGTCCCTTCGATTCTTTCATCATGACCTCATGTCAGGTAGCCATTTATTTCGCACGTTGTTTCACTAGATACACTCTGGAATTCACGACAGTCTAGGAATTTTGGTACCTTGGGAGACACGTGGAGATATGTTGCCTCGGGAGTTCAGACGTCAATCTCGCCTATATTAGGACCCTCCCTCCCTTGCGAAAGTTCATTTCACTCATTCTTTCTTTTGTTTTGCTCTTTGCTTTCCTTGCTTGCCGCTTGAGTCCTTTGTTCCTTTGTTTTCTTTCAATTTTCTCTCAAAATTCATTTACTTTCCACCTGATCTCTTATGGCTCCGAAGAAATCTTCACACTCTTATGGACAGGTTTTGGCAATCCTCGAGCTACTGTTGGCCACGGTGGTGCCACCCCAGAGAAATTCTTCTGATTTACTTGGCAATCAGTGGTGACTCCTGCCAAACTGGAGTCGTTGAAAGGGACCTATGGGGTCCATTCAAAAGTGGAGTTCATGCTGTCTTCCTCCACCAAAGGGGCATTGGACTCTGAGGCTTTTGGCACCAAGGTCACGGTGTACCCTGCCACGTTCTCCTATGGCCTTTGGCTGCCCTTTTGTTGGCCAGTGTGAGAAGTCTTGACCTTTCTCAAGTTGGCACCTGCCTAGCATCCTCCCAGCTCGTGGAGGATTCTTGTTTCGTGCTGCATCATCTGGCGTCGTACATTGGAGGAGGCCGGGTCAAATTTCCCGAAACTCACAGCGTGCGAGTTCTTTAGTACCCACAACATTCTGAGGAAGGGTCGACATCTCTACGGCTTCCAGCCGATCCAAGAGTTGGTTTGGTTAGAGGCTCAACACACTGTCGTGAAAGGGTACAACCACTGATTCTTTTTCTTTTTGGGCGATGGATTGGAGTTCCTAGTCAGGCAAGCCCTAAAGTGCTTGTGGCGCCCTCGACCCGCACGTGTTATTTTTGTGGAGTTCGTGACATCGGGATGATGACCACACAGATCACGCACCCCAACGACCAGTGCTCAAAGTGTGTACAACATACATTAAATGTACAGTAATATTCGCAGCGGAGAAAAATAAAAGGGTCTTTCTTTATTAAGTATCAGAATTGTTCAAAAAGCAGTAAAATAACTTTACAAATATTTTACAGTCTTCCCTCAGATAATTTAAAGAAAGCAAATAACATAAGGGAAACAAGTCCCAAACGCTAAACATCATAACAGCGACTTAAGCTTCTAGCAGAGTCGGTCCTTCAGGTTCATACTCGGGCTCTGCGTCAAACACTACGGCACCATAAAACGGAACCGTAGGGTAAACACCACTATGAAATTATGACATCTCAGCAAGTAATTAACCAAAACAACATCCAAGAGATTTAAAACACATTTATACAAACAAGTGTTCCCATGCGGACAAAATAACAACTTACATTCATTTTCCCCAAAAATACCATTTTTATACTTACACCAAAAATCTCATTTTTGTCTCAATCATATTTATTATGAATTTACGCATGCACCACGGTCTCCCCTATGGACCGTCCGCACACCCTGGCTCTCTTCGTCACATCACGGGTAACATCCGTGCATGAGACTTCGTAACGAGCGATGCCCAGTTCCGCGCCCAGCGCATACATGGCAAAGCATCCTCTAACCTCGCCAGCGAAAGGTCACGGAATCGGTCCGAGAGCGTTAACATCTCGTCCGTTCCCGTCGTCGTCTTGCGACAACTCAGAGAACGTCACGTCAGTCTGTTACGCTCCCGAGTGACCAGAGGAGCTCCACTGAGATAATGCCCCATCTCGACTTGGGGTTGTGAAACACACGCACCCACTCAACAATATCAATATCCAACAGACTTCGTGACATTACCGCACAATTTAATAAAACGATAAATATGTTTTTCAACATTTTATTGGAATACGCATTTAAATAATTCATTTTACAAATTCTTAATAAACACCGAAATGCAGTTTCACAAATACACGTATAGTCCCATCCTCCAATCCGGCACAAGGCCCAATTACATTTAAAATCTCAACAACTCCGACGGCCGAAGGCCCAATTTTTCACAACACCGTTTAAAGCCCAACACTTCAACAAATACAATATATTTCCAATAAACCAACAATTTATAATTAAACAACAGTTATAAAGCCAATTAATATCACTTGATGGAAAATTACATACACACGTTGAGTGGAATAATCTGAAAGATCACAGTTGTACAAGGCGACGGTGCAACAGCGGCACACAGCAAGATAGTGCCCAAAAACTTGGGTTTTTGTTATACAGCAACAACCAACAATTTCACAACACCATACACGGCAACAATCTCACAACACTCACCATTTACAACCCAAAATTTATCAAGAAACCAAGTGGAACTTTTTTCAAAAATAAGAACAAACACCGCACGACATCTCACTTAGAACTCTCGGATCACACCAAAATTCCCGATTGATTTTCCAAAACAAAACCAAACACACTCGAAACAAGCTTACAAAATTACTCGGTTTCACTCCTCAATTCACAGATAACACACTCAAATGGGGATCCTCAAACCATGAGAAGCCGTGGCCTATTTATAGCCCAAATGCGGCGGTTCGCATGGCGTGCGTGTCGCACGGTGGAGGAAGGAAATAAAGGCAGCATGCCATGGAGAAAAAGAAGTCCTCTCGCGGACGCGTGGCACGGCGGCACTCACGGAAGCCATGCCCATCGCCATCGAGGAGCTTGCGGAAGGACAAGTGACCGTGCGATGCCACGGGTTGACAGGCAAGCCCTCAGGGTGCATGCCGAGCGACACGAGAGAGTGAGATGTAGGTGGAGGTGGCTCTCGGCTGGGATCTACTTTCGGCAGCAGCTGCGTGGAAATTCTATGGAAGAAGCATAAATGAAGAAGAAAAAAGGAGGAAGAAGAAACAAGAAGAAGAAGAAGCAGGGTGCGGCGCATAAAGGGAATAAGATGGAGCCCTAGCTCCATCAAAACGGCGCCGTTTCTTTTAGTAGGGGCTGGGTTCTCACGGGCTGGGCAGTCTTTGGCTAGGGTTCAGTAAACACACACACACAACACACACGGCCCAACATAATAAAACAAAAATAATAAGCCCAAAAACAAACACAAGCCCAAAAATAAAAACAATACAAATAATCAAAATAACATACTCTAAAATAAATTTAACAAAGCAACAAAATAAAATACCAAAACAAATAACAAACAACATAATTAATTAACACATTAATTAAAATAACAAAATAACACCTCAAAAATAATAAAAATAAGGATTAAAAATTCAAGTGAAACTAGAGATCTCACAACCTCCCCTCCTTAAAAGAAATTTCGTCATCGAAATTGCCAAGTTCTTCATTGATTCAAAAACCAAGATACAATACAAAGCTTATCAAAAGCTTGAGAAAGAAAGCAACATTCAAATTACCCAAACAAGTAAGGGTAGAACTTTCTCATATCTACCTCTCTGTCCCAAGAGAAATCCTGAGCCAAATGATCTACCCATGATACCATAACTAATGGTATCGTCTTAGATCTCAACTGTTGCTCCTTTCTATCCAAGATTTGAGTTGGAACAACTTCATACGTGAGATCAGGTCGAAGTTGAATGCTTCCGGGGTCAACGAAACGCGGTTCTTGATGCCCAAAGCTCTTCTTTAATGACGACACGTGGAAAACATCATGAATCTCTCCAAAATATTCAGGCAAGGCAATATGATAAGCAACGGGTCCAACCTTCTCCAGAATTTGAAAAGGACCAACATATCTCGGGCTAAGTTTCCCTTTTTTACCGAAACGCTTAACGCCTTTCATTGGAGAAACCTTGAGATAAACCCAATCACCATCCTTAAATAATAAATCTCTTCTCCTCGTGTCCGAATAACTCTTTTGACGACTCTAAGCAGCTGTCATCTTGTTTTTTATAACTTGAACCTGATTTCTCATCTCCTGAATAATTTCTGGTCCAAGTAGATTACCTTCGTCGACTTCATCCCAAAACAAGGGAGACCTGCATTTTCTCCCATAAAGAGCTTCATAAGGGGCCATTTGAATAGTCGCTTGAAAACTGTTATTATAAGCAAACTCTATAAGCGATAGATGATTTTCCCAACTTCCTTTAAAATCCAAAACACAGGCTCGCAACATAACCTCAAGGGTCTGAATAGTGCGTTCTGATTGGCCGTCAGTCTGAGGATGATAAGCACTGCTGAATTTTAACTTGGTGCCCAAAGCTGTTTGTAAACTTTTCCAGAAGTGAGATGTGAAACGTGGGTCCCTATCTGACACTATACTCTTGGGAATTCCATGAAGACGTACAATTTCCTTGACATATAACCGAGTCAAACATCCCAAAGTATCAGTGTTAGATATAGGTAAGAAATTGGCACTCTTGGTTAGACGATCAATAATTACCCAAATTGAATTTTTCCCACTAGGCGTTCTTGGTAGTCCTATAACAAAGTCCATTGCGATGTCGTCCCATTTCTACTCCGGAATAGGGAGTGGTTGAAGATAGCCAGCGGGCCTTTGATGCTCGGCTTTAACCTGTCGACAAGTAGTACATTTTTCAATAAATAAAGCAATGTCTCTCTTCATACCTTCCCACCAAAAACTTTTCTTCAAATCTCGATACATCTTTGTACTTCCAGGATGAACAGAATAAGGAGCTGCATGGGCTTCAGTCAATATTCTTTCTTTAAATTCTGAATCTGTAGGAATCACCCTACGATTTCGGAATAAAAGAATATCTTCTCTACTTAGATTGAAATGCGTCGGTCCTTGCGACTTCTTGACTCTTTCTCTAATGTCACACAACTTAGAGTCATTTTCCTGCAGAGTCTTTAACTCCTTAAAATCAAGAACTCGGATATCAAGAATTGAAGTCAACACCTCTTCTTGCTGTGAACTAGTAGTAAGAAGTCTCCTTATACCAGAAAGAAGAGAGTCTAACCCTGATGACTCAGCCTCAACAACTGAATAAGACTTCCGACTTAGTGCATCTGCAACCAGCTTTGCTTTCCCTGGGTGATACTTAATCTCACACTGGTGATCACTGATTAACTCTAACCATCTCCTCTATTTCATGTTAAGATTTTTCTGCGAGAAAAGATGTTTAAGGCTCTTATGATCAGTGTAAATTTCACAAGTCTCGCCATATAAATAGTACCGCCAAATTTTGAGAGCGAAAACCACAGCTGCTAGCTCCAAATCATGAGTGGGATAATTCTTTTCATGATCTTTTAATTGACGAGATGCATATGCCACGACTTTTCATTCCTGCATGAGAACACATCCCAAACCAAATTTGGAAGCATCACTAAAAATCACAAACGGCTTATGAGGTTCCGGAAGTGCCAAAATAGGTGCTGTAGTTAACCTCTTTTTCAGCTCCTGAAAACTCTTCTCACATTTATCAGACTAAACAAACTCAACATTTTTCCTGGTAAGAGTAGTGAGAGGTCCAGACAATCGAGCAAAGCCTTCCACAAACCTGCGATTATAACCAGCAAGTCCTAAAAAACTTCGAATTTCGTGCACCGTTGAAGGACGTGGCCATGCCAATACAGCTTCGACCTTACTTGGATCAACTGCTACTCCATCCCAGGACATAACATGACCAAGAAATTTAATCTCCTTCAACCAAAATTCGCACTTGTTCAGATTTGCAAAGAGTTGATGATCTCTTAACTTACCCAAAACCAATCGAAGATGGCTGGCGTGCTCTTCTGGTTCTCGAGAATAAACCAAAATATCATCAATAAAGACTATCACAAAGGAATCTAGATACGGTCGGAATACTCTATTCATCATATCCATAAATGTTGCAGGGGCATTTGCTAATCCGAACGGCATCACTTTAAACTCATAATGCCCATACCTAGACCTAAAGGCAGTCTTAGGTATATCCTGATCCTTTATCCTCAATTGATAGTATCCCGATTTTAAGTCAATTTTTGAAAAAGTAGTAGCACCTTGAAGTTGATCGAATAAATCATTAATCTGAGGTAGGGGGTACTTATTCTTAATGGTTACCTTATTGAGTCCTCGGTAATCTATACACATTCTAAGGGTACCATCTTTCTTTTTAACAAACAACACTGGTGCTCCCAAATGTGAAAAACTAGGCTGAATAAACCCCTTATCTACCAATTCCTGTAATTGACTCTTCAGCTCTTTTAACTTTGCTGGCGCCATTCGGTACGGGGTCTTATGAACTGGTGCCGCACCGGATTCTAGATCAATGGCGAACTCCAAATCACGAACAGGTGGCAAGCCGGGCAAATCATCCACAAATACATCAGAGAATTCCATCACAATCGGAATATCTGCTACAGATTTCCTTTCCGAAAGTGCAGATACCACATGAACCAAATAGGCATCCGCCCCATTAGCTAAGTCCTTGCTTGCTTGAATGGCAGATATAACTGCAGGTTTCGCCTTTATCTTACTTCCTGCAAACTCTAAATACTTACCTCCAGGTAGTTGGAAACTAACAATCCTACTACGACAATTAATGCTGGCGAAAAACTGATATAACCAATCCATTCCTAGAATAATGTCAAACTCAAGTAATTTAAACCTTATCAAATCTGCCTTAAGAGTCATTCCATTTAAAACCAGAGGACAACCTAAGGTAACCTTCGAACACCACACAGTTTCCCCATTTGGTAACTTCACTACCAAAGACTGTGATAAAGGTTTAAAAACCAGGTTGCACATCCTAGCAAAGGTGGTAGAAATGAATGACTGAGATGCTCCCGAGTCAAATAAAGTGCAAGCATAATAATCATATAGTCGAACTCTACCTAAAAGATTTAAAACTACCAATTAAGTCTAACCAACAAAATACCCAAATAAAGTATCTCAAATGATTGAATAGAAATCTATACCTGTGATGACTCCAGCATTTTGGGTTTCCTGAGCTTTATCATCTACCTCACCAGGTGTCACTACGTAGACCCTAGCTTGAACAGTTGGTCTTGGGGTAGTCCTCCCACCACGGTAACCGCCTCGATTCGCCTGCATGATGGTAGGGCAGCTACGAGCAAGATGTCCTGTTTGCCCGCATCTGAAACACTGAATCCCAGACATGTGGCACTCGCCGACATGCGACCTATTGCATTTGCCACATACTGGTGCTCGACCTCCCATTCGTACTCCGGTGGCCATTTGTGGTCTGGCCCCAGTCTTGGAAATAAACTTAGGTGCAGACCCCGAACTACTTCCTTCCTCGAAAACTCTTCTCTTTTGCCCAATTGGTGTAGCGACAGGATCAATAAACTCCCGCTCTGCAATCGAAGCAACCTCTACTGATTGCTGAAAAGTTAGAATTTGCAAGCAAGCAACCTATCTACGGATCTCCCGCCGTAGACCTTCCTGAAATCGCTCGATCCGCATCTCTTCCGTAGCAATCAAATGTGTAGCAAACTTCCCGAGTTCTATAAACTTCCGGGCATACTGCTCGACCGTCATCACCCCTTGTACTAAATTGTTAAACTCTCGTGCCTTTTGTTTCCTCATAGTATTCGGGAAGAAACGATCTTTGAATTCCATTTTAAACTGCGGCCAAGATACCGCCGCAATAGATCCTAACTCCATTTCCAGAAGCTCCCGCTTGGTTCCCCACCAAGCAGTTGCGTCACCTTGCAACAGCTAACTTGTGTATAACAACTTTTGAGTTTTAGTACACCCACAGATCTCAAATGTCTTTTCGAGATCACTAATCCACCTTCCAGCACGAAGTGGATCCTCTTGCCCAGAAAAAGTAGGGGTCCTATGAGCTAAAAAGCGTTCGTACGGACAACCGTTTTGTTGCTCCCTTTGCGGCGGAAAATTCTGTTGAAGAAATTCTGTCATACGGGTTAAAGCTCTAGCCATGGCGAGATTCCCATCAGAGCGAGACAAGTCAATCTCAGGTTCCGGATGCGGTATTCCTGATCGGTCCATCTTACTAAAAAAACGTCCCCTTTAAAACTAGATATTTTTAAATTATATATAAAAAAAAAAAGTTTCTGGAACTATACCTAGGTATTTATACGGTTTTACCCAGAGCCAGACCGCTCTGATACCACCTGTGGCGCCCTCGACCCCCACGTGTTATTTTGTGGAGTTCGTGACACCGGGATGATGACCACACGGATCACGCACCCCAACGACCAGTGCTCAAAGTGTGTACAACATACATTAAATGTACAGTAATATTCGCAGCGGAGAAAAATAAAAGGATCTTTCTTTATTAAGTACCAGAATTGTTCAAAATGCAGTAAAATAACTTTACAAATATTTTACAGTCTTCCGTCAGATAATTTAAAGAAAGCAAATAACATAAGGGAAACAAGTCCCAAACGCTGAACATCATAACAACGACTTAAGCTTCTGGCGGAGTTGGTCCTTCAGGTTCATACTTGGGCTCTGCGTCAAACTCTACGGCACTATAAAACGGAACCATAGGGTAAACACCACTATGAGATTATGACATCTCAGCAAGTAATTAACCAAAACAACATCCAAGAGATTTAAAACACATTTATACAAACACGAGTTCCCATGCGGACAAAATAACAACTTACATTCATTTTCCCTAAAAATATCATTTTTATACTTACACCAAAAATCTCATTTTTGTCCCAATCATATTTATTATGAATTTACGCATGCACCACGGTCTCCCCTATGGACCGTCCGCACACCCTCGCTCTCTTCGTCACATCATGGGTAACGTCCGTGCATGAAACTTCGTAACGCGCATTGCCCAGTTCCGCGCTCAGTGCGTACATGTCCAAGCATCCTCTAACCTCGCCAGCCAAAGGTCACGGAATCGGTACGAGAGTGTTACCGTCTCGTCTGTTCCCGTCGTCGCCCTGCGACAACTCAGAGGACGTCACGTCAGTCTGTTACGCTCCTGAGTGACCAGAGGAGCTCCACTGAGATAATGCCCCATCTCGACTTGGGGTCGTGAAACACACGCACCCACTCAACAATATCAATATCCAACAGACTTCGTGACATTACCGCACAATTTAATAAAACGATAAATATGTTTTTTAACATTTTATTGGAATACGCATTTAAATAATTCATTTTACAAATTCTTAATAAACACCGAAATGCAGTTTCACAAATACACGTATAGTCCTATCCTCCAATCCGGCCCAAGGTCCAATTACATTTAAAATCTCAACAACTCCGACGGCCCAAGGCCCATTTTTTCACAACACCGTTTAAAGCCCAACACTTCAACAAATACAATATATTTCCAATAAACCAACAATTTATAATTAAACAACAGTTATAAAGCCAATTAATATCACTTGATGGAAAATTACATACACACGTTGAGTGGAATAATCTGAAAGATCACAGTTGTACAAGGCGACGGTGCAACAGCGGCACACAACAAGACAGTGCCCAAAAACTTGGGTTTTTGTTACACAGCAACAACCAACAATTTCACAACACCATACACGGCAACAATCTCACAACACTCACCATTTACAACCCAAAATTTATCAAGAAACCAAGTGGAACTTTTTTCAAAAATAAGAACAAACACCGCACGACATCTCACTTAGAACTCTCGGATCACACCAAAATTCCCGATTGATTTTCCAAAACAAAACCAAACACACTCGAAACAAGCTTATAAAATTACTCAGTTTCACTCCTAAATTCACAGATAACACACTCAAACGGGGATCCCCAAACCATGAGAAGCCGTGGCCTATTTGTAGGCCAAATGCGGCGGTTCGCATGGCGTGCGTGTCGCACGGTGGAGGAAGGAAATAACGGCAGCATGCCGTGGAGAAAAAGAAGTCCTCTCGCGGACGCGTGGCACGGCGGCACTGACGGAAGCCATGCCCAACGCCACCAAGGAGCTTGCGGAAGGACAAGTGACCGTGCGATGCCACGGGTTGACAGTAAGCCCTCGGGGTGCATGCCGAACGACACGAGAGAGTGAGATGTAGGTGGAGGTGGCTCTCGGCTGGGATCTACTTTCGGCAGCAGCTGCATGGAAATTCTGTGGAAGAAGCAGAAATGAAGAAGAAAAAATGAGGAAGAAGAAACAGGAAGAAGAAGCAGCAGGGTGCGGCGCATGAAGGGAATAAGATGGAGCCCTAGCTCCATCAAAACGGCGCCATTTCTTTTAGTAGGGGGCTGGGTTCTCACGGGCTGGGCCGGTCTTTGGCTGGGCTTCAGTAAACACACACACACACAACACACATGGCCCAACAGAATAAAACAAAAATAATAAACCCAAAAACAAACACAAGCCCAAAAATAAAAACAATGCAAATAATCAAAATAACATACTCTAAAATAAATTTAACAAAACAGCAAAATAAAATACCAAAACAAATAACAAACAACATAATTAATTAACACATTAATTAAAATAACAAAATAACACCTCAAAAATAATAAAAATAAGGATTAAAAATTCAAGTGAAACTAGAGATCTCACAGTGCTAGTTTCTTGTATACACTATATGGGGCACCGTTGACGGGGACACGAACCACCGCCCTAAAACGACCCCGAAGGAGGCAGTTAGGCTCAGAGTCTTTCGAGCCCGGGTGGAGGCGCATCCAGATGTTTCTACGGAGGTTCTGTTGACCGAGGATAGCCTTCATCGATATCTAGCTCCCCTAGCTAACTTGCATTCCACCTGGGGCTTCCCAATAAATCCTGTCACGTCGCTCTCCTAGCCCGCCGGTAGAGGGGAAAGGAAAGAAGCACCAAAGGATCTCCCCCATCAGATTTGATTCTAACAATGTTCCCATTCTCCCCGGGGGTCCATCTATTATGGTGCTCGTTATTTGGCTCGAACCTTTGGCGCCCAAGAAGATTGCAACAATAGCGAATCCTCCTTGCGTCATGTCGCCAGTCCAAGGCGTTGTTACTAGAGCTACTCCTGTGGTCAAGATTGTTTCCTCCGATGATGTCAAAGTACCAAGGACTGTTGTGTTGGTTGAGGAGGCGTTGACACTTGGGGTTCCTAACAAGAGGGAAGGCGAGGAGATCTTCGAAGAAGTTTCAGCATATCTACGGACAACGGCTTTGGTGGGCCACATCGACAGAATCTGCGAGATGGAGAGTGGCCTCAAGAGACTATTCACAAGGGTAAAGCCTTAGCTTACAAACTCCTCAGACTCTTTGTTTCCTTTCTTGATCTTGATTTTGACTTGCATGACAGAGGTTGGAGCGTCTGATGACCTTCATCATGGACGGCCAAGAGGAGGTGATGAGTGAGAACTGGACACTTTGTTCACTTGCACAGTTTGCTTCAGACTACGCGGTGAAAGAGTGAAAGCAGAAGGAAGAACCTGAGGAGGCCCTTGCTGACTTGATAAGACCCCAGGGTGAAGTTGGCGCTCTTCACATTGAGGCCTTACTTACTTCTGAGGTGAGGGAGGTGTTGCAATAGTCTCTCGACAACTGCCAACTGGTGCTTGAGCGACTGTAGGCCGAGATCAGAGAGTTGCGCCAACAGCAGGACTCTGACAACCAGACGAACAAGTGGCTAACGAAGCAAGTTAAAGACGCCAACAAGTCTATGACAAAGAAAAGGAAAACCCTAGAGGGAGAAAGGAAGCGAATGAGAGAGGCGGAGACCACCTAGGAAGAAACCATGTGGGTTCTAGAAGCTCATGAAGCTACCTTCCGTAGTTTGTGGGAGGAGGAGTTGTTTGTCCATGGTGTTCGCGATGATGTGTGGCGCTTCGGTTATAACGATGGCTTAGAGTGGATGAAAACTCACATTCTTCATAACCCTTTGTTTGACCTCAGAGTCCTATGAAATGCTAGAAACAATTATTATGCAAATGCTATGCACTCATTTAAAAAAAAAAAGTGAGATCTATAATCAAAATATTAATTTTTTCATGTAGGCATTATATTTACTCATTTTTTTTTAAAAAAGAGTGCGGCGTGCTTACATACTTTATAACTGTAAATATAATTTTTCTTTACGAATATGGAAAATGATATACATACAAACTTTTTTACAATCGTTTGTACAACTATATTTTAAATAAATGGCATTTTTGTAAAATAACTTATAAAAGTAACACAACTTTGTATAAAATTTCCACACTTTCAAATATAGTCGTATAAATGATTGCAAAAAGGGTATTGCATGTATCATTACTGAAGAAATATTACATATAGTATTATATAATATATAAAATAATATTTATAATATTATTATATAATATTACAATAACACAAATGCACATATTACTTTTTTATAATTAATTTTGTTTAATTAACAAATTACTTTTGAATAGGCTTAATGCAATAAAAAGTAAATGCACAAATACGAAGTTTCTACAAATTAGAACCAAATTATTGCTAAGAGAAAGATATATATTTTAAGGTCTGGTTTGGTTTCACAAATCTTTGAAGTCATTTCATCTCATGTCATTATTTAAATACTAATTTTAAATTTTCAAGTTTTAACTTCTTCATCAAATTAATACCTAATTATTACAACTTTTTCAAACTTTAAAACAAAACACAAAAAAGAAATTCAAAATTTTCAAATTCCAAAACAATAATTATATTAAAAAATTATATTTTAACTTTCTTTTAACTTTATAATTTTTTATTCAACTTTTTCTCTCTCATTCTTCAAAACTCCATTAAAATCTTAACTCAAAAAATTTCATTGTTATTAACAAATTATCTCATTATTATTCATAATTTTTTTATCTCATCTGTATAACTAAATGAGACCTAAATTAGTTATTAGCTAACTATATATGAGCATGTATTTCAATTTTCAACATCTGTACCGGAAAAAGGAACCAATTCAGGCTTCTCTATGTTCTTTCTTATAACTTGAGGATTGTGGTTCAGGAGAAATAAAATGCAGACGGATAAAATCTGAATTGTACCTAGTCAGGTTAATCATGCTTTGTCTTTGCAGAAAACACATAAAAATCTCATGAATTCTTTAGGCCATATAGCAAAGAGTATGTGCTGTTGGAAGCCACCTCCAGTGAGTTTTTTCAAGTTGAAAGTTGATAGAGCCATTTTTTTTACCCGAGAAAAGTTGGTGTGGGTGTTGTTCTTAGAGATGACAAAGGAAAGTTGGTGATGGCGGCTAGTAAAATGGAAAATGAGGTAGAGATTCCTGGTACTATTAAATTGCTGGCTTTTCTACGGGGCTTTCAACTTTGTGTTTATTTGGGTTTCTCTAAAATTGTTATTGAAAGTAATTGTTTGTTGATGGTCAAAGAAATAAAAGAAGATCAAGATTCCTTTTTAGCAAATAGTAATATGGGGAATGAGTTGGCTCATAGACTAGCCCTGTTGTGCTTGGAATATTAATAATATTGACATGTAGTGGGACAATGTTCCTATATTTGTTGCTCAATCTTTGTGGATTGGTCAAAATAGTTTGTATTAATGATTTATGAATGTTTGGTTATATATATATATATATATATATTGGTTTTTCCATTTTTTGTAAAATCTCGTTTACTTTCACAACACATTTTATCATTACAAATTTTTTAAATTCTCACACAATTAAAATAAATAATTCAATTTTTTTAAAATCTCAAAATTATAATAATATTAAAAATATATATTCTATTTAATATTTTATTCAATTTTTAACTTTTATTTTAATTCATTTTATCTTACCACATCTACAAAATCAAAAGAAAACTTGGAATAATATGAAGGGCATATCCTGAAATATATAAATTTTAATGTACTTTTAATTTTTAATATTTTGGATTCTTTTATTTTAGATGAGTTGAGAATTAAGATCTCAATCTTACCAGAAAAATTGATAAATAATGATAGAATTACTATCTTATTATTATTTATTTATTTAATTTATTTAATTTATTTAATTATTTATTTTATTTAATGATTAAAAAAGTAAGTATTAATAAAATTATATATAGTTTTAAATTTTTTAGTAATTAAAGGTGTTATAAAAATACCTTAAAAAAATCATAAAAAAAAAAATTGAAATTCCTGAAATAATAGACGGATAATAACCTTATCACTTCCTAAAATTGATTGCCACTACCGTATATTGCGTCCGTACCGACGTCACCCTTTTCCCACTAATTAATGCCATTTTGGCCTTGTCTTTATCCTCCCAACATTCGGAGAGAGAGCGAGGCAAATTGAAGGAAAAAAATTGAGAAAAGGCCAACTTCTCACTTCGTACTCTCTGCCTTACTTCTCTGCTCCATGCAGCAGACCTCAAAATGGCTCCAAACTCGTACCTCTGTTTCTTCTTCTCCACCAGTTTCATTGCTTTTTCTGCGATTTCCCTGTTTCCTTTGGCTTTCTCTCGAGACATACCCGAGATTACTCATACATTCCTTGACGTCTCGGCCTCGCTCGAACAAGCCCGTGCAGTCCTCAACTTCGACCCTGAAACCGTTAAGCCCTTAATTCAACAAAAAGAGCCCCTGCTACAAGCTCAGGTCGGTAATTCCTCTTCTTTCTCGGTTCAGGTTCACCCACGAGAGTCACTTTATAAGTCCTCGTATGAAGACTACAAGAGCCTTGTTCTTGCTCGACTCGAGCGCGACTCGGCCCGGGTCGAAGCTCTCACCACCAAGTTCCAGCTCGCCCTTGAGGGTGTGAAGAAGTCGGATCTTAAACCTGTGGAGAAGGAGCTTCTCCCCGAGGATCTGTCCACTCCGATCGTGTCCGGAAGGAGCCTGCGCAGCGGTGAGTACTTCTCGCGCATTGGTGTGGGAACCCCCGCCAAGCCTTTCTACATGGTGCTCGACACTGGCAGCGAAATCAACTGGCTCCAATGTAAGCCCTGTGCGGACTGCTACCAGCAATCCGATCCGATATTCGACCCAACTTCATCCTCCTCCTACAAGCCCCTTTCGTGCGCTTCCCCTCAATGCCAGGCTGTCGGTCAAGGTTGTAGCGCAGGAAAGTGTCTCTATCAGGTCTCCTATGACGACGGATCGAACACCACTGGCAACATGGTGACGGAGACAGTGTCGTTCGGGAGCTCTGGCTCAGTGAACAATATCGCTTTGGGCTGCGGCCACGACAACGAGGGTTTGTTCGTTGCGGCAGCCGGAGTACTCGGACTCGGTGGGGGTTCACTCTCGTTTCCCTATCAGATCAAAGCGTCGTCGTTCTCATACTGCCTCGTGGACCGTGACTCGAGCAAGTCCTCGACTCTCGAGTTCAACTCGGCTCCACCCGCTGACTCGGTCACTACCACTCTACTTAAAAATGAAAAGCTCGACACGTTCTACTTCATCGGACTCGAAGGACTGAACGTCGGAGGTAAGCCCCTCTCGATCCCGGCCTCGATATTTCAAACGGACGCGTCAGGAAACGGCGGGATCATCGTCGACTCGGGTACGGTCATAACCCGATTGCAGACCCAGGCATACAACGCGCTCCGCGACGCGTTCGTGAAGTTAACTCGGAACCTGAAATCGACGAGCGGCGTATCTCTGTTCGACACGTGCTACGATCTGTCATCCCATACTTCCGTGCAAGTTCCAACGGTGTCGTTCCGGTTCTCGGGCGGGAAGTTGCTGTCGCTACCGGCGAAGAACTATCTTATTCCCATGGACTCGTCCGGAACCTACTGTCTGGCGTTTGCGCCTACATCATCATCTCCGTCAATTATCGGGAACGTACAGCAACAGGGCATACGTGTGAGCTACGATTTGGCAAACTCGCGGGTGGCGTTCTCACCCAATAAATGTTAGAGCCTTCCGTAAGAGGGCACTTAATTTACCCTTATATCCCCAATAAACTAGGTAATTTACAGGACAGGTAATGTACGAGAAAGAGGCCCATCTATGCCTGTTTAAAATTGTAACGAGAAATATAGCTTATAATTTATAATTTAAATAATAAATTTTATACGTTAAAAGTTGTTTATTGTTTAATATATATGTATCTAAATTACTTTTAAAATTAGTTATATTAAACTTTTTTTAATTTTATACCATTATCTATATGAGCTTTTTGATAACAATTTTAATTTGATGCTTTTTTAAAAAAATAGATTTTCAACTTTTTAATTGATTAAAGCAATTTTTATAAATTTATCAAATATATCATTTTTTTAAAAAAAAATTAAAATAGTTAAAAGTAAATTTCAAACTCAATCTCAAACAATCTCTAAATAAATTCCAAAGGAGAGGTTGGCTTTGGCTTGGTGTGGCTCATAATTATTATTCTCATAAATGTAATATTATTATTGGTATGATCTGGTTGGTTTAGTGGCAGTAAAGAAATTTAGTCGAGTGTTAGGGGCCAATTGCTAGGTTTGGGGGTGGGATAAGATATAAAATTATCATCTCATCATTACACATTTTTCAAATCTTCAGATAAAATATAATAAACAATTCAATTTTTTTAAATCTCAATTCATATTTTTCAAATTTTAAAATAATAATAATATTAAAACATAATATTTTAAACTCTCAAATAAAATACAAATTTCTCATACTTGTGAGTGTGAGTTCACGTTTTGTGTACTGTGTGTTTGGAGAGAGAGAGTGAAAATAATATTTTATTTTACCTATTTGTCATTTTCTTCAAAGGAGGGAAAAAAATTTATATATTTTTTATTTGAAAAATTTTATTTACAGTCATCAAATGGAGATTGCATGTGTAAATCTTTCATTAAATAAAAAAAAGTATCATTTTAATAAGGATATTATAGTAATTTTAAAAAAATTTAAAGATAAAATTAATTAAGTTTATAATGCAGTCCCCATTTGGAGACTGTGTGTAGCATTACTCATTTTATTTTGTGTAATTGTTTGGATTCAATTCGAAAATTATGATTTAATCAACAATTTCTCGTATTTTACTAAATATCTATTTCTTTTTGTACATCTAAGTTATGCGGTGATTATCAATTTTGTGTTGGCAACAGTGATTTACTCTTTTTTTATTAGAATAAGTAATTATTTATAAATGAGTAATGTTAGATATAAGTTTTAAAGTGTGTAAGTTTAATACATTCTCTTAAAAAATAATTTTAAAAAAATAATGGGGATTGCTTGATTTTTTTTTTTTTTTTACTGTAAATTTCAGATTTATACACTTAAATGAGTGTGCAGAACTTGCACGATATTTATATGAAAAAATTATTTTTTTTAATAGTTAATTCTATTTATTTTTTAAAGGGAATGTGTAGGGATTGCACTCTAGCATTACTCTTTATAAATTAGCCGGTTTGGATTGATCTCACTATTATTCATTATTATTCTTAAATTTCAACTCACAAATCTCACTATTATTCACAAACCATCTCATCTCTGTCTAAATTAGAAAATCATGGGGTTTTGAAAAGAAAGATGGATCTAGGTATGTAATCAGTCGGTCAAAGGGGCTCACGGCCAAAAATTCCAATCCACCTTTTTTCAGACTGGACTGTTAGTTATCGGTTTGATATGGTATAAATGAGCTAGGAAGATTTTTTTTTTACTCTTTTCTTCTTTTGGTAGATAAATTAATACAAAAAATTAATTAAATTAATAAAATCAAATTTAAATGTACTCTATAACGTGGATTATGTAACTAATCCATTAAAAAATAATTAATTATAATTATATTTATGATGTTAATAGTTACTAACTTAGTACTTTAGTAGAGTATGTATGATGTATACATATAATAACATGTATTATCATATGATTTATTATATAATATATTAGTTAATTGATAACATATATTATTTTATATTTTATATGATCAATAATAATAGATTAGAAAAAATTATAGAATTAACTTATACAACTATTATATAAAATAATATATTATGTATTTAAAAATTTTATATTAAGTGATTTGGTCGACTTTGGTATAGTCCCGTCCAAAGAAACTACACCTCGTGACCAAACCAAAATAAGAATTAAACCATATATATAAAATATATAAAATAAGGATAAATATATAACATATATAAAATACGAATGCTAGATAAAATAAGAATAAATATATTTTACTCATATAGAAGAATAAAATACGAATATAAAACACAATATATATTTAAAAATTGAGTAATATTAGAGACAATTATGAATTATACAAGCGTCCTACACTCATTTTGAAAAAGTTTGAGGTTTACTATTGAAAAAATATATTTTCTATATTAACCTTATATTTACTCATTTTTTCTAAATGAATATTCGGTGCTTGCTTATTCTGTGACTGCAAATATTATTTCTTTTAAAACTTTAATGCCACCAAAGAGATTTATTCAAATAATAATAAATATTACAAGTTTTCATTGCATATATCACTTTTTTTCACTTGAAGATTTGTTAAAAACTCTGGCCCCATTTAGTTTAAAAAATGATCTCAACCCATCCCGTTTTATCTTATCTTATTATATCAACATTCAAGCAACATTTAAATATAAACACTTTTCAATTTCAAAATTTTCATATAATCATTACAATTTTTCTAAACTAAAAAAAAAATTTAATTTTTTCAAATTTCAAATAATATTAAAAAGTTATATTTTAATAATATTTTTATTCAAATTTTTTTTCTTATATTTTCTAAAATCTTATAAAATATCTTAAATTAAATTATTTTACTATTATTTATAAATTATTTTAATATTATTTATAAATTTATCTTTCCATCTCATGTGTATAACTAATTGAGACTCTATAAAAGATCAAACACAGTTGCAATAATCCAAGTTTTCTTTAAAAAAAAAAAAAAATTGTGGTGGGTTTTGTGGGGTCGCTTTTAGGGATGATGAAGAAGAGATCACGTGAATTGTGGTGGCCAGTTTTTGGAATTGGGATTGGAAGACAACCTTTGATTACACAGAGTGGGACTGATTCCGTGATTGTCGTTGTGCTTAATGGATTGCTTGATATTTTTCTACTTTCCTTTCATTACTCGACACGTGGCCTTTGAGCTGCTGGGACCCATACTGAGCTGTATTCCTACTATTCCCATTTCCAGCTGTTTTTTGCGTTTTTAACAACGATTGGGGTTTGGCTGCATTTTACCATTTTACGTGTTCGCCTTTCATTAACGGCTGGATACTAATCGAGACAAGCCAAGTCGGGCTATTTTTCGCTTGGCTCAATTAAAAATGTATATATTAGATATAAATAATTAGGTTACATATTATATATTTAATTATAAAAATATTATGCTTATATTATTAATTAATACATATATATATATGTATATATATCGGTGTATGTATCTATTGATTAATATATGAATGAGATTTAATTGAGTCGAACTAATGAGTCGACTCGAGCTTAAATGAGCGGGCCTTAACGAGCTTTAACTAAGTCAAATTGAGTTTTGTCGGGTATGTCTCATTTACTAATTGAGCAGGTATTTATTTTCGCAAGCAAGTTTTTATATTATTTGATTTTTTTTACGAGTCGAGTTGTGGCGCCCCCAATTCCCCTTATAAAAATACACAGGGATCGAGACGCCAGGATGGTGACAACACGGTCACACATCCCAACGAAGTGCCAGTGTGTGTACATGCAACAGTGTACAAATAAAATAACGCAGCGGATAGTCAACTAAGTACCAGAATTTAAATACAAATATTTAACACAATTTATCTTTAAAAATTATACAGTCATCCCAAATATAATACAAAAGGTGAATACAGTAATTGATAAAAACATAACTCACTAAACAGGAGCAATCCCAGATCACTCCTCCACCGGAGCCAAACTAAGGCTCGTCATCATCGTCTGCATCAAAATCTGCGATACCATAAAATGGTACCACAGGTAAGTATAAACCAAACAACTCTCGGGATAAAAATACATTAATGCAACCAACAATATAGCAAAATACAATTAGCCATAAAATACCATTTTTTCCCAGAAAAATGATTATTTCCAACACACGCCAAAAATCCCATTTTGGCCCAAAATGTCCGTAACACATTTTCCCATAAAATGATCCACACAAACAATCCATTTATCGGACACTGTAGGCGGGAATCGCAGGCGGGACTCTACCACCGTCCCTGCTTACCACCATCCCTACCGCGTGCACCGTAGGCGGGAATCACAGGCGGGACACAACCACCATCCCTGCTTACCACCATCCCTAACGCGTGCACCGTAGGCGGGAATCACAGGCGGGACTCTACCACCATCCCTGCTTACCACCATCCCTACAGTTCCTTTACACACAATAAATACTTAACAGAGCACTGTAGGCGGGAATCACAGGCGGGACACAACCACCATCCCTGCTTACCACCATCCCTACAGTCTCTTTTCCTTTTACTCACATGAAAATCCAAATCCAATAAATACATAAACATGTATGCAATACACGAAAACCCAGTTTTCTTTACAAACATGATCATGTATGCAATATGCGATGTACGTGAACAAGTCATAACCAACAACCACAATTCACAATGCAAACAAACACAACTCCGTCCACAATCCATCCGACCCCCGAAACTCCTCGGACTCAGTCCGGCAAAACAACCCAATTCACAGATAATATGCGTTAGTGCAAAAATATATTTAAATCACGAAAGTTCTTTAAGGAAAATACTTACAGTGCAATATAATAATTTCCGGAGGATCTCGAAGTTGCAAGTGGTGATTCCTGAGCAACACCACAGTGTAAAATACACTGTGGCCGTGGGTCACAGATACCCACTTTTCAACGAGGACAAACGAAGACCCAAGATTGATAGGGTAGGGCCTAGGGAGGTCGGTGAAGCCAATGGTGGCGGTGGTTTGCCGTGGGTGGCGGCGGAATGGGCGGTAGAAGACCAAAATGCCCAAATCGGAAATGTAGTTGGTGGAGCTTCACCGGTGACGGATCGGAGGTGGGGTTGGGTCCAATGGGTTGCCAAGAGGTCGGGGATGAAGTGGTAGGAAGATGGTGGCCAATGGTGGTGCGACGGCGGCGCAATGGTGGTGCGACGGCGGCGCAACGGCGGAAGGAGTGCCGCGGCTTCGAAGAGCTACTGGTGGTTAACGGCGGCACGGATGGAGGTGAGGTTGGTGGGGTGAGGTCGCCGGCGGCTGGGGAAGCTAATGGGCTGGGCGGTGAGGGCCACCGCCGGCTCACGGCGGCGCTGGCGTGAAGGTGGCCCGCGGCTTCGAAGAGCTACTGGTGGTTAACGGCGGCACGGATGGAGGTGAGGTTGGTGGGGTGAGGTCGCCGGCGGCTGGGGAAGCTAATGGGCTGGGCGGTGAGGGCCACCGCCGGCTCACGGTGGCGCTGGCGTGAAGGTGGCCCGCGGCTTCGTGGGGGGGCGTGTGGGCTACCGGCGGCGAGGTAGGGGCTGAGGTTTGGGAGGTGAGGTCGCCGGAGGGAGGGGGAGCTGGTCGGCTGGGCGGTGTCGCGCACGGCGGCGCGACGGCGGCGCTGGGAGGAGACGATGGAAACGGGCGGAGGAGAGGAGAGAGAGAGATCGCGCGGGAAGGAGAGGAAATAAGGAAGAAAAAGAAAAGAAAGAAAAGAAAAAGGAAGGAAAGAAAAAATGGAGGAAAAGAAATGAGGTCCAATCCTCATAACTTGGGTCACAAAAATGATCCAACGGAGATGATTTTAAAACCACAAGTCAAATAAAATAATTTAAACGTAATGGTAAAGTCAAATTAAAATAATTAAATCCCACGGTAATTAATTTAAATATTAAAAGCAATTTAAATGCATAACAATAAATAAATATTTAGAAAGCACATAAAATTAATTTTCACCAAATTAAAATCATAGAAATAAACTTACTAAAAATTCAACCAATTTTAAAATAAGAGGATAAATTTTTGAACAATAAAAAATAATCCTTCAGTAAAAATACACTGAAATACGGGGTGTTACACGAGTTCAATTCGAATTTAACTGGGCGAGTATCGAGCAAACTATCAAACAGACTGGTTCATTTTATAGCCCTAATTAATGGCACTGTCACGCAATCAAACTTCAGAAATAATATTTAGCGCAACTAACGTCTAACGCACATTCATTTTGAAAAAGTGAGCAAATTATATAGGACTTGTATGAAAAAATTAATTTTTTAATATTGAATCCCACTATTTTTCAAAAAGGAGTACACGATACTTACACAACTCATAACTATTTATATCGTTACTCATAAAACTTACAGCTAATATAGCTTTATTGACGAGGCACCGTTACGTAATATCATATGTTTTATTAAAAATTAAAAAAATATAAAAATATATTCAAATAAAACAAAAATATAAATATATATATATATAAAAATAAAAAATTGAAGATTTAAGTTCAATCTAACCCATTATATTTATATTTTTAATAAATCATATGGCACTACGTGGTGGTGCCACATCCAGATGACCATATGAGCGGTAAGTTTTAAATAGCCAAAACTTCAAGTAGTATTATTCTAACAATAGAAACAATAATGCATATATAGTTTTAAAGTATACAAATATTGCACATTTCTTTTGAAAAAAGTATAGCCTATTATTAAAAGTGATTTTTTTTTTTTTTTATATAAGTCATAGATTTGCCTATTTTTTTCAAAAGGAGTATGTAAGATTTACATATCTTAAAACTATTCGAATAGTTGGCTCTATATATATATACACACACTATTCTTTAAACTTTAATCGCTGTTTCGAAATTTAATGGTTGAGATTTTGCTCGAATTTTGAGGAAAATTTAAGGTTTAGATTTTAGAGAGAAAAGAAAACACAACATGTGGGTCTTGGGCTATTTAAAAAATTAAATCAAATATAACTGTAAATATTAGAACAAAACTCTTTCTTTCTTTCTTTCTTTTTTTTTTTTTTAATTTTTTTTTAATCTTAAACCATTTTTTATTGCTCGTCATATTTTCTGATGTCTCATATTTTAATTGAATATCATTTAAGTAGTTGATATAAAAAGCCACTTGAAATGTAACACACCATCACGAGTGATTTGAGAATGCTAAGATTTCCGAGAAAGAGTAATATTGGTCTAAAAATAATAGAGTAACACTTTAACTTGAAATAGAGATGGAGAGGGAAAATGTATATACTGTTAAATTGGTTCATTTGCTTGAAATTCATACAAGTCTTTTGCACTTCAAATGATATGATAATTATTTAGATTTATACTTACTAAAGTTAACTTTTGGCCATTTTTAGTTACATTTCTCATAAATGTACAAGTGTAATTAACAAAAAAAAGAAAAAAGAAAAAAGAAAAAAAAGAGAGGAAAGAACATCATAGAATGGGCCAAGGTGGAGAGGCCTCCAATAATCTCAAAAAAGGAAGCTGCAAGTGTGGACCTTTTGAAAAGTACTCTCAATGCAGAGGCATTGAAAGACAAAAGGAAGACAGACAAGATGAGTTGGAATAATGTTTTTTTGAAGTACATAAAACTAGTTAAATACCTTGAAAACCTTAATACCTTGACCATGTGGTTGTCCAAAACCGACGCGGTATGTTGGGTATTAAATAATGTGTTATAATATATTATAAAATTTTTATATTATCATTTCATTTCATCAAGGTTGATGCAGCATTGTCTAGATTATTGAGAAATAATAATTACAGTCATAAGGTGTGTAAGTTCTGCACATCACTTTAAAAAAAATGAATAAATATAAGACTTATATAAAAATAAAAATATTTTTTAATAGTGGATTTCACATTTTTTTAAAAGGAATGCATAAAGGTTGTGCATCTTAAAACTGTATCTAACATTATTTTTAATTATTATATTAGCTTTCTTTTATAATAAGCTAAAGAGTTGATGGATAATATCACATTATTACAATAGATGGTAGGAGTGACATTGAGATGTAATATATAACGTTTTCCTAAGATAATTGATCTAAACATTTTTTGCATAACTTTCAAATGAATCAACATTTTTCTAATAAAGAAAGGGTGGATTCTTTAGAATTTTATTGAGTGAATTTCTTTGAGTTCTAATCATTTATTGATAAAGATTTTTCTATATTAATATTTTTCGACTTCAAATATTCAATATGTTAATTATTCAACTAATCCGACATTGAGGTGGGAAAACTTTTACAATTACGTTTCAAGACAATAAATGGTGTTAACGTTGTATTTCACATGTCTTTGGGCCAAGTTTTGGCAACTAAGGTTTTCAGAATTTGGCCCTGCAAAAGATGGGAAATGAGGCAACTAAAAAAGCGCGGCCTTGGGGCCGGGGAGTCTCTGATGCCAAAGTTAGTAGATTCTCTTAAAAATTTATAAATAAGTGAGAGAGTCTAGGGATCAGAGAGCGTTTTCTCATACCTGAGACTTGCTATTTATACCATAAGTCTGGAGGGACAGATCGTATGGAGTTCGTGTCCTTCATACTGTTCCTTATGTCAGAGTCATTTAATGTGGCGTGACTCTGCGGTAGTGTTATTAACGAGGTGTGTAGCTTGGGTTGTGGTGCCATTAATGCGGCATAGTTTTCCAATTTCCCTGACCCCGCTAGCATCCTTGTTATTACTCCCGTTGATGTCCTTCTTGTTAGAGGATTGAGGGTCTCCCGTATATTACGCCCACTACACGGTCAAGCACTTAAGAGCTAGACACTATTCAAGGGGTTTCCAAATCGACGAGTCACATCCCTTGCAGCATGTTCCCTCATGTAGGTTGCATCCAGAGGAGCCTACCCATGGGCCAGGTTAGAGACTTTACTTGTTATCGACTAGGCCTTTAGTTCTTGTTCCCTTGGTTGCCATTCTCAAGCCCGTTGGGACCGAGGGGGAAAAAATTTCCTTATAGTTATCCAGCTAATTCTCACAGGATGAGTACAGTGAGAGTTATTTTTCTTGAACCCACATTGTTGTTGAGGCCGGGATCCCTTTGCTGACATGCACATGGCTCCAAAGTTTGGGGACGTTCCTGTCGTTTGGCTTCTCTGGTAACGTTTCCCTTCCATTCTTGTTGGCTCGTCTTTCTATAATTCTTATGGCATCATTTTAGTTATATCAATATTGAGGGCGTCAGGCGGCTCTTCGCCTTCGCATCGCTTCATGGAGTGCATTTCCTTGGATTCAAAACATCACATATTTTCCCTTTTTGCCCCGTGGTGTGGGAGATCAACTGTTACCTTTCCCCTATATAAATATAGTCTAGATTAGAGTTCCATTCTCTTTCATCGCATTGAAGCTCTCTCACCATCCATGTTCTTCCAACTTCTTCTCTCTTTGCTTACTCCCTTTCCTTTGTTACATTCTACTTCTGTGTCGATGACTTCAGAGAAATCTACTCGATCCATGGCTTCCGGTGGGGGAGATGCTGACGTTGGGCCTTCTTTCGGGGCAGCAGTTGGCATTCCAATACTCATGCAGCAATGCTGGCTTCACTGGCCCTCACTTTCTAGGTGCTAGAATCAATGCTCTTCGAGGTCCCTGGTCCACACAAGGGTGTCGTCGACGTTGAGGGTCGCTCTACTCGGGTGACCTTATTTCCTTCCATGTTTTCATGTGGCTTGAGGCTCCCTTTCCCTCGCCCTATTCGTGACTTACTGGATCGCTTTGGTCTAGCCCGCTATGAACTGCATTCGAGTGCTTGGAGGCTTTTAATTTGTTACAGCATTTTCTGGCAGCATGCTTTGCTAGAATCGAAACCCAGACGATGCCGACCTCATTGGTCGTGAGTTCCTCCTCACTCACAAGGTGCTGCGGCAAAAGGGGAACATCTACCATCTACAGCTTCAGGGTGATACACGCCCTTGTTAACCTGGAACCGAGATATCGTAAGGTGAAGGACTAGTCTACGAAGTTCTTCTTTGTGTTTGGTCGTGGGTGGGAGTTCCCGGTGGGTCAGGTGAGTTGTCGTGAGTTCCCCATCTGGACCAACTGGGGAAGGATTCCGAAAGACAAGGCAGTGCGCCAGACGACTACCGTTTCCGAGTCGCGACGCATCGCAATTGTTCAAGAATAGGTGCAGAAGAACTCCAGTAGTGTCTTTTCGGAAGTCCTTCTTTTCGAGGAGAGCCTAAGGGGTTCTCTGCCTCCCCTTAGCCACATTTCTTTATTCTTCCATTTTGCATCGCCGTGCTTTACCCAAGGCATGCAGTCTTCTCTGTGCCCTTCCCGTGTAGTTGGATAAGTAGGCCAGGCTGCTTTTTGCCGCGTTGATGGTTGAGGACAAGTCTTCAGGTAGCTCTGGGGCTGATCCCGCTCTCTACCATGGGGAGACAAAGCAGCCTCTGGCTCAGCCTGTCTCCTTGGCCTGTGGGGAGGTAAGCTGTCTAGACAGTCTGGAACTATACCCGTCTTTCTCTGTTGACATTTCATATTTGATCCCTAATTGGAAAACAAGGATGCTATCACCACTTTGTCTTTAAGGGCAAGTGTTAATTTCGCAAACTTGGGCCTTTTGGCCTATGTCTCGATGTGCTCGATATTTCCTGTCATGCCACTGATGTCCGTATTTTTTGGTGCAGTATTCAGGCAGTCGAATGACCTGGTCCTCTCTCTGCAGGGGAGAGGTCAGGACGCCTTAGGCCGACTTGCCCCTTTAACCCCTAAGGAGGTAATTTTTCTAGGCAGCCATGGGCCAGGCTTGCAATGGGAGCGGGGTAAGTATTCGGGCAACCTAAAGGCTAGACCTGCTCTCCTTAGCGGGAGGGTCCAAGCAACTTCTGGCTCAACTCGTCCCTGTTACCTCGCAGGGAGGTAATTTGTTCGGGTAGTTTGAGTTTGAGCATGCTCTCGCTCGTTGACACCGTGTAGTGTTTTGCTCTGACTTTTCCACTTTGAATATTTCGTTCACGTTGGGTAGTCGAAAGACTAGGTCCACACTCCATTAAGGAGAGGTCGAAATGCCTCAAGTCAAACTTGCCCATTTGATTCCCCAAAGAGGTAACTTCTTTGGACGACCATGGGACTAGTCTGCTCTTTCGCCACGATAGGAGTCGGGGTAAGTATTCGAGTAGCCTAAAGGCTGAACCCGCTATCCTCCGTGGGAGGGTCCGAGCGGCTTCTAGTTCGACTCACACCTATTACTTCGTGGGGAGGTCATTTGTTCGGGCAGTATGAAACTGAACCTACTCCCACTCATTGACATGGCAAGGAAAGGTAGGATTTGGGCCTGGCTCCCGCCTGTTGACGCTTACGAGGAAGGTAAAGTCTTTTGTTTTCAGACAGCTAAGGACTGATCCGCACTCCGCCACAGGAGGGATAAGACAACTTTTAGGCCTACCTTTCTATATGGTATCCTGCGATGGAGGTAAGTTCAGATAGCGATATAGCTGGTTTGCTCTTCGCTGCGATAGGAGTCGGGGTAAGTTGTTCGGACCACAGGGGGGCAGGACTCGCTTTCCATCGCGGGAGGGGTAGGACGGCCTTCAGCCTAGTTCTCCTCTTTGGCCCCACGAGATGTACGCTGTTCAGGCAATTTGAGATTGAACCCGTTCCCGCTCGTTGATATCGCAGGGAAAGTAATTTTTGTCAGGCAGGCATTAATCCCACTTTTTGTTGCTGCGGAGGTCGGGATATGTTGTTTAAACCGCCGGGTGGCATAACTCGCTCTCCATCGTGGGAGGGTAGAACAACCTTTGGCCTAGTTCTCCCATTTTTTCCTTTGGGAGTTATGTTGTTTGGACAGTTTGAGACTGGACCCCCACCCGCCTGTTGACGCTCGCAATAAAGGTAAGCCTTCGTCTTCAGGTCTTTGGTCCGCTCATCGGGGCTTCCTCCCTCCTCTTGTCTTGTTAACTCTTCTCCGGCTTCTCGTGAATTTTAACCTTAGCCAAGGCCTTCACCTTCCTCTCTGCTCGCTCTAGCTCATTCTTCCTCAACTCCATCAAGACCTGAAAAGTGTTCTCGGTGTTGATGAAGTTGTCGGCCTGATCCATGAACTCTCACAATGTCACGAGAGTCTTCATTGCCAGTTCAGCCATAAATTAGGATCGCGGCCAAACCCTTCTAAAAGCATCGGCAAGATTATTTTCTCATCTTGGTCGTCACTGGTCATGCTCTCCTTATTGAACCGAGTCAGGTAGGATTTTAGGCTCTAATCCTCTCCCTGTTTGATGGTGAGGAGGTACGTTGCTGGGTGTTGCCTCCTCTGACTCACTATGAACTGAGTAACAAATAGTATGGCTAGCTCGCCAAAACTGTCTACAGATCCGGGCACTAGAGACCCAAACCATACTCGTGCGGGCCCCTTTAGGGTCAACGGGAATGCTCTGCATGTCACCTCGCTCGGGAAGCCATACAGCGTCATATGAGCCTTGAAAGTTTCCATGTGCTCAAGATGGTTCATTCCTCCGTTGCACATTTCCATGGCTGGGACCCTAAACTTTGGTGGTAAGGGCACAACCATCACCTCCTCCATGTAGGGTAGGCCAGTGCTTGTGAGCGATTGGTCCACCGATGACGACGTACCCACCTTCCTTGCGATCTCCTCATATTTTCCTTTGAGACTACGAAGCTCATCTTGCACGTTCTTTTACTCCTCCTACCTATTCGGTCTAGCTTGTGTGTTTCGGGACCCCATGTACTCACTATCGCTGGGCTCTGCTTTCTCATCCTGCACCTGTTGAGGTTTTTTGAGTTCCTTGTTTTCTTTGAGAAGCGTTTGCACCTCGTCGGTCAGCTTCATCACCCACTCCTCCATGGTTTTTAGCCTTACTTCCATGACTTCCTCTGTGTCTCTTCTGAGTTGTCCGGAACGGGTTGTTGTAGGCATGTGAAATACACGTAAGATCTATAAGAATCCCACAGACGACGCCACTATTAACGTTGTATTTCACATGCATTTGGGTCAGGTTCCGCCAATTCAGGTCTTCAGAACTTGGGCCTGCAAAAGATGAAAAATGAGGCAATTAGGAAAGGGTGGCCTTGGGGCCTGTGAGTCTCTGATGTCAAAGTTAGTAAATTCTCTTGAAAATTTGTAAATAAGTGAGAGAGTCTAGGGATCAGAGAAAGTTTCTCATATCTGGGAATTGTTACTTATACTAGGAGCTCGGGGGGACAAATCGTGTCTGCCCCCATGAAGTCCGTTTCCTTTATACTCTTCCTTTTGTCAGAGTTCTTTAATGCGGCGTGGTTCTGCGACGACGTCATTAATATGACGTGTAACTTGAGTAGTGGTGCCATTAATGCGTCATGATCTTCCGATTTCCCTTGCCCCGCTAGCATCCTTGGTAGTCCTTTGATGCCCCTCCTGTCAGAGGGTCGAAGGTCTCCTGTACATTACACCCACTACGCGAATAAGCACTCAAGAGCTAGACACCATCCGAGGGGTTTCTAGGTCGACGAGTCCTATCCCCTGCAACATGTTCCCTCATGCAGGTTGCATCCAGATGAGCTTATTCATCGCCTGGATTGGAGACTTTACTTGTTCTTGATTGGGCATTTGGCTCTTGTTCTATTGGTTGCCATTCTCAGGCCCACTGGGACTAAGTGGGGAAAATCTCCTTACAGTTGGGATTTGAAGAAATCCACCTATATAGAGCATTCCAAACATTTTAAAGAATGTTAGTTCTATAATAGTTGTTCTATTTGTAAGTCGGTGTATAGAACACACTATCTACATTATTTACATGATAAAATTTGATTTGTAATATTTAAATTTTTAAATAGAATTCTCCATTCTAGAATATAGAGTTCCAAAACTTTGTATTAAAATTTTATGGGATGAGATAAAGGGAGAACTATATTTATCTTTAGAATCTGAAATTTATCCTCTGACGCTGTCACGCACAAACAGATTTAAAATATTAAGAATTTGAATTAAAAAAGAAAAAGGGTTTGAAAAAAACATCAAGTTTTTTGCATGACGACAAACCCTTTCATGTGCAGGAGACCGAGGAGGGGTTGGACTTGTCTTTGGACACATATATTGAAGCAGATTTTGGCAAAAAGCAGCACTTTCTTGCGTGTTTGTTTGGGCTTAAAAATACAAGTCGACCTCCATAAATTACTGCCAAAGAAAGTTAATGCAAACAGACCACAGTTTCGCACGTCAAGCCTCAAATCGTGGCAGAAATCTTGGGTCAATTTTCTTTCTCTTCCTTTCTTACCTGCTTATAATCATAGTGCTAGCTATCACTTTTAAAACACACAATGGTCAAGGGCTGTATATTGGAAAATGATTCTTAGAACTAATGGGACCAAAACTTTTCAATGATTTTATGTACTATGTGGAAAAGGGGATATAATAGTCATCAGCCATTTTAGTCAGCCTAAGTCATAGGATCATCACATACATAACTTAGGACCCGTTTGAATAGTAAGATGAGATGAGTTAAGATGACTTATAAATATTAATAAGATTATTAGTTAAAATTAGATGAGATAAGATGAGATGATCTATATCCAAACGGGCCCTAATCGTAATCTTTTATCTCATTGTGCTGATGTGACATTATTCATATATTCGAGATCAATTGTTCTCTGCACTACATTTTCGTATTACTATTATCTTATTTTGTTGATGTGGCTTTACTCATAACCTTTAGATCAACTCTCTCATTTTTTTTTTTTTCTAAAAACTCGATTTATGGGGTAATCCTACTCAAGATAACGAGATATAAATATAATATATAACACAATTCATACAATATTAATGACCCGATTATGAAGATCTTGATTGGGATTGTTTAAAGTTCTTCGATCCTTCCATCACTTCAATATGGTATAGCCTCAAAGTCAAGTACAAGGTTCAAACAAATTAATCAGTCTAAAGTTCCATGCTATTTTCGATCATACCGATTGGTCTACAGAGATAACCATCAATATTATGACTTTGGGACTTTTGTTATCATCGTGAATGTCCTTTTCCACCTAAATGGAAAATTTCAACTTCAGTTTCTACAGATCTCATTTAAAAGGTCAACTTCCAAAATAAAAAAATTGGGGGCATTCCGAGAATCGAACTCGGGACCTCTCGCACCCAAAGCGAGAATCATACCACTAGACCAAATGCCCACTTGGCAACCTAGGATTGAATAAATAAAGTTGGTGACTAAACAAACAAGTTCATCATGATCTTCCTTTACTACTCAACTATTTTTTTCCGCTTTACTTTTTGAATTTAGATTAAAAATCTCAAAACATGACCCCTTTGCATAATCTAAAAGAAAATAAACTCAATCCACCAACGTAATAATATGATTTAATTAAATATAAATTTACTTTTATAAAAATTGACATGATTGTATTAGTTAATTGAATTTATTTTCTTTTAGATTATGTAAAAAGGTCATGTTCTAGAATTTTTAATTCAGTAGCAAAAAAAGGAAAAAAAATAACTGGATAGTAAAACAAAATATATTTTTATAACACCGTGTTGTCTACTTTGGCAGAAATGGCTCGGGAAGGTTGGTTGCCTTCTTGAGTTCTGATGCATAGCCTGGTTAACAGCGGAAATGCCTGTCACAAGACCAGATGGTGGGGAACAAAGATAGTGATAGAAATGACCAAAAACATGTTGTTTTCTCTCAACCATATACCACCACAAGTGTCTTTAGAATATAATATATAGAAAAGTTCTAATACTTAGCCTCATCCCACTCTTATCATGATGATGTATATATCAACCCTTGGATTTGTCATTTTAAAAAACAAGAATTGATCTAATGGTTGATAGGAACTACCACTTGGCATACCTGTGTTTACATACACATACTGGTGTAGCAAGACATTCGGGTGACCCTTGCAAAGTTACTTGAGGGCGGTTTAGTTATACAAAATTAAACCATCTAATCTAATCTCATCTTATATAATTATTACAATTTTTCTAAACTCCAACTAAAAATAAAATAAAAAATTTAATTTTTTCAAATTTTAAAACAAAAATAATATGAAAAAAATAATATTATAACAATATTTTATTCAATTTTTAACAAAATATCTCATCTCATCTGAACTGCATAACCAAACGAGTCAAAGTTTTCTCAGGCTTCAAAAATATAAGTTCAGTTGTTAGTGTTCAGTTTGCAACATTGTATTTTCTGTTCGCATTGATTAATTGCTGGGTGAAATAGAAAGTTTAGGTACTTGCTTTACTCTCCAGTTCATTCCTTAACAGTTCACCACCTGTGAGATCAATTTGCACAACAATTTGCACTAAATGCATCTCGATATAGATATATTATCAATCAGAAAATTGTCTTCTCACCAGAAACCAGGCTGATCGAGCAAGATCAGTTATTCATGCGAACACTCCACATACTACAAATTTCAGCAGAATTTACTCAATGATGAACAAGTAGACTCCAACAGAATCCCATTCTCGCATTTTTCTTTTTGAAGGGAAAGATTTTCATCTACTTCAAAAACTTAAAGGCGGGTTTGGTTACACAAAATCAAATCATTTCATTTTATCTCATTTCATATAATCATTATAATTTTTCCAAACTCCCCCACAAAATATAATAAATAATTCAAATTTTTCAAGTCCCAAAACAAAAATAATATTATAATAATATTTTATTCAACTGTGTAACCAAACGAGGCTTAAGTCTACAATTTTACAGTCTCAAAATTCTATACCTGTAGGAAGAAATAGTTGGGCTCCAAAAGAAAGCACCGTAGCCTTTTCAAAAGGAATAAAAAAAAAAAAAAAAAGAGCAAAGGGCAAAGCACACAATGAATCATCTGGCGTCGAAGCATGCATTCAAGGCCAGCCACTAATAGCTTGACAATCACAACTTCAAATTGCCTATAAAACATAGAGACAATAAGTTCACCATCAGCTTGGAAATAAATTCAGCCAAAAGTTAATAAAAGCAATGATCATTAACTGTGATGCACTAATCTCCTACATGAATAATATCCACCTGTCCTCGATAGCCAGTAATTACAATTTGCGCCTGAAGTTAACCAAGTTGTTCCAGGGTTTTGGCACTGTTAGCAAATGAGGCACTGTTATTAAACCCCTCCAGCAAAAGAATCCGTACTGCTTCCAGGCCATGTTGAAATGTGAAGTTCAACTGCAAAAATAATATTATTACACAATGACATTATTTTTGGTTATGGAATCTATCTACTCATGACTTTCTCCACCATAGATTGATGAAAACAAATTTCATACCTCTTCACGTTCTAGTTTATTGAATGGGCGAAGAACAAAGTTGACTGGATCCATTTTCCCAGGTGGCCTTCCAATGCCTAGTAAATTTTACCAACTTAAGACAAAAATAAATAATAGAGAAGTATGATAGCAATAAGTTTAGTGCTTCTAGGAAAGTACCAATTCTTAAATGAGGAAAATCACGGTTCCCTTTGAAGTGATCGATGATAATCCTCATTCTGCAAGGGAAAACAAGTAATAAAAATTATTCCTAAAAGTCACCTTTTTTATAGGTAAAATAAAATTTTAGTGAATCAAGTACATAGGTGAAGATTGAGCACACAAGAAGTAAACAAAGAGAACACCTAACTACAACTTAGGAGCTAGAATGGATCCAAGAAAATCATGAAACTAGCTCCATTGAGAACAATAAAAGCAGTGCACAAGAATAAAGTGTGGAAAAAGAAGCATCTAAGATCATCCAACAAGTGTTCCCTATCCTCAAAGCTCCGGCCATTCCTTTCCAACCAACTACACCACATGAGATAAAGGACTCATATTCCACACTACAGCAATTTGATGGCTACTCTGGAGGTCTCTCCAACTACCAACAAAATCCACTGACCTCCAGGACATTACCCATGCAAATCTGGTCCTGCTAAAATTCTCATCCCATATGACCCTGACAACCTCACAATAAAGTAATTAAGTGATCAATCAATTCACCACTTTTTTTACGCATATAGCACCAATCCATAACAATAAGCCCATGCTTTCTCAAGTTGTCCATGGTCAGGATTTCCCAAGATAAGCACATCCAAACAAAGAAAGCAACCTCAAAAGGCCGCTTGCTCCTCCATACACATTTCCAAGGAAAAGAAATGTGGTTCTGACAATTCAACCTGTACAGGGATTGAACAGTGAATGCCCCTTTCCCAGAATGAATACAAATCATCTTATCAACCATAACACTACCAGTTCTCAAAGTGTACAGCTAGTTGAAAAGCTCGGATACAGCACCAACTTCCAATCCTGAGCCACTCTTATAAAACAAGCATTTCATTGTAAAGAGGCAATAGAGCTGTCCAAAAGATCTGCCACCGAGGCCTCTGGATCATACGCAATCTGGAATAGGGCAGGAAATACAATCTTGAGGGCCCAATCGCCACACCAAATGCCATGCCAAAACCTGACCCTGGATCCCTATCCAACCAAAAATCTGAACCGGCATGCAAAACCCCTCCAACCATTCCTAATATCTTCCCACAATCCCATGTGCGTGGCTCTCACAACCCCCTCCCCTAACAATTATTCTAAAAGTCACTTTTCTTGGGCCATGGAAAGGATAAGAGAGCAAAGGGTGGTTGTACTGGGTTGCGAAACAATCCTTTGAAGAAGCCATTCATGAATTAAAAACCGTTATCTGTAGGAGATTTCTAGTATCGAATGACAACTTGGAAAATCTGGAACACGACCATAATGTACACTCGTTTTGATAGACATTCAGAGAGACAAGGAATCCACCATCATTTACGTCAGAAGTGTGCAGAACTATAATGGTGGAGGATTGAGTTTTGTCGAGAAGCAGATAAACATCAAGATTTTCACGATTTTTGTTTTCATATAGATAGATATATATATATATATATATATCATTATTAAATGAAACAAACACTTGGAACACAGATAAAATAGACCAGATTATCCAAATTCTTAGACACATTTACAACTGTCTCTGAGCCCCAAAAACTAGGAATTGTTGTTTTCGACACCCTGGTGTCTGACTCAATCCGTTCCTTTTGTTAGTGACTTCAAAGTATGGAATAGGAGAATTTTTTCAATGTTGATGTACTTCAGTGACAAGAGCCTTATTTTCTAGGAATCCTAGCAGTCACATAGCAGTTAAACAAAAACATCTCTCACATGACATAATAATTGCAAATTACTTGTAATGAAGATATCTTAACAGCAGCAGACGTTCATTTTTTGGACCCAAAACCTCTTTATGTGCATGGGTTTCAAAAACCATTCAAGTAATGCCTACTGGCCTTCCTGGGATTGGGTCCCATGTAAAACTTTCTAAGATATGTTGATCCATGCAAGGAAATCCAAACCCCCAGCCTCTCTACACCACGAGTTCTTTTCCATTTGAAAAAAATTAGATGTAGCAGAAATCTGACTCATCATTCATTATCTGCCACAATTTTTTTTCCTGCATAGGAGAGGATCATGGTTCTTGTAATTAGGCGCATATAACTTGGGTTTTAAAGGATACATAAAGTCATCTTTTAAGTTTTAACTGCATAAAATGAGTATATAAATTTGAAAAATATATTCAGGAACATTATCTTGTTTTTTACATAAGATCCTGAATTAAATCCATGAGAGCTGCTGAAATATTAGCAGAAATTGGACATTAAAGCAGCCTAATAATTACCCGTTGTGTCCTCCATGGCCACCTTTAGGCAAAAGCCGCAACTTTGCAAATGGCAAATCTAAGTCGTCAAAAATCTGTGGAAGAGAACCATAAGCTCAGATTCAAAAACTAATGACTCCGAAATAAAAAAGATCCCACGAAAAGAAAGCAAAGTTATAAAGTGTAGGGATGGGTAGGTTTGGGATGGTATAAAGATATGGTGTCCCCATCTGTAGCCCCCATCCCACCCATTGTTGACAATGCAAACACAGGCACCAATGATCACAGCCACGACAAACAATTATCAAGGGGAAAAATCAAGGCTCCAAACAACCACTCAAATTGCTGATTCCCAGTGGCACTTGTTGATGATGAAGCCAGGGCTGGAACGCAAAGGGATGGAGCAAAACCACTGTGAGGACCACCTTGTTTTGCCCTTGAACAACTCATTGTTCCTAGTGTTCAACCTGCTCAGATATGTCGTCTCCTTTCCATGGTGGTTGCGATTGGATCTGAAGTCAATGAGAGAGGAAGGACGGTGTACTTTCAAGGGTGAGCTATGGAGATTGGGGTTCAAGGAGGATGCAAACGAATGTTGAGGGTGGAAATTTTGCTGAGAGAGAGATAGATATGGCTGACAAGAATAGCTTCTGTGCAGAATACGGCAGCTGGCCAAGTGAGAAGGAAATCATGAAGAGGGGGAAAAACTCCAGGATTTAAGTGTGTATAGCGGTGGCAGGGAAATCCCTGATCCTGCCTTGGGTTCAATAGCAAACCCCATCCCTGTCCTGTCCCATTAACTGGGAGGACTAGGCATGATACAATATTTTGAATATCGTATTCAACGTGGTACTGATCAAAATATTAAAACGAAATATTTTGTTATTGATATCGTTTAAAATAATATTTCAGAATAATCGATATATAAATAAATTATATATATAAATATATCTAAAAATTATATTTTAAAATAATAATCTATATATAAATATATATATATATAAATTATAAATAGTCTAGTCTAAATTAGAGGTTAAAAAATAAGCTTGTAATTTAAAAAAATGAAAAAAAAAATACAGGCCGAAATATAGGCCAGTACGGCTGATATTTAAGCCGGTACCAAACGGGTATAATATCTGTACCGGCCGGACGGCCGATACGAAAAATATCGATCGTACCAGCCGGTACGGTACAAAATCCAAAACATTGGCATGATCCCCACTCAGCTGGCAAAACTTGTCATCCTTAGAGCACTCTCATTAGATTAGTTAAAAAGTAAATTAAATGAATATTTAGTTATTAGATAGTAAAATATACTCACATTAGATTAGCCAAATTTCAAGTATTTATAATTTAGCTACAGTGACTTTCAAATTTTTTTTTAAATTTCAAGGTTACTATACATACATCAAATACATATTTTATTAATTATTTCTCTCTCCATTTCTTTCTTTCACATATTTTCTCACAATTGATATATTAATTTGAGTTAGTAATATATTACTTTAATAAGAATATGATTATTAATTAATATATAATAGGTAGAATAGTAAAATATGATAAAATAAAATAAATTAATAATTAAAAAAATTAAATATTTTTGAAATTATTAGTTATTCATTACTATATAATGAATAAATGTATAATCTAATGTAGAGATTTGATGTGAATAACCAAAACTAAATTCAACTTATATTATTTTATTATTATATAATGAATAAATAGCTATTCCAATGTGGAGATTTATGTAAATGGAATAGTCAAAAGTTAAATTTCTCTTACATTCATAAAAAATGTCCTTTAACTTTGGCTAATCCAATGAGAGTACTCCCCACATTGGCTGGCCGAATGGAAAAATTAACTAAAATTTACATAATTGATGTCAAAATCAAAAGCATCCCACATTAGATTGGCCAAATATAAAATGAGATGGACTTCTGCTACAGTGGTTGACCAAAGATGGAGAACCACAATTGATTCACTAAACATTAAAATATTAATTTCTCACTCCAAGCCAATATTAAATATTAGTTTCTCACTCCAAGCAAAAATACTATTTAGTTTATAATTAAGAAAATTAAATAGAATTTTATATGAGTTTAATAAAATATTTTTTGTTATTAGCATTAAATGACTTTTGAAAATATGATTTTTTTAATATTAGTTTAATTAGAATATAATTATTATAAATATTAAATTGGTAGAATTATAAAATGTGATACAAATAAATTAAATAAAAAATTATTAATTTAATAATATTTTATTATTATGTAGAGAGTAAATAACTTTTGAAATTAAAAGGAATAAACAAATATAAAAAAAATCTGATATTGATTAAATTTAAAAAATATATTTAATCAAGCCAATAAAAATGCTCTAATAAAGTACACGAGAAAGAAAGATATCTTACCGCGAGTACTTGCTTTAATGGAATCTTGTAATACGATACAATAGCCCCAACCTACACAAACCAATCCTCGTTAAAACCATAGGAAAATAAATAGGAGAAATCGTCCAGATAGCTTTACTTACAGACTGATCACTTGCATTCACGAAAGTTTGGGGTTTAGCAAACATAACTGGAACGTCTCCAATAAAACCTGCAAGATTGGCTCAAATGATTCCAAGACTAGATATAGAACATAACTAGTTTTGATCCCCTAATTTCCCTTATCAAACATCACAAGCATCTACTTCAAACGTATCATTTGGTAAGGATTAGGGCAGTATTGCAGTACATGGAGGACAGTTAGCATAAGTTATACAGTAATACCCCTGAGGGGTGGATGATAGAATGCAATTACATATATCGTCACAAGCATAATGAATATCATGGTATTTCAGGCTGGGGTTGTGGTGTAGTAACAGAGCAATAATGAAAAGGTGGAGCACAGATTGGACTCTTGGAAGAAGTTGTATTTGTCTAAAGGTGGCAGACTTATTGTAATTAAAAGCACTTTTTCTAATTTATCTACCTATTTTTTGTCTTTGCTCCCACTCTACATAAAGGTGGTCAACCGTATAGAGAAGCTGCAGCGGGACTTCTTGTGGAGTGGATTGGAGGAAGAGTTCAAATTTCATTTGATTAATTGGTCACTTGTATGTATCCCAATTTCTGGGGGTGGCTTGGAGATTCGTAACTTGACAAAATTAAACCAAGCCCTTATTGGGTAAATGGTTGTAGAGGTCCCAAAACAAAAGGGGGTACCTATGGAAGTCAGTTATAGATTCACAGTTTGGGGAGGATGGTGCTTGAATGAGATACATGACACATATGGAGTGGGTTTGTGGAAATACATTATGAGACACTGGGATCTTCCAAAGACATGAACATATTATGGTGAGTGATGACTCTTGTATCAAATTTTCGTATGACAAATGGCGGAGTGAACGTAGCCTACAAGACACATTCCCTGCTATTTTTGAGATCGCACGAGAAAAGGATGCCACAATAGCCGATCTCTTGGTCTTTTCTAGTGGCTCCCCTCAATGGACTGCAAAATTCATTAGGGCTGCCCATGACTAGGAGATGGAGACTATAACTGAGTTCTATGAGGCATTGCATTCTGTAAGCATGACCGAGGGTACCACATATAAGATGAGTTGGAGCCCTTGCAAGGAAGGTAAATTCATGGCCAGATCGTTTAAACAAGTTCTAACAAGCCCTGAAATGACTATATTTCTTTTGGCTTTGCAATAAGTATCCAAGGTTAAAAACTCAAAGGATAAAACGGTCGAGGAACTCTCCCGTTAACACTTCCATGCCAAAAGGCGACGTGGTTGAAGAACTCTCCCACGAGTCTAAAAACTTAAAAGGTTAAAATGGTCAAAACAGTCGAGGAACTCTCCCGTTAACACTTCCACGCCAAAAGGTGATTTGGTTGAGGAACTCTCCCACGAATAAAAAAAAACTAAAAGGTTAAAACAGTCCAGGAACTCACCAGTTAACACATTCACTTTAAAAGGCGACATGGTTGAGGAACTCTCCGACGAGCCTAAAACTTAAAAGGTTAAAACGGTCGAGGAACTCTCCCGTTAACACCTCCACGCCAAAAGACGACGTGGTGGAGGAACTCTCCCACGAATCAAAAAACTAAAAGGTTAAAACAGTCAAGGCACTCTCCCATTAACACATTCACGCTGAAGGGCGACGTGGTTGAGGAACTCCCCCACGAGCCTAAAAACTTAAAAGGTTAAAATGGTCGAGGAACTCTCTTGTTAACACCTCCATGCCAAAAGGCAACGTGGTCGAGGAACTCTCTCAAGAATCAAAAAACTAAAGGTTAAAACGGTCAAGGAACTGTCCCAATTAACACCTTCACGCCTAAAGGCGACGTGGTTGAAGAACTCTCCCAAGAATAAAAAAACTAAAAGGTTAAATGGTCGATGAACTCTCTCGATTAACACCTTTGTGCCAAAAGGTGACGTGGTTTTGGAACTCTCCAAGGAATCAAAAAACTAAAAGGTTAAATGGTCGAGGAACTCTCTCGATTAACACCTTCACGCCAAAAGGCGACGTGGTTGAGGAACTCTCATAGGAATAAAAAAACTAAAAGGTTAAAACGATCAATGAACTCTCTCGTTAACACCTTCACGCCAAAAGGCGACATGGTCGAGAAACTCTCCCACAAATAAAAAAACTAAAAGGTTAAATGGTCGAGGAACTCTCTCGATTAACACCTTCACGCCAAAAGGCGACGTGGTTGAGGAACTCTCATAGGAATAAAAAAACTAAAAGGTTAAAACGATCAATGAACTCTCTCGTTAACACCTCCACGCCAAAAGGCGACATGGTCGAGAAACTCTCCCACAAATCAAAAAACTAAAAGGTTAAAACAGTCGAGGAACTCTCCCGATTAACACCTTCATGCCAAAAGGCAACGTGGTTTTGGAACTCTCCCAGGAATCAAAAAACTAAAAGGTTAAAACAGTCAAGGAACTCTCCCGATTAACACCTTCTTGCCAAAATGCGATGTGGTTGAGGAACTGTCCCAAGAATAAAAAAAAAAACTAAAAGGTTAAAACGGTCGAGAAACTCTCACGTTAACACCTTCACGCTAAAAGGTGACGTGGTTGAGGAACACTCCCACGAGCCTAAAAACTTAAAAGATTAAAACGGTTAAGGAACTCTCCTGTTAATACCTTCACGCCAAAAGGCGACATGATCGAGGAACTCTCCCATGCATCCAAAAAAAAAAACTAAAAGGTTAAAACGGTCGAGGAACTCTCCCGTTAGCGTCTTCTCGCCCGTAGGCAACATAGTCGAAGAACTCTCCCACTAACCCTAAAGGGGTGAAAGAAGTCAAGAGAAACTCCTACTGATGGGCGATATACCACTCACAAGCGAGAACAACATAAAAGGTAATACATAAAGTATGAATAACTTGGGTTGATATCATAATGCAGAAGTAGCAATGAATACTTTACAGCCAACAAGCAAAGTTCAAAAGCCTAAAAAAGGGCTTTAGAAATTCGGTCATTTACAGGGCTAACAAAAAACAAAAAAATCAAAAGCAAATCTCGAGGGGAACGAGAAAACTCCAAACTGAGTAGGAATCAAGATGGGCGGCGAAAAGTGTCAGGCATCTCTGCCGAACCAAGGTAGTCATAGAAATGAAGGGCAACCTCACTAGCTCGAATAGACTTCCATTCCAAAGTATGCAGATTCGTGGTGGGTTCCCGAAGAAGAAGCTCATGAAGATGTTTTACCCCCAACTTGAAGCCTATACCCCTGGCTCGTGTTCAAATCTTGGTGCAACAACCAACTGAGGAAGGACCCGATTAAGGTCATTCTGAGAATTCTTCAAAGTGGATCCCATCTCGGCCAACTTGTGTTCCAAGATAGAGATAGTTTTCTTGGCAGATTTAACAACTTCGTTAAGATGGTGGTATTGACGATCGCTGTCTTTAAGAAGGCCCTTTACCTCAGCCAAGTGTTTCTCGGCTTTAGCTTTCATCCCTTCAACCGGCCCTAGCTTTATAAGCAACTCCCATTTTTTGTCGCCGAGAAAGGCCAGGCGAGAAGAATATTCGGATTTGGACTTAGCCAATCCTTGATTTCTGAGTTCGCACGATCAAGGCTGGCAGCGAAGCCATCACGTTCTTTCCAAACAGGCTCCACCTGAGCAGCCAACTCATCGCGTTCTTTCTTAAAAGCTTATGCCCGGGCAACTAAGTTGTCCCTCTCCCGAACAACTCCCGCTACTTCATTCAGGCGAATTGTAAGGTCATCACATTTCTTCCCAATTGCTACCACCTCTTGACGGTAGTGGTCTGCATCTGCAGAAGAAGTTGCCAGCTCTTCTTGGAGTGAAGCAACTTGGGCACAAAAAGCAGCCAACTCGTCAGCCAGTTGATTCTTCTCACCCTCCAAATGCATCCAATCATCCGCCAAGTTGGCAACAAGATGATCAATCCCCTAAAAAAAAAAAGAAACAAAAATATATTCTTCGGAATTATTGACCAAAGCATTAAAGAGAACGTAACAATACCGGCGCAAAAACACTACAAAACTGTTGAACAAAGGCATTGATAACCTATGCTCGGCCAGTAGGTAGGGAGGTCGGGGAAACCACAGGATGGGAGCTAGAAGAGCCTCTTGGGTTGACAGCCAGCAAGGAGACGTTAGCAAAGTCCCCCTGGGAAAAGGTGGCTTCAATAGCGGCGAACAAAGGGTGGCAAACAGATGGTTCAAAGGGAGAGACCATGCAGTTTTTGGCCTTCCCTATCTCACTAGTTTCATCCTGGCAGGGTACAGCCTCATCGGTCTCGAGACCCTCCTCGGGAGGTGTCAAAGATACTTCGCCGCTTCCTTGAGGAGACACACTAAAAGGCAGAGAAGGAATTGAAACCCTGTTGCCATTGGCAAGGGAGATGGCTGGAGAAACAAACGGCAAATCCGGAATAACCCCACCCAAAGTCGTTGAGGCAAGGGGGAACTAAGTGCCGCAACTAACTCTTGAGCACTACCCTCTTCGTCCCCTCCAATCGAGGTAGATTTGAAGGAGCGTCAAAAGGCAACAAAACAATTGGCGGGAGTGCAGTCAGTAGAGGCGTGCGAGCTTCAAAGGGCAAGAAGCTCGCAGGAGAAGAAGGTGGCGTTATAAGGAGGACAGGGTTCAAAACAAGAATGTATTCTTCTACTAGAGTATCATCACATCGCTGTCGGGAATCATCAGTCGGAGCCATCAAAGGCTGGGCAGCAACTTCGACGGCCGTCTCTATAGCGAGTATACTATCAATGTCTTCCTCGGCCTGCAACATAACGTTATCCAAAGAAAGAGGTAGTGGATCCATAACACATGGTTCTTCCTGAGAAGTGGCCACCTTGGTGCTCCCACATTTCTAGGGGACAATTTTACTTGGCAAGTCCTGAGAAGAACTCAACTTGGTCCTACTCTGTTTTTTAGGAGGTACCAATTTGGTATCTCCGCCCACCGTTAAGGGAGGTAAAACACCACCTTTGGATGAGATGGATTCATCGGAGCGAGGTGAGACACGAGCTTTTTTAACATTTCTTTGTTTCCTCCTGCCTTCGCAGGACATTTCTTCTTTTTTAAATCTCCAGTCGAAGGGGAGCACCCAAAAACTCACGCCCCAAAATATGGGCCCGACTAGGAATCATCACGAACCTCTCAATGTTACTGGGGGTTAAAAGCGCATCCTAGAGGCATAGTTTGGGGTGGGCTTGAGCCCATGACTCCACTAGCCTGACACGGGCCTCTTCATGAGGGGAAAAAATTACCTCGTAGTCATCCTCGTCAGGGACAGGAGACCGATTAGGCTTAATGGGAAATTTCCGATTAGGAACTTCATCGGCGAGAAACTCCTAGCCAGAGCCAGCAATAAAGAAAATTTTATTGGTCCATTCCTTCACATGAGAGTACTTGCGCTCTAAATCAACCAAGACCCGACGAGCCCTAAAACTGCATAGATTACCATCCAGATGCCTAAACCCGTGAAGAGACAAAAACTCATGGGCTGTTAGGTCTAGGTACTCATCGCCCACAGGTTCCAGCACTTGTCACCACAAAACTTAGCAGGCCATCAAGATCCTCCAGGTGTTGGGCACCAACTGAGCAGGAGCAAGCCCTAGCACGTCTATCACGTCCCGAATAGGGTGCACAAAGGGCAAACGAAGCCCCATGGTGAACATAGCGAGATAAAGGGCAACAGAGATAGCCATACCTTTGGCATCGATAGATTTCTAGTTGGGAGCTAGGGTTTTCAACTCGACAGAGTCAGAGATGTTGAAATTATTCTGAGCATTCTCCAACTCTTGTGGAGTGACGATGAAAGACCAGCGAGAACCCACGAAAATGGAAGCCAGCGGATATCTTGTTCTAGGATGTAGCAAAATGGGAATCGACGAAAATCAGTTGAAACCAGTACCAACTACGCTAAAAGGATTCACTGGAGAAGCGGTGCAACCAATGGGCTCCATTACATTGCCAATACCTGTAGGCACAAATCCCTATGTCACCACGGTGATGACTGAGTTTTTAGTAGTGAGAACTCGGTCAGCATATAATGCGATCATTGGGCGGCCCATATTGAATGCATTAAAGTCCATTACCTTAACCTATCATCTAAAAATGAAGTTCCCAATATGCGAGATACACAGACGAAGAGGAATAGGCAAAATACGCGACGAGCAGGTCTTGGCCAAGGAATGTTACGTGCAGGAGCTCAAACAAGGGCAAAGGAAGGTCAGCATGGTACATTATGAAAAATACATGATCCTCCCGCTAGGACCACAGGTAATGGCGATGGAGTTAGAGACCAGGGATGAAGATACCTTGAAGCATGGAGAGGCAGATAAGCCTCTGGAGTTGGTCACCCTTGAATAGAACCATCCCGAAAGCCACGTGAAGATCAGGACAAAATTGGCACAGGAAGAGAGACAGTAACTGATAGATTTCCTCCTGGACTATAAAGATGTATTCGCGTGGAGTCATAAAGATATGTCTAGGATAGGCAATGAAATCATCGAACATGAGCTGCACATAGACCCAAAGATAGGCCCAATAAAACAAAGGAAGAGAAACTTCATTACCGATAAGTACGAAACAATCGCAGAGGAGGTTGATTGGTTTTTAGCAGTTGGATTCATCAAAGAAGCACGTTATCCAGAGTGGATGTCTAACATGGTGTTAGTAGAAAAGTCCAACGGAAAGTGGCGAATGTGCGTGGTTTTTATTAACCTTAACAAATCTTGCCCAAATGATAGCTTTCCATTACTGAGAATAGATCTGATAATGGACGCAACCGCCACTATGCCTTCTTACATTACCATCCCGCCTTGACTCTTGCTACTCTCTCTTCACCCTTTGTCCTCCATCTCGATCATTCCTCTATCCTCATTTTGTTTCCCGTTCACTCATTCTTTCTGGTTGGGTAGTCAAGGTGATCAAGGTGTCTTCAGCATTAATAAAATCATAATTTCTATCCATGAACTCTTGTAAGGTGGAAGGGGTTTTTCATGCCAGCTCGGCCATAAAAGGGCTCCTTAGCCAAATGCCTCCCAATAGTGTTGCTAGCATAATTTTCTCGTTTTAGTCGTCGGTCATCATCTTTTCTTTATTGAAGCGTGTCAAATACGCTTTCATCCTCCCTTTGTTTGATGGTTAACAAGTAGGCGACGAGTCTCCTGCGTTTTCTACTCGCCATGAATTAGGTCAAGAACTGTCAGCCTACCTCTTAGAAACTCTCTATAGAGTTTGGTTGAAGTGCACCAAACCATCCTCTCGCTGATCCTTTTAGAGTCAAAAGGAAAGCTCTACAAGCAATCTCCCCCGGGAACCCGTGAAGTTTCATATGAGCTTTGAAAGTCTCAAAGTGCTCCACGAGATCTTTCGAGTCGTCATATAGGTCCATCGTCGGGACTTTGAATTTCGTGGGCAGCAGCATCGCTAGGATTTTTGTAGAAAACGATAGATTCGTGCTCGAGAACAATTGATCTACTAAAGAAAACGTTCCTATTTTTTTGGCCATCTCCTTATATTTGTCCATCAAGCTACGTACGTCGTGGTGCAATTTCTTTGCTTCCTCGTTCTCTTGATGGCCCTTTCTCGCTCTATTTGCCTCCATCTCTACCCTGTCAGTCTGACTGGGTGTCGCATCCTTGCCTGATTTCCCATTTCGTGACTTAAGAGTCTCATTTTCCTTATGTAAGGAATCCATCTCTATGGTAAGCTTCTTTATCATTTCATTTATCTCCGCAATCTTCTCCTCCATATTTTGTGAAATTTCTCCTTGATCTCTAGTTGCCTGAGACCGAGTAGTGATGGACATGTGAAAAACACATAAAGTGTTAGACTTAAACAATCCTATAGGCGGCGCCAACTGTTTTGGACGTGTTTTACTGCCACCACCTCACGATCACCTGCAACCAAAGTGTAGAGAGCATGGGGGTCTAAGGGAACGCATCCGATGTCTAAGTCAGTAATTTGTGGATAATAATAATAATGACAATAAATCAATCCATTTGCTAACCTGGGTTTTTCCTTTATATAAAGCTCCATGATCTACCTTTGTTCCCGCATGGATGGTGGTTATCATTTATTCAAATTCAAATTTGGAGATGAGAATTCATCTCTTAGCAAATTCGAATAATAACCTCTATTATCTTTTACCATTAATTGGATAACTATCTCATTGGTATTTAGCTTATCTAGTCGTTATTGTTCATAAGTTGGTTTCCTTTATATTGGGATGGGCTCCTCGATTATGATATGGGTTTTAGTCGTTGCTAAGGGCCCAGGCCCATTTTAAGGCTTACCGGTTGAGATATTCTATCCAGCACTCATCCCTAAGGTTTTATATCAACATGTGTTTTCCTGTGTGGGTTTGTTTCTAGTCTCTAACTACTTGACCAAAAAGATTAGGAAACACTAGTTTGAAAAAATTCCGGAGGTGGAGTTTAATCATCTTGATAATAATGCAGTTTATTTTCTTGTTTTGTCTTCCTGTGCGCATGATTTTTATTCAATAGTGCAAATCTTTAAGAAAAATTGTGGATGTACATAAAAATGATTTCTTTAAGAAAAAAAAAAATTACAAATCCTTCCCATGGCTACTGCTCTACATTTGTTTTTCAAATTTTTTTAAGTTGTAGGACTAAAGTATACACATACAAATGAAGATAAAATGGATACTATCAATTTAGTTAAAAATTACTTAGTACTACTATACAAGTGAAGATAAAATGCAAAGAGGATAATCTTAAATTTTCTAAAAAAAAGATGTTTGCAGATTACACACGTATTTTATCAAAGAGAAAAAACATGTTGTAATGTTGTGTATGCATGACGTCAGTACAGAAGGAGAGAAGTTTTGAAAAAAGCTTCTTTGCACGTTAGTTTGACCGCTCTAGTTGATTGTTAGACAAATGTTTTTATTTTCTTTTTATTTAGTGATTAAAGGATGATTTTATATATATTAATATATTTTTTTATTTTTTAAAAATATTAAAAAATATTAAAAAATATGAAAAAAAATGAGAAAAAAATAAAAATATTTATTTTACTTATCGGTCAAGTTAAGTTAGGATGCAGAGCGGCACGACTCAAGAAATTTTATTTATTTATTTTTGTGAAGCTGTGCGGGAGATGAACCAATGATACAGAGAGAGAAAAGCAAAAAGTGTAAACTTCCGTGCCTTTTTGACTTTTTAATTATTTTGTTTTAATTTTTTATTTATTTTCCAATACTTACCAACTTGGTACATTCGTGCATTGCGGGGTACCTTCCGTGCCTTTTTGACTTTTTAATTCTTTTGTTTTATTTTTTTATTTGTTTTCCTGTACTTAGTCACATTCGTGCATTTCGTGGAAGCTTTTCCCTGTAGCAGCTCTCTTCCCACTAATTCATGCCCACTTTGGCCTTGTCTTTATCCAACCAAGATACGGAGAGAGAGCGAGGTAAATAAAAATTTATAAAAGGCCTACTTCTCACTTCGTCCTCTTCGTCTTTGCTCTTCTCTATATCTGTTCTGCTCTATGCAGCAGACCGCAAAAATGGCTCCAAACTCGTACCTCTGTTTCTTTTTCTCCACCATTTTCGTTGCTTTTTCTGTGATTTCCCTGTTTCCTTTGGCTTTCTCTCGAGACTTACCCGAGATTACTCATACATTCCTTGACGTCTCGGCCTCGCTCGAACAAGCCCGTGCAGTCCTCAACTTCGACCCTGAAACCGTTAAGCCCTTGGTTCAACAAAAAGAGCCCCTGCAACAAGCTCAGGTCGGTAATTCCTCTTCTTTCTCGGTTCAGGTTCACCCACGAGAGTCACTTTATAAGTCCTCGTATGAAGACTACAAGAGCCTTGTTCTTGCTCGACTCGAGCGCGACTCGGCCCGGGTCGAAGCTCTCACCACCAAGCTCCAGCTCGCCCTTGAGGGTGTGAAGAAGTCGGATCTTAAACCTGTGGAGAAGGAGCTTCTTCCCGAGGATCTGTCCACTCCGATCGTGTCCGGAAAGAGCCTCCTGGGCATCGGAGAGTACGTCTCTCACATTGGTGTGGGAACCCCCGCCAAGCCTTTCTACATGGTGCTCGACACTGGCAGCGACATCAACTGGGTCCAATGTAAGCCCTGTGCGAACTGCTACCAGCAATCCGATCCTATATTCGACCCTACTTCATCCTCCTCCTACAAGCCCCTTTCCTGCGCTTCCCGCAATGCCAGGCCGTCCAGGTTCAAGGTTGTAGTGCAGGGAAGTGTCTCTATAAGGTTTCCTATGGCGACGGGTCGCACACTTCTGGCGACATGGCGACGGAGACAGTGTCGTTCGGGAGCTCTGGCGCAGTGACCAATATCGCTTTGGGCTGCGGCCACGACAACGGGGGTCTGTTCGTTGGGGTAGCCGGAATACTCGGACTCGGTGGGGGTTCACTCTCGTTGCCCTACCAGATCAAAGCGTCGTCGTTCTCATACTGCCTCGTGGACCGTGACTCGAGCAAGTCCTCGAGTCTCGAGTTCAACTCGGCATCACCCGCTGACTCGGTCACCACCGCTATACTTAAAAATAAAATGCTCGACACGTTCTACTACATCGGACTTGACGGACTAAGCGTCGGAGGTATGCCCCTCTCGATCCCGGCCTCGGTATTTCAAATGGACGCGTCAGGAAACGGCGGAATCATCGTCGACTCGGGTACGACCATAACCCGATTGCAGACCCAGGCCTACAACGCTCTCCGCGACGCGTTCCGCGACGCGTTCGTGAAGTTAAATCGGAACCTGAAATCGGCGAGCGGCCCATCTCTGTACGACACGTGCTACGATCTGTCATCGCATACCTCCGTGCAAGTGCAAGTTCCAACGGTGTCGTTCCGGTTCTCGGGCGGGCAGTCGCTGTCGCTACCGGCGAAGAACTCTCTTATTCTCGTGGACTCGTCCGGAATCTACTGTCTGGCCTTTGCGCCAAAATCATCATCTCCGTCTATTATTGGGAACGTACAGCAACAGGGGATACGTGTCAGCTACGATTTGGCAAACTCGCGGGTGGCGTTCTCACCCAATAAATGTTAGAGCATTTTGTAAGAGGGCACTTAATTTACCCTTATATCCCCAATAAACTAGGTAATTTACAGGGCAGGTAATGTACGAGAAAGTGGGCCCATCTAAATAGATTTCAAAGTGGAACTTGGCTTTGGCTTGGTGTGGCTCATAATTATTATTCTCGTAAATGTAATGTTCTGTAGCACACTTTTTGTGTAATTTTTTTTTTTTCATCAAAATTCGTTTTGAATGCCGCCTCTCCATTTCACACCACTTTGAAAGTTTCACTATCTGACATTTCGTTTCAAGTAAGGAAAGAGACAATCGATACAATAAACTTTCACCAAATCAATGAGAAATTATATTCTCTTAATGCGTAGGAATATATATCTGATAACTTTTCTGAAACGATCTAATTCTTATAAATACGACCTTCAAACGAAACAATAGAAATGAAAAATAAAAAATAAAAAATTAATTTTTGATCCTAACAGAGTAAACTAGATTGTAAGCCCACAATCAAAAACGAAAAAACATAAAATCAAGAAAATCCTAGCATCATACAAAATGAGTAGAAATGGAGAGGCTCTTCTTGGGGGTCTTGTTTGGCGTAGCGACCTTTCTTCAAATACCAAGCAATCCAATCCATGGTGAATTGCAGCCCCAGTCTTGATAGACTTTGAGATCGACTTCTTCCTGTCTCCACCTCTTCTGCCTTTTGATGGCCCTACTGAGCCAACTTGCCTCTTCCTTCAAAGCCACAACAACTCGGTGTTCGTACTAAGCCAGCCTTATCTTCATCTTCTTCTTCGGGTGAAGAACAAGAAGATGATCAAAGCCTCGGAGAAGAAGCTGAGGACAAAGCTTTGGTTTATGGATTGAGAGAAAATCTCAAAAAAAAAAGCTTCAGACTTGCAGATCCTAAGTTCTCTTTTGGTGGTGAAAGGACTTCAGCTTCAAAATAGGGAGAAAGGGATAAGGAGAAAGGGAAACGTGCTTCGTAGAAAAAAAAAAAAAAAATACACTTAAGGTGTGGGGTGTAGTCCAGTAAACAGTGGCTGATGCCAAAAATTTTTCATTCTATTGGCACGATCTGGTTGGTTTAGTGGCAGTAAAGAAATTTAGTCGAGTGTTAGGGGTCATAGTGTGATTGTGAGTTCACGTTTCGTGTACTGTGTGTTTGGAGAGGAGGGAAAGAAAATTTATATATTTTTTATTTTGTGTAATTGTTTGGATTGAATTCGACAATTATAATTTAATCAGCAATTTCTCATATTTTACTAAATATCTATTTCTTTTTGTACATCTAAGGTATACGGTGATTATCAATTTTGTGTTGGCAACAATGATTTACTCTCTTTTTTATTGGAATAAGTAAGTGTAATATTAGATATAAATTTTAAAATGTATAAGTTTAATGCATTCTCTTAAAAAATAATTTTTAAAAAATAATGGAGATTGCTTGATTATTTTTTTTATGTGAATTTCAGATTTATACACTTAAATGAGTATGCAGGACTTGCAAGAGATTTATAAGAAATTTTTTTTTATAGTGGATTCTATTTATTTTCAAATGGAATGTGTATGGATTGCATATTAACATTACTTTTTATAAATTAACGGATTTGGATTGATCTCACTATTATTCATTATTATCTGTCTGATACCGTGGTCCATGTTTATGAGTTAGGAAGATTTTTTTTACTCTTTTCTTCGTTTGGTAGATAAATTAATATAAAAAATAAATAAAATTAATAAAATCAAATTTAAATGTGCTCTTTAACGTAAATTATGTAACTAACCTATTAAAAAATAATTAATTATAATTATATTTATGATATTAATAATTACTAACTTAGTACTTTAGTAGAGTATGTATGATATATCTACATATAATAATATATATATTTATCGTATAATATATTAGTTAATTGATAATATATATTATTTTACATTTTATATGGTCAATAGTAATAGATTAGAAAAAATTATAGAATTAACTTATACATCTACTATATAAAATAATATATTATATATTTAAAGATTTTATATTAAGTGATTTGGTCAATTTTGATATAGTCCGGTCCAATGAAACTACACTTTCGAGACCAGACCAAAATAAGAATTATACCATATATATAAAATAAGAATAAATATATAAAATACCAATGCTAGATAAAATAAGAATAAATATATTTTACTCATATATAAGAATAAAATACGAATACAAAATATCATATATATTTAAAAATTGAGTAATGTTAGATATGATCATAAATTGTATAAGCATCGTACACTCATTTTGAAAAAAATGTAGAGTTTACTATTAAAAAAAATATTTTTTATGTTAACCGAATATTTATTCATTTTTTCAAAAGAAATGTACAGTGCTTACTCATTCTATGATTGCAAATATCATTACTTTTAAAACTTTAATGCCACCAAAGAGATTTATTCAAATAATAATAAATATTACAAGATTTCATTGCATATATCACTCTTTTTCACCAGAAAATTTGTTAAAATCTCTAGTCTTACTTAGTTTAAAAAAAATGTCTCAACCCATCTCATCCAATCTTAGCTTATTATATCAACATTCAAATATAAATACTTTTTAATTTCAAAATTTTTATCTAATAATTACAATTTTTTTAAACTTAAAAAAAATTAATTTTTTCAAATCTCAAATAATATTAAAAAAATTATATTTTAATAATATTTTAATTTTATAATATTTTTATTTAATTTTTTCTCTCACAAATTATTTTATTATTATTTATAAATTTTTCATCTAACCTCGTTTGTATAACTAAAGGAGGCTCTAAAAAAATCAAACACAATGCAATAATCCAAGTTTTCTTTATAAAAAAAAATAATTAAAAAAAAAATTTGTGGTGGGTTTTGTGGGGTCGCTTTCAGGGATGATGAAGAAGAGATCACGTGAATTGTGGTGGCCAGTTTTTGGAATTGGGATTGGAAGACAGCCTTGGATTATCTACAAAAACGAACTGTTACACATGATGGGACTGAATTGATTCCATGATTGTCGTTGTGTTTATTGGGGATTGCTTGATATTTTTCTACTTTCCTTTAGTTACTCGACACGTGTCTTTTGAGCTGCCGGGACCTATAATAAATTGTATTCCTACTATTCCCAACACGTGTTTAATGGGGATTGCTTGATATTTTTCTACTTTCCTTTAGTTACTCGACACGTGTCTTTTGAGCTGCCGGGACTCATAATGAGCTGTATTCCTACTATTCCCAACACGTTGTGTTTAATGGGATTGCTTGATATTTTTCTACTTTTCTTTAGTTACTCGACACATGTCCTTTGAGCTGCCGGGACCCATAATGAGCTGTATTCCTACTATTCCCAACACTTTGTGTTTAATGGGGATTGCTTGATATTTTTCTACTTTCCTTTAGTTACTCGACACGTGTCCTTTGAGCTGCCGGGACCCATAATGAGCTGTATTCCTACTATTCCCAACACGTTGTGTTTAATGGGGATTGCTTGATATTTTTCTACTTTCCTTTAGTTACTCAACACGTGTCCTTTGAGCTGCCGGGACCCATAATGAGCTGTATTCCTACTATTCCCAACACATTGTGTTTAATGGGGATTGCTTGATATTTTTCTACTTTCCTTTAGTTACTCGACACGTGTCATTTGAGCTGCCGGGACCCATAATGAGTTGTATTCCTACTATTCCCAACACGTTGTGTTTAATGGGGATTGCTTGATATTTTTCTACTTTCCTTTAGTTACTCGACACGTGTCCTTTGAGCTGCCGGGACCCATAATGAGTTGTATTCCTACTATTCCCAACACCTGTCCTTGACACGCACCAATATTTTATTTACAGTAAATAAAATATGTCAATTTGTGCGTAAATCAATTGAGATTCATTAGTCTGCCGTGAAACACATTCTGAGGTATTTGAAATTCTCTGCTGACTTGGGCATACTCATTCAACCCAATTCATCCACTCAATTGTTGATTTTTTTGAATATTGATTGGGCGAGATACTCTAATGATAGGAGATCTATCTCTAGATTTTGTATCTACTTTGATAAAAATCTCATCTTATAGAGCTTCAAAAATCAGCCTAGTGTTGCTCGATCAAGTACAGAAGCTGAATATAGGGTGGTTTTGCTCATGCTACTGCTAAATCCTTCTGGCTTCAATCCCTTCTCAAAGAATTTGGTATCTTTCTCAAACAGTATCTCATTATGTGGTGCGATGCATGCACAAAATACGTAGAGATAGATTACCATTTTATTTAAGAAAAGTTTCAGTACAAATCTTTGGAAGTTCGTTTTATCTCCAGTAAAAATCAACTTGTTGACGGGCTCACAAAACCACCGGTCTTTACACGTTTTTCCTTTTTGAGGGACAAACTCAAAGTCATTCCCTCCTTGTTGAATTTGCAAGGGTGTATTAAGAAATCACTGCAAGACCAGGCTGCAATCATGACAAACACACCACATGCAAAGTGATAGGATTAGGGGTGTAAGGTGGCCGGTCCGGACCGGAAAAATCGACCGGACTGAATGGTACGGTCCAGACCGGACCGGACCGAAGAAATGGAGGGTCTGTCTCGGTCCAGAAAGTAGTGGGATTTCGAGGTTTGGTCCAGTCCTGAGGTGGAGATTTCTCGGACCGGACCGACCAAAATTTTTTTTTTAATAAATATATTATTTTATATAACAATTGTAAAATAAATTATGTAGTTTTTATCTAACCTATCCCTAAATATATTATTTTATATAATAATTACATAATAAATTATGTAATTTTTATCTAACCTATCCCCATTTAGAATATAAAATTTTAAATATGTAATTACAAATTAATATTATATTAATCATATATTATAAATTAACCTATCAATTCATAATTAACTAATGTGTGATTAGTGACCACTGACATCTATGAGACTATGACCTAAGTTGCAACTTGCAAGTAAATATAAAGCATGTATGGATGTATGGAATCATGGATAATTAAATTATTTATGCTTATTAGTTATTGCTTCATATACAAAATGTAAAAAATTGTAAATAGCTCATTATAATTTATGCATTAACTTAGAAATATCATAAATTATAATACATTAATATACTCTAAGTTAGTAACAAATAACAATTAACATCATCAATATAATTATATAAGTATAAATTGATAACTAAACTAAATCACTATGTCTATAATACTATAACTATAGTCTATAGTCTATAATTATAAAGAAATCACTATAAGTCTATAAGACTATAAGTTATAACTATATATAGTATTAAACTATTAATATCACTATGACTAATGGCTAATGACTATAAGTTTATAATTAATACTAATATATAACTATACTAATAGTATAATATTAATACTATTATATAGTCTAATATATTATATAACTATACTAAATCACTATAAGTTTATAATTAATACTAATGTATAACTATACTAATAGTATACTATTAATATTATTATATAGTCTTATATATTATATAACTATACTAAATCACTATAAGTTTATAACTAATACTAAGTTACTAGCATATAAGTTTATAACTATACTAATAGTATAATATTAATACTATTATATAGTCTAATATATTATATAGCTATATTAAATCACTAAGTTTATAACTAATACGAATATATAACTATAGTCTAATATTAAATATAGTTATACCAATATATAAATTTATAATTAATACTAATAATAATCACTATAACTAAATCACTATTATCTATTAAAAATTCAAATGTATTACAAATATATATAAATTATAATTATCAATTTTTCAAACCATAAAAGGAATTTTTTAATTATCATTTAAAAAAAAAATCACATTTGATGATTTGTCATTTGAGGGAGTTCCAACTCCAAGTCCCAAATAAACGGTGCCGTTTTCTCTCTTTTCAAACCCTAAAGTCTACGCACAAGCCGCCTGACCTCTCTCTCAATCCCTTGTCTCTGCCTCTCTCTCGTCTTTGTCTCGAGTCTTCACGAATCACAGACCAACGTCTCGCCTCTCTCTCAGTCGAGTCAGTCCCTTGTCTCGCCTCTCTCAGTCCCTCGTCTCGCCTTTCTCTCGTCCCTCGTCTCTTAATCACCGACCCAGTCACCCATGCAGACCCAGTCACCCACGCAGACCCAGACCCAGTCACCCATGCAGCCACGCTACCACGCATAGACCCACGCACTGACGCACTGACTCTCGGGGAATTGGCCTCACAAATTTACAATCACGGTAATGAATCCGAAATCTGGTAGATGGTTTTATTGGTGTTTTTGAATCCGAAATTTATTCATTTAGTGATTATGCTTGTAAATTGTGAATTGTGATTGGGTTTGTGTTATTAACTTATTAGGGTTTTGTGAATTGTGATTGCCAATCACTGATTGGGTTTGTGTTATTAATAATTAGGATTTTATGAGGTTTATAACTTTAAGAAAATGATGGTTGAAGTGTAATGTGGAAGTAATGAGTATTGTAGTGCACATTTATAACTTCACATAGCTTCAGCCTTCATGTTAAAATATAGGGCACATTTACAATGTTACACAGATCACTGATTCACTAGTGCTATATATGTTGTCCAGTTCTAGGTTTTCCCCCTTTTAAGAGTACTATTTTTTCAAATATTGTTAATGTTGATCAATGACTAAACAATATTTTTCAAATATTGTTTTTTCCAGATTGTGTATTTTTAGGTGAAATAGTTTTTGTAAGAACTAAACCCTTAATTATTCTTGATGAGATCATGTAAGAACTAAACCCTTAATTAGTATTTAATTCCCTTTCTTTCTTTTCTAGATGGACTATATTCCAGAATTGATTCTATAAGATTCTACTATAGATGATGTAGAGTCAACACAGGCTACACATGGGCAAGGCATTCCTCCACTCCCACCCAATGTAAGTGCTAATACTAAACCGAATGGTAGTGGTAGACATAGGTCAATGGTTTGTGATCATTTTACAATAATACCAAAAGGTGATCCAACTAAACCTAGGGCTGCATGTAATTACTGTGGTGCTTCGTATGCATGTGATATGAAGACCAACGGTACAAAGTCCATGAAGTATCTCATTGAAAAACAATATAAGAAATGTCTATTGAGACAGACGGATAAGTCCCAAACTACTCTTGGTTGGAAGGCGGGTGTAGGAAGTGATAGTGGGGGATTTGTGCCCATATCATTTAGTGTTGAGGCTTGCAGACAAGCCTTGGTAGAAATGATTATTCTTGATCAGTTACCCTTTAGGTTTGTTGAAGGAGAGGGTTTCAAGAAATTTATACTCATTGTTTGCCCTAAGTAGGTAGGGATTCCACCCCGTGTTACAGTTGCGAAGGATTGCTTTAGTACATATATAAGAGAAAAAACTAAGTTAAGAAGTGCTATTCAAGAGCAACGAGTTTTCCTCACCAGAATACATGAACATCCGTGCAAAATCTTAATTATATGTGTCTCACGGCACACTTTATTGATGATAACTGGAAACTACACAAAAGAATTCTTTCCTTTTATTTTGTTGAGAATCACAAGGGTGATACACTTGGTAGGGCCATAGAGATGTGCTTGCATGATTGGGAGAGACCGAAAGTACTTGCAATCACACTTGATAATGCAAGTTCTAATAACGGAGCATTTTCTTATTTGAAGAAAAAAACTAAGTATAGGAATGACACTATTTTGGAACATGAATTATTGCATGTTCGGTGTTATGCCCACATCCTAAACTTAATTGTCCGTGAGGGGTTGAAGGAATTTGATGAGTCAATTGTGAAGGTGAGATGTGTTGTGAAATATGTTAAGTCTTCACCTCAAAGGTGGAGTACATTTAAAAAATGTATTGGGTTGGAAGAAATTGCAAGCAAAAGTGGCATTTGTTTAGATGTACCGATTAGGTGGAACTCCACCTATCTTATGTTGGAAGGGGCTTTAAAATTTTGAAAAACTTTTGAACGGTTAGAAGAAGAAGATTTGGGGTTCCTTGGTAGTGTTGGAGACTATGATGATGATGATGATGATCAAATTGGTGATGTGGTGAATAGGAGAACATCAAAGAAGTTAGAACCTCCCAATAATAACGATTGAGAGAAGGTAAAGTTATTTGTAAGGTTTCTTGAACTATTTCATGATACAACTTTATCTTTTTCGGAGAATGAATATGTAATTTGCAACTCTTTTTTCTGGAGTTAGTTAAAATATCTTATGCAATTGATGTAGAGTGTGAAATAGGAAGCCTAGTGGTGGGATTAATGGCCACAAATATTAAGAAAAAATTTGACAAATATTGGGGCGACTTAGATAATATGAATATGTTGTTGTTTGTTGGGATTATTCTTGATCCTCGGTATAAGATACGATATTTTGACTTTGCATTGGAATGCATGTATGCTAATGATCCCACAAAAGCTGTTGATTTGAGTTGGAAGGTTAAAAATGCTTTAATCCGCATGTATGAGGCATACGCTGATAATGAGGGAGGCAACAATTCTGATCTACAACAGCAATGCACATGTCCCCCACGTGAAGAAGTAAATTCTACAGATGGTAGTGGTAGTGGTAGTGGTAGAGTTGATAGGACGGTAGAAAGAATGACCATATTCAAGCAACGGTTACAGTCGAAAAACATTTTGGGGAGTAAGAATGAGGTTGATAGATACCTAGCTGAAAGTTGTGAGGAGACATTCCCAAGTTTTGACATTCTTATTTGGTGGAGGGTTAATTCAGTTAGATATCGTGTACTTTTAAAAGTTGCACGAGATGTATTCGTAATATCGGTATTTACAGTGGCCTCTGAATCTACATTTAGCACGGCGGGTTGTGTCCTTGATCATTTTCGAAATAGTTTATCTCCGATGATGGTTGAGGCTCTAATTTGTACACAGAATTGGCTTTGTTCTTTTTCTACTCCAATCAACCTTAGGACTTTAATGAATGAGGTGGAGGATTTTGAGAGGCAGTTGGGTATGTTTCTTACTTCATTTTATAACTTTTTTTTTATAAGTACTTCATTTTATAACTTTTATGATCTATAATACTATATGTTATAAAAATTTATATAATATGTTTTGTGTCTTTATTGTATAGAACTTGTTCGGGACAGTGACAATTCTATGGAGGCTTCAAATACAATGTCTACAACCAATGCAAGTTAATGAGGTGAAATGTATTTTAGCTCGTTAGTTTTCAATTTTCAATTTTGCTATTTGCTAATAATTCTTTTGTTTACACTTTATAGCGTATTGTGAAAATTGAAAAGTGAAAAGTATGCCAAGCCAAAAGATGTAGGAAGCTAGGACTTAAGAGCTGCCAGGAGAATAATTGTATAATTTGCATTGATGTAAATTGTAATTTATATTTAAACCTTTTAATTTTTCAGTTATTTGGAACCTGTATAATTTTTAGTTTTTATTATCTATGCTTGGGAATGGTTTTTTTTTTCTTTCTTCCTTTTAGAAGCCAAATTTGCTTGGGAATATTTTTTTAATTTTCTTTCATTATCTGGTATAATTTTTAGTTTTAACCTTGTTTAAATTGTTTGGATGGATTAGTAGTAAGAAAATCAAGTAGTTATTCCTCTTTTGAAGTTTCTGATGGATATAGATAAAATTTATTTCTTGTAGTAAAACCTTTTATTTAAATTTATTCATTGTAATTTAGTTAGCATATTACTTTATAATTTATTCATTTTTAGACTATCGGTGAATAGATTTGTAACTTGCATTTTTTTTATAAGCATTTTGTGGGTGGCTTTATAAGTTGTATTTTTTTGCTTCAAATTGGATAAAATGTTAGTGGATTTTACTATTGGGCCGAAAAAACAGAAGAATAAAGTTGGGCTATTGGCCCATCTGGAATAGGGTTAGACCGAATAGGACCGACAGGATCGGACCGAACCAGACCGATCCTTATGCCTATTCAGTTCGGTCCAGGGTTTTCTCACCCTGGACCGAATTGGTTCGGTCCGGTCTACAAAACCTTCTCAGAACCGATCAGACCGGACCGAATTCACCCCTAGATAGGATCAATGTCGGATTACTCTCCTCATTCACAGGGACCACATCACGTGAAGCCCATTGCATTTATTATAGGAATTCCATATTTACAGCAACTCAAAATGTGCATACAACCCATACATTTATTATACTCTCTCGGTGGGTCGCCATCAGAGCAATTCCAAATCTCTCATCGTTGCTTTATTTTTTTATTTATTTTTTAATCTTAAACCATTTTTTATCGCTTGTCATATTTTGTGATGTGTCATGTCTTAAGTGCATATCATTTGAGTAGTTGATATAAAAAGGCGCTTGAAATGTAACACACCATCACGTGTAATTGAGAATGAAAATAATAGAGTAACACTTAACTTGAAATAGATGGAGAGTGAATATGTATATACTGTTCAATTGGTTCATTTGCTTGCCATTGCACTTCAAATGATATGATAATTTATATATTATCATTTCATTTCTTTTCATCAAGATTGATGCATTATTGTCTAGTTTATTGAGAAATAATATTTACAGTTTCAAGGTGTCTAAGTCATGCACACTTAATAAATAATGGAAAATACTATTTCCACAGAAGATTTCTACCGAAATCTTGTACCGAATTTCATTTCATTTTATTTTTAATTTTTTTTACTTAATGATTAAGGAAGTGTTTTTAAATGAATTTGTGATTTTCTTGTATTTTTTAAAAATGTTTAAAGTGTTTAAAAAATGATTGAAAACAAGCCAAAAAAAAAAAAAAATTTTGCCTTTCGATGAGGATTCTCTATAAGAATCTTTTGTGGGTGTAACATCACCCATAAATAATATTTATAGCCTTAATGTGCGGAAGCCCTGCACATCCCTTTGAAATAAGGTGATAAATATAGGACTTATATGAAAAAATATTTTTTAATGGTGGGTGCCACATTTTTTTAAAAAGAATGCACAGAGGTTGGATGCCTTATAATTGTATCTAGTATTACTTTTAATTATTATATTAACTTTCTTTTATAATAAGCTCAAGAGTTGATAGATAATATCACATTATCACAATAGATCGTAGGAGTGACATTGAGATGTAATATATAATGTTTTCATGAAATAATTCATCAAAACATTTTTGGCATAACTTTCAAATGAATCAACATTTTTCTAATAACGAAAGAGTGGATTCTCTAAAATTCTTAGGGAATTTTATCAAGTGATTTTTTTTTTAACCGTGGGTGTTCGGGTCAGCTTGCACGCATCTCGATTAATCTTATGGGACCTTGAAGTTAACGACCAGATAAACCTCCAGTGGTCCTAAGGGGACTCGAACTGGTGACCATTGGGAAGCAAACCCAAGGCCTGATCAGCTGAACTACCCCTCAGGGTTTTATCGAATAAATTTCTTTGAGTTCTAATCATTCATCCATAACGATTCTCCTATATTAACATATTTCAACTTCAAATATTCAATATGTTAATTATTCAACTACTTCGACATTGAGGTGGGAAAACTCTTACAATTAAGTTTCAAGACAATAGTTGCGATTTGAAGAAATCCACCTATATAGAGCATTCCAAACATTTTAGAGAATATTAATTCTATAAGAGTTTATATTTGTAAACTAGCATGTAGAGCAAACTATCTACATCACTTACATGATAAAATATGATTTGTATTATTCAAATTTTAAAATTTTTATTATAAATTAAATTACATCATCTAAGCAATTTATTGGATGTATTATCTACACTGACTTAATAGAATTCTCTATTCTAGAATATAGAGTTCCAAAACTTTGCTATTAAAATTTCATGGGATGAGACAATGGGAGAACTATCTTTGGAATATGAAATTTATCCTCTGACACTGTCACGCACAAACAGATTTAAAATATTAAGGATTTGAATTAAAAAAGAAAAAGGGTTTGGTGTGAATCTTTGAAAAAACATCAAGTCTTTTGCAGGAATTCCCGGTGGGGTTGGACTTGTCTTTGGACACATATATTGAAGTAGATTCTGGCAAAAAGAAGCACTTTCTTGCATGTTTATTTTGCCTTCAATTAATAATAATGAAAAAATAATAATAAAATATTAAATAAAAATAAAAAATAAAAAATAAAAATAAAATAATTAATAGTAACGAAGTATTCTGATAATGATATTTTCAATAACTAAACTAAGTTTTAATTCAAATAGACCACAGTTTCGCATGTAAAGCCTCTAATCATGGCAGAAATCTTTGGGTCTATTTTCTCTCTCTCTTTCTTACATGCTTATAAATTATAACAGTGCTAGCTATCACTTTTCATAAAACACACAATGGTCAAAAGCTGTATATTGGAAAATGATTCTTAGAGACTAATGGGACCAAAACTTTTCAATGATTTTAATACATTATGTGGAAAAGGGACATAATAGTCTTCGACCATTTTTAGTCAGAGTCAGCCTAAGTCATATCTATCACACGTATGATTTGGATTTGAAGATAAATTTAGATGAGTTGTGAATAGTAATGAAATGAATTATATATAATAGGGAGATTTATGAGTTAAAGTTGATAAATAATAATGAATAGTAGTTAAATGAGTTGAGATGAATTGAGATGGGTTGTAAATTCAAACTGGGCATCTTTTATCTCATTATGCTGATGTGACATTATTCATATATTAGAGATCAATTGTTCTCTACATTACGTTTTCATATTAATTTTATTTGTGCTGATGTGACATTACTCATAATCTTTGGGCCAACTCTCTCGTTTCTTTTTTTTTTTTTTTTTTTTTTAATAAAAAGAGACTCGATTTATGGGTAATCCTACGTTAAGATAATGAGATATAAATATAATATATAACGCAATTCATACTATATTAATGACCCGATTATGAACATCTTGATTGGGATTGATTAAAGTTCTTCAATCCTTCCATCACTTCAATATGGTATAGCCTCAAAGTCAAGTACAAGGTTCAAACAAATTAGTCAGTCTAAAGTTCCATGCTATTTTCCATCATATCGATCGGTCTACAGAGATAACCATCAACATAATGACTTTGGGCTTTTGTTATCATCATGAATGTCCTTTTCCACCTAAATGGGAAATTTCAACTTCGGTTTCTACTAGGGTTGTAAAAGAAATCGGAAAATTGATAGGAGCCGACCCAGACCGGCTGTTGGAGTTTGAAATAGGTTGAAACCAGCGTAGAACCAGTCAGCCAGTGGTTGAATTTGACAAAAACCGATGTCCAGTGTTTCGGTCTCGATTTGGTCCTGGACCGGACCGCTGAACTGACCGCATCGATAAAATGTTTTATTTATTTATTTAAATTATACATATATGAAACGACGCCGTTTCACTTAAGTAAGTGAAATGACGTCGTTTTAAGATTCGGTGTTTAAAAAAAATATAATAGAAACGGTGCCATTGTCATTTCACTCTAGGGTTTAAACTCCCTGTACTTCTTCCTCATTTCTTTCCTCTCATGCCGTCCTCTCTCTCTCTCTCTCACTCACTGTAGCAGTAGGGCCACCTTCGATTTTTTCTCTCCTTTCACCGTCCAATGTCGGTTGAGATTTACCACCATAAGTGATAAAAACGACCAAAAACATATTCTTTTCTCTCAATCATTTACCACCACAAGTGTCTTTAGAATTATAATATATAGAAAAATTCTAATACTTAGCCTCATCCCACTCTTATCATGATGATGTATATATCGACCCTTGAATTTGTCATTTTAAAAAACTAGAATTGATCTAATGGTGGATAGGAACTACCATCGGGCATAGTAAGATCAATGTTGAACGTGTGCATACACACATTGGTGTAGCAAGACATTCGAGTGACCCTTGCAAAGTTACTTAGGGCTGATTTTGATTATACAAAATCTAACTATCTAATCTCATCTCATATTATATAATTATTATAATTTTTTCAAACTCTCACAAAAAATATAATAAACAATTCAACCTTTTCAAATCACAAAACAAAAATAATATTATAATAATATTTTATTCAACTTTCAACAAAATATTTTATTTTATCATAACTGTGTAATCAAACGAGTCAATGTTTTTTCAGGCTTCAAAAATATAAGTTCAGTTGTTAGTGTTCTGTTTGCAATATTGTATTTTCTGTTCACATTGATTAATTGTTGGGTGAAATAGAAAGTTTTAGCACTTGTTTTGCTCTCCAGTTCATTCCTTAATAGTTCACCACCTGTGAGATCAATTTGCACTAAATGCATCTCCATGCAGATATATATTATCAATCAGACAATTGTCTTCTTACCAGAAACCAGGCTGATCGAGCAAGATCAGTTATTCATGCAAACACTCCACATATTACAAATTTCAGCAGAATTTACTCAACGATCAAAAAATAGACTCAAACAGAATTCCATTCTTGCAATTTTTCTTTTTGCAGGGAAAGATTTTCATCTACTTCAAAAACTTATTAAGGGCTGGTTTGGTTATATACAAAACCAAACTATCCCATCTTATATAATCATTATAATTTTCTCAAACTCCGACACAAAATATAATAATCAATTCAAAATTTTCAAATCCCAAATAATATTAAAAAATAATATTATAACAATATTTTATTCAACTTTCGATAAAATATCTCATCTGAACTGTGTAACCAAACGAGGCCTTAAGTCTACAATTTTACAGTCTCAAAATTCTATACCTGTAGGAAGAAATAGTTGGGCTCCAGAAAGCAAGCTCCGTCGGGGAAGACCAATATAGCCTTTTCAAAAGGAATAAAAAAAGAAAGAGCAAAAGGGCAAAGAACACAATGAATCATCTGGCGTCAAGGCATGCATTCAAGGCCAGCCACGAATAGCTTGACAATCACAACTTCAAATTGCCTATAAAACATAGAGACAATAAGTTCACCATCAGCTTGGAAATAAATTCAGCCAAAAGTTAATAAAAGCAATGATCACTAACTGTGATGCACTAATCTCCTACATGAATAATATATCCACCTGTCCTTGATCGCCAGTAATTATAATTTGCGCCCGAAGTTAACCAAGTTGTTCCAGGGTCTTGGCACTGTTAGCAAATGTGGCACTGTTATTAAACCCCTCCAGCAAAAGAATCCGTACTGCTTCCAGGCCACGTTGAAATGTGAAGTTCAACTGCAAAAATAATATTATTGCACAATGACATTATTTTAGTTATCGAATCTATCTACTTGTGACTTTCTCCACCATAGATTGATGAAAAAAAATTTCATACCTCTTCACGTTCTTGTTTATTGAATGGGCGAAGAACAAAGTTGACTGGATCCATTTTCCCAGGTGGCCTTCCAATGCCTAGTAAATTTTACCAACTTAAGACAAAAATAAATAATAGAGTCTGATAGCAATAAGTTTAGTGCTTCGAAAGTACCAATTCTTAAACGAGGAAAATCACGGTTCCCTTTGAAGTGATCGATGATGCTCCTCATTCTGCGAGGGAAAACAAGTAATAAGAATTATGCCTAAAAGTCACCTTTTTTAGGGGTAAAATAAAATTTTATTGAATCAAGTACATAGGCGAAGATTGAGCACACAAGAAGTATACAAAGAGAACACCTAACTACAACTTAGGAGGTAGAATGGATCCAAGAAAATCATGAAACTAGCTCCATTGAGAACAATAACAGCAGTGCACAAGAATGAAGTGCGGAAAAAGAAGCATATAAGATCATCCAATAAGTGTTCCCTATCCTCAAAGCTCTGGCCATTCCTTTCCAACCAAATACACCACATAAGATGAAGGACTCGTATTCCACACTGCAGCAATTTGATGGCTACTCTGGAGGCCTCTCCAACTAGCAAGAAAATCCACCGACCTTTAGGACATTACCCATGCAAATCCAGTCCTGCTAAAATTCTCATCCCATATGACCCTGGCAACCTCAATAAAGTAATAAGTGATAATTGATTCCCACTTTTTTTTTACACGTGTAGCACAAATCTATAACAATAAGCCCACACTTTCTCAAGTTGTCCATGGTCAGGATTTTCCCAAGATAAGCAGTCCAAACAAAGAAAGCAACCTTGAAAGGCACCTTGCTCCTCCATACACATTTCCAAGGAAAAGAAATGTGGTTCTGACAATTCAAAACCCTGTACAGGGATTGAACAGTGAATGCCCCTTTCCCAGAATGAATACAAATCATCTTATCAACCATAACACTACCAGTTCTCAAAGTGTACAGCTAGCTGAAAAGCTCGGATGTAGCACCAACTTCCAATCCCGAGCCACTCTTATAAAACAAGCATTTCATTGTAAAGAGACAATAGAGATGTCTTAAAAATCTGCCACCGAGGCCTCTGGATCATATGGAATCTGGAATAGAGCAGGAAATACAATCTTGAGGGCCCAATCGCCACACCAAATGCCATGCCAAAACCTGACCCTCTGGATCCCTATCCAACCAAAAATCTGAACTGGCATGCAAAACCCCTCCAACCATTCCTAATATCTTCCCACAATCCCATGTGCGTGGCTCTCACAACCCCCTCCCCCAACAATTATTCTAAAAGTCACTTTTCTTGGGCCATGGAAAGGATAAGAGAGCAAAGGGTGGTTGTACTGGGTTGCGGAACAATCCTTTGAAGAAGCTATTCATGAATTAAAAACCATTATCTGTAGGCGATTTCTCCTATTGAATGACACCTTGGAAAATCTGGAACATGACCCTAATGTACACTCGTTTTGACAGACATTCAGAGAGACAAGGAATCCACCATTATTTACCTCAGAAGTGTGCAGAATTATAATGGAGGAGGATTGAGGTTTGTCAAGAAGCAGATAAACATCAAAATTTTCACGATTTTTGTTTTCATATATATATATATCATCATTAACGAAACAAACACTTGGAACACAGATAAAATAGACCAGTTTTGTTATCCAAATTCTTACACACATTTACAACTGTGTCTCTGAGCCCCAAAAACTAGGAATTGTTGTTTTCGACACCCTGGTGTCTGACCCAATCCACATTCCTTTTGTTAGTGACTTCAAAGTATGGAATAGGAGAATTTTTTCAATGTTGACTTACTTCAGTGACAAGAGCCTTATTTTCTAGGAATCCTAACAGTCACATAGCAGTTCAACAAAAACATCTCACACGACATAATAATTGCAAATTACTTGTAGTAAAGATATCTTAACACTAGCAGACGTTCATTTTTTGGACCCAAGACCTCTTTATGTGCATGTATTTCAAAAACCATTGAAGTAATGCCTACTGGCCTTCCTGGAATTGGGTCCCATGTAAAACTTTCTAAGATATGTTGATCCATGCAAGGAAATTCGAACCCCCTGCCTCTCTCCACCACGAGTTCTTTTCCATTTGAAAAAATTAGATGCAGCAGAAATCTCACTCATCATTCATTGTCTGCCACAAATTGATTTCTTGCATAGGAGAGGATCATGGTTGTGACAGGAGACATAGAACCTTGTAATTAGGCGCATATAACTTGGGTTTTAAAGGATACATAAAGTCATCTTTTAAGTTTTAACTAAAAGCCAGGGATATGGTGCAATAGAAAACTGCATAAAATGAGTATATAAATTTGAAAAATATATTCAGGAACATTATCTTGTCTTTTACATAAGATCCTGAATTAAATCCATGAGAGCTGCTGAAATATTAACAGAAATTGGACATTAAAGCAGCCTAATAATTACCCATTGTGTCCTCCATGGCCACCTTTAGGCAAAAGCCGCAACTTTGCAAATGGCAAATCTAAGTCGTCAAAAATCTGTGGAAGAGAACCACAAGCTCAAATTTGAAAACTAATGACTCTGAAATAAAAAAGATCCCACTAAAAGAATGCAAAGTTAACAAATGTAGGGATGGGCAGGTTTGGGATGGTATAGAGATATGGTATCCCCATCTGTAGCCCCCACCCCACCCATTGTTGAAAATGCAAACACAGACACCAATGATCACAGCCACAACAAACAATTATCAAGGGGAAAAATCAAGGCTCCAAACAACCACTCAAATTGCTGATTCCCAGTGGCACTTGTTGAGGATGAAGCCAGGGGTGGAACACAAAGGGATGGAGCAAAACCACTGTGAGGACCACCTTGTTGTGCCCATGAACAACTCATTGTTCCTAGTGTTCACCCTACTCAGATATGTCGTCTCCTTTCCATGGAGGTTGTGATTGGATCTAAAGTCAATGAGAGAGGAAGGGCGGTGTACTTTCAAGGGCGAGCTATGGAGATTGGGGTTCAAGGAGGATGCAAACGAATGTTGAGGGAGGGAATTTTACAGAGAGCGAGATAGATATGGCTGACAAGAATAGCTTCTGTGCAGAATACGGCAGCTGGCCAAGTGAGAAGGAAATACTGAAGAGGGGAAAAACTCTAGGATTTAAGTGTGTATAGCAGTGGCAGGGAAATCCCTGATCCTGCCTTGGGTTCAATAGCAAACCCCATCCCTGCCCTGTCCCATTAACAGGGAGGACTGGGCATGATCCCCACTCAGCAGGCAAAAATTGCCATCCCTAATAAAGTACATGAGAAAGAAAATGATATCTTACCACGAGTACTTGCTTTAGCGGAATCTTGTAATACGATACGATAGCCCCAACCTCCACAAACCAATCCTCATTAAAACCATAGGAAAATAACAAGAGGAGAAAACCTATCAATTAATAAATAGGAGAAATTGTCCAGATAGCTTACTTACAGACTGACCACTTGCATTCATGAAAGTTTGGGGTTTAGCAAACATAACTGGAACGTCTCCAATAAAACCTGCAAGATTGGCTCAAATGATTCCAAGACTAGATAAAGAAAATAACTAGTTTTGATCCACTAATTTCCCTTATCAAACATCACAAGCATCTACTTCAAGCGTATCATTTGGTAAGGATTAGGGCAGCATTGCAGGACATGGTGGACAGTTAGCATAAGTTATACAGTAATACCCCTGAGCGGTAGATGTTAGAATGCTATTACATATATCATCACAAGCATAATGAATATCGTGGTATTTCAGGCTGGGTTGTGGTGTAGTAACATGACATAATGAATTTCTTGTCAAGGAAGAAAGCAATATAAACTAAGGAGCAATTAACGTTTTGATTTAAGTAACCACGCAGATACTTTATTATTAGGCTAGCTGGTGAGACACAGTGACAACTTAACCACTATCATCATAAGCATAATTCCCAGACTATTAACCGGCCCAATAAAAAAAGTCGAATTCACCATTGGGTTGTTGAATGCATTTTAAATGTGCAATTACTCAATCCCAAAAAAGAGAGAACACTTCACAATGAAGGGCAAACCTTTTCCTAACAGAGCTTTGAAGGAAACGCTGCTAATTGAAATCCCTTCAGCTTCGGCTATAGCATCCACCATCTCAAAGCCCACCTGAATAGAATTCCCTCATATTATAACTTCAAAGTTCAAAGGCCAACCCACATAACTCTAGCGCACTTAACACTCATTAAACAAGCTCGATACCAAATATCAAGTTATCATATTGATAATGATGCTGTTAATAAATAATAATAAAAACTTCCGAATAGCACATTGGACACTGTCCAAAATTCTTACAAGTGACCGAAAGCAGCGTTACCTAATTTTAAAATTTATGGCATAAAAAATTCAAGGGCCAATATCTTGGCCGGATGTTTGCAGGTAACATTTGCTTGAGAATTTTTTAAATTAAAAAAAAAAACTATAAAGATGGATTTTTACAAGATTTTGTGAAAACATTGGATATGTTGGATGTTAGAAGTTTTTAAGAGATGTTTTATTACAATTTGAGAAAGTGATTGTTTACATTTAAAATATGTCAATAGAAAATATGTGAGATATTTCTTTAATTTTGTGAAATTTCTTTTTTTATTATTGTTTATTAAGATAACAAAAATAAGATGTTTTGATAAAAAATATTTATATATATAAAACATTACTTTAGTTCCAAGTTGAACTCTGAAATCCAATTGCATGCATATCAAACGTTATTATATTTGCCTTTAGCTAGACTCCAGTCTAGAACTCAAAATTTTACCAAAACAGAAAGGGTCGTACTAACATTGTGGCGGGTGGCTTGGTACTTCTTGCCGGGGTTACCGAGGCCGACAATGAGCCAGGGGTGCTTGGGCTTCGGGGCCTCCACGACCACCGGTTCCGTCGTCGAAGCTGAGCTCATGGACATGAACGCTGATGGAGCTGAAGCCAGAGGCGACATCATTCTCCAATTGGAGGAGGGCAAAGAAGGAAGCGGAATTAGGGTCCTCCAACGGTGGCAATTAGCAACACGCGTGGTTCCGATTGATGAGATAGAAGCACCAACACTCATACTTCTTTCTGATTGCTATTATTATCTCTTAAGAATTGTAAGACTTCAATGACTCAATGGAAGAAACCGATTTGGGTAAGGTTCAGGGTTTATGGAGATAGATAGATAGAAACCCTAAAGAGTGATTATAATTTGGAAGAGGATGGAGAGGTAAGGGTTTTTACTTTTGTAAATGGGTTTATCTTGCCCAGGAAAAAAACAAGGGGCTTGTTTGGTAGCCGAGAAAAAAAAATGGTTTTGTTTAGACGTCGTTCACGTTCAGCTAGGATTATATATTTATTTTGGAAATGATAGGTAGCCCGTTAATGGCCTTGACAAAACGGACTCCCTAGATTTCCCATTTTTCTAAAAACAAAATCAAGAATAATTATATTTCTAGGATATTTGAAAGAAAAATGAGCAATAATATTTTATTTTTAAAAGCGATTTTACTTAAAAAAAAAACAAATAAATAAAAACTTAGCGGATGGTCTGGATTTTGGAGAGTACGGACCACCCCACCACCATCGGGCGGTCGTCATTACTTCCTTAGGAGGTGGCACACCCACCATCTATGGCTCTTTGATTGGTCATATTTTTTTTTAATTATTATATATATATATATTTTAAAAATTGATTGGAAAGTTCTTTTTTTCTTTTAATTTTTTTTAAAAAAAAAATTAATGTGAAGAAGATAAAATATCACAAGCTCAAAGTGATTTTTCAAGCCCAACGTAAGGTGGGGGTATCGTCGGGAGGGAAGAAAGAGAAGGAAGGAGGGGATAAAATACTAAAAAAGGAAAATGGTGTTAGGAGAAAAAAAATGAGATGTGACATAAAGTAAAAGAGATGTGATATAAAGGAAGGAGGGGCAAAAGATAACGCTTCATAAGAAGTCAACAAAAACATCTTCCTTATTACTTTTGAGACTCATGTTGATATGCACAGAATAGTTGAAGGCAAACCATGGTCTTTTTATAACGCTTTGTTTATGCTTTTGCCTTATGATGGAGCTATGCGACCAGGTAGAATACCATTTGATTGTGAAGTTTTCTAGATGCAAATTCGTAACCTACCTTTGGGCTGCATGACGATGGAATGCGGCAACCAAATTGGAGGTTTTGTGGGATGTGTCATTGAAGTGGATGTTGAAGATGATGGAATTGGGTGGGGTAGGTGCTTATGCGTAAAGGTTGAGTTATCACTGTGTAAGGCTGTTGCTAGGGGCCGATTCATCAACTTTCAAGGATCGAAGTATTGGGTTCATTTTTGCTATGAAAAATTACCCAAGATTTGTTTCGAATGTGGTCGAATTCTTCATGGAGAATAGGGATGTCAGTCTATCCAAGTTGGTAAAGGAGATGGAGCCGCCTCAGGGTTACAATTCGGGCCTTGGCTTTGTGCTGAAGGACTTCCAAGGTGTTGGTCTTACTCATCTAGCAATGGAAGAGGAGAGTGGGGAAAGAATTTTGGGAACGACAGGGGTATGGTGGAGGTGGAGGCATCTGCAAGCAGTATGGCAAAAGGGTGGTTGGAGAAGGATTCGGTTAAGGGACAGTCTAGGCCTATTTTTTCTCATATATAGAATCTGATGGGCAAAAAAGGGGAGGCAATTCAGGTGCGGGATTCACAGAGCAGATATTAGTAGATTCAGAGGGGAGGGAGGTTGTGTTGATACTAATCCTCATTTTGTTTCAAGGGAGAAGTTATCACAGAACAATTAGCAAAGTGATATAGCCGTTACGAGGGATAAGGTTGCTTTTAATGGGTGGGAAGATGATGTTGAGCCACCTAATTCTGATGGGCCAGGGAAGGATATGGGCCCAAATGTTTACCAGGGCCGTGTTCTGAACATATCGGTTTTGAAGGCCTAGTTTCTAATACTCTAACGGCTACTAAACCAGAACCTGTAGTGGAGAATTCGATTTCTGCTCAAATTCTTTTGAGGCAGGGGGAAGGTCGTAGATGGAAACGTCGTGCTCGTGCTCAGGGAATACCTTTCGCCCCTTTTGTCTCCTCTCTTTCTCTTGGTGACAAGTGTACTGCAGAGGTAAACAAGGCTAGTTCTGTTCCTTTAAAAAAACTGAGGAAAACTCATGCTGATGATAAGTTGAATGATAATGATCATCTTTTGGAATTGGCGGCGGCTGCCAGTTAGCCCCGCCAGACATTATGAGGATTTTAAGTTGGAACTGTAAGGGGCTTGGGAACTCCCAAACAGTTCAAAACCTTTGCTTGATAGTGAATGAGAAAAATGTGGAAGTGGCCCTTAAGCAAATGTCTCCATTCAAGTCCCCAGGACCTGATGGTTTTAGTGCAAGATTTTATCAAGAACATTGGGAGATAGTGGGTCAAGATGTATCCCGAGTTGTACTGGATTTTCTCAGAAAAGGGAAGTTGCCAAGGGACTTAAACCATACTCATCTAGCTTTAATTCCCAAGGTAAATTCCGCTAATTCAATACATGAAAATAGACCTATCTCTCTTTGTAATGTTGTTTACAAACTTATCTCTAAAGTTTTGGCAAATAGAATGAAGGGTGTGTTGGATAAGGTGATTTCTTGGAACCAAAGTACTTTTATCCCTAACAGATTGATAACTAACATCATGGTGGCCTATGAGTTACTTCATACGATGTAGTCAAAACAGAAAGGAAGGGAAGACTCTATGGCTATTAAGTTAGACATGTCAAAAGCTTATGATAGGGTAGAGTGAGACTTTTTAGAGGCTTTGATGCTCAAGCTTGGTTTTGGTAAGAAATGGACTTCTTAATTTATTATCATTAATAGGGTATCAGGTGAGGCCATAATTCCCAACAGTGGTAGGGAGGTCAAAGTATAATACTTTCAGAAGTTTGAAGGAGAATATCTGGAAAATGATCAACAGTTGGAAGACAATGCTCTTATCCTCAGCAGGAAAGGAAATTCTTATAAAGAGTGTTTTGCAGGCAATCTCAGCTTACACGATGAGTGTTTTTAAACTACCTGTGCTGCTTCCCAGAAACACTCTTGGCCGAGTTTGGTGGATTCATAAAGGAGATGGAAAATGTATTCATTGGAAATCTTGGAGGTCATTGGGTGTGGTTAAAAATCAAGGTGGCTTAGGCTTTAGGGATCTTAGTAGCTTCAACAGAGCTCTTCTTGCCAAGCAAGTGTAGAGAATGATAAGGGATCCTAATTCACTGATTTCTCGAGTTTTTAAACAAAAGTATTTTCAAAACAATGATTTAATGGATGCTAAATTGAGAGGTTCTTCTTCATTTATTTGGAGGAGTTTATGGTCTAGCTTGGGGCTGGTAAATGAGGGGATTGTTTGGAGGGTTGGCAATGGAAAAAGTATAAAAATCTGGAAGGATAAGTGGTTACCCAGCCCAGTGACTTACCAGATTCAAACTCCTATCAATACTTTAGATCTTGATACCAGAGTGGATGCTTTGATTGAGGAAGGCGGTAGATCTTGGAAAAAAGACTTGGTGGCAACAATCTTCAATGAGGAAGAAGCAAAACTCATATGTTCTATACCAAAAAGTAGTAGAGGATCTTCTAATAAACTGATATGGGCAGGCTCTGAAAGAGGTAACTTCTCTGTCAAAAGTGCTTATTTCTTGAAATCTATTCTGTTAAGAAGGAATTTAGGTGAAGCTTCAACAAGTGGGGGTAAAAAAGCAATGTGGAAAGACTTATGACATCTAGAATTCCCAAGAAAAGTAAAACAGCTAATTTGGAAATGTCTCAATAATATCCTTCCAGCTAAAGATAATCTTTTCAGAAACAATATTATAGAAAACAACGTTTGTCCAATATGTGAAAGAGAGATGGAGACATCAGTGCATGTGTTATGGGATTGTGCTGCAGTAGTTGATGTTTGGGGTGGAGAGACATGCATTTTCAATAAATGGAAAAGACCTTTTCCTGATTTTCAATTGTTATGGTCAGAAATGATTATGAAATTGAATTAGGAAAGCCTTGAATTGGTTTTAGTTTTTTATTTTTTAATTTTTTTTATCACTTATGGGGTAGGAGGAATGCTTTTGTCTTTCAAAACCATTTTAAGAAACCTGCTACAATTGTTGCAATGGCTCAAGCTGATCTCTCTTTATTCAAAGAAGTCAATCAGAAAAGCATCAATAAAGCAGAAGGGTGTCATGGGAGAGGATCTATTTAGAAATGGATGCCACCTGATTGGCCTTATTTTAAAGTGAATTTTGATGCAGCTTTTGACAAAGTTAGTGGCAGAATGGGAATGAGAAGTATCATTAGGGACTCTGAAGGTGGTTTGCAAGCTTGTTTGACAGCATTTAAAGAGCATGTGTCCTCAGGTTTTCAAGCAAAAAGCTCTACTCTTTTCGAAGAGGATGCCAAGGTTGTTGTAGATGCTGTCAATTCCAGAAATAAAGATAAATCTTGGCTTGGTCAAGTGATAGAGGGTTTACAGCAACTGATGAACCACAATCCAGCATGACGATTATCTTTTGCACACAAGTCTACTAATAAAGTTGCTCAGATAGCAGCTAAGTTGGCAATGAGTGGTGTTGGTGAAAAAGTCTGGTTAGAGGATGGTACCCTTAAGGATTTAAATTTTGTTATGGATGATTTAGCTTGTATGGTGTAAGTTTATCATCAATGAAATTGTTTTCCTTTCAAAAAAAAAAAAAAAAAAAAAGGACCACAACTTCAACGAGGCTTTTCCCTCGAGACTTATTCTAGATTGCAACTTTGACTTCTCCTTCAGCTTCTTTAACCTGGCAACGAGAGCTCCCGAGAGAAGATCTCCACCAAAAAATAGATATTTGATCCCCATTGTACAGCAAGGATGAGAGACTGTAAAATAATCATATTATAGTGATTCTCCCCTCCCCAAACTCTCGTAGACGTAGGCATTATGCTGAACTATATAAATCTGTGTATCTCCATTTCTTTTATCTTCCTTGCATTTATTTCTTGTCTACTACCATGAATGTATGTAAGGACACTAGAATGCTGCATCATACCATTGTTGGGGGCTTCAAACCACACCGATGAGACCCAAATTATCATAGCGGGTTGGGAATGACTTTTTTTTCCCATTTCAGCCTATTAAGCGATTCTTTGGAATTAATAGTTGGTACCGTCTGTGAGATTCGAGTTACTTTTTATATCGGAAGTGGAAGAATAACAATTTTCACTCGCTAAATAATCTCAGAAGGAGTAGACAAAAGTTTCTCAAATAAGTATTCTCGACCCTCTAACTTTTATTTTTATGAACAATATTGTTGCAAAAAAATGGGAAATGAATTGTATCTCACCCTTGCATTCAGGTTCATTGCCTGCCCAATCACACTGTGCACTTACAATGTGCATACGGGATGGGCACCCACTGTTCATGAAGGACACGACAAATTGAGAATTATGGAATTGCACAGTGCACATACAACACACACGCTATGCATTGCATGCATAGTGCCATGCACAACGGCGTGGGGGTGCACGTTACGTGCACCCAAGGGGCACATGGCCAAGGGCTGGCTTCCCACCACCCCACACTGGCGACCTCGCCTGCCAGAGACCGCGCCATTGGACTGCAGGACCGAACCAATGAGGATCTCCCCGCCTGGTTCACGCCGTGTGAAGTCCATGGGTTGACAGGATCCATCCTGCCAGCCACAAGGGGAGCTTGGGACAACCACCAGCGACCACCACTAGGGTCATCAGCGGTTTCTGTCTTCAGGGTGATAGTCCACCTTCCCGAACGGCTATAGCAGCTAGAGAACTCACATCCGCGCCACTCAATGCACGAAAGACTCACAACGGCTGGCATGTAAAGCCCGTTACCTTCCTCACAGCACATGACGCACTCTCGACCTTTGTGCCGAAAGCCCAGACAGAGCCACGGGTAGCGGTGCACAGCTGGTTCCTCGCTGTCGAGCACTTAGAGGCTGGTGGATTACAACTCACCAGCTACTGATGTGCTTCAAAGGCCCCCAATAGCCACCACCACGCCGACGTTTTCTATCGTCATCTGGTTGTCCTCGGCGACATAAAACACTAGTGAAACCTCCCCCCATGACCACATGGTTAAAGATGACAAATTCGGCCACCTAGTGAGTTCCTCGGCCATGGACCTTCCTTAGCCATCCCCTGGGCTTAGCTGCCACTCTTCTCGACCATAAGAATCTCAGCCACTGGTTACCCAGCAACCAATATCTCGGCCACTTAGTGGAGAGCACCTCTCACCCAGATAGTAACAACATCTTGACCACCTCTCAACCTTGCGACGAGAGCTCTAGAGATAAGATCTCCACCAAAAAATAGATCTCTGATTTTCATTGTACAACGAGGATGAGAAACCATGAGAGACTATAAAAAAAATCACATTATAGTGGATTCTCCCCTCCCCAAACCTCCGTAGACGTATGGACACCCCATGAGAGACTTTGAGTATATCTCAGGCTCTTTTATCTTTCTTGCATTTATTTCTTGTTCACTGTCATAGATGTACGTACGAACACCACACAGCCGTATCAAATCATCGTCGGGGGCTCCAAACCACACTAATCAAGGCCCGAATCGTCATAGTAGACCTAAAATGATTCTTTCTCCCCCTTCCGGCCTGTTGTGTGATTTTTCGACATTAACATAGTGGTTGACATATTTTAGAAGTTTTGGTCTAATTCTACACTAAACATAATGTGTTGTCAATAAATAAGAAAAAGAATAAGAAATGGCATTTCTATTCTTAAGGGAATATTTGGAAAATGTTTTCCTTACAACTGTCCTTCATTTATTTTACAATTCTACATAAAATTAAGTGTAGTTTTATAAAATTGAGATTTTTTTTTGAATAAAGTGGCTTGATTGCATTAGTTGATTATAAAATGGGTTTTAAAGCAATTGTAGAAAAATTGTAGGTATATCATTACTCATAAAATATCTATTTAGCTTAAGATTTAAGAATAGAGTGTCTATCCATTTTGCATATCAAATATATCTTTAGGTCTCGTTTGGATAGTGAGATGTGAGAAGATGATCTATGAATAATGGTAAAATGATTCGTGGATAGTATTGAAATGGTTTGATTTAAGATGTTTTATGGAGTTTTGAAAAATAAGAGAGAAAAAGTTTAATAAAAATATTATAAAATTAAAATATTATTATAATAAAGTTTTTTAATATTATTTTTATAAATAATTCTACTTAGCATCCCACACACCACACACTGCACCTGTTTTATTTATTTTTTCTTTTTTTCATAACAAGTACGTGGTGTATGGATGATGAGTAAAACAACTCAATTAGTTTAGTAGAAAAAAATAAAAAAAATTTAAAATATGTATGATATGTGGTGTGGGATATTGAGTAGCTTAACCCTATTTTTATTTTGGGATTTGAAAAATTGAATTGTTTTTTATGTTTTGTTTGGATGTTTGGAAAAATTGTAATGATTAGATGAAAAAGTTAAAAATTTGAAATTGAAAAATGTGTTAGTGGTGTTTGGATATTAAAGTGAGATGAGATGAGATGAAATAAAATTAAATGGAATGGGATGGGAGACAGGGGCAGAACTAGATTTGGTGTTTTGGGAGGGTGGGGGGGGTTTGACAAAATGTGTGGTATGTGTGAGTACAAGTAATATTTAATTTTTGCATGTGACTATATAAAAAACAATAATCATACATTATAAGATTGTATACAAAAAATACATGTCTATAAACCATCTTATAAGATAATTTGATTTCCATAGTTTGCTAGAGACCATTAGAAAAAGAAAAGAAAATGAAATATCAACTTAGAATTTTTCCTACAAATTAAGCTCGACGACAATCTTAGAAAAATTTATAGATCAAGAATAAACCTGAGAAGTATCTAAGAAGTAATGATATAAAGTTGTTACATTTTTTTTGTATAGTTTGTATTTATTACTAAGTGAACAAAAAAACATGTGAATAACAAATAAATTTCACAAAGGTAAGTGAACAAAAAACAAATGTGACTATGTGATTGAGTAATGTTGTAAATTTTAATTGTCGAAATAATCTCACGCCAAATGCAGTGTAGCCTATGTAATTGTCACTGTTAGAATTGTTCAAATTAAAATTGTATTCAGTTAGTACTTAAGAGCATGTCAGATCACTAAAGTCTAGAGTTAGAGTGAGAGTGTTTCCGTGTTTAAGTATTATAAACTCAAGAGTGTCAGGTGAAGTGAAAAGTTAAAGTGAGTGTTCCGTGAGTATTGGGAGGGACAATTTTAGTAAAAGTTTTGGAGGCTGACTATTGGGAGGGCAATTTCAATTATATAAATAAAAATTATAATTGTTTATATACTATATTATTTTTTTTTTAAATTTGGGGGTGGTAGCCCCTACCTTGTATACAGTTCTGCCCATGAGAGACTCTTGCTATCCAAAGCGGGCCTATTCTAATTTTCATCAGCAAATGACTAGAACAAACGTACCCCATTGGCCATGGCCAACATGCTCAACTAATCGTACTAGTGAAATCTTGTGCTTGTTTTCAATCTTTAATGTTGTCCAGGAGGCCCTCCATTTTTTTTTTAAATTTTTTATCTCGCTCAACGGACTATGTTATGTCTTTTATTTTAGAGAAATGATATATATAATTTTAAATATATAATTCTTGTGCAATCTTTTATAAAAAAGTAGACTCTATTTTAAAAAAATATAAAAAAAACTCATTTTTTCTTAACAAGACTAACATTTTTACAAAAGACTTATGCAAAATTTATAAATTTGAAGCTTGTACCTCTTTATTTTATATTCAATACTCCAAATGGGGCTTGTAGAGATAGATCTTGTTGGGTGCTCCCAAGCAAAAACACATTCCTCTCGATAGACATGGTTTTTTAGAAACAATGCAAGCCCGAAGCTCCTCAACCTTCATCCCTAATTATCCCGCCACCCCAACTCACTCCTGGGTTACTAAGGTGGTCCAATCCAATTGAAGTATTAAACTCTCTGTTTTGTTCGCAGCAGAGGGAAGTTAATGTATATGTATATATGTACGTACATACATACAACTCTAATCCATATGTATGTATGTACACATGTATGTATTTCGTAGGGTTTCTTTCAACTGTATTTGGAAGATAAACCCAACTCAACTTATATCAATTTTCGGGGGCTCATCCGCATGGACAAACTTGGCATTCCATACATTAGGTGATGGTGGTTGTTTCTTTTTCCGGGACTTGTTGGCACTTGAGTGTTGTTTTTTTGTGTAATAGCTCAGTAGGTCCTTTATATTATCACCACGGTATTCCTCTGCCCTAAGTAAGGATTTTTTAAAAAAATTAAAAATTGGTCACTATTGGACAAGTGACGTCAAGTCTTAAAAAAAAAAAAAAAAATGCATATCAAACCAATTATTGATGAGACTCACTACTTTTTCAATTTTCTATAAAAACTTAAATTCATCTCAATCTACAAAATTTAAACTAATCTCAATGGGACCCCTAATATACTACTATTCGCAAATCAACTCATCTCATCATCCAAATACAGTCGGAAGAGAAACGACATCTTTAGTACTAGGGTGGTGTGCAAGTCTCACATTTTCTTTAAAAAAAGTTTACAAATCTAAGACACATGAGAAAACCCTTTTTTCAAAAAGAATACACGAGAATTGCACACTCTATAACTGTATTTAGTAAAATACCCTTAAAGAAAAGTTGATGAAATTGTCACATTACATGAGTAAGCTAGCTAATCAGCAAATATTAAGGGTTCGTTTGGAGGACTGTGACCGGCTACTAACATCATATTTCAGAAGGCAACCAGGAATTCAGGAATATTTGTTGGCCTTAACCAGCATCATGCATCTGGTACCTCTCAAATTTTTGAATTGCACAAATTCATTTGCATATTTTTTTGGGCACCATTCGAAACGGAAAAAGGAATTTACAAATATTAATTGCACAATCAAATTGGTAAAAAACTAGAAAATAACATCATTTTTGCCTTTGCTGTACATACATAGTATAGGACATCTCCTTTTATAATGTCAATTATCCTTTGTCCTGTTCAGACGTTAGCAAAATCAATCCAATGAAAACGAGTATTGGAGGGACTAAAGCGCATGTGGAAGGTTCAAAGCTTTCTCCCCAACAAGATATTCCTCAGGGCCATTGCTGTAAAAACAGAATGAGTTGGTTGAAGATTAATTAAAAATTAATAAGAGTTATAATCAAGTCATTCGACAGATAATTACCTCAGATGGCTTAGAGCCGACATCCGGTAGAGACAAGTGAACACCAGGATATGCAGCCCGATGGTGTAGAAAAATGCAAAAGTTCGAGCATACCTGCAGAAGTAGTTCTTTATTATATTGATGACTCCAGAGGAATATATTCAAAGCACATGAATGGGAAAAAAAGTGAGTGCAATTTTAAAGTGGAAATAAGATACTAGGGCAAAGATCACATGGTGGCAGAGAAAACGTTAAGAAACAACAAAGATAGATTTCAGTCCCCATTTGTAAGAGTTATAACATGCAAGATTCAGATTGTAAAAGGAAGAGGTCAAAAAGCCAATGATCTTGAACATGAGCACAACTATTGGACCTTCCACTTATATGGTGTATTGGGGGGAAGGAAAGACAGAGCCTTCTAGGATGATGAACGGATGCTAGAGGAGCTCAAAACCATCTTCTTCAACAGTCTCTTCCTTTGGACAGCCTCGATAGACCTTAATCGGCTTAACTTTCATGATTTCATTGTTTATTTCTCTCTTGGATTGCCCTTTTGCGACTTTTAATGATATCTCATCACTTATTACAAATAAAAAAATGGGTGGAGGAAATATCTGTGCTCTACCAGATACATATGCACAAAAGCTAGCCCTCACGAATGCATGCCCACCACTAACGGGGAGAGAGATTGGTCGAAGTAGATAATGCGTAACCAAAAATAGCAGCATGTAAAGTCATGGAATAAACAAATCACAGACACAAACAGCTAGTATGACAAGAGTGCACTTTTTCGCCATGTTTGAAAGGTAAAAGATGAGTTGGAAATGCATAGCATGGGGAGCAGTAGCACCGTGTGACTCTTGTCTGACAAGTTAAAGTTGCTTAGTTTTGTAAAAGCAAAACCAAATTGTAGACACAATGGAACATGCAAAATAAAACAAAACACAAGGGCATGCTTCAAAGGGACTTCTCAAATGAGGAAATTTAGAAAGTTTATCAAACCGGGCCATATATTTAATGTATTTTGTAATGCAGCATCATGCACTTTGTCTAGAGAAATATATGATCCAAGAATGAGCAGATGCTGAGGAACCAAGAGGCAATATGTTCATAAGACAAGAAGTGCCCAGAGAAAGAAGTTTTTGACAGCTTGATTCAAAGTCATGACTGAACAATAGTTTGATCAGAGAATATAAACTGGTAGACCTAACTAGAAGATTAGGAAATGTTAGACATATATCATAAGCATCATCTATCCAGATAAACAGTTGGTAAGCTGAACTGGAGGGACAGTTCGAGGTGCCAAACCTCAACGAGAAGAATTAGGTCACCGATGACACCAACAAGCCATAAAAATAAAGAATCAGGACACTCTTTTAATGATGTACAACGGGGATTTTGTCATTTCATTCCCATCGCATGTTGAGAGAAAAGAAAAACATTTCAGAAGGATAGATGGATAGATTCCAGAAACTCAGAATACAGAACAGAAACATACTTATTGCCAAGAAGAAAACGTCCACTGCTAAGTGTGATTCTATCCCTGAAACCCAACTCTTTGTACCTTTGATCTCTTTCCTGATTACAAGTCAACAAATTCAATTAGAAAGTGATTTATAACCAATAATGCGTTACAAACATTTACAACCTACAAAAGGACAACAACTGATACGATGTAGACAAGAAATCAGGGAATGCACGTTATTAACTGTAATGCAATCCATATAAAATTACAGATTGTCAATTTCAGTTTCATTCACCGGAGAATGTAATATCTCAAATCATCATCATCTTTCAAGACTTCAGAAGCCGCAGAATTTTAGAACAGGAGACCATAAATAACATTCAACTAAAAGAAGTAAAAAAGCACATGGGTTGAGTAGCAGAAACCTTCACTACAATAATTTCAACTTTAACATGGAAAGAAAAGCAAGAATGGCAGCGGAAACATTTGATATAATCCTCAATTAAATAATCCGCATAGGAATATTATCAAAATTTACATATTCATCAAAGAAGCTCAAGAATAACAAGTTAACAACCTTTTTTGAGAATGCTGCAAAAGGATTTATGTCATCCTCATATATCTTCTTGTACTTGGATTCCACATCTGAGGTAAAACCACTTTCAAGATCCTCTGCTTGCTGAAAATGACAATATAATGCAAAAACATGAACCATAACAAACTAAAGGGATGCTAATTAGGAAAAGGTTAAAAAAAAGAGAGGGAATCACAATGAAGCACCTTCTTTGATCCTCTAGAGACTACTTTTTCATGATTGTAATCCTGGACATAACGAATCTTTCCGTATAGTTTGACATTATCAGCTTTTGTCTTTTCCAGCTCCACTGACAGCAACCCAATCTTCTCCTTCAGTTGTCTTATTTCCTAGTACAATTGGAAAAGCAAATTCCAACACATAATCTAACCATCTCCTTATAAAAATATTATATAGAGATAGGAAACTAATAGTGAAAGTTTTCAAAAGACAGAATACCTCTTCCGTCTCTCTCAAGCGTGCCCTAAATCGATCTCGCTGATTACAAATCACCTTAAGCATTGGACTCTGATCTTGATCGGCGAAAACTTGTTTTTGATCCATATTCTGATCCAGAAAAGGTGAATATGAATAAAAACAGAGCAGCATCTCAAAGCAATTATGTAGAAGGAAGTATTGGGGCTGGATCATGTTAATGGCAAAGTAGAGGTTGCAATCCTTGCATTCAGTTTTTCTTCATCTTTTAAGCTTTTTCTTGTAACTTTCTAGGACTTATTGTACATTTCAATGCCCACACGTAATCAAAGAAAATACTGACTGGGTTGTTGGTATCTATTTGGAGAAAATTCTCAATTGCAGAGTAGAAACAAAAGGGTGAGAGCTACCTCAGATATCTCAGATCCCCCAGCTTCCGAAAGGTCCCAGTCATTAAATAGATTGGCTTTTCTATCTTTGGAACTATAGCCCTGGATTAGAAGGGAAAAAATCAGCACAAGAAGTTGACACACAGAAATGTCAGCAAAGTAAACATGTAAGGGTTTCTTTGTTTTTTTTTTTTAAAGTACAATATGCTAAGTGAATAAAGAAATTAAGTTGCAAACATAAGCATGAATAATATAACTTCAAAGGTATGCAGGTACATGTAAAACCATCCATCTAAATCTATTATCGTTCTTGGGAGCGAACAGAAAGACTTTAAAATTTTTTGCATGTTCATGTAATCTAATTAATAATGTCAGGACACTAAACATCACAATCCAGAATATTAACTGAACTACGTGCTGCAAATATTTTGTCACTCAGTAATGAATAACATTGGATATCACTCGAGTCAAATCCAGACACTTTCTCAAGCCATCGATCCGAACCTTCAATATGTCATCTTCCAACTTCTGTATCAGTTTTTGCTGTTCATTAACCTTTGCTGTCAGTTCTGCTATCTTTCCTTCAGCTGTATCCAGCAAAGATGTTTTCTCATTAATTTTGACCTGAAAATGATAGAAAGGTGTCATTTTGTTTATATGTAGAAAGGTGTAAAAACAATAAGAGGCACATTGATAAAATATGTGACAAGACATGGAAATTATGTCTAGATGTTTACTCGTTATTCCTTCTGCACAATATCTAGTTCATAATACACTCATGCATGTGGATTTCTTTTCCCTTGGTATGCTGGTGAATGTGTCTGAGATCTTCTTCCCCACTCTACCAACAAAAGAACTAGCAAGGACAATTCATACCTTCAGTTGTGTGAGTTCGTGTTCCATTTTTCGGTTCTTGTCGAGAAGAAGAGACTCCATTTTGCTCATCTCCTCCCCACTGGTAGCTACTTCCCAATCTTCAGCCTCTATTGAATTATAACCCACTGCCTATACAGATGAAAGTGTGTAAGGCAGATCACGAGAACGAAAAGCATATATGACAAGTACCATAGGAAGATGCAAAATAAATGAAAATGTGTACAATGAGCAGGAGGCAGAACTTGGGGGGGGGGGGGGGGGGGGGGGGGGGGGGGGGGGGGACAATATGTTGTTACTAAGAAGAAAAGAAAAAAAAAAAAAAAAAGCAGACCCATTGGTGTCAAATAACTTAAAATAAAAATTGTAATGCCAACATGAGAGGAAGTCTCAGGTTTAAATGAATCACATAAAAATAATCAACAAGAGAGCATGCTGTTGATAAGCAACTAGTATATTGCTACATCTAGTGACACAAATGGCTGAATTATTATATTGTCTCACAGGAATGGGTCATTGAGATGGTTTTTTCATTGGAGAAGTAACAGTGAAATATGTTTGTAGGATCTAAAAAGCATCTTGTTGGTGAGATCCTTCGTCTCCCGCCCCATTGAAGTTGGTATAGACAACTCCTTTAGAGCTGTAACAACATGAAACGCCACTTGAATAATAAATAATATCTTTAACTGAAAACTAAGGGCATGTTGGCTTATGAAATTCTCAAGAACTGTTTTGTGAATTGGGAAATCTTTTATCAAACATACAAAATTTTCTACTGTAGGCAGAAAAAAGTTGGTAATTTTTTTAAGCCCCTCAGTATCTGTTCCTAATATTTCTGGCGCAATATGCATTGGATTTTACACGAAAAAAAAACTCTTGGATCACGGTTCTTCTCACACCAAACTCTTATCTCATGTTTTTTCTCCTCCACTCCCCTAACGTCTGCATAGAGCTTCTCTTTATTTGTTCTTTACTCCCCAACATGCTACTCTGTCCTCTTTTTTTATTTGATGTGGTGGTGGGGCAGAGTACGAGGAAAAATTGGAAAAAATAAAAGAACGCTTGAAGTGCTATGTCATTTTAGATCAAATCTTAGACCCCTCTCTCAATACTGTTATCTAATAGTTTTTTTATATTTGATTTATTTAATAAAAGAAATTGACAACACTATTATTTCAATAAATTGGAGCATACAGGGTTGATATCGGTTAGGTGGGGTAATGATTGCCAATTCTAACATTATAATATCTGTTAATTGCATAAAAGAATTAAGCCATATATCGATTTGTAAGGATTTTTCTTTTTATTAATGATAAACCATAAATATTATTATAAGTTTCTACACAAATATTATTAATGACAAACCATAAATATTATTTTATGTTTCTACACAAATATTTTTTTTCTGATCAGTAAAAAAAGAGATATTATACATATGAATGAAATAGATATAGTCCTTGTACACAGGACGTATACAAAGGAACTCCTAAATACATTCTAAAAGCGATAAATTAAAGACAGGAAATCCTGAACATTGTCCCCATGTAATACAATAGCGGAAAACCAACACATTAGAGTGTGGAGGAAAAAATTCTTCAACTCAATCCTTGTGCGTTCCTTATCTTCAAAGCAATGCGCGTTCCTTTCCGTCCAAATATACCACATAATACACAACGGAATCATCTTCCACACTGCTGCCACTTGCTTACAACCTTGCAACTTTGACCAACATCCCAACAAATCCACCACCCTCAAAGGCATAACCCAAGCAATATCAACCCTCAGAAAGATCTCATCCCACAACACTCTTGTTACCTTACAGTGTAGTAATAGATGGTCCACAGATTTTCCATTATTCTTACACAAGTAACACCAATCCAATACTACACATCCCCTCTTCCTCAAGTTGTCCGTGGTCAATATCTTCCCAAGAGTTGCACTCCAAACGAAAAAAGCTACTCTAGATGGCACACGAGACCTCCAAATATTCTTCCAAGGGAACAGAGTAATCTCAAGTTGCGTTGTCAAAATGCTATAATATGCCTTAACTATACATAGCTTATGGTTATTAGACCTCCACTTCAAACTATCTCGCTGTGTCAATGGGATCTCAGTGGAATACAATAAACTGAAAAATTCTGAAACAATAGGTAATTCCTAATCATGGAAATCCCTATTAAAAAGGATATTCCACAGATACGCACCCTGAGAGAATACACGCACGTCAGCCACTGAAACCTATTAGCTACAATATGGTATAAGGCCGGGAAAACCCTTTCCAAAGCTTGGACTCCACACCACATATCCCTCCAAAATCTGATACGATTGCCCTCACCAATTGCAAAGCGAACTTGATTTACAAAACATGGCCACCCCTTCCTTATATACTTCCATAAACACACCCCATAGCCCCCACTTACTTCCTTAGAGAACCAACCACCCCAAGCGAACCCATGTCTAGCGTCAATAGCATCCATCCACAATGACCCCCCTCCAAATGATATCTCCATAGCCATTTTTCCAATAAAGCTTTATTGAAAATTCTCAAATTACAAACACCCAACCCCCCATTCACAACTGAGGCACATACAGTCTCCCATCTAACCAAATGAAATTTCTTTTCCTCCCCCATTCCTCCCCATAAGAACGCCCTAAAGAGTTTCTCCACTCTGTTCACCACCCCTATAGGCATAGGAAACAAAGATAAAAAATAAGTGGGGAGATTAGTGAGAGTACTCTTGATAAGAGTGAGACGGCCCCCCTTCAATAAATACACCTGTTTCCATCCAGCCAGCCTTTTCTCTATCTTCTCCACTATCCCATCTCATATGGCTCTATTCTTGAAAGTTGCTCCCAACGGGAGACTCAAATATTTCATTGGAAAAGAGGACACCTTACAATCCAGGAGGCTAGCTAACCTGAGAATATTAGAAACTACACCCACTTTTCTACACAAATATTATTTACGATAAACCAGTTTCTACACAAATATTATTTATGATAAACCATAAATATTATTCTATGTTTCTAAAAACTTCTCAAAAGTTTGTCCAACCAAACATGCCCTAAGCTACTGAAACTTGAACTTTTCCATGCAGCATTGCCACTAAAACTTCAAGGAAGTCGAACCCATTTTTTCAAGATTTGTGTAACATTTCATGAAATCTGAAACCAATTAGAGCGAGATAGTGTTTGATAACAGAGAAGGGATCAAACTACCTGCAAGATTTTCACTTTTTTACGCAAATCATCAACCAATTTCTCTGTTGGCCTTGCATGAAGCTCTTTCTTCATCTCTTCAAAAGCAACTTCCTAAATTGATGAAGATAAGTAAAAGGAAAAAGTCATATTGCAGCAGAAGCCTGGAACTTAACAATATTAGTAAAAGTGATGCAGAGAGAATTAAAGAAATGTGCATAACATCAGATGATGGGATAGTATTGCCCCTTTCAGCATCTTTCAGTCCTAGGAACAGAATTTCCCATGAAGTGAAAACCAGAACAAATTAATTGTTATTTTGAAACATAATTAACTCTTAAAATTGAACAAGCAAGAAAAAAGAGTTGCATACCTTTTCATTCAGTAGTGCATTCAATCTCTTAATCTCATTAACATGTTCTTCTCGCTCATTCGATAAGGTTGTTTCAACATTGTGAAGTTCCAGGTTCAGTTCAGAGATTATTTTCTCCTTCGCACTTAATGAATTCTCAAGGATGCTATTTGAATCTAAAGTATCACTGCAAACAATAGTTTAAAAGCGTATTCCAAAATTAGAAAATTGGAAAACTCAAAGATGAGTATTTAATCACAGAAATTTCCGAGTGACAAATAAGCACACCCAACACAAATTCTTATACTAGCCCATAGTGTTGGGCAGAAAGCCAGGTAAAACCTTATGGTAGAGAGCAAAAATAATGGCCACAAAATTTCATGGGGTCGCTATGCTCTCAAAGGTTTGAACAAATTCAAATTGAATTGAATCTAGAGACCGATGGTGGAACAAGGTAGGGAGAAGGGTGCAAGTTGCAACTGCATTCTTATTATTTAATGATAAAAAAAAAAGCACAATTGAGTTACAAAAAATTATCCCAGGTTTCCTTCAGAGGACAGACAGGTTTCATGGGGTGGCTATGTCCATGACTTCCTTGTATGAGTTTATAACTCTAGCCAGGCGTTTCTCTTGTATACAACCCATGTACTAGGGATATGCCTTGCCTTTATTAATAACATGACTATTTACCCATAAAAAGACAGTTTATGTCATTAAATGACCCTATTTTTATAGCTATGCCATCCACTGAGCTATTGAACTCAAAGCCATGGTCTAAGATGATAGAAATACAGATAATGGTACTGAAGTAGCTCACCTAGTCTTATTTCGAGTGTCTTCATTTGCCGTTTGCAATTGAGAGCGTAGAAGTCCCTGTAATTCAAAATACGCAGTTCATTATGTCACGAAACAACAGTAAAAAGATATGCAAATATATCAGCAGCATGACCATTATAAAAATAAATGCGCCACCATATAACATAATGTATAAAAGAGACTCGAAACCAAATACCCTTGTGGATTAGTAGATGGAAAAAGCATGATATATATATATATCAACTTATAAAAATATATATATATATATCATCAAGTAGCTAAACAGATTCATGCATGTTTATATAAGTTCACAATTGATTGTAAAAAGATATGTATAAATAAATAACATACAATGGTCAACCACTAACCACAGACTTGACATACTGAACTTCTTTAAGTTACATCCTAAAATCCTAACACCCATGCTTGCAGGTAGAAAAACAATGGCCAGAAAACAAGAAAGAATGGTTGATAGCTCCAGAATCCAAATATCAAATGCTTGTCATAGATCTTAAAACGGGTATGCCTCTAAATTAAAGCCCTAGGATTTCAGATCAAAATCCTTGTGATCAAAAGTGATTTCAAACAAAAACCTGGCTGCTTCATGAAACGAAAATAAAAAGGAGTAAAGAAAGAGCTGTCCCAAGAAAATATAGATTTTCTTGAGTTCTGATGGGTTTGCTTTATTAAATAAAAGTTAGTTGATGTTAAAAAAAATAAAGCATTTGTATTTGGACGTGAGAGCATTGATCTTTCTACATCCCATCATTTTGTAGTAGAACTCTGACAGGATGTTTTGATAGGTTAGTGATTCATTATAAAAGAATACAACTCTAATGCACGGGAAACCTTTCAATTTGGAAAAAAATAAATAATCAGAAAGCAATGAAGACAAAATATGGAATTTCTGAGAGGGGACTTTATGCACCATGCTGATAGACCACCCAGTCAATAAAGATGATTAGCAATGAAATTGCAAGAGTAAAGAAAAAAACTGAAGGTGAAGTAGAAGATTCCAGTTGTATAATGATTAATAATGAAAAAAGAACAGGTACCCAACAGCTAAGTAAAGAACATTGTACACAAAGATTTGTCATTGGATAGGATCAAAGACAAGTTGGATCCTTTTCAAATTATGGCCTGAAGGATTTGTAAAATGCACCTTCTCCCTCTCAAGACTAAGAAGCCGTGTTTGGGCCCGTTCTACTTCATCCATCAGAAGATTAACCTCTGACTGCTTTGCAGCCCTATCTTCATCTGAAAGTGTTATAACAACAGATAAGACACTTTGCTGGGCAGATAGAAGAGGCATAAATGTTGACATCATGCGTGTCTAGCATCAATAATAAGAATAGAACATGCCTATTGACTTAAGCAATGAGGCATGACATAAATCAAATTCTAAAATCAGCATATCACCAGATTGCGCGCGTAGTTCAAACAACTGGCTTTGTGCAAGTTCGTGTATTTTCTGCATATTTGAAACACTTTCTTGAGCTTGACGTAATTGATCCTGCAGCAATTGCTCCCTGTATGAAAGAAGGAATTATAAATCAGGACATGGATATAGACAAACACAGAACTGTCCAGGAATAAATAATATAGATGCCAAATGGACTCAGATACATATCCTAACGCTAAGTGCCACTAGATAGGACTGTACCTTTCTTTTAAAACTTCAAGCGTTTTTTGGTTCTCTTCTGCCAAACTGCGTTGCTTCATCTCCACAACTTCTTTCACCTTTTCTTCCATCTGAACACATATTAGAAACCTCACACATTAAGAGGAGAAACCATCATGGACTGAAGTACACGAAACTATCTACTAAATGGGAATTATATTGTTCCTGCAACATTCGGTTTACTTGACAATTAAAGCTTACTTGACATTTTGTTTTTCTTTTTCTTTTTAAGTGTTACTGGCATAACTAAAGTACTGTAAACATTACCCACCTGTTGCTCTAACTGGCGTGTGCGCTCTTCAAGTCTTCGTATTGTTGCCTGCTGATTCTTTAAGTGGGTGGCTTCTGTCCGAAATTCCTCAAGCTCGACTTTCATTTTCCGATTCTCAGATTCTAGTTCAGACAATTTTAGATCTTGCTCCTGTATGGAAAGAAATATGAATTTAGAAAAAAACAACAAAACAACTAGCATGCATACACAAAGTGTAAGTATAATGCACACAAGAAGCTTGTATCACATATAGAGACAACAAAGAGAGCCATGGCTTGAAAGGAAACAGCTAGACCAGGTGCTAAGCTTTTATATCAGAGCCCAGAGGCCTAGGTTTTGTACTGCTTTTCAAACCAATTCACATCCACCATTACCCAGCAAAAACTCTGTTTTTTTTTTTTCTAATGATGAGGAAACCCAAAGACCATGCAGACGTGGCATGCCTTTTATCCAATCAAACCTGGACCCGTATAACATGTCTTTATCACTTGATCCAATTCTTAGGGTATACAATTATATTTAATTTGAACTACAACATTGAAATGTATGGATAAAGAGCTAGCACATACTCAAGGATCTTAAAAATATGGGTGCTGCTACACCCACCAACATTTCCCACTGAACGGCCAATTTGTTTTTTTTCAAACATTTTTTTAAACCCCTTAAACATTTAAAAAAAATCACAAACTCATTCAAAAACACTTCCTTAACCATCAAGTAAAAAAAAAAAAAAAAAAAAAAAAAGCTAATCGGTGGCTTTTGTCGGTGATATTCCTCGTGGGAATATCATTTCCCTAAAAATATTTAAAGTACTAACACAAAACCCCTTTAGCTTACCAAGGATGCAAAGATGATATGAAGTTTGTGGTTATTATATCACTGATGTTACCTCATTATATCACCGAGGTATAACACATCATGAAGATATTTATATGATTTGATGAAGATTTTCAAAAGAACAAGTTTAAGTGCGAGCTAATTATATAAACGTACCTATAGAAAAAATTCATTTAAACTGGCTCCAATGCAACACAAAAAAGAAACATGCTAGCACTTACAGCAATTGAAGCAAGAGCTGGATAAGGATCTGGAGCCTCATACAGTTTTTGATAGATGTTAAGGAAAGCATTTTCTCCAAACTTTGCTCTCTTGGTAAGATTGTCAACTTCTTCTTGGTATCCCTTAAGTAAAGAGTTGAACAAGCTTAACTTTTCCTCTGATGAAGCTTTCTTGAAATCTATATGCACGGCAGTTTAAAGTTTTAATGAAAAAAAAAAAATTCAGGACAGAGAGCAGTGGGTGAAGTAGAATGATAACAGAAAAGATAGATCCCATCAAGACCTCTCCAAATTTTCCCTTTAATACCTCTAGTGCTTTCTGCAAGCTTCCGTCTGTTTTTCTGGCTGTTCTCCTGATTTTCGGCTATCCTAAGCCCTTGTTCATCCAGCACACCTTTTTCCTTTTCTAAATCAAAATCTGTATACAATAAAATCAGAAAATTGTGAAACATTCTAACAACACAAGACCTATTCTTTGATGCTGCACAAGAAAAATATTCTGATAGATGCAACTATGCAACAATGGAGCTTTACATCAGACATAAAATCAGGAGACATAAAAGAATGGGAAAAGCAGAGTAACTATGGGCATCCAGTACAAAAGGAAGTATGAAACAGGGTATGTGATGACCCACAGAAAGGACTAGGTGCATTTGCAAATTAACCCAAAAAAGATTAATCAATTTCAAGTTTCCCTAGAATCACTTATAAAGTCCAGTTTCAACTTGTAAGTAGCCAATGCAACTTTAACAAATATAGAAACTCAGGGAATTAAATTTTTCAAAAGAGTCAACATGCAGGCCAAAATTGCCAATAATACAACAACGATTAATAACTTTTGAGACATTGTGCAAGTCCATCAATACCTTATTCAACCCCACCACTTTCATGATATTTAATGGTTTAGGCCAGTATCTTATTTATAGATTTAAACAGTTGCTGCAACTCATTATGATGGTTACAAACTTTGACCTTGGATCATGGACCAAAAACACCATATTCATTCATATGGATCGGGACCCTTTAGAATTTCTTGAGGTATCCCATCATGAAGAATAAGTTTACTACTTTACTAAACTAGTACTTACAATCTGAATATGCATCATATGTACTTAATTAACCTAGTATTTACTTATAAAAAATTTTGAAGTGATAAATGCCAAGATGATAGAATCTTAATCAGTTAATTTGAATGCAATTATTGGGATTTAATAGCTTCAGTATGATAGAATACCATATGACTATAGAGGACCCTGATTCAGATTTATAGTTCTGTTCTTATTTTCTTTTTTGATCGGTAAATAAAATTTTATTGATCATAAGAAAAGGCAAAGCCCAAGTACACGGGTCATATACAAGAGCAACGCCTATGAGTGATGTTCTAGTGATACAATAAATTCAATGGTCATGCCATTAAAATCAATTACGATCGACTAGTGGAACAAGTTGTTAAAAAAGAAAGTTCTAAGTTCATCCAATGATTGCTCATGATCTTCGAAGTTTCACTCGTTCCTCTCCCTCCAAAGACACCACTATAGACATATCGGAACCATCTTCCAAATTGCAGCAATTTGAGAAGTGCCTTGAAGACCTCTCCATGAAGCTAAGAGGTCAATCACCCTTCTTGGCATCACCCAAGCTACACCCACCCTAGTAAAAAAGTCATTCCACAAAGTCGTGGCAATTTCACAATGCATTAGTAGATTCAACAGATTCTTCGCTCTTTTTACACATGCAACACCAACCCAATACTATGATATGGCATTTTCTTAGGTTGTCAACAGTGAGAATCTTACAAAGAAGCTGTCCATACAAAAAAATAAAAATGATGCCTTTAAGGGGGCCTCTATCTTCCAAATGCTCTTCCATGGAAATGGCATTTCGCTTAGAGATGGATTATTCTCTGTTACATGGTTTTCTCTCCGTACATGCTCTACCATGCTTTTTTATGTCATAATTTTTTTTTTTTTTTTTTTTAAAAAGCAGAACTTCTTTTTTTGATAAGTCAATTATCAAACTTCTAGTTAAGAAATCCATAAAAATTATCCAAATAGCAAATTATCAAGCTCCTCGTTGACCAGTGAGTTGTTTATTGTATATTAGTTGTAACAAAAATACATTCAGCCAAAGGACTATTCCAAAATTTTTTGTTGATAAGTGACCATTCCAAACTTCAAAGACGAAGCCAAAAAAAAAAAAGAAAGAAAAAAGACTAAGGTATAGAAGAACTTGCTGATAAATACGAATATCAAAGACAATACATCTTTGTACAAGTTGCATAACTAATATTGCCTCGAGAATGTAAACATTTTACAAGTAAAATCATGCAATAAAAAAAAACAGCCTGAATTGAAAAATGAAACATGCAGAAATCAATACTGGGAGAAAAAAGGATTTAGGATATGTAATTGAAAATGCAGGAAAGAGAGATTAGAGGGCGCGAGAGTTAAAAACTAGCAGGCAATGCGGGAAGAAAGAATTTAGAATTTTGGATACCTTTCCAGAAATTGGAGACGACTGAGGTAGGAGAAGAGGACGAATTCGATTTCTCCCTCTCGGATCCACCACCTTGAGGGGCCTCCATCAGTCACTGATCCGGATCGCCGAAGAAACGCAAGGGTTCTGATATGGCGGTCGATCTCTGCAACAACTAGTATTTGGTTCCCAATTGCAGAGGCTGAAGAGAGAGCGAGAGCGTAAAACAGATTGAGATTGCCTCTTTCTTCTTATTATGGATTGATCCAGCGAGAACTCTCTTTAAGTGTTAATTTTTATTTTATTTTATTTTTTAGGTGAGCGGCTTTACTCATAGATCAATTACAGTCTTACAGATGACTCCGTAAAGTTTTATTACCTTTTTCACGGGAAAAATGCTTTAGCCGTTTAGAAAATTTTATAAAAATAAATTTATAAATTGATATATTTTGATGTGGTTAAAATTATTTTTATTTTAAATTAAATATAATATATTATATAAATTTATGTTAATTTATAAATTTATTTTTATAAAAAAATTTAATGGTCGTAACACTTTTCCTTTTAAAATCCTAAGTGAAAATGATCGTGAAACTGTAAGGGCTTGTTTGGGGCCTCAGACCAGACATGAATTTGAAGAAATGTAGATAAAATAATTTATATTAGTTTTTTTAAAAAGTAAAAATTTGAACTATAAGTTACAATAATTTTAAGTATATCTTCAAATTTGAAGATGTACTGTTCATCTTCAAAAGTAATATTTTATTGTAAAAATTATCTCAATTATTTTGTTTTTCAGTTTTCATTTCTCACGATTTTCACTTCCTCTGAACGTATTTTCACTTTCATTTTTACGTACAGTTTTGAAATATGTGAAATAAGAAATATTATTATTAATTAATATATAGTTAGTGTAATTGTAAAATATAAAAAAATTAAAAATATTATTATTAAAAAAATAATATTATATTATTATTTTGATTAATCCAATGTGGAGTTAAGATTAGAGATGTTTTGAATTTATGAAAAATATATATTTTTCATCAAATTTTATAGATGATTTTGACGATAATGCTAACGCTCTTATCCATGAGATGAAATCAAATATCCAAATGGCCATTCACGCAATAACCCAACTGAGATATCTGTGTCTCAAAAGTTTAATACATTGTTCACCGACATGACTATTCATAGACTAAACAGTGTCTATTGTCCCTGCTTTGATCGTACTTTCCTCCGGCCGTTACTTTTGGTCTTCCCTCTTTTAAGCACCCTCCTCCGTTTGGCCATGAAGCTCTCGTTCCCTTCATGTATAGACCCTTCTATCTCTTCGATCTTCGTCCATCTCAATTTCTTTGAAGACGCCATCCATCACAGTTTCATGGATTTTGTTTCGCCCCAAACCCCCAAACTGAAAATTCCTCCATGCCTTAACTGTTGGAATATGCTCATCTGAAAGCCGAATCGCATCTATGCCCCTTGTATTGACGTTGTTTGCGTTCCTGTTCCCTTGAAGGCATTGTGCTTGAAACCTTTCCAACCTCAAATCATCCTGCAAATTGCCCTGCGAATCTCTGGCCCTAACCTGTGCATTGCTAGTGTAATCTTGACCCTGACCCAGCCGAATCTCTGGCCCTAAAGCATAGCCTGTGTTGTGCAGCCTTTAGACAAAGAGAAGTGACCTCTGCATACACAACTAGGTTCGTGTGGTTTGAAATAGTGGAGTGGTAGTCTCGTGTTTTGAGCTTGGCTGTCTCATTGCCCTGCAAAATTGTCTATAAAGTCGCAATCCCCAACCCGACTGAAGGCACCTGAATGAAGCGCTACAAGTCTCGCACCGCCATCCCTAAATATCGCAATAGATGGCGGACCCTTCATAACTCCACCACCACGAGTCCTAAGACACGCTCCTACTAGGCATTGCACGTTATTTCAATTTCGAGTCCAATTAGTTTGGGAATTTATATTTTCAGAATGTTTGGGAATTATCCATGCGTGCTTTGTAATAATAGATGACCATTGCACTTATTTCAATTGTGATTGCCCAAGGATTAATGAATTGCATAGTAAACAACTCTTCCACAAAATTATGATTCCAAAGACTTCATTGTTGAAGCATTTCTTTTTCCATGGGTGTCTCCTATCTTGTGCCCCATTGAAACCCATGGTCTGTAAGTTGAATTTTAGGAAAAGTGAACATTTGATTTCATATATCCACCTACAAAAACATCTCATAGAATTCCCATAAAATGGTTGATATTTTGGTTCGCAGTGATTTTTTTGTAAAATGACGGAAGCAAGAAAAATGGTTTTATGATCTTTTGTAATGGGAGCTGGAAAAATGATGAGCACAATTAAGAATGTGCCTAAGAAGATTTCTTCATAGACTTGTTTTGGTTAAACACCACAAGAGCAAAAGTTGTCATAATGTTATTTATTTATTTATTTTTGTTATAAAACTGATTTTTTTCTTAAGTCCTTCAAAAATAGGCAACATGCATTTACTTATCTGGTTGCAGTTTTGATGGGAAAATTCCCACAAAGAAAATCTAATTAAAGATTGCTTCTAATTCACACATTTCGTCTCTAACTTCATTGGCCAGAGGACTTGCCATCGTGGGTCTTAGCGACTTAATTAAGTGTTGGGTCTTGTCTTTTATTAGTTGTTCCATGTTTCTGTGTAAAATGGGCCATAGGCCTCGAGTCTTTTACTTATGTTGAGTCTATACGTCTAAGGCCATTGTATGGCCCAGTAGTAGATTCCTTTTTCATTGTGTCCCTAAAACCTTTTCGAATCAATCTGAATGTTAATAAAAAAAACCTTATTTTCCCTTCTCAACTTCTGGAGGCGCTTTCCTTTGAAGAGAGCATTATCATTCTCATTTTATTATGCTATTTCTTTCCCTATTTTATCAATTGTGTTACAAGTGGTATCAGAGATACTGATTCTCTGTATCAGTTGAACCAACTACAAGATGGATTGAATGTTGTGAAGAAATCAAATGAGGTGCTAGAAATAGAAGTAACAGCCATAAAGAGGCAACTAGATGCCGTTGTGCAGCAGCTCACAGTCTTGACAACTGAAATGCAGAGGCGAAACAACAATGGAGAGTCTTCATTAGACGTTCAGAACCGAGAGGAACATGGTCCACAACAGCAACTGGGAGAGATTCAGACTCACACCATCAAGCTCGACTTCCATGTACTCCATGGTAATAATCCTGCATGTTGGATTTATAAAGTGCATCAGTTTTTTACATTTCACAATACATTACCCCACCATCGTTGGAGACTTGTATCCTTTTACATAGAGGGTAAAGCCCTTACATGGTTCCAAGATTTAGAGGAATCTAAACAACTTATTGATTAGGACTCATTCATTAAAGCCCTTTTAGTGAGATTTGGTCCAAGTGCCTATGATGGCCCCATGGAGGCACTCACTAAACTAAGGCAAGGCGGAATGGTGGAAGAGTATAAGGCTAGATTTGAGACACTGTCTAACCGATTGAAGAGGTTGTCGGATACGTATAAACTTAGTTGTTTCCTTAGTGGCCTTAGAGACAATATCCGCTTGCCCGTCTGTATGTTCAACCCCCAGAACCTAACCTCAACTTATAGCCTAGCCAAGATCCAAGAAGAGATTGTTAACCTTACCAAAAGAACCCAAAAATTATCCTTAACTACTCCCCAGACCCAGGTATCCTCAAAAGTCCCAACCAGCCATCATTTTTCCATCACAAAATCCCACCAAACACCAACAAAGTATTTTCCAAGCCATCCCTACCCATGCAAAAAATTAACCAATAACAAATGAAAGAGGAGAGAGATAAGAGACTCTGTTATTATTGTGATGCAAAATAGAACCCAGGGCACAAGTGCCAAAAATCTAAGTTGTACTTGTTGGAGGATGTGTTGTTGGAAAGTGAGTTGGTTGTGCCATGTGATGATGAGCCGTGTGACTAGGTGGAGGAAACACTAAGATTGCATTTGGATGTTTAATTGAGTTGAGTTGATCTGAGTTCTTTATGAATAGTAGTGAGTTGAGATGGTTGAGAGAGTTTTGTGGGACCCAATTAAGATGAGTTTAAGTGTGCTTAGATGTTAAGATGAGTTTAGATGTATTTATGAGAAGTTGTAAAATTATTGGGTCCCACCATTAATTATTACTATTCTTATGACAGTTTTGTCTCCATTTACAGGTGCCAAACCTGCAAGCAAAATAAAAGAAATGAAAGCAAAAAAGAAAAAGAGACTGCACTTGCTGATGACCGAATTTTTCTTGGCCCCAAAAAACGAAAATCTCGGTGGGAAAGGAGAGGATTTTTTGTTGGAAAATGGGAAATGACAAAAATTTCAGATGAAGGGAACATTAAATACTGCCTCATGCACATATATGTCAAGTGGGGTCCAGTCAATGGTAGAAACTTGAAAAGCTGTGGGGCCCAACTACTAATTTCATATTTAAACTGCGTTCAGAAGAGATGAAACCTGAGTTTGAATGTTCAACTCGATCTAAAAATGAAGTGAACTGGACTGAGTTGTGCATCCAAAACGAAGCCTAACCCTCGAATTGACTACAAACCAGAGCAGCCCTGAAATTTCCCTCCATGCGCTGACTAGGTCTCACAACCCAAGAACTATGAGGTGAAAGGAAAAATTGGCAGTCAATGGATCACTATCTTGTGGATACAGGGTCTACTCATAGGTTTTTGGATCCAACAATTATAAAAAAAAAAAAAAAAAAGGTTTCCTATTGACTTCAACGAGAGAGTGAGGGTGAGGGCTACTAATGGGGAATTGCTTCCTAGTGATGGAAAATGTAATGGTGTCAAGGTATTAATTTAAGGAACTGATTTCACAATGGATGTCCATGTATTGGTTTTAGCAGGCTGTGACAGGTCTTGAGAATTAATTGGGTAAGAGACTTGGAGTCAATTTTATGAAATTTTGAAAAGCTATTAATGCAATTTCAATACCAAGGAAAGGAAGTGTCCATTTAGGTGCTGGCAGGGACTAAAATGATAGAGGAAGGGACTCTGAAAAGGCTTGATGGGTTGGAAAAAAGGGGTGTAATTTTACAAGTGTTGGAAGGGGTGAAGGCAACAAACTCGGCACCTCTAGAAGAGATTCTAGTAGCAATGCAACCATTGTTAGAGCAGTTTATAGATGTATTTTCATAACCCAAGGGGTTGCCCCCATCCCAAACCCACGACCATTCCACAAACTTGCTACCAGAAACTAAACCCATCTCCATAAGACCGTATCGATATCCCTATTACCAAAAGGAAGAGATTGAAAAAATAGTGTAGGAACTCCTATCTACCGAGGTTATATAGCCTAGTCAAAGTCCATATTCATCCCCGGTGCTGATAGTCTGTAAGGCCGATGGTATGTGAAGGTTATGTGTCGCTTAGCGGGGCCTCAATAGTGTTACCATCAAGGATAAATACCCTATTCCAGTGGTGGAAGAGTTTAGGGATGAATTGCATGGGGCCATAATTTTTTCAAAGTTGGATTTGAGGTCAGGTTACCACCAAATTCGTGCTAAACTAGAGAATTTTTTCAAGACATTGTTTAGGATGCATGAAGGCCACTACGAATTCTTAGTTTTGCCTTTTGGGCTAATCAACGCACCATCCATCTTCCAAAGCCTCATGAACTAGGTATTTAGACTCTATTTGAGAAAATTCATACTTGTATTTTTTTTTTTAATGATATTCTTGTGTACAACAAACAGTGGAGGAATATGTGCAGCACCTCCAAATTACCCTTGATCTACTACGATAACACAAATTGTACACCAAGCGATCAAAGTGTCACTTTGGCTACAAGGAAGTAGCCTATTTGGGCTATCTCATATTGGCGAAAGAGGTGCGGGTAGATCCTGATAAGCTACAAGCCATGAAAGTTGGCCCTTACCTAACTCCCTCAAGGGCCTAAGGGGTTTCTTAGGGTTAATAGGATGGCTTTTCATAAGCTAAATGAGGCTGTCACCCAGTCCCTATTTTAGCTCTTTCGGACTTCACAAAACCATTTACTATTAAGTGTGATGCCTCGGGCAATGTCATTGGTGCAATTTTAATGCAGCGAGGCAAACCTTTAGCCTTTTTTAGCCAAGCCTTAAAGGGGAGAGCTCTCATGGTGTCTACCTACGAGAAGGAACTATTTTCCTTGGTTTCTTTTATTCTTAAGTGGTAGTATTATCTACTAGGGCAGACCTGTATGGTGCGTACTAACCAACAGAGTCTCATGCACATTTTGGACCAAAAGGTGGGTACTTTGATGCAACAATGTTGGATTACTAAGTTGCTAAGGTATGACTTTGTGGTGGAGTACAAAAAAGGGGTGGAGAATAGGGTTGTCTATGCCCTATCAATGAAGGATATGAATGAGAAGGCAGAATTAATGCTGATTTCAATCCCTAATGTACAGTGGATGGAAGGTTTGAAGGCCGCTTGTGAAAATGATGCACAGGTACAAAACCTTATTAAGCTATTTTCCAAAGGCAAGCTAGGCCCTAATTATACCATGAGTAAATGTCTCCTACTATATAAGGGCAGATTGCATGTTCCCAAGCATGAGGAGTTCAAGAATAAGCTATTGCACAACAGTCCTTGGGGTGGTCATTCGGTGTATGACAAGACCATCCATCAAATGTGAAGGGATTTCTATTGGGAAGGTCTTAAAAGGGATGTTAAGGTTTTTATCCGGAATTGTGACTTGTGCCAACGAGTTAAGGTTGACAACACCCTACCAAGTGGGCTACTTCAGCCACTTCCTGTGCCAACACAACCACGGACCCACATCACCGTAGATTTTATAGAAAGGCTACCTAACTCCCAAGGGTTCAACACTTTGTGGGGGTGGTCAACAGGTTGACCAAATACAATCACTTTATCCCTATCAAACATCTTTATACAATTAGGGATATTGCTGTTCTATTTTTTAAACACATCTTCAAATTGTATGGGTTGCCACAGTCCATTATCTCTGATCATGACAACACGTTTACTAGCTAGTTCTAGCAAGATATTTTTTCCTTGCTGGGGGTTCAACTCTCTCTAAGCACGTTGACCACCCTCAAAGAGATGGGCAATTAGAAGCAGTGAGCAAGACGGTCGAGAACTACCTCAGGTGTTTCCATGGAGACAAACCTAAAGATTGGGCTAGGTGGATACCCTTAGCTAAGTGGTGGTACAACTCCACTCAACATTCATCTACACGGATGACCCCTATGAAGCCCTTTATGGCCAACCACCACCTAGGCTACTGGATTATGTGTCGTGGACAACACGTGGTGAAGCAGTGGACACCACCTTAAGGACTCGGGACCAAATCTCAAGACTCCTCAAACACAACTTACAGAGTGCGCTAAATAGAAGGAAAGAATACTCTGATCTTAATGGAAGGAGCAACAGTTTAGTGTGGGGTGATGAAGTATACCTGAGGCTCTAGCCATATAGGCAGAGCACGATGGCTCAGCATCGCAGCCTCAAGCTGGCTCCTCGATAGTTTGGACCATTTCGCATCTCGCAGAAGATTAGACAGGTGGCTTACAAGCTCGATCTCCCTAGTTCCTCAAGGATCCATAACACATTCTATGTATCTCAACTCAAACGCAAGATCGACTCTAGAGTTACTGCCTTTCCCACGTTACCTCTAGTAGATGACAATGGAGTGATTGGCCAGAACCCGCAGAGATCTTGAACCGACGCATGATCAAGGCTGGCCACATAGTTTGAGTGGAGCTCTTGGTTTGATGGCTGGGCCAAGAGGTTGATGACGCCACATGGGAGGTGTATTCGAGACTCAAGGAGGATTCCCCCCACCTTGCGAGCAAGGTATTTTGAATTGGAAGGGGGGGGGGGAATATGTAACAAACGCCGGTTGAGATGGAGGAGGAGGAGGTGGGACGGTGCGAAGCAAGGAAGAGATGGGTGGCAGTCAAGCCCTAGCACATGTGAAGGAGAACTGTCTGACCAAAGGGGAAGTTGAAGTGAAGTCCAAAGTCTAAGTGATTTATGATGGAAGTACATGGCGTTGGATTCATGGGCCAGTGGGCTTGCCATCGTGGGTCTTAGCGACTTAATTAAGTGTTGGGTCTTGTCTTTTAGTTAGTTGTTCAATGGTTCTGTGTAAGATGGGCTGTAGGCCCTGAGTCTTTTACTTATGTTGAGTCTGTACGTCTAAGGCCATTGTATGGCCCGATAGTAGAGTCATTTTTCATCGTGTCCCTAGAACCTTTTCGAATCAATTTGAATGTTAATAAAAAAAACCCTATTTTCCCTTCTCTAACTTCTGAAGGCACTTTCTCTCGAAGAAAGCATTATTATTCTCATTTTATTCTGCTATTTATTTTCCTATTTTATCAACTGTGTTACATAGTAGAAGTACTCCAAACAATATCATAATTTTTTTCTAAGTAAATAGATCAAAAGAAAAGAATTGAGTGCTAGTGCTCGCAAAAGGCCTCACATGAGTTGGAGGGATCATCAAATCAATCACAAAGACTAGTGGATCATTTTCCGGCCAGTTGATGAGTTGGAAGACATTTTATTATTCGAGGGCTGAAAAGGATGAACCAAAAGAGGACGTATGTGGGAAGTAGAGATCAACTCTTATACCACTATATTATATATATATATATATATATATATATATATATATATATATATATATGTGCGCGCGCGCGTATTTGCACCCATAGAGAAAATGATTTTACTGCCATGCAGGACTATTGGATTGATGGATCATTCACTTATTTTTTTTTCCTAGTCAAAAAAATATTTCATTAACATAAGGAAATAGAGATACATGAGAAGGGAGAGGGGTTTCCCAACAAACATCCAATTACAACAAAGTCAATACAAAAATAAAAAATAGATCAAGTTTTGGGACTATACTTGATCCTCATCCATTTCCTGCAACGAGGGCACTATCCTAAATGATAGTTTTTTTTTTTTTTTTTTTTAATTTGAACAGCTGTACAAACTGTGTTGCCACCACTGGACGCGGTGGATTTTGGTAGTGCACTATAGTTTGTTATGATATTTGGTTAGAGAAAGCAAAAACATAGTAGAATAACGAGTATCGATTGGCCTGGATTGTCGCTGGCTGAGTTTCTTCGTTCCCACCTGTGATTGCACGTGGAATCCACATATCGGTGATAGTGAGATATGGTGGTCAGATCTAAAAGATCAGCCATTGGATGCGTGTAGTTAATCATGGACCAATCACTTTATTCAGGAGGAAATTGTATTGCAAATATTACTTGCTGAGAACCCCTGATTTTTTTTTTCTTTTTGTCTTCGTGGCCATTTTTAAATTCCAACCGTCCTTGATGGGAAAAGAGTACTGGCTAAGATCCCTCACCATTAAAGTTTGCTTCTTAACAAACATGCTTCCAACGCAGCCAATCTTTGTGGAAAATTTTTATTTACCATCAAGGCTACCGAACCCATCTGGAAACCATGGAAACTAAAACCCTTACTCTTCCCCGGGAAATTTTTTGAGATACATTTTTTTCAATTACAGATCAGCATTGATCACTCCATTGATCTTTTGGCATTGGGAGGGTATACTGGTAATTGGACCACCGTTGATCTTTGACAGAGCGGTCAAATCAGGAATTCGGAAAAGGTTAAATGCAGTGGTTATTTTACAATGGGTGGCACCATAGCAACCGCTCTCAACTCCCACTAGGAGTGGGAGTTACTGTGGATAGGTTTGGAATATAAGATAAAACATAAAATTCTAATCTCATCTCATCATTACACATTTTTCAAATTCTCATACAAAATATAATAAACAATTCAACTTTTTCAAATCCCAATACACATTTTTCAAATCTCAAAATAATAATAATATTAAAACATAATATTTTAAACACAAAAAAAAAACACAATTCTCATCTCACCCCCCAAACCTAATTATTATATTTTTTTTACATGTGTTTTTTTAACAAATATTTTTTTAGAAATAAAAAAATCACATCATTAAAAAACATACTTAATCAATAAAAAAAATAAAAAAATATAGCAGGAGCTCCCAGTGTGGTGAGAGTAGCTGTACTCTTTAATAAATGGATAGTGCTACTATTCCTCAATTTGTCCACTTGGCGTGTCCCTAATACAAATTATACTTTTTTTTTTAACTTTTTTTAAAATATTTTTTAAACATTTTTAAAAGATAAAAAAATACCAATACATTAATATAGTCACTTCCTTAATCAGTAAATAAAAAAAATTAAATGCATGAGCGGTCAAAATGAAAGGACAAAATGAAAGGATATACTAGCATTATTCTTTTTAAATTGCAGTCCCAAATTTTTTTGCACACGGAATTGCAGTCCTAAATTCCCAAATAATTCCTGAGAAGTTCTGAATTGCGGCAATAACATATACAAATCACAAGGCAATCTATTTTAAGGAAAGTTTTAATGAAAAATATTTCTAGAAAATTAATGAATTCAGAGTACATACATTCTTCACTTCAGAATAATTCATCTGCACATTACAATACAATCATCTGCATAGCAATCCTCTTCCCATCACAAAACACTAGAGGCAAACATTGACACAAAACTTCCTATATATTGAATTACAGGCACTTGTATTAATGAATGAACCAAACAATTCAAACAATAACGCTAAAGCAGCCCAGAGGCAAGATTAGGATTTCGCCAGACTTACAAATTACATAAAAAAATTGAAAGAAATACAAATAAAAGCCATCACAACCATTTCCGTGACCCTTTCGACAACTACACAACATGAATAAAATACAAAAAACATTTAAATGTTGATGGTGGCTTCCCACAGCCTAAGAAGTCCATTGCGTCCACCACTGCATATCCTTTTCCTCTCAAGGTCGGAAGCCACACACCGTACCTGTATACCACAGAATGGGGCCAAAGTCAAGTAACCATAAATTCAGATATGCAGTATCATGCATTGTAACCTTTCGACTCGTGACATTTAATGTATTTCTTTAAGATTTGTATCTTTTGTGTAATGTATAATCATATAATAAATGATAGCCAAGCAGATTTCCAATCTTTCTAGTCTGTGATAATTTAACTATTACAGTACATTCAATAATAAGAATCATAAAAAAATCAGCATTTGTAATTTGACTAAAAATACCAGAAGTAATGAACTTCCTGAGATAACCGTGAGCCTAGGTTTAATGAGTTTCTCGAAGGTTAATTTACTACTTGTCCATGAAGACATTTACATATTCTTCTACATATCAAGGTAAAAGGAAAGTTCGAATTTACAAGGATGATCCAAGTATGAACAAGAAAAGTGTCTGACAGAAACATCGAGGCAAGAGATTGATACTATACATGAAGGATTGGAGGCGTTATTGCATTACTGTTTCAAGAGCACAATAAGGGTAGGGGCAGGGCCAAATTTTGAATATGCTTCATATGCACACAGTATCATGTATCATAAGAGGAATTAAAATGAAACATATAATATATTATCTTTAAAAATTGGGTTGAAGTAGATGAATTATCTCTATTTCATATACTAGCCAATTAAAATATTTTTCTGCTCGAGATACTACGGAAATCTTAAAATTGAAAAAAAAGTTTTCTAGCTCTTTAGAGTCCCAAAAGAAAGAACAAACTTTTGACAGTTCTAGATCTCTCTATTTCATATACTATAGCTATATAAATATTTTTCTGCTTGAGATACTATGGAAATGTTGAAACCTATAGTGGAACTTTGCTGTTGCTCCACCCTGAGTGAAGGATCAAGTAGGAAATAGACAAGGAGAAGGAAAGACGGACAACACATACCATGGCAACTGTCCTTGGTGGAGTACGGTAGAGTTGCCAGCCTGCCGTTTTTGAAGTTGTGCTAGAGATGCCACCAAGTCTCTCTTGGGGCCGATTAAAGAGAGACAGAGAATTATCAGCTGCTCCAATACCTAACCAGTGTTCCCCAGCGCTGATGGATAATATAGCAGCAGTATGTATGGTAACATTCTTCATGCACCTTATACCACCTGCATGCAGTGCACAATTAATGTTAATAATAATGCCTGATGCCTGGCTAAACTTCTTAAATATAATGAAGAAGAAAACGGTCATGTCTTCAAACACCAGCAACTAATTCTGCAATCATTTAATTTACCGTACAAGTTCAATTCTAAAAGAAAGCAACCTGCAAAGCTACTGACACTAACTTTCTCAACAAGCTAGCATATTACTCTCTCTTTTTCTCTCCACAAACAATAACCATTTCCCGTTTTCCTTAGTAACCATCTTTTTCAAAGCTTAAGGTGCTAGAAAGATGGCTGATAAATATATCAAGCTCATGAAAAATCTCTAGCCAAATAACATAACAATGAACCCAATCCAGCCCTTGCATGTCCAGGATGCAATGGTCTTTTAGGAAATAGACCCTCCTAAAAGCTTAAAATGATAGAAAGTCGGCCGAGAAAGTACATCAAGCTCACACACCTCACAGATTTCTTTTTGAACAGATTCGCATCTTCTTCAAAATATGAAGCATAGATGCTCAAGAACACATCTCCCACGACACAAATCATCCTCCGCCCACCTCCTTCTCTTTTATTATGTTAAATAAACATATGCATAAGTTGTAATATCCCGGATTGAGTATAGGAAAGTGGTCAATGGGATAGACATTGCTTAGGATGGAGAATTTCTTGCCCTTCATAATGGATTCCAAGGGTCACCAATTCTAACAATGACTAGTTCTTGATGTGGCTTCTGCTTTCTGTTAGGTCATTAAAAATGGTATTAGAGCCAAATCCAACCAGAAATGTAGCACTTGAGCGGAGCCACCTATAATGGAAGGTCGTGAATGGGATCTTATATTGCTTGGGAAGAAGTTCTTGCTCTTTATAATGAATTCCAAAGGACTCCAATTGTAACATTAACCAGTCCTTTTGATATGGGCCCAAATGTGGCTATGGCTTTCCCTTGGGTTGTTACATATATTGTGGCATTTATCTTCATATTGAAAAGTTTCCAATCCAGTAGTCCACAATCCACATCTGTGAATAAGCGCAAATATAATTCCAGGTGAACATAATTCTGGATTATTGGATCCAAAGATTTGATGTAATCTCACTGATGAAAAAATTTATGGATCCTCATAATTAGGCAAAGCCCAAGTACACAGGTGGTATACAAGAAAAAAACACCTAATTTAGTCTACGAGCTAGAGAAAGCAGCATAAAAAATTGAGCCCAGTATAACAAGTATTGTGCCTTCAGCGGGCGGTTAGTAAGAAACTCAGTATTATTTAACCTACAATAACTTAACAACGATTTCATATTTCTCACAGCAGTGAATTCGTGATGGCTATAAAAAAAGTGCAAATACTCTCTTCTAACATGGGACTCTACAGTCCTAACATATTAGAATATATCATGAAACCTACATAACAAGAGGATGCAAATGATAACAGAGATGCAAACATGTCCAACTATATGGAATTGTGAAGGGTTTCTCGTGGGAATCATAACTGAGGTTTTCTTAACATCTCTCATTTATTGTTTGCAGACGATACTTTGATATTCTAAGATGTGGATCGAAATCAAATTCATTCATTAAGGGCACTTCTTTGCTTTCAGGCTGTGTTAGGCTTAAAGGTGAACCTTTCTAAGTCCCAAATGGTCCCAGTCCAGTGGGGAATGCTAAAAATTTAAGGAGTTTGGCTAGATCTTTGAGTCGTAAAATATCTTCTTTGCCCATGAAGTAGCTTGGCCTCCCTCCCATTAGGAGCGTCCTTCAAGGCTAGGTCCGTATGGAATGAAGTGATTCAGAAGAGTGAGTGCAGGTTGGCAAGTCGGAAGAGGTTGTACTTATTGAAAGGTGGTCGGATCACATTAATCAAGAGTACACCCAAGCTTGCCTAAGTATTTGCTCTCATTGTTCCCTATATCTGCCGGTGTGGAAATTGCATAGAGAAGCTCCAATGTGCTTCCTTTAGAGTGGACTCGGTGAAGAATTTAAATTTTAGCTTGTCAATTGGGATAAGGTATGCACCTGTCCTCGTGTGGCCGGATGGGGATCCAAAACTTAAAGGTGTTCAACTGGGCTCTCCTTATGAAATGGCTATGGAAGGTGGTGATAGACTCCAAATATGGTGGTAATTTTCTTTTTTTTTTTTTTGGGGGGGGGGGGGGGGGGGGGGTTGCTCTTTGGAGGTACGAGGTGCTTACGGTGTGGCCTTGTGGAAAAACACCAGAAGGGGCTAGGGGGGTATTTTCTCAACACATTAGGTTTGTGGTGGGGGATGATTCTACGATCAATTTTTGGAACGATAGTTGGTGTGGCGATAAAGTGCCTAACACTTTCCCAACAGTAGATAGGATTGTGTGCAGACAATAGGCATTGGTGGTGGAGTTATTGGAGATTTTTGGTGCTTCTATTCATGGAACATTTATATCCTTAGAGCAGCACATGATTGGGAAGCTGGGATGCTCACAGAATTCTTCAGTTTATTGTACTGTACAGGAACAAGGATTCAAGAAGCAGATAAGATGTCATGGAGTCTTTCTAAGAAGGGAAATTCTCTATCCGTTCATTCTATAAGGTCAACGCTAATCATGAGAGTAACCATTAACCTTGGAGGAACGTTTGGAAGAGTCAGGCGGCTTTCTTTGTATGGACAGCAGCACTAGGGAGGATCCTGACCATGGATAGCCTACGCCAAACTATTGTGATCAACTAGTGCCGTACATGTAGGAAGAGTGGTGAGAGTGAAACTGTGGACCACTTGCTGCTTCATTGAAAGGTTTCTAGGGCTGAATGACATTCTTGGCAGAGTTGTGTTAGCAAGGGTTATGCCTGGGAGGGTGGCTGAACTTCTTGCCAGCTGGAGAATCTTCATGGTATCCTGTGAATCCCAGCAATATGGAAGATGATTCCAATTTGCCTTTTGTAGTGCATCTAGAGGGAAAAAAATGATCAAAACTTCGATGATAAGGAATGCTCCCTAGAGGAGCTTAGAAGATTCTTTTTCAACACATCTTTTATTTTTTTTTCTAAACAATAGCTTTAGACTTTAATGGGTAATGTTCATGATTTCTTTGTATCTATTTCTCCTTCATGAAACATAGCTAGGTGTTTTATCTTGTATGCATCCAGTGTACTTGGCTATGCCAATTGATATTAATAAATTTTTACTTCTAAAAAAAACAATATGGAAATCTTTGTGTAGCTGCTTTGGTGCAATGGACTCAATCATATTAGATAAAAGAAAATAGCAGCCACACCTAGGATTGTAAACAAACTGAGCTGTTCAGAAATAGCTCAGCCTCTGCTTGAGTTTGGTTCACTTCCAAGGTTTAACCAAAATTTAGGCTCATTTCTCAATCTACGCTCAAATCAGGGAAGCTCGTATAACTTCATATTTTTTAATAATATTATTTTTAACTTTCTCATAAGTAAAGAAAATTTTATTAAAAATGATAAAAGGCACGCCCCAACCACATAGTTGGTATACAAGAGGAACACCTGACATGAAACTCAGCCTACTAAAATATATAGAAGCTGCCCAAAGTAATAGGTATTGAAAAAGAGCATTTCAAAATCTTCTATCGTCAGCTCATGGTCCTCAGAGACTTTAACTTCAGAATGGGAGCATCGCACGTATTTTAGAAGATAAGAGTGGATCAAATTCTTAACACAACAGATGTTTAAATCCAAGTGAATATAATTCTTGATATAGATATGTATGTATGTATATATGAACTGTATAAATATATTATAAGCACAAAATTGGTTTCTTGATATTTGCACAATTCATAAGATAGTATATAAATAACCTATCTTTTTCAAGTAAAAAGTCATCTATATTTGATTAAGATTTTCCGATTTAATTTTTAAAAGCTCATGTATATAGTTTACCAAGCTAGCTAAATGATTAAATTGACTTTATGTAAGATTTCAGTAATGAAACGTATTTCATTTAAAAAAATAAAATTTTTTGAGCAGCTCATGAAAAAGCTTTATCTCATTTGACAAAAAAGAACCAATTAAGAACATAAAATGTAGCTCGATGATAAAGTCATGCTTAGCTTGTGTTTGAATAAAAAATTAAATTAACAGAATAGTTTGAACCTTCAATACTTGGCTTGACTAGGCTGAATTATAGCCATAGCCGTGCCTCAAAGGAATGGAAAGAAAAAACCTCAGTAGTCAAGAGATCATTAATGCTCTTACCCTCCTCATTTTCCCAAAACCGCAGCAGCCCATCAGTTGAACCTGAAAAGGACATCATTTTTTTAATAAATATTGGACCAGCATGGCATGACAGAAAAGCAAATGGAAAGAACACAGCAAACAGAATGGGTGATAAGGTTCAACCTGTTATTATTCCTCTGTCCAATGGGGAATACTCAACACATAATATTGGACCAGCATGGCATGCTAGAACAGCTTCACACGTTCCCCGTGAAACAGACCATGCTCGTGCTGTCCAATCATCACTACCAGTAATTAAGGTATCGCCAACCATTCTTATTGACCTGCATATTTTACAGTCAAAGCATCTTTACTATCCCTAACAAACTATAGAAGCAAGAAAATGTATATTATATGATCTTTCATCTCACCTAATCCATTTGCTGTGCCCTAACAGCTTGTGCATCTGCCTACCTGCACGGATGTCCCAGATATTTGCAACCCTGTAATGCAAGTATTCACGTTCATAGATATACAGACAGATATTAACATGCAATGATCGGACTTTCGAAAACAATGAGCGGTCTCAAGAGGAACTTCGATCCCTGTTTTTCTGCACTTTATTTCTATGGGCCATTGCTTTAGATTTTAATGGCCTGAATTTTCATGACTTTTTTAGTTTCCCTTACTTCGACCTAGATAGGTCTTATCTCTTGTATACTATCTTGTGTACTCGGGCTTTGCCTATCTTTATTAATATATTCTTAATTACTTGTCAAAAAAAAAAAAATTAACATGCAAAACTTGATCATCTGGAATATCAAGCATAATTGTTACTTTCAATATACATACGCATCTCTGCCAGCAGCAGCCAAGATTCCTGTTGAGTCATCATACTCCATGCATAGAACTGCACTTGAACAACGGCCTACTGTTGCCACACATGTATCAGTTCTAACATCCCACATCTTCACAGTACCGTCATGGGCAGCAGTGAGGACACGCTCGCCTGACAACATGCGCACACAACTAACCTACAAGGACAAAAAACTAGATTAATTCAATTGCAATCATCAACTGCATATGCTATTGTCTTCATTACTTGGAAGGAAAAAGAGGCAAAAAATAAATTCCAGGAATTTTTCTTAGAAGCTGCAATTATTTATGGCATTATCGTTTTCCAAGAGTGTCTAAATTAACTGAGGTAAAAAAATAGAAATTGGTACAATATATAGGGTTGAATATGAGCGCTAGCTCCAAGCCTATATATATAATCCATGCAACACACCCCTAAGGGTTGAATGAACAATCTCACTTCGAGGGTGAGAACCTCCAGAATAAGAGAGTAAGAAGAAGAATAAACTAGAAAAATAAGAATTCTATTAGTTTCTAGACAAAAAACAAACAGTACACTCCCCACATCTATATGTAGGAATTCCCTAATGGAAGGCTTCCCATGTACTGGGCCTCATTGGACATGGCTTGAACAACTAACATAAGCATAATAAGAAAATTAAAAGGTCCATTACATCATTAATCTACTTGGGCCTAAGCCCATGCCACTAACTAAAATAAACTCGGTTCCTACTGATCCAATGCAGCAGTCTCGCAAGCTGGCCCCTGCCGTTCGTGACAGTATGAAGCCCACGAGCCCAAGGCCACTTGGACTGTTACAATCCACCTCCTAATATTAACCCACTACTTAGAGGTGGAGCTCGAAATTGATCTTTGTGGGGGAGGGAGTGAACCAATATTATATAATAAATAACTATTTTTTATTTCTTGAATAAATATATTTTGCTATATGTAGTCATACAAAAATGATTTTATAAACCTAATTTAAAAAATATATATTATTGTCATGTTCATTAGCTTAAGGATATATGGTGCATACCTATTATGGTAGTGAAAGATCACAGACTAAATATATTGATCCAAAGAAGGTACAAGTCATACTTGGGTCTATACTCCAAAATGACTGGTTTTTTTTTTTTATAAATAAAAATATTATATATATCAATAGGAGTAATCAAGTACACTGAGCGTATACAAGAAAACACCTAACCCATACTAGAGAGCTCCTAATGACCCAAAAAGCCTGTGAAAAACTACCCAAAATACATTAAGCCCGAATTGGAATAAAACACACCACCTCAACCCCAACCCCAACCCCTTGTTTCCCGTAAGACTAATACTCCACCCGAAACTTCCTCTATGAGAACATCTTCATGATGCCCTCCCTTTAGTTTACCCTCAACTTGAGCTACCACCCTTAGTGTCGTAGTTGATTGCCCAAGAAAGACGCTTTAACTTTCTGCTTTTCTTAAAATTTGATTTGGTTTCTAGCAAGTGGCTTGCCTCAATCGCAATGAGTAGTGCTTTAAATTGGTCTTCACATCCTCCATGTGTAAGCCCCACGATATGCTAAATCTCGTTAACCTTATGCAGAAACCAATCCTATGGTGAACCCGCTATATTGTTTATCAGAGGGAGAGAAACCAGGGGAACAACATTATCCCCAGACACAGTACCCAACTGCACTCCTGACCCTAGACATTCCTCCTCACAAGACACCAATGACAAACCCATAATTTTCTCCCTGCCATATCTTGCATTCAAATCCTGAACCTCCTCAACAGCTATCTGGTTGCTGTCCATTGTTGCTGTCACCATTAAAGGTTCCTCCCCTCCATCGACGAGGACATTGCTTGTATGCGCTCCACCCCCGAATGATCCTTTCTGTGCCACTTTGTCAGACCCTACTGCTCTCTCAAGAAGCATAGAACAGGTAGGGGAAGCACTACCTTCTGTTACCCCATTCTCATCTTGACAAAAGCTTGGGGCTGTATGGGTGTGAAAAACATTTTCCCATCGGCCAATAACAAATAGACACATAGGCAATCTATTCATCACTGAAATGCACCCGCATGTATGAGAAAAACGCCCATAGCACAATTTGACGCTCTCTCCCTCTCCCTCCCAGCCCTCTCCTTTCTCTCCCTCCTATTTGGACTCCTCCACGGCCAACGGAAGCCCAAAAAAGAAAAACACCAAACCAAAAAATCAAAAACAAAAATAATGTACCCAACATTATTCAATAAACCTATATTAGTAAATTTTTTTTTTTTTTTATAAGTATATGGTAGTATAAATAAGAATAGGCCAAGCCCAGGTATACAAGGTGGAATACAAGAGATAGGACCTATCTAGTTGCTAAAAAAGAAAGAAAAAAATCATGTACAGTTAGGCCATTAAAATCTACAGCACTAGCCCACAGAAGTAAGGTGCAGTAAAGAAAATTCTAAGATCCTCTAATGTTAGCTCCTTATCCTCAAATGTCCGCTCATTACGCTCCCGCCATATGCACCACATAATACAAATAGGAACCATCTTCCACACAGCTTTGATTTGTGGAGCACCACCCGGCATTACCCAACAACCCAATAACTCTACCACTGTTGCAGGCATGACCCAAATCAACCCTATACGTATGAACACATCACTCCACAATGCTCTAGCTATCTCACAATTTAGCATAAGATGATCCACTGTCTCGCCAGCTTTCTTGCACATACAACACCATTCTAGAATAATAACCTGGCGCTTCTGCAGATTATCAATGGTCAAAATCTTACCCAGAGCCGCTGTCCAAGTGAAAAATAGTGCTTTTGGAGGTGCCTTATTCCTCCACACACCTTTCCAAGGAAAATGCGTGTTTGGAAGCTTAGTAAGGGACTTATAGAAGGAGCGAACCGAAAAAATACCCTTACCTGCCGGATTCCACCACGGCTTATCTTCTCTCAAACCAGACATCCTCGTAGAATACACTCGACTGAAAAAGGCCTCCACACTGTTAAGTTCCCAATCATGTATTGCTCTACTAAAGATGACATTCCAATGGAGTTGATTCCCTGAACGAACCATGAGATCCGCCACAGAAGCCTCTTGATCACATGCCGCACGAAAAACAGAAGGGAATGCAACTGCTAGAGCCTCCTCCCCACACCAAATGTCTCTCCAAAATTTTATACGAGTGCCCTCCCCCACCAAAAATTTAGTATGACGAGAAAACACCCCCCAACCACGTCGTATATGCTTCCAAACCCCCACCCCATAGGACCCATTCCCCTCTCTAGTACACCACTCCCCTCCCATCTTACCATGTTTGCAATCAACCACTAATTTTCAGAGAGCTTCTGGTTCCACATTGTATCTCCAAAGCCATTTCCCAAACAATGCCCGATTAAAAGTTCTCAAATTCTTTATCCCCAATCCACCTGAAGGAATTGGTCTGCATACCTTATCCCAACTGACTAGATGAAACTTGAATTCATCTCCCATCCCGCTCCATAAGAAATCCCGATAAAGTTTTTCGATTCGCGCCGCCACACTAGTTGGAATTGGAAATAAAGATAGAAAGTAAGTTGGTAGGTTAGAGAGAGTACTCTTGATAAGCGTCACCCGGCCTCCTTTCGATAAATACAGTCTCTTCCACCTAGCCAATCTTCGTTCTATTTTCTCAATAACTGTGTTCCAAATAGACAAAGCCCGTGAAGCAGCCCCCAATGGTAACCCCAAATACGTCATAGGAAGAGAAGCGACCTTGCACCCAAGAGTGTTAGCCAACTGTCGAGAAATGTTGACGTTTCCAACAGGCACTAATTCTGATTTATCGAAGTTAACTCTTAAACTTGACGCTGCTTCGAAACAAAAAAGAAGCGCCTTCAGTGCCCTAAGTTGATCTTCATCTGCATCACAGAAAATTAAAGTGTCATCTGCGAATAATAAATGGGAGACCGAGATAAGGCCCCTTTGTGGATCACCCACAGAAAAACCAGCCATAAAACCATGACTAACCACAGCCGATAACATCCTACTCAAAACCTCCATGACGATAACGAAAAGCAGAGGGACCAAAGGATCACCCTGTCTTAAGCCTCGAGAGCTATTGAAAAAACCCTCTAGGTTACCATTGATCAAGATTGAAAATCTTGCCGTAGAAATGCACCATCTGATCCACATACACCACCTCTCCCCAAAGCCACATCTCTTCAGTAAGTACAAGAGGAATTCCCAGTTAACATGATCATATGCTTTTTCCATATCTAGTTTACAAATAATGCCTGGAGTGCTGGACTTTAATCTACTATCCAAACATTCATTTGCAATTAAAACCAAGTCTAGAATCTGATGACTCCTTACAAAAGCATTTTGTGGCTTTGAGATTACTTTATCAATTGCCACCCCTAACCTATTAGCAAGCACCTTTGCAATGATTTTGTATATCCCATTAATGAGGCTAATGGGCCTAAAATCCTTCAACTCCACCGCTCCAGATTTCTTCGGAATCAAAGCAATAAAAGTAGCATTCATACTTTTCTTGAATTTCCCTGCTGAGAAAAGCTCATGAAACACACTCATAATGTCATCTTTCACGACCTCCCAACATGTTGAAAAAACCCCATCATAAAACCATTGGAACCTGGTGCTTTATCCTTTACCATCTTACAAACCACATCCAAAACCTCCACCTCCTCAAAAGATCTTTCCAACTAGGATGTTGTCTGTGGTTCTATGGACACAAAACCAAGTCCATCTAGTTTGGGCCTCCAACCCTCATTTTCTGTAAATAGACGATCATAGAAATTCACCACATGTTCTCGAATCGTAGGGGCCTCTATGCAATCACTACCGTTGATTTTCAGCATCTCAATAGAGTTAGTTCTCCGATGAGAGTTAGCCACTTTATGGAAAAATTTAGTGCTTCGATCCCCTTCCTTTAACCAAAGAGCTCTTGACTTCTGTCGCCAAGAGATCTCTTCTAAAGTTAAAACCCTTTCCAACTCTGATGCCAGCCCTGTCTTGCTTGAAGCTTCCTCTGAGGTAAGAGCCCTATCCTCAATAATCCTTTCAAGATTCTGTAACTCCTCCATTAAAGTTTTCTTTTGCTCCCCTATATTTCCAAACGATTGGGAATTCCAAAGTTTTAAATCTTCCTTTAACGCTTTCAGTTTGCCTGCAAGAATATAAGAGGGGTACCATAAAACTGATAAGAAGACCACCAAAGCCTTACCATCTCCACGAAGCCATTGCTTTTAAGCCACATGTTTTCGAACTTGAAATAACGACGACCTCCTTGAATACCACCTCCATCTAATAATATTGGAAAATGATCTGAGCATAGACGCGGCAGTCACTTCTGACATACCTTCGGATAATGGCTATCCCAGTCTGGCGATATTAAAAATCTATCCAGCCGGGACCAAGTTTGACTGTTAGACCATGTGAAGAGACCGCCAACTAGAGGGAGTTCAACCAAATTCAGGTAAAAAATGCACTCTGAAAATTCATTTATGGCTGGATGTAATTGGGTGCTTCTAGATCTTTCACTAGGGAACCTTACTACATTAAAATCTCCTCCAATGCAACAAGGAAGTCCCCACCCACTATAGATAGCAGCCATTTCATCCCACAAACGGCTTCTAATATTGTCAATGTTCGGTCTATAAACACCTGCAAAAGCCCACAAGAAATTATTCTCTACCATCTTAAAAGAGCAAGCCACTGTAAATTCCCCTACAAACTCTTCCATCTTCTCCACAACCCTTTTATCCCACATCACCAAAATACCGCACGATGCCCTCTCAGAAGCTAGATAGGCCCAATCTGCATACGGGCAACCCCACACATTTCTCACGCGCTTTCTGTTTACCAATTTCAGTTTGGTTTCTTCTAAACACACGATATCCGCCTTCCAATCCCGAAGTAGATTTCTTATGCGTAGCCGTTTATTAGCCTTGTTCAACCCGGAAACGTTCCAAGACACAATTTTTGGCTTCATAAAGACAGTCAACCCCTTTCCTTTGGACCTAACGCGGCTTGAGCTACCCTCATTCAACGACTAATTAAGCCTATTAAGCTCCCTTTTCTTCTTAGAATCAAATTTCGTGGACTGAATATGACTCGCCTCAATGGACGTGAGGAGGGCCATAAACTGTTCTTCATATCCCACACATTTCATACCCACAACCTATTGTATGTCCTTTACCGTTTGGAATACCCACTCAGAGAATTCAAAGTCATTCGGTAATGAACAATATAATGGAAAAGGCTCCCTTACTACTTCGTCTCCCTCCCCCCCGAACATATTATTTCTTTTCCATTCTACTATAGTGCCCACTTTTTCCACTGCAAGAGAATCCAAGAATTCCATATTAACCTCCAAGCGTCCCTGCGATAACCCCCTAGCTTTATCTTCCAAGAAAACCCCCCTCCTTATTTCTCCTTCTTCAGATAGTACCTCCAGATGTTCGTCGTAGGTAGAACAAAGACCCAACTGAAGAGATGAGGGCTTTACGGTATGGATCGGCATTTTCTGGGTGTTCGGCATTTTCTGGGTGTCAAGTTCTTGAAAACTACTGAACGGAGACGGAATCTGCGATTTCTCCTCCTCGGCGACGGTAGAACTTGATCCACCACCCTCGCCGGCATAACCTGAGTCGAGGCCGAGTCGTCGACCATCGTCGGACAAGTCTGTGAATGTCCCGCAGCCAAAGGAGGAAGAGTTCCCTCGATTTGGCTTCGAACCAGACCCTCACGCTCTGGACCCTCCGATGGCGTAGATGCTTTCACCGATGGAGCGACGGCCTATGGCGAGACCATCGGTGCGGTCACCTGCGGCGAGCCCACCTGAAGCCTCATCGTCGATGTTGATATGGGCCCATGGACCAATGGGTCAGCAGCGGCCTTTGGAGTCCCGACAGACTTTGTTGCGTCGAGAGTAACCTTGGGCTGAGGCCCATCTACTGCTCCCAAAGCCTGTCCCTTTCCTAAGCCCCCGAAAGGTTCCAACTCCTGCCCCAAAACGTTGCGTTTCAGCCAACCAACTATATCATTTAGTTCTCCCAAGTGTGTTTCGATGACAGCTAAGGCCTCTACCAATGTTTCCTTATTCGGACCAACACCCCCCTGCCATTAACGTCGCTGGACTGACCCCTCTCCAAAGCTGGAACACCACCAAGCTTGAGCAATCCTGACGTCTCTAACCCCTTTGCAACCCAAGGCCCTCCTGTCGACCAACTAATGCCTCCCTGAATGACGACGGAAGAGCTCCATGCAAGGGTTTCACAGGTGCAACACAATCTTTAACAGCATCCTGCAACACCACCATGAGGTTCCTCCAGCCCACACCACCTTTGCTTTCAGGGATAAAGATGAAGCTCCTTCTTCCACCACCTTCATACTCTGCCAGGACCATATACGTCCTCTAGCATTGGAACAACTTTGAGCAATATAGCCTCTGTCCCCATCCCTATGAGCAGAGTAGAAACCCTATCTGTAGCCTTCAGACCACCCTCCAGAGCTCTACAAAACCACCTAGCAGTCCCCACCCCTACTCATGTTTTTCACCCCTTTCCTTCCTTTCTCACTCAAAAATATGTAACGCCCATCCCTGCTCACCTCAAAAAGCTTAGCCTCAATCACAACACGTTTCATGACTGGCACTATCCAATGTAATAGAACACTAACCAACACCCACAACCACCAACACCTACGCCATTAACAGAAAACTAATGAAGAGAAAACTAACTGTGTGAATATTTCGCATGTGTACGGAGAGAAAACTGTCCTTCTCTATTCCCTACTTATATGCACTCTTGAATATACCTATATTAGTAAATTATATAAATAAAATCATGAAACCTCTCTCTCTCTGCTCATGAAATTTAGTATCGGTTGATAGGAAGTTGAACCCCACGGTGCCTTTTCACAATATCTCTCTCCTCACCGCGTACCTGTACTGACCTCTCTGAATGTTGTCCCGGCGCTTCTTGTACAAAAACCCGGCCACTACTACTAGCCTTGCCGCCACTATTACTGCCACCACAATCCTCGCTTTCTTGCCTCTGCTCATCTTGTCGGACGAGCTCTTTTCTTCTTTTCCGTTGCCGTATCTCTTTTCCGGATTGATGTTGCCAGCAACTGGAGGCTTCGGCATCGGAGCCTGTGATTTTGGAGTCGAGAAGGAGTTTGGAGAGAGATTTGCTGGAGAGGGCGTGGGGGACATAAAGTCGACAGTGGGTTCACCGGAGCTCGAACGTTCGGTTGCGGGGCCAATGGTGGCGGAGATTTGGCGCCAAATCCTGGTGCCGGACTGGGTGAACTATCGGGAGCCTGTGGTGCAAGTACGGAGAGTCCCACCAAGGAGGGAGAGAACGTTGGATTGTGCTATAGGCGTCTTTTCTCATACATGCAGGTGCATTTCAGTGATGAATAGATTGCCTACGTGTCTGTTTGTTATTGGCCAGTGGGAAAATATTTTTCACACCCATCCAACCCCAATCTTTTCTCTTTCATCTTCTAAAAGAGGCTCATCAGTTTCTTCCAAAGTACTCAAGACCCTGGAAGGACCCCCATCTTCAACTGAAAGTGAACCCTAGAAAAAAGTACCAACCCCATTAGCAACTGGTGATTGAAGGCAGTTAGACCACAAGCTACCGATGTCCTGAGTGACACCGACGTGAACAGTGATGCTGGCATCCAACGACCCTATCTGTGACAGCGTCGAAACGCTCTTTGCCAGCGCACTTGAGGCCTTCAAACCCGTAAGATCTACCCCCGCCCCCTTTGTCCCTTTTCGACCCACCACCCAAACCCACAACTAGATCCAGCCCCTTATCCACTTTAATCATGAGATCACTCGCATACTCCATAACTCCCGTCAATTGAGCTTTGACAGTCCACAAGACCCCTCCACTTCTCCCAATGTCACCTGATAGCCTTTGTCTCGTACAAGTGTCTTACTCTTTCCTTTTGTTGAGGAGCTATTTTCAGATGGACTATCCACTAGTGACCTTAACACCAAAGCGTACGAAGCACCTTTGACCGAGGAAGGCCTTCCCACTATCTTTCCATCAACAAACTCCCTCTGTTTGCATGCTTCAGAATAGCGGCTTTGGACCCAGTAACGCTTCGAATGGACTGCAAAAATCCTTTCCATCCAATGTCATTTGCGCCTTCAGGAACCACCAACAAACCTTTCCTCCTTCCATTCTAGAATTATGAGAGTTGCTAAAAGCTGCCCTTGTGTTAATATGATGTTGAATGATGAGATCTCCATTACCCATCCTTAGCTCTCTGAAGAATCCTTCATGACAGTTGAGTTCTAAACAATCCTCTATCCCCTTAGCCACCCATGAAGCTGCTGTCCCACCTAAACACATGAACTTAGCCATCCTTTTACTAAGTTCAAAGATGCGAAAGCTATTTCCTCCTTCTTTCGTAAAAAAAAAAGTTTTTTATTCCACCTTCAACCACCTCTCACCTTCCATCTGAGACAAATCCACGTCGTGCGTCGTCATCTCCCGATCCCAAGTCACAAGATCATCTCCCAAGATAATCTCGCTTCGTCATCTCAAGGATTATACAAAAATAAAAAGTAGATCAGAAACACCAGGTCTGCGCTAATGAAATGAAAACAAAAATCCCGATCGTCGGAAGGGGACTGATATTAGAGGGCCCTCAAAGGAGTCGCCAGAGCTTGTCGGTCTTGTCTATGGCAGTGGCGGAGGCACAACTTCGATGGTCAATGTCACCTTCGAGAAAGATAGAGAGAATCTTGCGAAAATCAAGGTCGCCAGAGCCAAGACCTACGCTGGACAACCCTTAGCGAAGTGGCCGGGGCCGTCGGCCTTGTCTGTGCCGGTGGTGAGGTGTCACTCATTGGTCTAGAGTGGATGAAGGGTGGCGTCGGGTTTTCTCTCTTTGGATTTGGATTTGGGACTAAACCTTTTGTTTTAGTAAAAACCAAAATACATGTATTTTCTATTAGCTTTTGAGAGCTAAGAGGATTATTTCATTTTTTTGTTTTGGGGGAGGGGGGGGGGGGGGGGGCATGGCATGAGACCTTTTTTTACCAATTCTTTGGTTTTAAAATCTCATTGAACATAATGTTAATGCATTGGCCGCTCTTCCACACATGCTTTATGCATACACCCTTTTTATTCCATACTCCTTTATTTTTTATTTTATTTTTTTCAATCAAAGAAAGATGCATTGAGTACACAAAACCTGTCCATCGTGGCCTTTTAGCTCTTCCAAAAGCTGAGTTGTTTGTTTGTCCCATACTAAAACAGACAGGTCATCAGATCCTGATACCACCTTACCTCGATCCGAACTAATTGCACGGACGGTTCTACAAATGAGCCAAAAAAGAAAGTTAATCCATGGTGAGTCAAACAGCAATAGGGAGGCAAGGGGAGTAGGAAAGATTGGCTTCAATCAAAGGGGGGAAAGAAAACCTTGTATGTCCTTTCAAAGTTGCCCGAAGTTCAGAACCGCGAAGACTAGGATCCCAGATCTTAACCTGCATGATTGTAGAAAATGAATACCCATAACATCTTTAAGACCTGCATGACATTTTATAAAAAGCCTCTCAAGCAAGTTAGAAGATAAAAGCCAAAAATTCAAACTTACAGAGCAGTCTGTACTTCCACTGATAAAGAAACCTGCATCTTCACGGTCACCCACCAGATCCCACACCTCTCTTCTTGACACGCAATGTAGAGCAGTAACAGCACCGCTATGACCCCTAAGTATGCGAACATTGGTTTGAATTTTCTTATGCCCTCCAGCCAATAGATCTTGTTTGCGAGGAGTCCCATTCTCATTTGTGTCTAAGATTGGAAGACAATAAACCATGTGGTTGTAGTAAGATTACCTTAACAGAAAAACTAATGATGCATGCATGCAACGATGACAAGAGTACCTGCATTGCCAGCATCAGAAGCCCATCTACGAACGCGACTAAAAGAGTTTGTTCTGGATGCTGTGTCTCTGCTGAACATGCTCTGAACCCAGCTCCTTCCAACACCAGAAGCCTCAGCAGGTGGCTGATTCTCATCTGTTTCCTCTTTTGAACGTGGGGATGGTAATCCGAGAGACGACATGGATTGGGATTTTGTAGAAGTGATTCCCCAGTATGCGATACGTAGTTGCTGGGTATGTGACAGGAATCCTCTAAGTTTAATCTGTGACAAAGAGGTAAAGTATGGTTTCAGCAAAGGAAATTATAAAGAGAAAATCGAATCAAATGGAATGGCAAAAAAATCATAACAAAAATTGAACAAGAAAAAAGTGGCCAAAAAACATTAACCTAGTAGCTTGACACAAAACATCCAATGAGTCAAAAAGGCATGAGCAAAATTAACCTAAATCCATATCAATTTTCTTTGTCGACTATCAAACCCAAGAGCTGATGAACAATAATCATTAAGACAGGCAATAAATCGAATTTCAACAAAGGGAAGCATCATCAAACAATGGATTGACGAAAAGGAGGGCCAAAGGATAGTAGAATGTCCAAGACCATTTAGCTGAAGTTGCGTGCCTTCCGTGAATGTCTCTTGTAGAATTATAGAGAGATTTATGTTTAAGGATCTGTTAGCAATATTAGGGGCTAATATCTAGGAGATTTACAGCTAACAGATCAGTTTTTCTTATCCCATGATTTTAGGAGATTTGGTAGTCTGTTACCAAATCTGTAGATATAAGTTTCCTGTTTTATAGCTTTCAGTTTTAGGTAGTTCTGATTTCCTTTCTAGATTAGCTGTAAATATCCCTAAAATAGATAAGCATTATCATCTATAAAAAGAGGGGCCTGTAACCTTATTTTCAATATAGTGGAATCTTACTCTTTCCTTCCACAAACAAGATGGTATCAGAGCAATCTCTGAACCCTAATTCCCTCATATGACCAAATACGGGAAACGTGATTCAAGAGCTACCGTTTCCCAAATCACCTCCAATCAGGAAGCCATGGCTTCCAACAATCATAGTAACCTCATGTCCATTACAGGACACAAACTGAATGGGAACAACTATCTCCAATGGTCCCATTCCGTAATGATGTTCATATGCGGAAAGGGCAAAGATGATTATCTCACCGGAGATGCTGCCAAACCAAACAAGACGGATGAAAAATTCAAAGTCTGGAATGCCGAGAATAATATGGTCATGTCATGGCTCATTAATTCCATGACAAATGACATTGGAGAAAACTTTCTTCTCTATGGAATAGCAAAGTAGATTTGGGATGCTGCCAAGGAAATATATTCTAACAATGAGAATACATCGGAATTATTCGAGGTGGAAAGTGTTCTTCATGATTTCCGCCAAGGAGAATTAACAGTGACTCAATACTTCAACACTCTCAATCGGTATTGGCAACAGCTAGACTTATTCGAGGAGCACAATTGGAGCTGTCCGAATGATGGAATCAGGTATAGACAAATAATTGAACGGAAAAGAATATACAAATTTTTGATTGGATTAAATAAGAACCTTGATGAAGTACGAGGAAGAATTTTAGGATCCAAACCACTACCAAATATCCGAGAAGCTTTTTCAGAAGTTCGGAGAGAGGAAAGTCGAAAGAAGATCATGATGGGATCTCAAGATTCTGTGACAAATCCTGAGAGTTCAGCACTTGTGGTGAGAGGGAATCCATCCAACAACAACAACGATCACAGACCAAAGAAAGGGCGACCATGGTGTGATCATTGTCGACGTCCTGGTCACACCAAGGACAACTGCTGGAAGATTCATGGCAAACCAGCAGATTGGAGGCCTTCCCGGTTTGCCAATGACAAAGAAGGACGAGGCAACCTTGCTTCCATGGATGAACAACCTCCACCCGAACCAACTCCCTTCAGCAAGGAACAGATAGAGATCTTGCAGAAAATGTTCAGCCAATCCTTGCCTGCACCAACTCCCACTGTAGTTGGTACCGGATCCCTGGCACAAAAAGGTAATTTTTTAAGTGCTCTAAATGCTAACAAGGAGAGACTCAGTCCATGGATTATAGACTCAGGAGCTTCTGATCATATGACTGGAGATGAGAAGCTATTTTCAACTTACACCCCATGCTATAAAAATTTAACTGTGCGAATAGCTGATGGTTCACTCTCAAAGGTGGCTGGTACAGGCTCGGTTCAAATTTCAGAGAACATCACTCTTGATTCCGTTCTACTTGTACCAAAATTAAATTGCAATTTACTGTCCGTTAGTAAACTCACTGGGGATCTCAACTGTGTTACTAAATTTGGCTCAAATCTGTGTGTATTTCAGGTCTTGGACTCGGGGAAGACGATTGGCAGTGCTAAGATGTGTTCGGGGCTCTATCTTCTAGAGGTTAATGATCCTCCTCAAGGAGCAATTCATCAATCAGATTGTTCAGTGTCCAGTAGTCCTGTTTCTTTGTCTGTGAGTCAGTCTAATAATGATAGTGCAATTATGTTATGGCACTATAGGTTAGGTCATCCAAATTTCTTGTATCTTGAGAAGTTGTTTCCTTCATTATTCCATGGTAAAAATCCAAATGAATTTCAATGTGAGATCTGTCAATTCTCTAAACATATTCGCAATTCTTATCCTAACAGATCCTACAAAGCATCTCAACCATTTTCCATGATTCATAGTGATATATGGGGCCCTTCTAGGATAAAAAATGTTACTAGTTCTCGCTGGTTCATTTCATTTATTGATGATCACACTAGACTCACATGGGTTTTCCTCATGAAAGAAAAATCTGAGGCAAACCAGATCTTCAAAACCTTCAATACCATGATCCAAACACAATTCCAAGCAAAAATTCAAATTCTGAAAACTGACAATGCCAAAGAGTATTTCAATTCCAGCCTTAATGATTATCTCATGAGTCATGGTATTGTCACCAAAGTTCCTGTGTTAACACTCCTCAGCAAAATGGTATTGCCGAAAGAAAAAACCGGCATCTTCTTGATGTGGCTCGGTCTCTTATGTTCTCTACCTATGTACCAAAATATTTCTGGGGTGAAGCCATCCTTACTACTGCATACCTCATAAATAGGATGCCATCTCGGATTCTTAACTTCCAGATTCCCTGTCAAATTCTCCTTCAGTCCTTTCCCACTACTCGTCTCATCTCCACCATCCCATTCAAAGTTTTCGGGTGTTCAGCTTTTGTCCATGTCCATCAACAACACCGGAACAAACTTGATCCTAGAGCTCATAAATGTATTTTCCTTGGGTACTCTCCAACTCAAAAAGGATATAAATGCTACTCACCGGTCACTAAACAATTCTATCACTCCATGGATGTCACCTTCTTTGAGCAACAACCTTATTTCCCCAAATCTGATATTCAAGGGGAGACTAATTTTATCCTTGAATATCAGCTTTGGGATATTGAAGAATCACCTCATGTCTCTCATAATTCTGACCAAACTTGCCCATCAATAAATCATGAATCACTTCCTCCTCAAAATCTCTCCCTTGAGTCTTCTTACTTCCTAGAACCTCCTACTCAAGATCAAGCCAACAATCCACCTCAAAATCTGGACACACCTCAAAATCTAGACACTATTCAATCAACAAAGAGTGATGAATTGATTACCTACTCAAGGAGGAGAAAGAACCAAAAGGAGAAGGAACAACAAGCATCTCTTGAGCAAACCCAAGAGTCTGACTCAAGTCCTAGACCAAGTGAAGATCCACCAGGTAACACTAATCCTGAAACTAATGATGACAATGGCCTTCCTATTGCTGTGAGAAAAGGGGTAAGATCATGCACAAAACATCCGATATACACATTTGTGTCATATGAAGGATTGTCACCGAAGTTCAAAGCTTTTGTTGCCAACCTCGACAACATCCAAGTTCCTAATAATATACAAGAAGCTCTCGGCTCACCAGAATGGAAATCAGCAGTGTATGAAGAAATTCATGCACTAGAGAAAAATGGAACTTGGGAAATCTCTGACTTACCAACCGGGAAACGCCCAGTAGGCTGCAAATGGATCTTCACAGTAAAATATAATGAAGATGGGAGTGTTAATCGGTTCAAGGCACGGCTGGTTGCAAAGGGATTCACCCAATCATATGGAATCGATTATGAGGAGACATTTGCTCCTGTAGCCAAGTTAAACACAGTTCGGGTTTTATTATCCTTGGCTGCAAACCTTGACTGGCCTCTCCACCAACTAGATGTCAAGAATGCCTTTCTAAATGGGGACCTAACTGGAGAAGTGTACATGGAAATTCCCCCGGATTTGAGACACAAACTACATGCAACAAGGTTTGTAAACTTAGGAGATCTCTATATGGGCTCAAGCAATCTCCAAGAGCTTGGTTTGAAAGATTCACAAAGGTAGTGAAGAAGCATGGCTACTCTCAATGTCAGACGAACCATACACTATTTGTTAAACACTCTTCTGCAGGAAAACTTGCTGTCCTCATAGTGTATGTGGATGACATAATCCTAACAGGAGACTATGAAGAGGAAATCTACACCATCAAAAGTTTACTAGCTGCAGAATTTGAAATCAAGGACCTTGGGAATCTTAAATATTTCCTAGGTATGGAGATTGCAAGGTCAAGAAAGGGAATCTCTGTCTCACAGAGAAAATATATCCTAGATCTCTTAAAAGAGACTGGAATGCTCGGGTGTAAGCCGGTAGATACTCCTATGGATCCAACTATCAAACTAGGAGCTAAGGAAAATTGTGCACCCGTGGACAAAGGAAGATACCAAAGATTAGTAGGTAAACTAATATACCTATCTCACACACGACCAGACATTGGATTTGCTGTTAGCATGGTAAGTCAGTTCATGAACAATCCAAATGAAGAACACATGGAAGCTGTGTATAGAATCCTGAGATACCTGAAACTAACACCAGGTAGAGGATTATTTTTTGAGAAGAACCAAAGAAGAGATATTGAAGTGTTCAGTGATGCAGATTGGGCAGGATCAGTACAAGACCGAAGATCAACTTCAGGATATTGCACTTTTGTGTGGGGAAATTTGGTCACTTGGAGAAGTAAGAAGCAGTCAGTGGTGTCAAGAAGCAGTGCAGAAGCTGAATTCCGGGCAATGGCACACGGTATTTGTGAGGGAATTTGGTTAAAAAGGGTGCTAAAGGAATTAAAAATTTCAGATGAAGAACCTATGAAAATGTTCTGTGATAATCAATCAGCAATCAGCATTGCCAAAAATCCAGTTCATCATGATAGAACAAAACATGTGGAAATTGATCGACATTTTATAAAGGAGAAGATAGAGGAAGGAATAATCAAGATGTTGTACGTGCCTACATGTCTTCAGACAGCAGACATCCTTACCAAGGCTCTATCGAGAAAGGTGTTTGATGATCTGAGTTCCAAGCTGGGGTTAATTAATATTTACCGCCCAGCTTGAGGGGGAGTGTAGAATTATAGAGAGATTTAAGTGTAGAATTATAGAGAGATTTATGTTTAAGGATCTGTTAGCAATATTAGGGGCTAATATCTAGGAGATTTACAGCTAACAGATCAGTTTTTTCTTATCCCATGATTTTAGGAGATTTGGTAGTCTGTTACCAAATCTGTAGATATAAGTTTCCTGTTTTATAGCTTTCAGTTTTAGGTAGTTCTGATTTCCTTTCTAGATTAGCTGTAAATATCCCTAAAATAGATGAGCATTATCATCTATAAAAAGAGGGGCCTGTAACCTTATTTTCAATATAGTGGAATCTTACTCTTTCCTTCCACAAACAAGATCTCTATTACTTGGAAAAAGAACTAGCAAGTACCCAGTTGGAATCCAATCCAAACACGCATCAGAGCAGCTCTCTAGAAGACCACTGTTTGAATGTGCTTCAAAATGAAACAGATTTCAATGGCCTCACTTTGAAGCCCCATCAGAACACTGCTTCAAATGCCCAGCACTTTAAGAAATTTATTAGTTAAACTTTTTTTTTTCTTTTTGAATTTTGAACATTAGGGTTTCTCTATGAATATATCAGTGTAGTCACCAAGCATATAAAATCTCAATAAGTTGAGCCATGGCTTGTTAAGAAAAGGATCATTTTTTTCATGGTTAGCTCTCTATCATTTCGGGTGGATTTTCATAAGGTGGTGAAACAATTTATCTCTCTGTGTATCTCTTTGGTAGATTTTCACAGACAAATGAGCTACTTTTTCCAAGTATTGTCTAATGTCTCTTTCTTGATCACCATAAGATTTGGTATTGAAACTTAGGTTTCAATGGCTCCTCACTGTTGCCATGTGCTAGACATTAAAAGGGTAGTCCTCAAGCGTAATATTTGACATGCTATAATGGATGACTTAGACAAGTAGAAACAATTCCATCAGTGTCTAAGTGCTACAAATCTAAGGGATGTGACGATGGGCATCATGGCTAAAAGTATAATACACCAAGCAATGAAGAAGGGGGGATCAAGTGAAGAAGTTTCTTTTCTGCATCAAACTCAAAGGAATTACAAATTCCAACGAGATTATGGCATTGAGGTCGATATTACAATATTTGAATGAAAATGCATCCGAATGAGTTTTTAGATGGCGTAATGTCCAAGAGAATGGACATATTGAGAGTAAGGATCAGTCACCGAAGACTGAGGAGGAGAATGATTATGAGTAAGGTACCCTATGCCTCAGCTATTAGCTCTCAGATGTATGCTATCGTCTGTAGGAGACCAAACATTGCCCATGCAATGGTAGTTGTGAGTAGATACATGAGCAATCCAGGAAGTAGCACTTGGAGGCAGTAAAGTGAATTTTGAGGTACTTGAGGGGTTCTTCAAATATGTGTCTTTGCTTTACTGCGACTGGTCTAAAACTGCAGGGTTATGTTGATGCTGATTTAGTTGGTGATACTAACAACCAGAAGGGTACTACAAGTTTTGTATAGACTTTGGGTGGTACTGTTGTGTCTTGGTGTTCAAACTGCAAAAGACTACTTCTCTATCTACCACAGAAGCCTAGTATGTTTCTGTATCTGAAGCCTAGTATGTTTCTGTATCTGAAGCCTCAAATTATGATTTGATTACAAAGTTTCTAGGAGGACTTGGGTAAGAAGAATGAGAAGGGTGCTCTACTTATAACAAAAATAAAAAATAAAAAAATGAGAAGGGTGCTCTCTATAGTGACAGTCAGAATGCCATATTCCTTGTCAAGAACCTAGCGTTTCATTCCAAGACCAAACATCTTCAAATTAGATATCATTTTATTCTATCTCTTCTTGATGATGGCCAGTTGATACTTGATAAGATTTGTGAAAGCAAGAACCCTACAATTGTGTTGACTAAAGGGTGTTACACTTGAGAAACTGAAGTTGTATGCAAATTCAAAAGGCCCTGTTTGGATAGTGAAAGTGTTTAATCTCATCTCATCTCATTATTACAATTTTTTCAAATTTTCATACAAAATATAATAAACAATTCAACTTTTTCAAATCTCAAAACAACAATAATATTAAAAAATAATATTCTAACAATATTTTATTTAACTTTCATCTAAAACCATCTCATCTCACTATCCAAACCGTACCTTAGTCTTCTAGCCCGAGGAGAGCTATGATTTGCAGGGATGGAGATTTTAGTTTTGGAGGCAGGTGGTTGATACTTGTGAATGTTCCAATCTCCAAGGGGGAGAATTGTTGGGCTTCTTTGTGTGGAACCTTGTTCTGTTTATGTACGGCCCAATTTGATGATCCGACCCGACAAGGATGAATTGCAATTTTTGGTGAATTTTCAATGAGGTTTGGACTTATCCAAGCCAAAGTGATCTGCTAATTAGGGTTTACTATATATTAATGGTGGCAATATGTGATACGACCCATTAACCCAACACGAACATGATACGAAATTAGCGGATTTGAGTTTGATGTTAACGGATCAGTTTAGACCCATTAAATTTTTTACTCAAAATTACAATTATATCCTTTTTAACCTAAAAACAAAAATAGTTTAATCCTATTTCGTATTTCCTAACTCTCTCTCTCTCTCTCTCTTAGTTTTCAGTTGGAGTCAGTTCTCATGAGTCACGACTGCCTCCCACACTTCTTATGGATTGTAATTTTGGTGTTTTTATTATTTGTATTGTAATTTTAGACTTACGTAGTTATTTTTATATTTTTGGAAGATATTATGATTTTTAATTTTATGTGAAATTATATTAATCAGGTCAAATAGATTATTTGGGTAAATTCAACTCATTTACATAAATGGTTTGAAACTAGTCGAAACTGGTCGTTTCGTGTCAATATATTTTTAATTAATTCATAACGGGTCAAAATGGGTCGTGTCGTGTCGTGTCAACCTGTTATTTTTATGGGTCGTGTTAGGGTTTAGAAATCTGACCCGTTAAGCTTAACGAGTCGTGTTCAGGTTGATCCATATTGTATAATATACACGACTTGACACGACACGAACATGACCCGTTAACACAATTTACAACCCCTACAATATATTGTATTATACCATGTACGGTCACCATATTGCCACGCATTGTATCTATGATTTTCATCTAGGTAAAATCATTTGTAGTTGCATGGACGTAGGCACGTTGCCCAACGACATAAAACCTTGTGTCGTGTGTAATCGATTTCACCCTTTTTGCTTTAGTTTTTCACTTATCGTTCCTAACAAACTTGACGCTCTTCAACAAATAAAAGTAATCATTTATCACATTCGTACCAAAGTTTCCTGCAATTTCCTTCTTAATGTAGACTACCAAATAATTTGCAATTTCCTAACAATTTTTGTAATTTAAAAGGCTCGCATAGTTTATTTTATTTCGAAGCTTTGTCTTAACCATGTATATAGTTTAAATTTTTTTACGCACTCATATTGTAGAATCTAAAAAAAGTTTTTTTTAGAACATTTTTTTACTTATAAAAAAAAATTTCAAAATAAAAAGTGTAGAAAGTTACTCATGAACAATTCACAACATGACATGCAAAACTAATGTAGCCAATTGCATATTGGAATAAACAAAATAAAAATTTTAAGTTTACATGAATCACTGGACATGTACATGATTTGTAGGTAAGATAGCATACTTGGAATTGGAAAAAATTAACAGTTCCATTTACCGTAAAGATCCCCTATCCCTTTTATAATAGATTAGAAGTGTGAATCATTTTTTACTACTTCTATTGAAAAGAAACAAGTCTTACAAACTCTATTTTTTATTTTTTTTTTATAAGAATAAAGTTCTATTGATTGTAAAGAGGCATAGCCCTAGCCCAAGTACACGGGAAGGGTGCATGGATTACACCTAGCATCATCTATGAACTAGAAATGGATACAAGAAAATTGTGAAAACTAGACCCATTGCAATCAATGAGTGAATCCAAGAAAAAAGAGTGTTGAAGATGAATCATTTCAGCTCATCCAAGGACAATTGAAGCAGATTATGCTTCTCCTAAAGAGATGTGTGGCTTCATATTAACTGCTTAGAAGAAGAATAATTCCGGCAATTAAAACCCAAAACTAAGGCCTGGTTTGCTTTCAAGACTAAAACTCAAAACTTTGAAAACCTCTCATCTCATCATTACAACTTTTCCAAATTCTCACACAAAATAAAATAAACAATTCTAACTTTTTCAAATCCCAAACAAAAATAATATTATAATAATATTTTATTCAACTTTTTAACTTTAATCTCAACTCATCTCATCTCTGAAAACAAACGATGCCTTACTCTTTCTTTTTCCTTTTTTTTCTTTTGTTTCACTGAAATTTTTCAGAATCTTTGGGGGCCAAGCCCCTCGAGATTCATCCCTGCCTCATTGTTTTCTTACTAGGTGGAACTGGGTGTTATAATGATGTCAAGGGGCTCCAAAGGAAATCTTGACTAGTCTAAGTCCGAGTATGGCTTGGACTTCCCTTCAATACAAGAGACGATCTAATAATAGCATGTGGAGTTGGGCAGTCAAGCAATGTGGGCCTTGACCAGGATGTTAAAATTGGAGTGGGGGAGATTGTAACGCCACACTAAGTTGCACACATGGTATTATTGGTGGGTAATCTATGACAAAGAAGAATTGAGTATGAAGAAGATATATTCAGTGCCAAGTTTCATATTGGTTCCTTACTAGATTTTTTTTTTTATAAGTAAACGATTATAATATATTAATATGAATAGGCATAGCCCAAGTACCCAGGGGGTATACAAGAGATAACACCTATTTAGGAAGAGGAAATAGAAATAAGAAAGTCATGAAAATCAAGGCCATTGAAATCTACAGCTTTGGCCCAAGAAAACAAAGTTCTAACAAAAAACAATCTAATCTCCTCCAATGAACGCTCCCTATCTTTGAACGTCCGGTCATTTTGTTCCTGCCAAATGCACCAAAGAATACAGATAGGAATCATCTTCCACATAACTGAGATTTGTGGAATACCACCCAAGTTCGACCACTATTGCAGGCATAACCCAGGCTAGCTCTACTCGTCAGAATACGTTGACCCATAACGCTCTAGCAATCTCACAATGTAGTAAAAGATGGTCCATAGTCTCATCACTTTGTTTACACATACAATACCATTCCACCACTATCACCCCGTGTTTCCGTAAATTATCCATTGTCAGAATCTTTCCCTCATGCAAAAAATGCCGCCCTAGGAGGGGCCTTATTTCTCCAAATTCTTCTTCATGGAAAGTGATTATTCTGTAGTTGTGTGAGGGCCTTATAGAAAGAACGAACTAAAAATATACCTTTTCTGGCAGATATCCACCACAAAGTATCAGCACCTTGGATGCGGTCACATGGAGTATAAGAGTCGGAAGAAATCTACAAAATTACTGACTTCCCAATCTTGAGCCACCCTAGTGAAGCTCACATTCCACTAGAATAAATCACCATCCATCTCCATGAGGTCCGCCGCTGAAGCTTCCTTCTCACGTGCAAGTATGAACACTATAGGGAATGAGTCCTTGAAAGCACTATCTCCACACCATATGTCGTGCCAGAATTTAGTACTTGAACCATCTCCCATCACAATTTTGATATGAGGAGCAAACACTCCCTACCCTTGTCTAATGCGCTTCCATACTCCCACGCCATAAACCTCACGTACCTCCCTAGAGCACCATCCCCCCCCCCCCCCCCCCCCCCCCCCACAAAAAAAAAAAAAAAAAAAAAAAAAAAAAAAAAAAAAAAACAACAAACCTCCATATTTATAATCAATCACCAACTTCCATAAAGTTTCATGTTCCGTATTGTAACGCCAAAACCATTTCCCTAGTAAAGCCTGGTTGAACACCCTTAGATTTCTAATTCCCAAGCCATCGGAAGAGATTGGGGAGCATATCTTGTCTCACTTGATCAAATGAAATTTAAATTCATCCCCATGTCCACCCCAAAGGAAATCACGATGCAATTTCTCAATACGTGCCGCCACACTCGCTGGAATTGGAAAACAAGAATAAGCAATAAGTAGGTAGATTGGAAAGAGTTTTTTATTAGAGTAATCCTACCACCTTTCGACAAATAAAATCTCTTCCAATTTGTCAATCTTCGTTCAATCTTTTCCATTACTACATCTCAAAGGAAGGCCTAGATAATTCATAGGGAGAGAGGAAACCCTACAACCAAGAGTGTTAGCCAACAGCCGGATGTAACGAACGTTACCAACTAGAACCAACTTTGACTTGGATAAATTCACTTTCAACCCGGACACAACCTCAAAGCAAAGTAAAAGTGCCATTCGTGCCTGATTCTAGTTTAGATTTGCCTCACAAAAAATTAGGGTGTCATCTGCAAACAACAAATGAGAAATGTGAAGAGTACCTGATGTATGTCACCAACCGAAAAACCAGCCAAGAACCCACTGTTAAGCATCGTTGAAATCATTCTGCTACATGCCTCCATGAATATGACAAAGAGGAGTGGGGACACGGGATCCCCTTGCTGTAGACCTCGGGAGCTATTAAAAAAACCAACTAGGTTGTCATTCACCAAAATTGAGAACTGAGCCATTGATATGCACCACCTAATCCAAGAGCACCACCTCACCCCAAAACCACACCTCCCAAGCAAATGCAACAAAAAATTCTAGTGATCATAGGCCTTCTCCATATCCAATTTGCACAAGAGACCCAGATTGCCCGATTTTAGCCTACTATCTAGGCATTCATTGGCGATGAGTACTGAGTCCAAAATCTGTCTTCCCCTAACAAATGCATTTTGGAATTTTCTAATGATCCGCCCCAAATTCCTCCCAGACGATTTGCAAGCACCTTGGAAATGATCTTATACAGTCCATTCACAAGGCTAATGGACCGATAATCCTTAACCTTCGATGCCCTAGCCTTCTTGGGAATAATTGCAATAAAAGTGATGTTGAGACTTTTCTCAAATTTCCCGTCTGAAAAAAATTCATGAAATACCTTTATTAAATCCTCCTTCACCACTTCCTAGTAAGATTGGAAGAAACCCATTGAAAATCCATCTAGCCCCGGTGCTTTTTCTTTGACAATCTTTCTCACCAATTCATGAACCTCAGCCTCCTCAAACGGCCTCTCCAACCCAGTGACATTTTGCTGCTTAATGGGCTCAAATGCTAGCCCATCAATCTTTGGCCTCCACCCCACTGGCTCGATAAGCAACTGCTCAAAATAACCAACATGTTCTTGGATCACAGGGACCTCCGTGCAAACAGATTCGTCAATATTCATCACCTCAATGGCATTAGTTAGCATATGGGAATTTTCCACTATGAAAAAACTTCGTGCTACGATCACCTTCTTTCAACCACAAGGCTCGAGATTTTTGCCGCCAAGAGATCTCCTCCGATAGGGTAGCCCTCTCTAATTCTGAAACTAGTTCTGTCCTCCGACCAAGTTCCTCTGAAGAGATGGCCCTTCCCTCTGTGCCTTCTCTATCTCATGAAGCTCCTCCAATAGTGACTTCTTGCGGTTGCTTATATATCCAAAAGACTGCACGTTCCAAAACTTTAAATCTTTTTTTAAAGCTTTCAATTTACCTGCACATTAAAGCTTTGAAGCTTTAAATCTTGCGGTTACCTGCACGTTCCTTACTAGATGAAAATGGGTTTTATATTGATTTTAAGGAACTTCAATAATAACCTTATAAGTTCCTTTGGATGATAAGTTCGAATATGGTTGGGTTTTCCTTGTGTCATTACAATAACAATATCTAGTAACCACAAAATACCTCATCACATATATAGATAAGCTAAGAAAAAAGGGGATCAATATGCCACCATGAATCAGAAACGTAAAAGCTGAAAACAATCAAGCAGTCCAAAAGGGGAAAAGAGAAAGTTCACTTACAAACTGCTTGTATCCAACGCTGTTTTTATCTGCTATTGTTTCAAGCATATACCATGCATCATTATCAGGAAGTCCCAACCCAACCTTCATGAAGAAATAAAACAGAATCGGAGCTCAAAAGAATGAAAAAATGTGTAACTTAAAATGTGGTCAGGGAAGGGAAAAGTGGTCAAATGGAAAAAATATGTAAATAAAAAAAGACCACACATACCATGTGTGATGCCATCGCAATCAGCTGTGCAGTGACCAGAGATGCGTAATTTGCCGAACTGAAATAAAATAAAATAAAATAAATATTGAGGAATTATTTCTTTTTTGACAAGTAGTCGAAGAATTTATTGAAAAACATGAGCCCAAGTACACATGTAGCATACAAGAGGAACACCTAGTTAGAAAAAGGAAAAGAGGCACAATAAATCATGGAAACTCAGCCTATTACAATCTACAATAGCTACCCAAAGGAACAAATTATTAAAAAAGATAAATTATTAACCTCCTCCAACATCCGCTTGTGATCCTCAAAATGTCTTATCTTTCCCTTCCCCCTAAATGCACCACACCATGCAAATCGTGACCATGTTCCACACTGCTACAATATGTGGGTTGTTCAGTACCAATATGTCCCAATGATATGATGTTTCCTTAAGTTGTCCATAGCGAGAATTTTACCTAAAAAGGTTGTCTAGTAAAAGAAAAAACTACTCTCAAAGGCACCTTGGTGCACCAAATATTTCTCCATGGGAATCAGTTACTATTATGGCTGATCTTTCTATAAGGTCGTTATGGCTCATAATAGTAACTGATTCCCAAGGAGAAATAACTGATTCCCAAGGAGAAATATTTCTCCTTGGCAGTTGCCCAAGCATCTTATCTGCACCTTCAAACATAATCTTGTAGAGTACAAGAGGTTGAAGAACACTATGAAGGCATCAGCCTCCAAGTGTCATCAGCAGCTCTGAAAAATTTAACATTCCACTAAGGCGTCTCAATAAAATTTCATTAATCAGCCAGTGAAACCTCACTCTGAGAAAGCTTCCTCGAGGTTCTACCACCACACCATAAATCATGCCAAAACATAGTCTTAGAGTAGTCACCTACCTAATATTCTTCAATAACCTCACCCCATATCGCTCATTTACCTTATTAGAGCACCGCATTCCCCAAGTATGGCCAAAGTTAGAATCCACTACGGCTTTCCACAAGGTCTTCCTTTCATTTTAGCACCATCAGAACCATTTCCCAAGAAAGGCATGCTGAACAAAAGCAAGTTTCGAACTCCCAAACCACCTCTAAAATTACCCCAATTATGCCAGTTTCGAACTCCCAAACCACCTCTAAAAGTAAAATTTGAACTCTTGTTTACTAGGTAAATTATGCCAATTTAATAGGTAAAATTTGAACTCTTCACCTACCCACTCAATAAAGTTAAGCAAACCAAATTTACCTGCTTCCACTAAAAAGCCAGAGAAAAACCTCCAGCAACTACAGCTGATAACATTTAGTTGAGTCATATTTACTTGCTTCTATTTAATGAAACCCCGCCCAAATGTGGGTTCAATTGGATGTGCAGATAGGAAACAGATGCATGGCATAATTGTGCATTGATGCGTACAATTGCAAAAGAAAGAAATATATTTTTAATAAAATGTATACCCCAAATAATGAAAGCAACTAAGACAACTTCAGAAGAGTATACCTAATTGTAAAAACAATAAAACAATAGAAAACCAAAACAAAAACAATGACAAAAGTCTCACTTGCTTGAAGAGCGCTCCATTAGATAGTCGAAGTATCCTTCCCAGAATCTGTGAAGATCATAAAGAATGTGTGAAAGTTCCAAATCTAAATTATTTCACAGCTCAAAGAAAATAACATCCATTTTATGCGAGCAAAACTGATTCAACTTTTTTTAGAACAATGAAGAATCCTAATGATAAAAGAATCCCAAATCTTGCAAATTAGAGGAATAAATATTGGGTGGCAAAGAGAACTGAACACTCTCTTGTTTTCCTAGACAAGTTTAACAGCCCAATTCAGGAAGAAGTAAACACGAGTACTTCTATAAACAATACATTGCCCCCACAGCCTTTCCTAATACCTGAATACATGGAATCTAATTAAGGTATACTAAGAACATCTCAGAATATCTGTGAATAATAGTGAAGTAGTTTGTGAAGAGTAGTGAAATGGTTAGTGAATAGTAGTGAAATAGTCTAAGAATATCTGAGAGTGAAATAGTCTGAAATCTGACAGAAATTTAGGTCATTTGTGATTTCTCTAGTTTTTCAAAATTTCTCAAAATTTTTCAGACAGATTTTTCCAAATCAAACCAAACATCTTCAAATCTAAAAAAAATGCAACATTCCAAGTTTTCAACTTCTCATCCAATCATTACCCAAACACAAAAATCAAAACAAAAACTACTCTTAAAAAATTGTATTCAAACACTTTTCAAAACATATTTGAAAAAAAATTATTCAAATTTCTCTCCTTTCACAAAACCCAATAAACAATGATCTTAAATATTTCTCAAATCTACTGTAAATGTTTCTCAAAATCAAGCAAACCAAACATGGCCTTAATACTCAGAGTATCAACAACTAAAAAAGAATGAACAGAAGAAGACAGCGAGCTACTTAAATTAAAAACAAAGAATTCCACCATCATCTAATCAAACACAGGACAGATCCTTAACTGGGGATTGTATCTGCTAGAAGTTCTTATAGTTATTTGCAAAGCACAATCTTAACCCATTACAAAGGACGAAAAGGACAAAAAGCAAATGGATTCAAAGAAAAGGACTATAGCTAAAGCATACTAAATCGTTTCTGTTTAACATATTTAAGATTTATCAATAGTAAAAAGCAGTTAAGATAATGACACTAACATGACAAAAATGCTTCATCAGCAACAAGATACAATCACCGACTTAAAACAAATTACATATATCTTGTTTATTTTTTATATATGCCATTCAGGCTTTCACCATCGAACTTTCTTTATTGCTTTGCATCAATTGTCTTTCTGGTGTCCAGAACCTCCCAAATATCTCACTTTGATTTTCAGAATTTAAAAAATGAATCATCGGGCCCAGCCCATATATTTTTGAGGTACTATCATGCACTTTCCACTCATAATGTCTAAAGGTTCAAATTTTGAGGTAATATCATGCACTATGATTTTTTTCTTTTTAATTGGATACATGACACTGCAGTTATTGTTATCATTCAGTTATGATTATTATTTTCCTACTCATACAATACAGATAAAGCAAGACTACGAAATTTGAGACTCATTATCCTACAAAGCACAGAATAATGTGTTCAGTTCGTTTAACAAAAGCTCCTGAGCATGTACATCTGAGTTACCACAACTAAGAGTGACCATGATGTTTAAATAAGAGCAGAAAGCATCTAATAACAAATCAAGCTATTTTCACACCCATTTCCAGATGTAATATTGAAAATAAAGTAAAGGGTAAAATGTAATTATTTAGAGAAATCAATTGCACATGCCGTAACTCCTACTTGTGGAAAGGAAAAGGAGGTGAAATATGATATAAAAATCTTGTAAAATTATGACCTGCAACACATACCGCAACTCCTCCCAGATTGAGAGAGATATAAGATGGCGTTGGATGTAGTCTGAAACATTATTAGCATCTTTCTTATGCATTTCAGCAGAGACTTCAAGCGCATCTCTAATTGTAATTAAATCATTCCGAGATGTTGCACGGTTGATTGCCGTTTTGAGCTGAATAAACAAGTCAATTGTATTTAGAGAGAGAGTAATTGCAATTGCAAATATACAAATTCCATATAAAGTGCACTAAAGCAACTAGAGGTCTAGAAGAAAAGAAAAACATGCCAAAGATCAAAGCAATGCAAATGCACCTTTGGTCAGCTTCTGGAAATTAATTTCTTTTTGTAAGCCATAATTTATATAGAAAGAGCAAATTACTTTAAATGAATTTATTCAAACAAATTAACTTTAAAAAAAGGCAATTTTATTTATGCTGAAACATTGACATATTGATAACTAAGAATAAATATGTCATAAAACTAATGGAAAAAATTAAATGATGAAACCACTAAAAATCATGCAGTAAAACCAATGCAACAGGAGCTTTCTAACTTAAAACAAATTTAACAATTATGTTTACTACAATACTCAATCAATTTTTAGGAAACTTTGACTTAGAATATACATACTAATTCTTTCACTGCAATAAACTGTTCCTGAGTCAGTTGACAGTGCCACCCCTGAGAGCATAAATCCAGTGCAAAATCAGCTTAATGCCACAAAATAGAAGCAGGAGACGTACAGAAATAAAAAGCAATAATAATAAGCGTAAAAGTCTGCTAGAGCTACATACTGAGTGTATATGCTCTCTTATACATTCAACAAACCCACTACCACCAATTCCCTCTGCATCAGATTCAATCAGAGCTGCAAAAGGCCAAAAAATACTTATTGTTGTGGGAGCTTTTTAACCATTAGAGAAGGTTTTGAATTAGTGAGTGACAGTTGTAAAGAGTTCATCTAAAATGTTAATGAAAATCTTCAACTCAAATGGAGCATACCCAGAATTGTGCCATATTCAAAAGATGAAAGGGGATCATCAGTTGCCCCCAATTTCAGGAGACGCAGCCACAAACCCTATTTAAGAACAAAACCACAGTACTTGAAATAGAAGTTCAAAGGTTGACAACAAGGCTACTATAACAGTTTCAAAATCAGAACAGCATCAAAATCAACCAAACTACACTTAACTAAGAAGGAACCACCAAGCATTTCTCTTAAATTCTACAAGCATTGGCATTGAGATTAGTAAATTTGTTTTTATACTCATCCACAATTGGTTTCAATTAGATCACACACACAAGCCCATAAAGCACACACCTGCTTAAGACCAACTCGATGGTATCACAAGAGGTTAATCTCCTATGTACCTCACAACTTATCCATTATAAGTTGGTTGAGAGTCTACCCCACATTTCCTCCATATCAGCTGTTAAACTCTATAGTCAAGATTCAGCACTTCTTACAAATTACCCATCCAGCCAACAAGGGTCAAGGTCAGCAACAACCAGTCATAGCCATAAGTATTTTCAGCAGTTTTTGGGAACCCTTCCGAAAGACTGAAAAAAAAAAAATACTTGGACCCATTTATTTTCCATCGTCGAAGAATACATTTCTATCAAATCCAAGATCAAGCTGTTGAGGTGCTGACAATTTTATGCCCACGTATAAAGATTCAAAAACCTCATAAAATTGTATGTATTTATTATAATGTAATCAACAGTTTAAATATAATATCTCATGTACAGTAATAAGACCAAGCAATGTGATTAGAAGAGAGAACAGTAACCCTAAAAACCCCACATATAAACAGTTCAAACCTTAAATGCCAAATTCAGAAACTTTATTCACAATTTACTTGTATCCATCTCTAGTACCTACTTGTTATTAGGTGTTTTATATGTATAGATCCTGTGTACTTGGGCTACGCCTTCTTTACATTAATAAAATTTTAATTTTACCTATAAAAAATGTCAAATTCAAGAACTGGGTAACCAGATAAGTTAGATATTTTTTTTTTGATCGGTAATCAAGAAATTTTATTCATAATAATAGGCAAAGCCCAAGTACACAGGGAGTATACATGAGAAGTAACTAGAGTTTAAAACTAAAAGTAGAAAGTCATGGACATTTAGTCCGTTACAAACAATGGCCCCCACCCAAGAAAACAATGTTTTAAAGAAAAAAACTTTCAGCTCCTCCATTGTTCTCTCATGGTTTTTGAAGCTTCTATCATTTCGCTCCCACCAAATACACCAACACATACATATGGGGACCATTTTCCAGATTGCTGCAACTTGTGAATTTCCACGGAGGCCTCTCTAGCATGCTAGAAAATCCACCAATCTACAAGGCATGACCCGTGATAATCCAAGTCCTATATAAAACATCAGCCCACATGGTCCTGGCCACCTCGCAATGTAGAAACAGATGGTCAACTGATTCACAATCTTTCTTACACATGCAACACCAATCCAACACCATTATCTGACGTCTCATTTGGTTATTTGTGGTGAGAATTTTGCCCAATGCTGTTGTCCAAACAAAAAAAGTTGCTTTTGAATGAGCTTTTGTCAGCCAGATGCTTTTCCATGGGAATGTGGGCATGCTTGGGCTCGATAAAACTTTGTGAAATGATCTAACCATGAATTCACCTTTCTTGGAAGGGCTCCAAAACATCCTGTCCAAAGTACCCTCGGTCATATGTACAGAACACAGTGCCGCATAGAAGTTTGTGATAACCTCCATCTCCCAGTCTTTGGCTGCCCTAGTGAAGTCCACATTCCATTTAGGGGAGCCACTAGAAAAGGCCAAAAGATCTGCTATCACTGCATCCTTTACTCGTGCTAGCTCAAATATGGGTAGGGAGACCTTCTAGAGACATACACATTTTTTTTTTTCAATATCATGTTTAATTATCAAAAAAACAATATGTGTATGTCTCTAGAAGGTCTCCCAACCCGTCCTAATGTTTTTCCACAAACTCACCCCATATGAGCGGCGTACCTCATTCGAGCACCAACCATCCCATGCTTCCCCAACCTGCGCAACTATGACAAACTTCCACAGGGCACCCCTTTCTTGTTGGTACCGCCACAACCATTTACCCAATAGTGCTTGGTTGAATTTCGTCAAGTTACAAATCCCCAATCCACCCCCTTTTAATCAACATGAGCCTACCACCTTTTGATAAATAGAAACTCTTCCACGATGCCAACCTGTGCTCCACCTTTTCAATCACAACATTCCAAATCTACTCTAATTTGAAGGAAACACCCAAGGGTAAGCCAAGATACTGAAGAGGTAGAGAAGATACCTTACATCCCAAGAGAGAAGCTAGAGCTGGCGCTTCGGGAACATTCCTGTTAGACCTCCACGTCGAGTCGCCTCTAGAGATGCCGCACATGCCCTAGTCATGGTGGGAACAAACACCTTGGCTAGCCCACAACCATGCCTTGGCTCATGGGGTGATGTGTGCGGGGCGCCCACCATGCATGCATGCCTTGGCCCGAGCGCTAGCACACACGGGGCGCCCAGCATGTGGGCTAGCAAGGTTAGTCAGGACCAGCCTGCGCACGCAGCAATGCGCCGTGCGACCATGCGCGCGGCAACGCGCACGCCCCTGCGCGCAGCAAGGCGCACAAGCACAAGCCGCACGCTCATGCGCGCAGCCAAGCGCAGCTCTTGACCGCGCGCGCATGCGTGCGACAATACAGGCCGCAGTGCGCCGCGCGCGCCCACGAGTTATTGTGCACAGGCCCATGAGCTTGGCGATGGGCCACGCGGCCCTTGTGCACGCCCATGCGGCGCAAGGCCTTGCGCCACACTGCCAGTCCTCCCAATGCATGCGCGCGCACCTGCCTAGCCATGCAGCACTCCAGCGAGGTTAGTGGCATGCCTCACCCAGCGCACGGCTCCAGCCCGTGCCTTGCAGAGCAGGCCAGTGGCATGCCCACCAGGCATGCCATCCAGCACATGGCCCCAGCCCATGCCCTGCAGACTCAGCGCCTAGGCCACCAGCCTAGGGCATGCCATGCACCACCTTGGCTCACCATCAGCAAGCCATGCCGCACCACATGACCATGGACCAGCCCGAAGACCACCATGCTCCAACCTAGCCCATCATGGGCCATGCATGCCAAGGCTAGCCTTGGTCCATGACCACTATCTTGTTATTTCTTTTATTTAATTAATTTGATTTAATTATTTATTTTCAAGGGACCTATTGGGGGTTTCCACTTTGTATTGCTTATAAATAGGACATCTTTCATTTGCTTTAGAATCTTTTGGCAAAACTCCTAGAGGGAAGACTATTGTTTGAGAGATCACAAACTGGTGCCATTGCACTTGGTCTTTTTGGGTGAAATTCGTGAATCCCAAATAGAGAATCACACTTTGCAATTCTTTGAATAAGTGTGATTCATTTATCTTGTTATTTGCAACTTGGTGCAATTCGTGAATCCAAGTTGATTTTATCAATATATGAGGTTTATTCATTACTTGTGCAATTCGTGAATTAAGTCTTGAATTATTATTGTTTATGTTTTTATTCATTCAAGTTCATAAGTATTTGCTTGTGTTCTTGAGTGTTCTTCATTTTATTCTTGGTGTTCTTCATAAGTTGCTCTTCCAATCCATTCCTTTCATCAAAGTCGATCAACCCTTGTGTTAGTCAACTTTCCATAAATTGTTGGCTTCATCTTTGTTGCCCTAGCCGAACCCTACTTCCATTGGAATTTGAATTCAAATTTCGGCAACCTCTTGCCTAATTTGAATTGTCCTAGCCAAACACTCCACTTACCAAACTAGGTTCCTATAATCTAGGAACCCTAGTTGACCCAAACACTTCTCCATACTCGGCTAAACCTTTCCAAATTGAATCCCTAGATTTTAGGAACAACTTCCTAAAATCTCTCCCTAGCCTTGTTCGGCCAACCCTAGCCGACCACATACTTTCCCATCTTCCATACACTAAACCTAAACCTTAGCCGTCCATCACCCAACTTCCAAACCCTAAATTCCATCTTCCAAGAGGCGCCAACCCTAGCTCACTCTAGTGCCGTACGCCCTCATTCATTGAACCCCACACAACTCCTTGACCCTTACCACCACTCCATACACTCATCTTAGCCTAAACACCTAACCTCACCGTACCCAAGTGGTCATCTTGACCACAATTGTTCGAGAACCAAGCAAGAGAGGAACAAGGATTCGGTCATCACAAGGCCACTTTTGGCGAGGAGAACATAGTGTTTAGGGACTTGACCGAGGTCCCTAACAATTCCCCACCGGTACCAATTCAGACTTTGAGAGATTAACTCTCAAAACCCGAAACGGTTTCAAAACAAAGAAGTAGAGCCCTCAAAGATTGGATATGCCTGAGGTTTGCTCCACAGAATATGAGAGTGTCATCAGCAAATAACAAGTGAGAAATATTAAAATAGTCATAATTACCATTCCCCACCGTGAAACTGTAGAGAAAACCACTATCCACAAGGCCTACAATCATCTTACTAAGAGCTTCCATGAAGAATAGGAAGAGTAAGGGAGAGAGAGCAGATCTCCCTGTCTCAAACCACAAGAGGAGTCATAGAAACCCACCAGTGAACCATTCACCAAGATAGAAAAGCGGACTGTTGAGATGTAAAACTATACCCATTTCAGCCATTTCTCTCCAAAACCGCATCTTGCAAGTAAATAAAGCAAGAATTTCCAATTAACATGATCATAGGCTTTTTCCATATCTAGTTTGCAAATTAACCTAGGTTCATGAGATTTGACTCATCCATCCAGCACTTCATTTGCAATTAGAACCGAATCTAGAATTTGTTTGCCTTTGACAAATGCGTTTGGTGGCTTCGAGATTAACTTCTCCATCACTGTACTCAAACGGTTCGCTAGCACATTAGAAAGAATCTTGTAAACCCCAGTTACAAGGCTAATGAGACAATAGTCTCAAACATCCACTGACCCCACCTTTTTTGGGATGAGTGCTAGAAAGGTGGCATTGAGACTTTTTTCAAAGCTAGCATAATTATGGAACTCTTGAAATACCCGTATAAAGTCACCCTTGATCACTTCCCAACAAGTTTGGAAAAAAACCCATGATAAAACCATCAGGGCAGGGGCCTTATCACTAGCCAAGCCTCGAACGACTCTGCATACTTCTTCTTCTTCAAAGGGCCTCTCAAGCCACCCTACACACTGTTGATCTAGTGTTGAGAAAGTCCACCCATCTACTGGCAGTCTCCATGGTTGTTGTTCGGCTAGGAGATGTTCGTAATATTGTACAATGTGGTCCTTGATTGATCCGAAGAAACTACTCCATCAACCATCAATATATCTATAGCGTTGTTCCTCCGATGCGAATTAGCCACCCTGTGAAAGAACTTTGTGCACTTGTCTCTCTCCTTGAGCCATAATGCCCTTGATTTCTGTCTCCAAGAGATCTCTTCCATCAATAAAACTCGTTCAAGATCTGTGACTACCTGACTCTTGCGAGTTTTTTTAGATTTAGTGAGAGTTCTTGCCTCCTCCTCATCCTCCAAACCCTGTAACTCCTCCAGAAGGGAGTGTCACTGTAGTAGCACATTGCCAAACACTTGTTCATTCCATAGCTTCAAATCGTGTTTCAGCACTTTTAACTTTCTTGCCAATATGAAGCTTGGAGAACCTTGGAACTCATAAGAGGACCACCATTGCCTAACCCTGTCTACAAAACCGTCAGATTTAAGCCACATATTTTTAAATTTAAAATACCTTCTGCCTCCTTGGATGCCTCCACAGTCCAAGAGGATAGAGAAATGATCAGAGCACACTCTAGGTAGTCGTCTTTGAGTTACATCAGGAAAATGTAACTCCCATTCTGGAGTTAGCAAAATCTATCAATTCTCGACCAAGATGGGAGTTCTCGAGTGTTAGACCAAGTATACGTACCTCCCGTTAGTGGATATCCATAAGCGCCTGTTCTGAAATGAAGTCAGGAAATTCCCTCATAGCGAGTGTGATGTGGGATGTACCTGACTTTTCACTCGGGAAACGAGATACATTGAAATCACCCCCTGTACAACTTGGTAACTCCCACCAACTAAGAAGTCCGCCAATTCTTCCCACATTGATCTTCTTCCGCATCAATATTAGTGTCGTAGACTCCTGCAAATGCCCGTCGGAACCCATCTTCTATATTTACAAAGGAGCAAGCCACAGTGAAATCACCCACACATTCCTCTAATCTTTCCACCTCCCTTTTGTCAAACATGATAAGAACACCAACCAATGCTCCTTTAGAAGGTAGAGACGACCACCCAACATGATGCCCTCTCCACAAACTTCAAACAATTTGCCTTGTAATTAATTCTAGCTTGGTCTCCTGTAAGCAAATGATATCACTTGCCATTGTCAAAGTAAGTTCATGACTTGGAGCAGTTTGGCCTGCTCGTTCAGCCCCCTTACGTTCCATGATATAATTTTTGGCTTCATATCAGAACCGTCGTTGCCGTCGTTGCCCTTCCCTTAAGATGCCCCCGGCTAGAGTTCTACTCCCCTCCCTCATCATTCATTGTCCATGTAAGCCTCTTGAGTGCTCTCTCTTTTTTTGTCAAAATAAGTGAGGGATTAGCTTTTGCTTGTGCATGTCCAGCTTCAATAGCTATGAGTAACGCCAAAAATTCATCTTCAAAACCCTCGCATGTAATCCCAACACAATTTTTGATCTCCATGACTTTTTGAATTACCCAATCTAACACCCTCGGATGAAACGAGTTCAATGGAGTAGGTTCTGTCCCCTCAACAGAGCATCTGCCCCTCACTGCGTCCTCCCCCCTTTCAACCATCATCTCCACCCCACTTGTAGACTCACATACTACAAGAGCCCCTTCCATTGCAACTTCCTCTTGAGTTACCCAGGCTTTCTGCATTGTCAGGGTCAACAGATAGGGATTTTTTGGCAACTAAAAAGGATTTCGGCACCTTTAACGGTTTATGGGCAGCTGAGGAAAGTTCTGTCGGCCCAGAGGTCGCTGCTGGCATGTTCTATGGCTTCTCACAATGTTCCAACCCTCCCAACAACTCACCCATTCTCTCCTTTGCAAGATCCTGTGGTAACTCAACATTCACCAGCGCCGGTGAAGTCACTTTCACAGCTGTGATGGCGGGAGGCAACCCAGAAAGGTCCGTCGCACCCTTCTATGCCTCTCCATTGGACATTGCCCTCCCGATGACACGATCCAAATGCGTAGCCTCCTCAGATCGCAAGCTCACTCCTGGCGCAAGATTTCCAGTGTAGAGGTTACCGGAGATGGTCCCTAAAGTTGCCAGCAATGAGCCGTCGATGTTGGGTTGTTGCCGCTGTTGATGGACCATTGCCGGCGATGGGATAGTCCCTCACAGGCTATCGTTGGGTTGTTGCCATTGTTGGGCTGGCAGCTCAATGGGCCCAGCTGAGGATGTGGAGCCCTTCTCAAAGGAAGGCCCAATCCTTTTGAGATGCCAGCTCATTTTGGGTTGGGCTTGGCATGTCCATCCCAAGCCTACGCACATCTTAGCTTTACCTTTATCCAATCTTGATTTCAAGCCCAGCCTAGGAATTAAATCCCAGCCCACATTACCTATAAGTGCTTCGATAGCCTTCTTCAAACAACAGAGCTCCTCCTTCACGCCAACCTGCTCCTCCTTCATCCCAAAGAGTACCTTCTGCCCCTCACTTTCCCCTGCACAGGCATTAGACATACCACCTCCAACTATATCAAGTACAGAGTTTCGACCAACCCTCCCTGCCAAAGGACACTCCCCTGCTACCCATTTCTTTTTGTCCTTTTCTCCATTTTGTGAAGCCAAAACCTGTCCCGTACCACCATGCACCACCACCCTACTTCCTACTCTACCACCACCACCAGCCTCGGCGTATAGCTTGACCACCCACCTCTTTACCCTGAACCACCATTGGAACCTTGGAGAGGCATGCTTCATCTCCATGGACAAATTTTTCCACCCCTGTCCTTCCATCCTTGCCGGGAACACAAGCAGGCCCCGATGCCCATTACCACCAAATTCAGTAACTTCCAAGTAGCATCCAAAGGCATTAGAATACTGGTGAGCAACCATTGCCAAAGACCCAACCCAAAAAGTCTTGAAAAAATCCTTTCTTCCCTCCAAAAGGTAGCATTCTTCCATCGTGTTTGCCAGCCAACAATCCCTAGAAGGGCTGAAAACCATCTCCTTCGTAACCTTCTAGCCTCTTTCAGTAATACGGAAGAAATTTCCCCCCTCTAATGATAATATGAAAACCTTAGTTTCTATTAATAAGTGTTTTAAGTAGCCCATCTTTAGTCAGAACTATAACAGACCCAAGAAAAGCTAATGGGATGATGATTCCAGTGTAGATCACCAGAAGGGATCACCCATGGTAAGGAAGAATGTTAAAGGGAACTCGAGGGGAAATGGATTGAAGTCATATGCAGAAAATAGAAGATAGAAGAGAACAAGAAAAGTTTCACAGCCAATTAAACTAGACGACTTAACAAGTGCTGAGCAGGCTTAAACCATTAGCATGACCCCACCAGATATGAAAAGAATCCAAAAAGGACATAGCAAAGGCAGTCCAGATAAACAAGCAAAATTGGCAAAAATGCTGTAAGAGAAATCCCATCACAACAAGAATTGCCCACCCACGGCAATATGCACTTCTTCAAAAATTACATGAGGCGTGATTCTACCATTCTATTCACCTCAAGAAGAAGAAGAAGAAATGCAGATGACAAATCCGATAAGTTAGATATTAAAAGCATATGATCCAATGTGATTCAAAATACATGAAATACCAAACATGAACCAATAACTGCTGCATATTTATCAACCAATATACAAAATAAATTTAAATAACTATTCGAACATGAAATTAACTTGTTGCAAGCAATTCATTGATGGAAAAAGTCCAATACAAAAGCAAGGAAAATAAATAAAATGAAAAAGGTTTCACCTGCAGCTTAACTTTTATGTCCAAAACCATGCGCTCCCTTTCAGCCTGTAAAATACAAATGAAATAGTGGATTCAGTTCAGAAACTTTGTTAAGTTCAACCGTAAAACTAATTAGGGCATCCCGGGGATGGTGTAAAGAACTTACAGCCCTCTCCATTGGACTGAGACTTTCTGCTTTTGAATCCTTACCCGCCAGCATGGAAGGAGAACTGATGAAGATCAAGACAAATTAAGGGTAGCACTAAGAGACATGACATCAAACAGCTAGAACATTTTAAACTTGTCCTTTACAAATACAAACCTTGGAATATGCTTTCCAGAGTATTCAAAAGCTCCACTTGCTGCAGCAAGAATCTGTCTCCTCTTCTCTTCTTGCTCTTCTGTTCTAAAATTTGAAGGAAACCGGTCATAAGTATATTTGGCACCTGATCCTGAAGAGCCAAAAAGAAAATTGGAAAATGAATATTACCATCTCCAAATTGTAAATACCCTTGTCTCTTTATAAAATGATTCATTCATACAATTGGTAATCTAAATAAAAAGGGGACAACAAATATACCTGACAGTCCCACATCAGGATCAGATATTGTTATAATCTCGGGCTCTACCAAAGATGAAGGAAGTATAGAAATAGGATTTTGACCCCTTCCAATTGCATCTTGTAACTTGTCAAGGAGATTATTTTGATTTTCACCAGAACCCAAACCTCTCTCCAGATAATCCAAGAAACCATGAGAGTCTAGAAATTGTGTTATCTGAAAAAACAAAGACAATTACAGTTCAAGTACACTAAATTTTCAATGGATACATTTGAAGGAAGATAGGTACTTTATTCATGTAAACAAGATGAATTAAAAAGAGTGTTCCCCTCATAATACATCAACTCTAAAGAAATGATGGTGATGACAACAACAACAACAACAGTAGTAGCAACAGCAGCAGCAGCAGGCAGCTGCTGTAGTAGTGGTAGTAGTATTTCTTAAAATCATCCATAACATACAAAAATGGCAGAAGATGAGTGGAATTGCATCACATCACCATAGGTTCAGGCGGTTGGTTGGTTGACCGAGAGCGCTTCTTTAGAAATGCTTGAGTGTTGAAGACATGATTTGCTGTGTTTTCCTGACAAAGAAGATTTTAGCAAAAAAAAAAAAAAAAAAAAAAAGAAAGAACAGAAATGAATGAGTGCAAGTTTAAAAAATAAATCCATTGCAAAATACAAGATAAGGGTTTCATACAATGAAATTGCGGTAGCCACTTAGAAGTGAAGCAAAGAACTTTAGGAATATTAACCTGCACGTGAACATTCATCGAATGTAAAACCAGAATTTTTATGTTGGATTTGATCAAACATACGGTTCTTTACATGATAAAAGAACTCGCATTCACATGTCAAGGCATCACCATTCATACAAGTCATATGGTTTAACCTTATACAATATACGTGCATATGAGTAAAAACTTCACATTCTCCTAAACTGCTCATTCAGTCAGGCTTTAAGAATAAACCATCAAGCTAAGATTTAGAGCAGGCATAGAACAGAAACAGGATTCAAGTAAATTACTGAGGTGATTGTTAAAAATTGCACTTTTATCTGGTGAATAAAAGGTATGAAAAACTTTAAACCACTACTACAAAGAAAATAACCCATTTATCAAAGAGCAGAACTGTTTTCTTATTGCAGAGAGCTCCTCCTTCTATGATAAAAGCGTAAAACATTTCATAAATTTGCAATAATATGAATGCAAAAGTATCACCAAAGGTCCAAAAACAGTATATTAGTTTAAATGAAGTAAAACTGAAACGATTGGCTCTAGGAAGTCAAGAGTGCATCGTAAACATGTGGCATCAAAGGATCACCTAAGTTGAAGGTCATGGTCCTCTCCCCAAGGTTTGTTGCCACGTATAGATAATTGCTCAGAAGTATTATAAGGGCCACCCTTCATCTGATCTATCCCCACAACATTGGGGCACAACAACTTTGTGATCTCATCACGCAAAGAGCTTAATTCTGGCTCTGGAATAGTGGGAATCTCTTCTGATGTGGTGATACGATTATACTCCAGGTCTACCACAACTACCTATAAATGGGGAAAATATAACCAATTCAAACGAGTTAAATTCAAGATGGTAAATTGGAAATATAAGCATGTATGTAACACGTGCTATGATATTTCATCACCAATATAACAAAAATAAAAGCATTTAAAAATTTTTATTAAAAAAAAAAAAAAAAAAGAAGAAGAAAAACAACAAAAACATAGGAATGTAATAATTAACCTCAAAGATTCATGATGTCTCTTTTCAAAGTAGAGAAGCAACAACATTATATGCACCAATCAACATTTTATGTTGTCTATTAATGTTGCACTAATAATCAGGAAAACCATTCTAGTCAGTGCTAGAAACCAGCAGTTACAAAAGCTTAAGCAATAGGAAGTAAGCCAATGATGTTCAGCCTCAGTCTTGCAATGTTAGTCACGCCTCCCACTTTTTTATTTAACAAAATAGATGCCATGTTCTAAAACTAAAAATTAAAAAGAACTTTTAGGCCTCGTTTGGTTTCACAAACCTTTCAAATCATTTCATCCCATCTCATCTCATCTCAACATCCAAACACCATTCAAACACAAACATTTTTCAATTTCAAATTTTCAATTTTTCAACTTTTTCATTTGATCATTACCTAATCATTACAAGTCATGAGAACAACAAGAAGGGCCTGAAACAAAAAGACCCGAGTGCAACCACAGTGGTGAGGTAATCATATGCAGAAGCTCTGAATATGGGTCCTGCTTCGGTGAATCAGTTTGCTAATAGAGACAAGAAGGGAAGCTGTGAAAGGGGTCTGCAGCCTCTACAGATTGTACATGGAAATATTCCAAGTCAGAAGGAGTCCGACTTGGATGGTTTGGGTCTTCCCAATGGTATGTACTGTACATTAAAAGAGATGCAACACTAGCTTGCTGAGTTGAAGGCAGCGGTTTCTATGTTATCAGCAAAAATTGAGGGGCTAGGTGAGCTAAGAGGTGGTAATGGTGCTGCTGTAAGGTCCAATAAGGGTGAGCTTGGCGTGTTAAGTGATGGACTGAATGCTAAAAAATTAGATAAAGGAAAAAAGAAAGTAGGGTTTGGCCCAGTTTCAATATCTAGACCCAGGTGAGTGTGGAGGGTCAAGGAGAAGCAGGTCATGATCTACATTCGAAGAGTAAATTGGGTATTGGCGTGAAGACGACTGAAACGGACTGCCCCTCACCAACGGTGACTTGGAAAAAAATTTTTTGATACGTAACAGTGACTTGGAAATTGCCAACGAGTTGCGTAGTCAATGCTCTTTTCGTCGAATCGACGACACCTGTGACAGAATCTATGGTATTGCTCAGTTTTGGGGGAGTTTTGAGGGAGGTTCCACCACCCATGCCAGAGGTAACCGGTGTACCTCTTTAGGCATCTTGTGGGTAGATACATAACTTTGGCCAAGGGGGTGACAGCATCAATAGCACTAAAGAGGCATCTTGTGGGTAGATACATAACTTTGGCCAAGGGGGTGACAGCATCAATAGCACTGTGGAGGAGATGCAAGTTTTAGGAACTGGTGTGGAGGAAGGGATGGGGCTGTCATTGGTGCCTTGTGTAGCATACGGATCCAAATTTAGGGCTTAAAACTAGTATTTTATTTATTTATTTATTTATTGTTTTATATTTTTATTATCATTTTAGAGAATGTGCTAACAGATAGATTAAATTAGTGATTCCTTCCCTATCCAAAACCTTCGTATACTTTATCCATTAAGTTCCCGTGTTAGACTCGGTTTCCAGTTTAAGATTAACTCCAACTCAAACTCTTCAAATCCTCTCAAAATCTGTATCCTCGTAAGAATAGGCTCCTAAAGTTTAGGCAATTTCGAATTATAAACAATCTCCTAAAGATGTACGTTGTTTCCCTCCGTCGCCTATAAGAAACCCACAAGGCCTCCGAAGTGTACACACAAAAAGCCCTAGAGAAAAGACTCTTTCACGTAGAGAAAGAAACTCACCCGCAAGCACCACGCAGCATCCCTCCCAGCAACCAACAGCCATCTCGAAAGACCACCTGCCACACCACCACAGAAAACGCCAGCCAACCTATTTTCGTCGCACCCACTCCCTCAGGTAAGCCTTGCCGCCGCGCGCCACCTTCCTCCCTCTCAATATTTTAGTTTTCATTTCTCTCTCTCTAAACTCTCTCTCTCTCTCTCTCTCTCTCTCTCACTCTCTCTCTCTCTCGGTGTCTCACTACCATCGGGACTCCCTCAGTTGTGCCGCCGGTCACTTCTAGTCACCCAGAGTCGCTGCGCAACAGTTTACTTTTCCCCTTGGTTAGTTGCCTTCCGTCGCACGATGCTCCTCTCAGGAGCTTTTCTTTCTCAGCCCTTAGGGCTTTTACGTTACTGATGTTAGAGTGGGCCACGAGCCTTAAGCCTTTTGGCCAAGAGCCTTATAAACTCGAAGAGGACCTATTTCTACACGGGCCATGTTTTAAGTTGGACCCAATCTTACAGAAACTGGTATAATATTTAAAAAGACTGTTTTCTAATGTGGGTCTACAGTATTATTAAACCTGGGTTGCAAAATCATTACATTGTTATTTTATAAAATACATAATATGTAGATATTTTCTACTATTTTATATTTAAAGGACTAGATATGATATTATTGTTTTAGTAGCCATAAAATAGTGAGATTAATCAATGAATTCAGTATAAAGTTAGATATTTTATTAGATTTAAAGTTTATGATATGTGCTCAAGTGGGAAAGATAGTAGGACACTTTTTCCTAGAAGATTAGTAACGTCGTGTACCTCGTATAGGTAACGCACTCTCACTTGGAAGTCAAGAAGCAACGCTAAGAGGTAAATAGTATGATCATATGAATGCATGCGTACTGTGAATATTATTGTTATGTATAAAAATGTGATGTCCTTATGATGATTATCTATGCTACGCTATAAGACAAGTCAAGGTTAGATTCCTTTCACGATCTTTGATGAAATATGAGATTATGCTTGAATGAATGAATTTGTTATTTGATTGATTGAATGTTACTAAAATCATATGAAAGCCATGAGATGTTCATGTAGTAATTCAAGTCAAATATGCCATGTAATAGAATAGTCAAATTATGCAAGCCATGTTCATATGATAATTAGATCATGTATGCCATGTTCATGTAGCACGTAGATCATGTATGCCATGTTCATGTAGCATGTAAATCATGTATGCCATGTTCATGTAATACTTAAATCATGTATGCCATGGAATGTCATAAAATGTTCAGTTCTAGTCATGTTATGCTATGTCATGTTATGTTATGCCATGTACAAGAATATGCCATGTTAAGAAAGTTCATGAAGCCTAGTGAATTCTCATGCATTAAGAAAGATAAGAAATTTTAATACAGTACCACGGACTCAAGCGTGGTTAACCACAAGTAAAGTGAAACACGGACCCAAGCGTGTTTCACTCCATGTTATTCAGTTAAGTGAAACACGGACTCAAGCGTGTTTCACTCCATGTTACTCAAGTAAAGTGAAACACGGACCCAAGCGTGTTTCACTCCATGTTATGCCAGTTAAGTGAAACACGGACTCAAGCGTGTTTCACTCCATGTTAAACAAGATAAACAAGTTATTATACATTCACGTTACATATTATGTATGCTTCAGCTCATGATGATGGATAGATATGTGCTATGTAAATATATGACGATTATATGTATCTATGTTGTTAAGAGTCTTCAGAAACTAAATCCATGCTAGGCCAGATTATGTTTTACAGTATAATGTGCTATTTACTCAGTATTCGACTCATTCTTGTTTGTCTTCTTGTTTCTTTCATGTCTAATTGTTACAGATGATGTTTATGACGATGCAGAGCTGGATGGCCAGGAGTAGATTTAGTACAAAGGATTAGGAAGGAATAGATGATAATTCACACAAGAATAAGACGTCTTTTACGTCATTCCTAGGATTAATTTATGTTCTTTTACTTTACGTTCAGTTTTTGAGACGATTATGTTCAAATCAGTTTTTAATATTTTATCGCTTTTAAATAAATAAGGTATATTCAAAATATGAATCTCTTTACCGGGCATTATGTTATGAATGTTAGTAACATCTCTATCCTATGGGAACGGGGTGTTCCACCTTGCGAATGGGGGTTTTTTGGGCTTGGTCCACAGTTTGGAGCGGAGACTGCAGAAGATGTTGTCCCCCTGATATCTCTCCCACCGATTAACAATATAGCTGATTCATCATTGGATTGGGTCTTGGACAAGGTAAATGAGATACAACAGTGTGTGGGGATTACCTGCGAAGGATTCGAGGACCAATGCACAACACTACTCACTAAAATTGAGGCAGGTCATGTACTTGGCACAAAATCAAGATCTAAGAAGAGCAGAGAGTTAAAGCGTCTTACTTGGGCAATCACCTATGACAATAAGGGAGGTAGTTCAAGTCGAAGGAGAACCAGAGGGAAGACAAAACCAATTGTATATTTTTAGTATGCTCGTTCGGAGTTTACAAGTATTGAGGAGTGTGTTACAGAATTGGTGGTGGGATAGGCTTGGTGCACTGCCGGTGGTTTGGGGCAGGCACGTCTTTGGGCTTGAGCTAGGGCTTTGTTAGGTTCATTTTCCTAGATGTGTTTATCCTTTTTTTTCTTTTGCATCCCAACGAGATGTTTTCTCTTGTATACATCCAGTGTACTTACCTATGCTTATTGACATTAATAAATTTTTACTTATCAAAAGCTTTATTTTTTTTATAAGTAAAAATATTATATATATCAATAAGAGTGACCAAATACATTGACTGTATACAAGAAAACACCTTGTCCATATTAGAAAGCCCCTAATGACCCAAAAAGCCCACAAAAACTTTATTCATTATCTAATTATTACAACTTAACTTTTCCAAACTTTCAAACAAAACACAAAACAATTCAATTTTTTCAAATCTCAAAACAAAAATAATATTAAAAAATGAGATTCTAACAATGTTAACTTTATAATATTTTTATTCAACATTTTCTCTCTCGTTCCCAAAACTCAATAAAACATCTTAACTCAAACCATTTCACTACTATTCACTGATTTATTAACTCATCTCAACATCTAAACGAAACTTAGTTCTGGTAAATTGTCACTATTAGAAAACAAATCCCTATATGGACCAACAAAAAGGGATGCAAGGGGTACAGTAACAACACACTATGCGACTAACACCGTTTCCTAGCATGCAGGACCAAACTATAAGTGGACCCAAAAAGGAACAGAAATAGAGACAAACACAATACACAAATTGAAATAAGTGGAGGATCCTAAAACATGAAAGATGAGATAAAAACCAGACAATTTTTTTATGTACGTATTGAGAAATTGGACAGTGTAACTAGTGCAAAGAGGACAAAAAAGTAAATTAAACCATGAGTTTTGTATAAAAAGACTTACGCCATCCATTGTGAGAGCAGACGTATCAACACCTGAATGGAGACCCATCATATATGGTGTAGGAGCATCAATGTAATCTACTCCACTGAAAAATAGTAGTGGAATGTAGACGTGCTTCAGCACAACAAACATACCAAGATTAGATGAGAATAACTAACTATAATCACAAAAGGCATTACTATAGTATTTGATAATCTACTATCAAATGAATAATATGTTAACTATCATTTCCCACCACAATATAACATATAACACAAAATGCCAGCAGGATAGAAGCCGAAAACAGATACGCGAGGGAAACATTGTTTTCTAGTCCATCAAAAGAGCAGTGGACCTCAAATATCAAACCTTACCTGCCACCGAAATGGATAAATTAAATGGCATATGGCCTCCGATACAAGAGTTAAAAGCGAATACCTGAAAAATACAGAACAGAGGATAACTTATATGTTGGACCTGCATATCTAGGATGATCACAATCTAGAGATATTAGAATCGGTCGAGCCATATGCAAAATGTTATACAACAGACCAAAAATATCCACAATTATGATTCATAAGGTGATGATGATGGCATCCTTTTTTTTTTGTACAGAATTATAATCAGAAAAGGCCTTGGGATTCTCAAGTGGTTGTCAGAGGTGGTGTATGCTACATTTCAAGCAAAGGCTTAAAAGAATTCATGAAAACTTCCAGACTGGGAAACACAGTTACATTGACAAATGATGCTTCAATAGCCACGGCAGGGGTTTTTAGTCATTGTGGAATGTGGTGATGGGGATTAAAGAGGATTCATCATTATGCTGAAGGGAAGAGGTCAAGGTTCAACGATGGAGCCAGGGTTCTTCTGAGTGGAGATCAATGTTTTAAAATCCGTTCCGGTGATCATTCCGGTTTAAGTACTAGAACAAAATATTTCGGTACCAGTGCATTCCGGTGCATCATTTCGGGATTAATTATATATTAAATATAAAAATTTATATGTATATATAAACTAACAACTAATAGAATAAATACATATATATATGTAAGTGTGTATAATGTATATGTGTATATATATGGAAGAATTGAACATTTATAAAATAATATAAAATGAATATATTGTAAAAAAATCACAAACTTGAGTTGAGACACAAAAACAAAGAAAAATAAAATAAAAGAATAGAGAAATTATTAAAACTAATGATATTTAAAAAAAAGAGTGAATGAAGGGACATATTTAAAGTTTCAAAAAATTAAAATTATATAAATACATTTTATATTCTAGAATTAATTAAATACCATTTGGATTTAAAATTTACAAAAATGTCATCCAAGTACAAAAAAAGTCCAAAACGGAATAGGGCCTATAATACTAATTCTGGCCGGAATACCAATTCTGGCCAAATTTGACCAGACTGGCCGAAATGGACCGGAACGGGCCTTAATTTGGAGCAAAACAGAACGAGAAGGTATAGTGTACAGGATACTACATCGGAACGGAAAATTCCGGCCGGAATGGCCAGAACGGAATGGAATTTAAAACTATGGTGGAGATCCCTCCTCGCGCTGAGAAAAAAACCATTGTTAATAGCATAAGACGTATCCAAAGGCACTGCTTTCAGTGAGAAGGGGCTTAGCAGAAGGTGGAGGTGTTACCATTAGCAGGCCTGACAAATCAGCCGATTGCAGAATAATTGAGAGCGGTCTAGAAAAGGCTGAAATTCATTTTGGACATGTGCATTGCACTGACATGCAGGCAATAGCGTAGGACCAACCTCCAAGGTATCACAAGTGTACACTTGCGAATGTTAGCAGATTAAGGGACATGTTGCTCTTTTTAAACATTAACGTGGATCAGTGCTTTGAAAGAGTGGACTAAGTTTTTAGACTAGGGTCGGTATGAGTGGCTGGCCTCGGGAGCTCATTTTTTAAGCTGCACCCTATAGGCTTAGGTTCCCTCCCTCAACCTTGGGGTGCCTAAGCAGCCCGTGAGCTACCCACAACAAATGTGTCTTGGGCTGAAAGTAAAAGGAAGTCAACGGAAATTAGCGTGAAGTTGGGCCAGGGAAGTTTTGCCCAAGAGAGCAGCACTGGGAGAGATATAAGCAAAGCACTGAATTCAAGGGCCCATTCCAAGACAATATCTCAACCCTCAATCATTTGTCCCTCTCATGGAATTGCGTTTTTTTCTTATTCCTGTAGTTTGGTGTTTCCTATTGTATACACCACATGTATTTGGATTGTGCATCCTTGTGCTTGTAATAAAATTACATTGCTTATCAAAAAGGAAACAATATCACGTCTTAAGTAGGAGGATTACTTGTTTGATCGAAGCAAAATCCTCCTTTCAAGCAACACAGCAGTAAAAAGTTCAATTAAGTTGTCAACATCCAAGCACTGTACAAGTGGTTGAAATGATATCTGCATTCATGAAATAGAGAATGGGTTAATAAATGATAAGGTTATCTTCAACAACCACTGAATAACAGTTGGCAAAGGGAAGCCACGCACAACTGAAAAGACAAAGGGAACTTGAGTGTCATACATCAGCATGTGGGAGACCATCCTTGGGTGGAGCCTCCACAGAAAGCAGGCAATTATCTATAGCAAATAAAACTCGATCCCTTCCAGGTGTAGGCAAAGGTACATTGGACACCATATGTGCTATAACATCCCATAATGGCTTGCTGAAATTGTTGCAGAACTGATAATATCAAATATAATAAAAACGAATACCATAGACTTTCATATTTTCAATGGATTGTAGATAGAAAATTCAGGTCCCACTTAAATTCTGGCTGCAACACAATCTAGCACTAAATGGCACATACCTACTTCCATTTGCGGAAAAGCAAAGTGCAAATAGTTCCTCAAGTGCACTTCGAAGGGCATGAAAACTCGGCAAGCGTGAAATGAGACATATACATTTTTCAGCAAAAGAATTTGCCGGTATACGGTAAGCTTCGGCAATATCCTCACTGACTGGATCCCGAAAAGCAATGCAACTAACATATATTTTTGATCCATCACCCTCTGCACAAGTTTTACATTTAGACAAAACAAGTATAGCTTTTAGAAGTTATCAGACATTAAAATATCGGATCATGCAAAAAGAATTCAAAGAAAACAATAGCAGGTTATAAAGAACCATGACAAAGGAAACTCTAAGAATTGACTAATAATTGAAAAAGTTAAACTGAATGATACTAGTGCTAGAGTGTAGTTACTTCTTCACTTCCTTAAAAGGCATAAAAGTTTCAGCTTTTAAAATCAACATCTGAGCATTTCATGCTCCCAGCTTGAAAATATGCTTAGAATTAGGATACAAAGTACAGTACGCAAATCAGAATATATCAAACCACTTTCACAAGAAAATTTAATATTCTACCTAAAAGAACATTAGGTGAGAGAAGAAGCTCTCATCCCTTTGCAAAGTGATGGAAGGAGCTCTCCTCCCTTTGTAAAGATAGATAGGTGAGAAATGTCAATTCCTTTCAAAGTTCCAAGTATAATATGCAATGTGTCCCACATAAAATGGTCCTCGTAAAGTTCAATGGCAAAGCTCTCGTCCCTTTGTAAAGATAATTTGGTGAGATTGTCTATCCCTTTCAAAGTTCCCAGTGTAAGATGCAATTATGGCATCCCACATAGTTTATAAAGTTCAATGGCAAGACCAACCAAGGAATAAGCAGGAGAATAACACCAATGCCTGCTGGTCAAGTAGTGGTGCAGGGAAAATTGAGTTCCCAGAGGTAAGGTTACACTTTAAAAAAACTCAAGCATAACCTGTTGCACAATTATGAAGAGTAGAGCTGGAGCCTGATATCTACCAGTGGGCTCCAGCAGCTAGAATTGCTGGAGCAGTATATGAGTTATAGCTGAAAGGAAAATAAGTTCAAGAAGGTTAAACTGCACTCACAGGCATCAAGAAAAAGATCAAAGAGAGTTGAAAAACAAAATGCACTTTAAATTCAATGGCAGAATGGATTTCAGGAAAAAGAACAAATTTGCACTCATTGTTGTGGAAGGCCATGACCCCTTTGGGCCTAGATTCAAGGATAGATGGGTCAAAAGAAGCTCTGGATTGAGCCATTCTGACTTTGAATAATATGTATCATGTGCTGAGTGCAAATGGACGGCAAAGGAAGACAGGGAATTGAGGAACTTTGGCAATGGAAGTGCACTACAGGTGAGAGAAGATTATGGACAAAAGCAAGTCCCTATGAGAGTTGATGGGACATATATGCCAAGAAATCCACTCAAAACAACAATTTCATTTGCACAGGCCTGCATAGGCTGAGAACTGGCCAGAACAAAAAGTTTTATGCATCAGAATCTCAAAGAAATGACAAAAAGGGGGCAATTAGGAACTTATTGGGTTCATACACCTTCCATACACCATGAGGACTAGGCCAAAAATGCCTACCCAAAAGAGCAATGAAGTTGCACATGCACAGTAACGCCTCAATGGAAAGCCCAAACTATATGGCCTATACTCCAAAATGACTAGTCAATGATATAATTGGAACCTCATTAAAACATTATAAAGAGCAAAAACTCTTTCCCAAGCAATATGGTATCTCATACACCACCTACATTATCATCTTATCATATGAGGTATCACAATCTCTCCTCCTTAAATTTTTGACGTCCTTATCGGGCCCATCCGTCATAGATGGCATGGCTCAAGTCCTACATTTCTGTTTGGGATAGGCTCTGATACTATTTGTAGTGCCCTAATGGAAAGCCCAAACCACATAACCTATATTCCAAAAGCCCTAGCCAATAACACAATTTTTTTTTTTTTTTGATAAGTTAGTCAATAATACAATCGAAACCCCATTGAAACATTATAAAGAACAAGAATTTCTTCTTCCCAAGCAATGAGGGATCTCATACACCACCTACCCTATCCTCTTATCATATGGGGTATCACAATCTCCTCTCCTTAAATTTCCAATGTCCTCGTTAGGCCTATCATTATAGGCGGCACGGCTCAAGTTCCACATTTCTAGTTGGAATAGACTCTAATACTATTTGTAACGTCCTAATAGAAAACTCAAACCACATAGCCTATACACTAAAAGGACTAGTCAATTATACAATTGGAGCACCATTAGAACATTATAAAGAACAAGAACTTATCCTTCCCAAACAACGTAGGATCCCATATACCATCTACCTCTTATGATATGGGGTATCACATGCACATTGACAGGGCAGTGGGCAACTGCAGATGTCAAGGTAAACAGACCGCACAATTTCAGTTAGAAAAAAAAGCATAGAGATCAACACAAATAAATAAGAGTAATACTACATACAAGTCTCATGCAAGATCTTTGAAAAAACATGGTATTATGAAAAAGAGTAGCTTTTCCTGAAGTGGCCGATTTTTTTCAAAGGAATTAGAACAAAACTTTCACGCCTAAGGTTCGTACAAAATCATGTATTGTGATAGGATCACATTGTCCCAGTTTCTTACCTACCTTAACATGTATCTGAGGTTTTACAAGTCCAATAACAACACATAAACGAAAATGCATGCCAAGTATATATTATTTGGGATCTGGAAAATAAAACATAACAAAAAAATCCACAAGTTCAATGCATAAATAAATGAATAAGACTTGTGCTCATTTTAGGCGTACCGGTTAAAACAATCGGGTAGCTCCTCGGAGAAGTTAAAGCATCATTAGCATCAAAACCAGATGAATAAAACTCGACCCCAGCCGGTAGAACACACTGCAATAGCAACCCCCCCCCCCCCCCCCCCCCAACATCAGTCTCAAAATTCCACAAAAAAGGAAAAAAAAAAAAGAAAAAACAATTCCTCGGAATAGCAGCACTTGTCATATAAATTAACTAAAAAATCAAAAGTAACTTCAGAATGAGTGAAAATGCATTCTGCTAGTGTTATTGTTGCTGTCGGTCGTGGTACTTACGGTGGGGAGCTGAGGTGGCGGAGGGGGATAGAGGGAGTGGTTGGGTGGAGGGTACTGGTCAAGCAGAGAAGGCAGGTACGTGACGCCGGTTCCATGAAAGCCCTTGTCCCCGTCAAGGGTTCGAATCTCCGGACCAATCCCACAAACCACAAAGTGCTCGAAGATCCGAGCCATTGTTGTTATATTAGTAAAGCTTATTCGTAAATGCAAGATGGCTGAGATCCAGATTCATATGAAACCGACATTGTTGAATTGGTCTGAGATTTGGTTGGAAGTCAATTGCATTTTCAATTTTATTTTGGGTGTTGTGGGATTCGGAGGAAAATGGTCGTGGAAGTTTCAAAATTTCAGTGGAAACCTGGCTCAAGTTCCTGAGGAAGAAAATAAAGTGGACTGAACTGAAGTTCCTCTCTCTATTCTTTCCCCTCACCCCCACCCCAAAAGGTTGGACAACCGGTTCGCCTGGCCTCGTTTGTTTTTAAAGATGAGATAAGATGAAATGAGATAAATTAAAATTAAAATTAAAAAATTAAATAAAATATTATTAGAATATATTTTTTATTTTTTTATTAAAAAAATTGAATTATTTATTTTATTTTGTATAGAAATTTAAGAAAATTATAATGATGATATAAGAAGTTTTCAAAATTTTAGATTTTATCTTGAAAGCAAATGAGGCCTGTTGACACTCAGCGGGATGGTAAAGTAGCAACCGAAAGACTGGACCCACGCTTCGCCGTAAAGGAGGTTGGACAGTCGAGAGGTTGGACCTGCCTGTTAACACTCAGCAAGAAGGTAAAGTAGTCAGACAATTGAAAAACTGTACCAATGTTTCGCCATGAGAGAGTTCGAGCAGTCGAGAGCCTGGACCCACCTGTTGACTCTCAACAGGAAAGTAAAGTAGTTGGGCAGTCGAAAGACTGGACCCACGTTTCACCGTGAGGGAGGTCGGGTAGTCAAAAGATTGAACCCGCTTGTTTACTCTTAACAGGAAGGTAAAGTAGTCGGGCAGTCAAAAGACTTGACCCGCGCTTCACCGTGAGAGAGGTCGGGTAGTCAAAAGACTGGAACCGCCTGTTAACTCTCGACGAGATATGAGTTGGCTTTGAGTTCGTTTGTATAAACATTTGTCATTAGCAAAGAGTATTTATCCTTTGACGCTTTTGTTTTCAATAGCATTAGTGGATTTTTTCCCTTTCGATGTGAATCGTTGTTTATGTTTCTATTTTGTTGTTGATGTTCGTTGATAGTTAGACTATGTTTGTAGTAACCCGCTCTAGGGTTTATTTGGGGAGTGAGATGAGATGAAAATTTTATTAATTAATAATAAGATAATTTGTGAATAATAGTGAGATAATTTGAATTGGGTATTTTTTGGGTTTTGAGAAATGAGAGATAAAAAACTGAATAAAAAATATTATAAAGTTAAAATATTGTAAGAATATAGTTTTATAATATTATTTTTGTTTGGGATTTAAAAAAGTTAGAATTATTTTTTATTTAAATTTTTTTTAAAAAAATTGTAATGACTAGTTTAAAAATGTTGTATTTAAATTATGTTTAAGAATAAGATGTGATGAGATAAAATGAGATTAGATGAGAACTTTATGTCTCATCCCATGCCCCAAACTTAACCAAGTGGTCAAGGAGCTCGTTGACATCCTGGGTCAACCTTAGGCAATTGATGAGCCCGTCAACTCGTTCCTAAAAGTAACTCACGTGAGGCGATTGTGGAGCTCAGAGGCTCGTTCCCATAGGTAACTCGCTGATGGCAATTATGGCACGAGTGTAAATACTTGACGTTTGTTGGAGGAGATGTCGTGTTGGGAGTAAGGTCGAGTAGCCGAAAGACTAGACCTGCCTATTGACTAGACCTGCCTATTGACTCTTAACGGGAAGGTAAAGTAGTCGGGCAGCAGAAAGACTGGACCTGTGCTTTTGCCATGAGGGAGGCTGGGCAATCGAAAGGCTGGACCTGCCTATTGACTCTCAAAGGAAATGTAAAGTAGTCGGATAGTCGAAAGATTGGACTCGCACTTCGCCATGAGGGAGGTTGGGTAGTTGAAAGGTTGGACTTGTCTGTTGACACTCAACGGGAAGGTAAAGTAGTTTGGCAATCAAAAAATTGGACTCGCGCTTCGCCATGAGGGAGGTCTGGTAGTCAGAAGGTTGGACCCCACCTGTTAACACTCAACGAGAATGTAAAGTAGTCAGGTAACCGAAAGACTAGACTTGCACTTTACCGTAAGGGAGGTCGGGCAGTCAAAAGACTGGACCCGCTTGTTGACTCTCAATGGGAAGATAAAGTAGTCAAGCAGCCGAAAGACTGGACCCGCACTTTGCGGTGAGGAAGGTAGGGCAAGCGAAAGGCTGGACCCGCCTGTTGACACTTAACGAGAAGGTGAAGTAGTTGAGCAGCCGAAAGACTAGACTCGCGTTTTGCCATGAGGGAGGTCAGGCAGTGGAAATGCTAGACCCGCCTGTTGACACTCAACGAGAAGGTAAAGTAGTTAGGCATCCGAAAGATTGGACTTGCGCTTCGCTATGAGGGCGGTCGGGCATTCAAAAGGCTAGACCTGCCTATTGACACTCAGTTGAACGGTAATGGATGAGATGATTGACCATGCTACAAAAGTCAACCAGGTAGAGTAGATAATCCCCAATCACAAGTGTGAGATTTGCAAACCTGAATAGTCTTGCTAGAGCGTGGCGAAGATTTGAGATGTGCCGGCAAAACCTGCGGGCAACCATGCTTCGGAAATGTTAAAGATTTGGGATGCCCATGTGCATGTTAATGCCAAGAAATTTATTCCGATTGAGACATATTGAGATGTCCAAGCAATCCCTGAGTGGAGCTGTGTAGTCAGTGTTTTGTTCCATAGGAATCAATTATGTTAGTAAAAATGAAATGCACATAAATTTTGAGAGAGACAAACTGGGGTGATTCAGTCATTGTAGCCGGTCATTGCTTGACTAAAATTACCCGTTGCTGGTTGTTGTTTCCTTATCTCTCTCTCTCTCTCTCTTTTAGAACATCAAATAGCTTGATCAACGTATACTATGCAGCTTTGACCACGTGGGTTGACTATTGCATGGGACATACAACGTGTGACCTTTCATGGCCATGTGACCATGCATGGCCAAGCAACGTCTGAACATGCATGGCTGGCCATTTGTTAGAGGGGGTGGTCGAGCTCGTTCTTGCCCGCTTGTGTATACGGCAAGGTGGTTGCCTGTGTGTGTGCCCAACAGGGGGGTTAGTGAAGCACGTTGCAAGGCCCATGCAACATGCCATGGTGGCAGCCTGTGTTAGGTTAGGCCTTTCCTTGTGGCCGAGGGGCTTTGAGTTGCCGAACAGTGGCTGAGGAGCTGTGTGTCCAAGCAGTTTCTATCCGAGATGTTTCTATCCATGCAATTATTGTCCGAGATGTATATGACTGTGTAGTTGTTGTTCAAGATGTATATGGCTGGGCAACTTGTGGCCGAGATGTATACGGTTGGGCAACTTATGGCCGAGAGGCTTGTGGCCAGGGAAGGCACAACTAGGTAGCAGGTGGCTGAGATGGGTTGGCCATGTGTAGCATGCGTGTGGCCGACATGCTCATGCAAGGCAGGATGGATGCATGTCTTCATGGCTGAGGAGTTGGCTGAGTTGTGGAGTACTCCGCCAGCAACAGAGATCGCTAGCGGTCCTGTTGGAGGTTGGCATTGCCATCCAGCCCACGGTGGCCACTAGAAGAGAGGGGCTCCCCTCTAGTGCATGGGGCAACGTGCACAGCCTTAGTTGCCAGGGACCACCACGATCACAACAGAAAGTGTCGGCTGCCCTCGTGGTGGCCAGCTGCTCCTTCTTTTTTGCCCATAGACAGTGGGCAGGATGTATCTTGGGTGCACATGGATGTGCACCCGCTGGCTGACGTGTGCATGGCCGCATGGCATGCACATGTTAGGCATGCCATGTTCGGCCCCCGATAGTGAGGGCTAGGCGATCGGAGACAGAAACCTCCGACGACCCACATTATGGCTGCTGACAAGTTCACTGGGCTCGCATGGGATTTCGTGAGCCTCCCGTTGAGCTGCAGCATGTACCCATACTATGCATGGCATTGTGCATGCCATGCACAACTGGAAAGTGCATGGACAACAGGCAATTGCTCGTATGTGCATGCGCATGTGTACTATGCATAGTGCACAATGTCAGGGACTTGGCATCTGTGTGTAGATGCACAATACTCGTCCATATTCTTGCCTCTCTTTTTTCATAGTGCACTAAGCACTTGCAGCTCAAGTGGATGAGGAGTTTGGGTTCCCAGCCTTGCACATCGGTTGTGCAAAAAGCACTTAAGTTGGTAAAAATAAAAGTCGAAAGGCCGATGCTAGTTATATGGAGAAAATTTATCTGCTGAGTATGAGATGATTTTGCAAGCTAGAAAATCATCTTTCTTCCACTTTCGGTGTAGAAAATTAGTCGAATCTCACAGATAGTGCCAACTGTTAATGCCAAAAATTGTACAATAGGCCGGAAGGGTAGAAAGAGTCATTGTCAACCCGCTGGGAGGATTCAGTCCTCGATCGGTGTGGTTTGGAACCCTCAGTGGAAGTCTGGTGCAACTATATGGCGTTTGTATGTATATTCATGACAGTGTGTAGGAAATACATGTAAGAAAAATAAAAGAGATGGAGACACATAAATTTACGTGATTTGGCATAATGCCTACATCTACGGTTCATTTGGGGGAGAAAAATTCACTATAATATGATTGTTTTATAGTCTTTCATCCTAATTTTACAATGGAGATCAGAGATCTATTTTCTGGTAGAGATATTCTCTCTAGAGCTCTCATCGCGAGGTTGAAGAAGCTGAAGAAGAAGTCTTAGGCTTAGTCTAGAAGTCCCCCTGAAGTCGTCTGGTCCTTCCCCCGTTATCCTCTGTCCACTCTTCCTTTATGTCACATTTCATCTTTTTCGTCCTGACGTATTATCCTTCCTTAGCCTTTTGTTCCATCCTTTCCTCCTCTTTGACTTCCCTCCTGATGAGATTCCCAACCTTGAGCTGGGTTTTGAAAGCCACTTTGGGCTTAAGATATTTTATCACCTCCATAAACATCATAATATTACTACCATACATAATCAAATATATAAATAAGTTAGACACTAGTATTGAAATAAGTCTAATATAATAAGTTAATAACACATAATACTAATTTACTAAAATATAATAACATGTAATTAGACACTAGAAATAAGTCTAGTGTAAAAATAAGTCATAAATAAGTTAATAGTATAATATAATAACATATAATACTATAGTATAATAACATATTATTAGACACTATAGTTTTCTTGTTTGTAAATAATTAGACATAATAGTATAAGTCTAGTATAGAAATAAGTTAAGACTGTAACACTCGGGCCCAATCTTAGCCCAGGCCCATAGAGAAGCTCTGTTGCTAAGGAAAATCGCTCCATTTATGAGTAGTGTGTGCACTCTTATTTTATTTATTATTATTACTATTACTTTATCTTCTTCATTATTATTTTTATCATTTAATTTTTCTACCTCTCTTCTCTCCCCCACCAGATGGTTTCCTCGACAGTTTTCCTTCCTCGTTACCCACGTCCTAATTTCTCTCGACAACTGCTCTCCCTCATCCCATCCTTTTATCTCTCTCCCTCTCATGTGCTGAAGGCTAGCATAGTTGTCACACAATGATCTCCACCACCAAGCCTACGTTCAAGCAAACCACCGTAGAAACACTGCCCAAGCCACCGTAATGACCAGCACCCTCACGATATCCCGCACCCCACTGCATCATGCCAAGTACGGTGCCAGCCACCGAATGCATCGAGATGCCACCATGATATAGCCCCACATTGTTGCCATCCCCACCAAAGCCCACTCCTGGCCGTTGTACTCCTCACACCAATAACTCCAGTCTCCGTTTTACCAAGCCGCAAGCCTTCTTCCTAGGCCCATGTGAAGCTCATAGCGTTGCTTGCTTCTCCAAGTCCAGCAACCAAACCGAGAGCCACCCCATTGTCACAACTCCTCCACGCCAACAACCTCTTTTCCACCGTGAACTACTATGGGAACAACCGATGGCAAACCCATGAAAAACCACCCCAAGGACTTGCACCACCCACTGTGTTTCTAAACCAAAAAGGCCTTGTTTCATGCACCAAAAAATAGATCAGCGCCAGGACTGTTTATCCACTCAAGCCACCGTGCCCATCATGGCAAACTACCATGGCTCCACCTCAGAGCCACCATGAAGAAAGCATGCAAGGGTCGGAGTTTAGCCCAGTGCCTTAGCGACTGAAACCGTGAAGTTCGCTCTCAGTAACCTCCCTCTCTCTCTTTTCTCTCCTCTTTCATTCACTTTCTATCTCTCTTTGTGCCCTGCCACTATGCCTAGCTGCGCTACTATCGACATCCACCCACTGCCACTCCGATCAGTTGTCATGAGTTTCCCTCATGGTGAGCTTGGTTCCATCGCACTGTAGTGTTATGTTTTAATCCTATAAATCTGCCTATGCATTTTATGATCTTTTCCTAAAATATCCTTGTTATTAGGTGGGTTCTATTTTGGGTCCTTGTCTATATTTTATTTGTGAAGGCCGTGTTTTAATATAAGATCGTATAAAGAAAATAAATGAGAATTTAAATTATATTATGTTAATTGTAATCCCTTGTCGTATAACATTTGAAAATCATATTGAAGAAATTGTTTTAAGTATAATTATATTACTTTCAATAGTAAATAAAAAGATTTTTAATTTTATTAAATGAGTTTTCTACTTGTTACATTATTTGAATTTGATATAAGTATATTATTAAGTTTTAAATTAGCAGTATTTAAATTTTTTTTTTTAAAAAAAAACTAAGCCAATTATATGATACAAGTCCTTGATGGTTTTAAATTAGATATGATTAAGAATATTTTATGAATTACTATTGCTTAAGGAATTTATGAATTTCCAACTACATTATATGTTGCCAGTATGAAATTATCGTTTTAATAATAGTTTATAAGGATATGATTTTTAATTATGATTAAGTTGATTTTTGAAATAAATCTAAGTTGTTTTGCATATTTGATAAAATTATATTATGATAAGTTAAGATTATTTTTAATGATAATAGTATTTATTAGATTTTTGATAACTGGATAATTATGAAAACTATTTCTGTAGTATGAATTTAAATAGATGGAGAGTTTTAGCATTTAGAAGTTTAGTATTTCGTATATGTTACGATTGACATTCATTCGGCACGATTGTGGAAAGATTAAAAAAAACTAAAAAGTCCAGATAAGCTGGATTCCTATGCTAGATTTGCATAAAAAGAAATAATTTGAGGTTGGTTTGTAAAAATGTGCATGTTATTTTAAAAAGAAAAGGTGAAAAATAATCTCAGTATATGTTTTGCATTCACTCATGAGATATGTATGAAAGATAAAAAGAAATGCTTTTGACATGAATAGTGTAGTCATGAGCAATATTTGACATGTTTATGAAATGTGCAAAATAGCGAATATGATATCTGTGAATTTTTGTACATATGATATGAAAATGATTTAGATCTGTTTTTGATCAAATGGAAATAATATAAATATATTTAGCATGTGATTTGATATGATATGGATATGAAAAACTTTTGGCATACTTATCTATTTTAATTTTGAATCTGAATATAGTTTTGATATGATGATATTGATTCACGTGATATGGATGGTATCAACATGATATAATATGATATGAGTGTATCCACTTTGGAAACAAATTGGTTTTTTATGTGTTTTTTTCTGTGTGCACACTCTGGATTCCGAGATTAAAAAATGAGAAGTTTTACAATATGATACTGGCTGGTTTGGCCACTAAGGATAGCACAACTCTACCACGGGGGTTAAACATGTATATAATATGATATGGTGATATGATATGATATGATACGATACAATATGATAAGATGAAGATGTTCATTTATGTCATGCCAAAGTGTTTTTGAATATGAACAAGCGTTTTTTATTATAAAAATGGTTTTTGAATATGAAAATGGTATTTGAATATCAAAAGGATCTTTGAATATGAACAATTGGTTTTTGAGTATGAAAAGATTGAAAAGTCACTTTGATTTTCTGATGACATGTTTCTGAGATCTGTATATGAAAATGAAATGTTTTGTTTCTGCATATCCAACTTCCTAAAAAGGCTCATGTTTACATACCAGTATATGTTATTTGCTTACTGAGTTGTTGATAACTCACTCCTATTTCCATAACTTTTTTTCAGATAATTTTGATGGTACAACTGGGATTAAGACTAGAAATCATGTATAAGGCTACGTAAGTATAGTGGAATAAGTACAAAGAGGGTATTTTGGTTATCTGAGTATTTTATTCAATAGTTATGTTTTGCTTTGTCGATTGAGTATTTTGGAAGGTTGATGTTTATTTTGAGATTTTGTGGTGTTTTAGATTATTCATATTGGAGTAGTTGATTTGAAACAACGAGTTGTATGTGTCATTGAAAACTTTGTAATCTATGACTATATGATTGAGACATGATTTTGAGTGACAAGTAATAACTCCCTGACCCATCAAGGACTGGGGTGTTACATAGACACAAGTATATAAATAAGTCTAATATAGTAAGTTAATAACATATAATACTATAGTATAATAACATGTAATTAGACACTAGAAATAATATATAATACTATAGTAGGATAACATGTAATTAGATACTATAGTCTAAGTCTATTATAAAAATAAGTTAGATATTAGTATAGAAGTAAATAATCAGTGAATGATTTAGATTTTAATTTTTGGAAAGATTAAAATTTTAGAAGTCCACAAAAACTCTTTTAGAAATGGGCTAAATTAGAAGTTAAAGAAAGTCCAGAAAAAGTCCAAATCCAACTCCTCTCCAACAAGTTGGAGTTGGAGTTCGGATTTGAACTCCAACAAAATCGGAGTTGGAGTCGGATTTAGGATAATCCAACTCTCACTAAGTTGATGCTCACCCTGGTTTTAGAGAACGCTAGTCCCGCACATCCCCTTTGAAAAAATGGATAAACTTGGAATTCACATGAAAAAATCTTTTTTTAATAATGGACCCTACTTATTTTCAATGAAGGTGCGCGAAATTTACAAATTTTAAGATTGTATCTAGCATTATTCTAATAAAAATAATTCGATATGAAAAAAAAATTATCATATTCGTCAACTTGAAAAACTTTTGAAGCGAGCTAGGATAGAAATACAGCAAATTTGAGTGTATGCTACAATACCGCAAATTTGTTGATTTTATCATCACGATGCTCCAAAAGGTTTTTGTAAAAAAAATAATTATTATAATTCTTCCCTCATTGTAGAGCTGGAATATATGCTTGATATTTGTTAGTCCATTTATCAGAACTTCATGCAACTCAAGCTGTATAATTATCTAATGCTTAAACATGAAGGAAAAATAAATCTAACCTTTGCACAGCCAAGATCAGGTGTAGTTTTTTGAAATGCACTCGGTTGAATTTAACCCGTTAAACTTGTATATCTCCTTTCAGCAATTTGAGTAACTATTATGCCTTTTTAGTTTAGACTCTTTGTACTAGGACATGGAAATGTGTATTCTATGATAATTCAGGTACATGATTTCGTTCGATATGGGTGAGGTTGCCTCCATCTTTCTAGCAGCAGCTTTAGGTATTCCTTAAGGTCCGATACCTGTCCAACTTCTGTGGGTTAATCTTGTTACCGATGGACCACCTGCAACTGCTTTGGGGTTCAATCCTCCGGTCCAGATCATGTAGAATGGACGTGTCTCAAAAGTGTTTGCGTAGAATGGAAGTGCCTTAGAAGTCCCATGAAGTTTGCTGAAAGTTCCAAGTGTTTTTTTGTGTAGAATGAACGTGTCTTAGAAGTGTTTGTGGAGAATGGAGGTGTCTTATAATGGTGTCCTTTCCTATAATATTTTGGACACAGTGAGCCATATAAATTACATATGAATTCTCAATGATATTTTTGGGTTGGTAAACATTTTAGAGAACTGAGTGCAAACGATGAGATCTATCAAAAGTCTTATTACTTTATGAGGTAAGAAGCCGGAGTTTTGTATTCATGGTGTGGAGAGTTTCATAGGTAGTAGTAATGTTGTTAGTGATCTGCCTACCAGGCACAAAATCACATTGGTTTGGTGAAATGAGTAAAGGCATAATGGATTTCAGTATGTTTGTGAGCATTTTTATAATGATCTTATAAATGATATTGTAACACCCCGCATTTTAGTGTATTTTTACTAAATGATTATTTTTATTTATTTAAATTTTATTCTCGTATTTTAAAATTGGTTGGATTTTGAATGAGTTTATTTCCATGATTTTTATTTGGTGAAAATTATTTTTATGTGCTTTCTTAATATTTATTTATTGTTATGCATTTAAATTGCTTTTAACATTTATTTAATTACTGTGGGATTTAATTATTTCAATTTGACTTTACCATTACGTTTAAATTATTTTATTTAACTTGAGGTTTTGAAATCGTTTCCGTTGGATCATTTTTGTGACCCAAGTTATGAGGATTGGACCTCATTTCTTTTCCCTCTATTTTTCTTTTCCTTTTCTTTTTCTTTTCTTCTTTTCTTTTCTTTCTTTTTTTCTTTTTCTTCTTCCCGGTTTCCTCCCCGGGTGCGCGAGTTCTTCTCTCTCTCTCTCTCTCTCTCGCCGTGCGTTGGCTTCTCCCCCAGCCCGCCGCCGTGCGTCGGCGACACCGCCCGGCTCCACCGCTCCCCCTGCCGCCGGCGATCACCCCCCTCCATTTCCAGCTCCTCCATCGCCGCCGTTAACCACCACAAACCCATTGAAGCCGCGGCGTTCCATGCACCACTGCGCCGCCGTCGCGCTACCTCCGGCCACCATCTTTCTACCACATCATCCTCGACCTCTTGGCAACCCATTGGACCCAACCCCAGCTCCGATCCGTCACCGGTGAAGCCCCACCAAGTCCATCTCCGATTTGCACATTTTTGGCCTAAAACCACCCCTTGCGCCGCCACCCACGGCAAACCACCACCACCACTAGCTTCACCGACCTCCCTAGGCCCTACCCTATCAATCTTGGGTCTTCGTTTGTCCTCGTTGAAAAGTGGGTATCTGTGACCCACGGCCACAGTGTATTTTACACTGTGGTGTTGCTCAAACGTCGCCTTTTTCAACTTCGTGATCCTCGGAAAATTATTATATTGCACTGTAAGTATTTCTCCAAAGAACTTTCGTAATTTAAATGTATTTTTGCACTAACCCATTTCACTGTATTTTTGGCATGCCGGACTGAGTCCGAGGAGTTCGGGGGTCGGATGGATTTGTGATTGGAGTTGTTTGGTTGATTTGGTTGAATTGGATATTGGTTGTTGATGGGTTGGTTGGATTTGTTGGTATTGTTCATTGATGGATGTCAGATATTGTGTTGGTACATGTGCATTTCATTACTTCATGCATGATCATGTTTGTAAAAGAAAACTGGGTTTTCGTGTATTGCATTCATGTTCATGTGCTTTGAAAAGCTATGATTTTATGTGATAATATTTTTGGTGCGTGTGTATCACGACCCCAAGCCGAGATGGGGTATTAACTCGGTGGAGCTCCTCTGGTTACTCGGGAGCGGAATATACTGAGTAACGTCCCCTGGATTGTCGCCGGGCGACAATGGGATCGGACGAGATGGTCTCGTGCCGACTCCGTGGTCCTTCTGCTGGCGGGGACTAGAGGATGTCTGGCCACGTACGCGCTGGGCGCGGAACTGGGCATCGCTCATTGCGTAGTGTGGGTGCTTGGCCATGTACGCGCTGGGCGCGGAACTGAGCACCGCTGCGAAGCCAGGACGTGCGGATGGTCCATAGGGGAGACCATGGTGCATATGGAAATAATGCATGGTGCATTTGGGATTAATGCACTATTTTCTGGAAAAATAATGCGAGTTGACTTTTGGGTAAATCATTTTCTGGGAAAATGTTTTACGGATAATTTGGACCAAAATGGGATTTTGGTGTGTGTTGGAAATTTATCATTTTCGGGAAAAATGATGTTTTGTGGAAAAATGCATGTTTTCATGTGCATGCATGTTAGTTGCATTTAATGCATTTTATATTACGTTGTTATTTGGGTTATACTTACCTGCGAGACCATTTTGTGGTGTCGCAGATTTTGATGCTGATGAGGAGGAGGAGGGCGAGCCTGAGGAGACGGCTCCGCCTGAGGAGTGATCTGGGATCACTCGTTTGTACATTTAAAACTATTGTAAATTATTTTATGGATGACTGTATAACTGCTATTTAAATCTTTACTGATGTTTGATTGTAATTAAATTCTGGTACTTAGTTGACTATCTGCTGCGTTATTTTATTTGAACACTGTTGCATGTACACACACTGGCACTTCGTTGGGATGTGTGACCGTGTTGTCACCATCCTGGCGTCTCGATCCCTGTGTATTTTTATAGGGGGGATTGGGGCGCCACAGATATTGCATAAGCTTATGGGTCTATACTCAGAAACATTCTTTGGATTTGGGAATTAAAACCAGATAAGTGTGAATAATGGCTACTATACATGATTGAGAGTTAAGAAATGATAGAATTGTATGACAAATCTCATTCCCCACCACATCCCAATTGTCTTCATAAAAGCAAGTACTATAACCATTTGGTCCAGGGGCTTTGAATGGTCCCATTTGAAAAACTGCAGTCTTAACATCATCCACTGTAAAGGCTTGAAGTAAATCATCATTCATAGTAGGAGATACTATAGGTGTCAGATTATGAAGGCCAACATCAATTTGAGAAGGATTAGAGGAAATAAACAGGTTTTGATAAAAATGAGTAAAAGCAAAACCAATCTCTGTTTCAGTACTACACTAAACACCATGCTCATCTTCCTCTTGCACAATTTTATTCCTTTTTTGTCTTTGGCTAGCACTCAAGTGGAAAAATTTACTGTTTTTATCCCCATTCTGTAACCATTGAACTTTGGCCATTTGTTTCCATTTTAAATACAAAGATTCTTGAAGAATAGAAATATCTTTCTGCAATTTACTAACTTCTGGTACTAAAGTTGCTGTGAGAGTTGTCTGAATCCTTTCAAGTTGGCTCATCTTCTCCTTAAGGTGCTTATTAGAGACCGGATTTTTGAGTAAGCCCATCTTCTTACAGATTTCATGAAACAAGCTAGTTTATTGTTTAGAGAAACCAGATTATCAGAGACTCCACCAGCCTACAACCAATCAGATTTTATAGCACTACTATATCGTCATAAGAAGCCCATCTGGCCTCAAATCTGATTGGCCTCTTCAAAGGACTAGAAGGCTCATGATTTTTAAGAAAGGTCATGAGAGAGGGCATTGATCAGAAGAGACAGAAGATTGAATTCTTCCAAATTCATCACACCAAGCAGAAGATGCCACTGCCCTATCCAATTTCTCCTTAGTGAAAGAAGAGTCTGACCTATTGTTAGACCATGTGAACCTCCCTCTAGTAAACTGTAGATTATGAAGTTGACAATCATCTAAAGATCCTTAAAAATGGCAATCTGTTAATCACTTCTTACAACACCCCCCTTTTTATCACCCTGAAAAAGGATCTCATTGAAATCTCCAAGACAAAGCCACATATAAGAATTCAGAGAATTGAGATGCCTTAAAATGTTATAACCCTCTATTCTTTTTTCAGTAATGGGATGAACATAGAAACATGTGAGCATCCATGGAGGTTTTGGAGATATGCTGTCAACCCAACAATTAATATGTCTTTGAGAATAGCTCTGAATTTCTACATCACAATCTAACTTCCAAAACAAAGCCAGTCCCCCACCATGACCCAATGCCTCAACCAGAAATATATTAGTATAAAACCAAGAAAATACTTCTAACAATCCATCTTATTCTTACGTAATCTAGTTTCCATAAGAAATAAGATGTTTAGCCTTTATCCTTAACCATAAGGTTAAGGTCGTGAACTGTCCGAGGGTTGCCAAGCCCTCGGCAGTTCCAACTTATAAGCCTCATTTCTTTTGGCGGGGCTGAGAAACAGCCTTCGCTAATGTTTTCACATTTCTCACTTTTCTTTTAAACATCAATTTGTCCTTAGTAGTACGGTTACCAAAAGGCAAGAACTTCCTCTTTCTAGTAGCCAAAAAAATATCAGAATTAAAAGTAGCCTGAGCTTTAGCATTTCTGACCATATTCTTGAGATGAAGTAGTGAATGAGATGGACTAGAGGGGTCATCTTGTTCAGAGGCTTCCATGCAACTAGTACATTCCCCATCATCAGGAATGCGGACTTTGTCAGGAGATTTCTCAACAGATTGGGAAGGGATTATAGGATGCAGTGTAGGATCAAGCATTGTGGAGGTGACAGTTGTGGTAGTTATAACAGTCGGGGTAGTTACAGTTGCTGCACTGGTAATCTAAAGTATAATGTATATAGTATAGTAATGTATATATTATATAGTTTACTAATGTATATAGTAATACTATATAGTAATCTAAAGTATATTACATATAGTATAGTAATAATATTCTTGATCAATAATATATTCACAATATAAAAGAACTATATTATCAATAATAGTATTATTAGATTATATAATATATAACAACTCATGGGGAGCAAATAAAGGAGTTTCTTTTACTTCTTTAATAGTGGGTTTTATAGGAGATATTTGGGTTTCAGTTCTTTCTAATTGTTTACCCATGGTTTTTAGATATAGATTGGTATAGTTGTTTTGTTGGATTATATTATCAATATTTTTATCAGTGTTTGCTGTAATAGAGAGAATTTGGCGAGATGCTGTGCTTATAAATATTCTTGATCAATAATATATTCACAATATAAAAGAATTATATTATCAATAATAGTATTATTAGATTATATAATATATAACAACTATTATATATTACCTTATAAATAATATATTATTTAGTATATATTATCAAAAATATATTCTAGAAACGAATATAACATTCGAATGTCTCAGAAATTAAGTGACACACGTTCAAATGTACAAATAGTAATGTTCAGATGACTCACTCTGGAATTAAGTGACGTTCAAATGTTAACGTTAGAACGTTTGAACGTCACGTGTATATAAGCTATCATCCGAACGTGATAAGACATTTCTACAAAAACCAAAACCGTTCGAACTCAAATCGTGCACTTCGCCATTAAATCTGTTGCTGTCGCCGTCAAATGCCACCACAAATGTCACAAAAGAGGTAGACATCTCTCTTTAACCCTTAGTATATTTTTTTTAATATTTAATGGAGGTTTTGGTATGAATCGAAATCCATTGGTGATCGGATTTTCATCTTGATTTTTCGGTCACCATGAGTTACCAATGGCCAATGACTATGGTAAAAAACTTTCTTGAAGTGTATACTTCATTTCTACGGTGGCTTTTGGTCACTTTTATTATGTTTGAGTTGTACGGGAATGGTTGAGTTGACTAAGCCATTTCTGTGTCGTAACGTTCGAATGTTATAACCGTATATTCGAAAGTTAGACCTTTCAAATGAGGAAGACGTCAAACACGTTTGAACGTTAATCTTGTAACGTGCAAAAGTTCTCTAGTACATTTGAATGTAACGAAAGTACGTGCGAATGTGTATTTTACTTTCAAACATACGTTTGTAACGTTCGAATGTCATATCGTTCATATTCTTGAGCGTCACATATGTTCAAACGTTAGTCTTATGTTCGAATGCTTATTTTACATTCATTCAAATGTAAAACCTTTCAACTTCTAGAAAGGTCAGAAACGTTCAAACGAATAGCTAATATATGTTTGAATGTCTTAATAAATACGTTCAAGAGCTTGCTCACATTCGAACATTTTTTTTATACGTTCGAATGTAATAAACTTTAGTTCGAATGTGTGTTTGCCATCATCACGTTCGAACATAACTGAATGTTTAGCCTATAGGAAATTAACGTGCGAACGTAAAGCCTAACACGTTTGAACTTAAATTATTTTACATTCAAACATTTTTTCTAAACAATTTAGATTACAGTACACAATATGCATCTATAGTACGAATGTTTTTCTTCTTCTTCTTTTAGGATATGGCTCATCTTCTGACTACTAGGAAATAGGGGAGGGAAGGAACCAGACATGAAACTTCTCTGATCGAGGCTCAAATCGGTATTGGCCGAATGAGAATTGTTGATCAACGAGTTCGATGAGCTTGGATGGGAGCAGAAGAGCCTTAGAAACATCTTCACTACTAGAGGTTGAAGCAATATCTGCATATTGAAGGGTAGTATATACCCCTCAATGGTTCAGGAGTTTTATATAGGGATGTGCTCCATTCCTCAGGATGCATCCTCTCACACCGTGACTATACGCGGTGTTCAATTAAAGGTCTCGGCGGATGTCATTGCCGAGCTACTCGGGATCCGTCGTGTAGTTGAGACATCGACTACAGGAGATGCTTAGCCTGGAGATGGATCCCGATTAGCAGGCACATCTGCAGTAGTTGCAGGCACATCTGATGCAGATGTAGGCACTTCTGCATCATCTACTGGCCCAGTTGATAGGTCAGAGGCCGATGGTATTGACCATGAGGCTGAGGATGACAACTGAGATGAGGATTTCTATATCCTCACTGGGAGAGATTGCACGCAACTCGATAAGAAGAACTCATTCAGCCAGATATAGCTGCTGCCTTTTTTCCACATGTTGCATCTTATAGTTGTAATAAATGTGGATCCTGTGGCACATAAGGCCACATTCACTCAGATTTGCACACAGTTCATGATACAAGTGGCATGTGGAGAGCCCATCAAATTGGCACTGCGCATTTTTGAGAGGATCCGTTACGAGGCGAGCATCATCTCCATGGACAACCTCCCATACGAAGTCGTCATTACTCGACTATTACTGGCCCGGAAAGTGCCACCCTAGGCGGAGGAGTGGTTGACATAGTAGATCAGCCCCCTCAACTTGACCACACACCGTTAGAGCATTGGATAGCGGAGGGGCATGCTCGACGTAAGCCCGGCCCTGTAGCAGATCTTGTTCTTCTGACCTAGTCTGGGCCCTATGTTGCTCCCCATATTGGGAGTACTAGTCAACTGCTGATGGGTACATCTGCAGGGGATGGGCGGCCTGCTTGGGTTGATGCAGTGATTTCGAATCTTACTGCGCATATTGACCGACAGATAGACAGACAGATCGCAGCTATAGAGGAGATTGCCCCCGAGATTGCCCATCATGTAGATATTCTAAACGAAAAGGTGACGACATTGATTGAGGAGTTTCACAGTACATGATTTGTGAACAACACGTTGATTTGACTGTTGTTTAAAAATTTTTATCATATTTTGTACTTTATTTTTATTATATGTAATGAACAATATTATTTAATATATCTAATGTTTTTGAATTTCAATTCTCAATCTTTTTTAATTTAATGTTAACTTATGCAACTTTAATATTAGATCACTGCACTTCTATTCTCAATATTTTTTAATTTGAAATATCTAATTTTGATATTAAATCAATTAACGTTCAAACGTGAATTACTAATGTTCGAATGTTGGCGTAAAAAATTTACACGTTCGCACGTAAGTAGCCTCAACGTTCGAATCTCCAGTGCTCGTTCGAACGTGAATATGTATACATTCGAATGTAATACAATTTCTCGGCTGCCTTAGTGATGATTTCCACAAACTGTCACAAAAAATATTTTTTGGTGACGGTTTGGGGACTGTCACAATTGCCAAACTGTCACAAAAACTCATTTATGTTGTAGTATATGGATAATATCAACAAAATATAAGATTTATTGATATTTATTTATTGTGAACGAGTTGGTACGTGGGATTTACGAAAAGCAATAGTTTGGATTAGTATTTGGAGGAAAAAAAATAGTACTTTGTATTAGAATTTGGAGGAAACAAAATATGAGAGGGATACGATTGGAGATAATGTGCAATGAGATAGATTATAAAAAAGCGACACATTTTGACTTCAACACTACAAAAAAGCATCACACTCAGCAATTTTCAACGCTATCGGCAGTCGCTGTAACATCCGAGTCCAGTCGGGGTGCTTTAAAAATAAAAAATTTTGGATTACAGTTATGAAAAATCGTTTGGGATTACGAGTAAAATTTTTAGAAGAGAGTTTAGACCTAAGATATTTTTGACGGTATATAAATTTTTTAATAGGTTTAATAATTAGGTTTTTAAAGTCTTTAATGAATCAAGCGGATGTTCATCAGAAAATTTATGGAATAAGTGTATTTATTTTAGATTGAGTAGAGACCCAAAACTTTAGATAAAAGCCATGCAATAATCTCGTTAAGGGTCCAAGGCGTGCGCCTAAGTATATTTACTTTATGTTACTTTATGTTATTTTATTTTATCTTCTTTTGTTTTCTTTTAGATGTAAGAAACCGGTCTGTGGAATCGTGTTCCAGACACCATCGCTCGGTTTGTGTCCATTTTTCCTTTTTCATGCAGTGTTCCCATCCTCTCCTCTAGGTTTCTTATCTCTTTACTATTTATATATCTTATATATGTGTTAAGCATCCTCAGCGCCGCTGCCCTCTCTTCATGCTTTCCGCCATTTAAACTCATCTGAGCTTCCCCCCAACCTCAATACTGACCACAGCCAGCCACTGAAGAACCACCTTCTCCGTAAAACACCAACCGAAGAGCTCGGCTTGCATCCAGTAAACCGCCACACCCAAAGCCAGTCCACGAGTCGTAACTCCACCAAACACAGTTCGCGCCGGTGCCTCCGCCTCTCATAGTCCATCACCCAAGCCGTGCGCCACCACCTCTCCGTGTAAACCCACCTCTGTAAGCCACGGAACTCCCATGTTTTTAGCCACCCGAAACAGAGACCCATCCACCAAACCACTGCACTGCACCACACTGCGCAAGCCGCTACAAGCTGTCACCACCTGCACGGAAGAGGATGCCGGACACCCACAGACCACCCCAACCCGTAGCAACCCCTCACGGTGAGCATCTGCTTCTTTCCGCCCTCTCTCTCGCTCACCTCTCCCTCTCGTTCTCTCATGCTCAGCGCTGCTCGACGGAAGCTCCGCCGCGCTCCTGCTCTCCTGCCGCACCACTACAGTTCCTCCAGCCAGCTTCCGTCGCACGGTGCCACTGCCTTGGTTTTGCGTGGGTGAGCTTCTGTCGCCACTCCCGTTTGAGCCTCTGCATGTTGTTATTTTGGTAGTTGTGTAATAAGGAAATATGGTATATATATATATATATATATATATATATATATAATTATATCGGTGAATCACTAGGAAGAAGAGTGTTTTGAGTTTTGACCTTTCTACCCCTTTTTATTAAAAGCATACTTTAATTTCTGGAGAGGCTTTTAATGAACTACAACTTATACCGTAAGCTTAGTTTTATTTGATTGGTATTTAAATTTAGTGAGATATTTATTAGTGGTCTAGGTTTAAGATTTATTTGATATACATCATTTTGATAAACCCGTCTATTTTTATTAGACGCTATTTCAATATGTTTGATAAACTATTTTAGTAATTTTATTGGACTGAGATTTTTTTTAGCAAGTTAAAATTTCACTGTTATAGATATGAGTAGTTGGACTCGAATTCTTTTTATAATTATATTATCTAGTAGGAGATTTTATAGTTACACTTCAATAGTGAGTAAGTTAGATTTTTTTTTTGTTATGTTTAGTCGAAGTATTAAAGGGACATCGATGATTTTAGAAAGTGATGATGTATTATGAGGTTATGAGGATTTTAAGTTTTAAGGAATTAAAATAAGTTATTCTAGAAGGTTAAGCTTAAATATTGAAATACATGTTCAATTGAAATTTATGAGAATTACGTGATTACCTTATAGGTGACGACTGATAATTCTTCGACATTGGGAGGAAATTTTTGGGAAAAACTAAGAAGTCCAGGTAAGCGGGGTTCCTATGCTAGACTTTGCATAAAAAAAAAATAAAATGGGCTGAGGTTGATTTTTTTGAAAAAAAATATGCATGTTTTGTTATGAAAAGAAATCTGAAATGACCCCAGTTATTTGTTCTACATGACTCATGAAATTCTGTTTAAGAATAAAGTACTTTCTGTTATAACTGGTGTAGACATAAGTTTATTTTGACATTTTGTTTTTGAACTGTGCAAAAGAGAGCGAATATAAAATTTTGTGCATAAATTATATTTTGTGAACTGATTCTGTTCTGTTCTGAAAATGTTCTATACTCTGATGTGATATGATGTGATTTCTGAAACCTCTGGCATGACATTCTGTTTCTGTTTTGACCTTACCACGGGTGTAAAACTGTGGCCTCTGTTTGGGTTGGTACCAACTTTTATATTTCTGATGCACCCACTTTGAAAACAAAGTGGTTTTCTGCGTGGTCTTTCCTATGTGCACACTTGGGGCTCCGAGAATGATAATGGGAAGATTCACATTCTGTTTCTCCTCGGTTGGCTGTCGGGGGTTGCACAACCCTACCACGGGGGTTAAACATGGAATTCTGTTATGATATGATGTTTCAGTTATGCTGTGCCAAGGAATTTTGAATAAGAATATTATGAACTTTCGCTCTAATATTTTTTAAAAATATGTTCTGACTCTGCATTTTGAAAATAAAAAGTGTTTTGTTCTGCATTCTGAAATCTGTAAATGCTCATGTTTGCATATTAGTATATGTTCTCTGCTTACTGAGTTGTTGATAACTCACCCCTATCTCCATAATATGTTTCAGATAATTTTTGATGCAACAGCTGGAAATCAGGAATAGAGAGTACTTGCAAGTTCTGTTGATCATAGAAGGCTAAGTGTCTTGGGGTACAAGGATTTTTGGAGAATCTTTTGGTAGTGTTGATATTTTATGTGGCCTAGGTATTTTGAGTAATGGATATTTCTAGTCTTTGTGGAAAAGTTTATGTATATTAATGAGACACTTCTGATGTGCCCTTATGTAGGAACATGGATATCTGTGTTGAACAAATAGGTTAATATGTTATGGAGATTCTGGTTTATTTTAAAAGTATTATTTGGAAATGATTTTAAGTGATATGATTTAACTCTCTGGACCCTCGGGGGGACGGGGCGTTACAGTCGCTCCGCCTCATGTCGGTAAGTTCCATTCTCTTGATCTCTCTCTGACAGCCTCCGTCTCTCCGTATCTCACTTTATGTTTCTCTTTTCCTCTCTCTCTCAACTCTCAGCAACACCGCACACCTCCTTGTTGCATTTGCGGCTCCACCGTACCAAGCCACGCGGTAGGCTCCCTTCCGCCGTGACCCAACCCCATTCTCAATATAATGCATGGATATGGAATATAAGATTTGTTTCACTTGATGAGTATAATGTAATTATCATGCACCTTTACTTCCCCATTATTATTATTATTATTATTATTATTTATTTATTTATTTTACTTCCCCATTAATTACTATCTTTATAAGCATGTTTATTTAACCATATATTCATTTTGACTTTAGTGATTTCAGATAAATTTACAAAGTAACAAGTAGCCAAGTAAGATCTAATTTACTATCTTATCTGTAAATTTGTCTAATACTAACACTTATTGAATATCATAATAATATTTATTAATTTATTAATTTTATTATTTGTTTCCGGCGAGGTGGTGGTCGATGGTTTCAGTTATGACTTACCTGGGCATACGTGCATTAGCACGTTATGCCTTACTAGTGTGTGTATATATATATATATATATAATATTTGAGAGTCGTCGCAGAGAAGATCTGCATTTCATCTGGAAAGGGATCTAAATTAAGGTCTGGGTAGAGCTAGCTTCAAGTTTATGAAGTTATCTAGCTAAATCATGTGAACAGCCCTTTGTCCTGCATCTCAGTCCCGCATAAAGCTTGGACTTCTGTTGTATCAGGTTCAAAAATCTTTCCTTCCTCTCATGACTCTGAGGCTTATTTCTTTCTTTCTTGCTCATCTTTGCAGGCATCTAAGCTTTAAGCGAGTGGCATCAAATTTAAGGTTGCATTTTGATCTTGATTTGGCTTTTTATTTCTTTTAGCTATTCAAAGCTACATATCTACAGCCTTAACTGAACATGTATACTTCCAAAAATAGCGCTGGGCCTGTGACATAATTTGTGTTTTTTGATGTATTTAACGTTGCTATTTCTCAATTCTCATGCATTGAAGGGATTTAGAAGATCAATTGCATATTTTTTCTAGTATTGGGAATTCCAGCATTGGAGCTTATGGTTTTCACCTATCAAAATTGGCCCTTTCGTCTGTACATCATCTATTCATATCTATAAATGTACGTCTGTTATATATAATGTTATGGTATCTACAGACGATGACCTCCTGATGTCGTTGTTTTAACATTGATTTGATTGTTTTGGGAGGTGGAAAGTGTCCAAAGGAGACCTGGACGTGGTATTTGAACTTTGATATATAAGATTTAGGCCCCAAACAATTGAGGGAATTGTCGATGCCGCTTTCTTTTATCCATGTCCTTCTGTAATGTCCCTTTGAATTCTTGATATTTTGAAAGGATAGTTGGAAAAGTAAAAGTCAATATGCATGTAGAGACCAATTGTCCACCCAGTTTTATTTTAATTGCGCGCTATATAGTGAGGATCATGTACTGTTTGTCTTGATAGATGGCAGGAGAATCAGAAACTACTTTTCAAGATGTCGACGCAAATACTTCATTCATAGAAAATCTTGAACATCGAGGTACAAAATTGTCTGATGAAATCACAAGGATGTTAGAAAGCTTAGAGCCACTCCCAGAATCACCTGGATGCTGCATCTACAAGGTTCCAGATCCCATTCGCAATTCCAACGAAGAAGCTTACACTCCTCAAATTATATCCATAGGGCCTTTCCACCATGGTAGCCAAAAATTGCAAACCATGGAAAAGTTTAAACTGAGATATCTCAAGAGTTTCAAGGAACGATCCCAGATCATAGACTTGGAAGATTTAGTAAGCAGTATAAGAGGTGTGGAAGAAAGTGTTCGTGAATGTTATTCAGAGACTATTCCATTTGGGAGTGATGATTTTGTGAAAATGATCTTGTTGGATGCGAGCTTCATTATTGAGTTCTTCTTGAAAAAATGGTCGAAAAGCTGGACCTCACACGATGCTAAGATATTAAAGCCATGGTACTGGGGCAGGCTGCAGTTGGACTTGATGTTGCTTGAAAATCAACTTCCTTTCTTTGTTATTCACAAAATATATGACACTGCATTATCATCTTCATCAATATACCCTTCCTTCATTGACCTTGTCATTCACCAATTTGGATATACTGACGTTCAAATTATAGAGGATCCCAATATCGTGATGCAAATAACGCACTTTCTTCACCTGCATAGGAGCTATATTTGCCAAGACAGCGAAAGGCAAACAGAAAGAAGTCCCGGAATAATTCAGGAAATGCATAGTGCAACCCAACTGGCTGAGGTAGGAATCAAGTTTATGGCATACAGCGGGGATTTGTCTCAGAGTGACATAAAATTAGTAGGCCGAGTGATGGAAATCCCACGCTTTAAGTTAGACAAAAACACGGAGATTTATGCTCGAAACCTGATCGCCTTTGAGCAATGTCACTTTCCAAGTGCTGCATATATTACTGATTATTACTTCCTGTTACGTTTATTAATCAGAAGTCAGAGAGATGTGGATTTACTTGTTCGAGAGAAGATCATCGTTGATTGGGTAGATGACATCGATGCAACTTCTGTGCTCAACAAGATCTTAGAAAATATCGACTGTTCATGGATGAACGTTAATTATAGACATCTTGCTGAAGATCAAACAAATTCTATGAAGCCCGCGTGAGTTATCTTCAGATTATGATGGCTACCTTGAAACGTGATTATTTTCGCACCCCTTGGATGGGTGCTGCCACCATAGGCGGCATTCTATTGTTGCTGCTCACTGTATTACAAGCTGTGTGTGCTCTCATCTCTGTGAATTAAGAAGGTATGAAGCTTTTGCAATTCTACGAGTATTGGATTGCATTATATATGATAGTTATGTTATACTCATTAGTTCATTATGTTGTCGGACTGAACTTTCAATGTGACATAAGTATTAATAGATCTTTCGATCTAGCATTTGAGCAATTCTTCATATATTTTATCTCAATTGTTGTCATTCTCAATCACACTTTAATTGGTCGCCATTTAAATAATGAGAAATATTAGGTCTACGTACAAATCTTTTGCAAGAAAATTTACATGATGGCGTGGCTTAAAGTGATAGGTTAGATTTACATTACAATAAAAGAAGTTTTACAATTTAGTTGATTATATTAAACTACGTCAATGTATAAACTTTTTTGTGTAAGATTTCTGTATAGACCAAATACTTTCCTTGAGTAATCTATTTAATTATATAAAAGCCAAGTTTTCAAATACTGAGTTGTCCTTCGTATCATAAAATAAGGGAACGTAAGGGTGCAAGTCATGTGAAACAAGAAGGTGAGTTTGAAAAGAGGTGGCATAGTGCGAAAAGAGAGATGGAAACCAAGTGGTAAGTCGGGAGACACCAACACCGCACTTCTCAACACGTTTCGAATTAAATGCCAGCCTCTTCTTTTTATTAATGGGAAATGATAGTCTGCCGTCCCATTCTTATCGCCCAAGTTGATCGCTTGCATTTTTTTTTTTTATTTAGTGATTAAAAAAGTGATTTTAAGTGTATTGATATATATTTTTTTTATTTTTTAAAAGTATTTAAATATATTAAAAAAATATGAAAAGAAAAAAAAAATAATAATTCTAGGCAGTAATAGCGGTGAAAGTGGGGCGGCATAGTAGCCCCACTCTTTATTAATTTGTTTTGTCTTTTGCGTGCAGGTTTTGTCAAGAACGTGCGGGAGTGCTCTTCTTTTTTTTTTCTTCGGTTTCCTCTTTTCTTCATTGGTTTTATTTCTTTGCACCTCTTCGTTCGACGTCCGTAGCTTCCTTCCATCCTCTTGTGTTTGGCGTCCGTAGCTTTTTAGCCTTTTCGTGTGCGTGAGACACCAACACCGCACTTCTCAACACCCACAGATAATCCTAGTAGCTGTCAAGTGCTGAGAACAAATAAAGGCACTTCGAGGGGCCTAATCTCCACAATCCAACTTGGACTCAAAGCAAAAACGTACTTCATTAATCTGAATTCAACCATATAAATAGATATAGACTCAACTGAATGTAACGTCCCACTTACGCAGTACAAATGTTACTGGCTTAGTGGCCCACTGACTAAATGCTTGGACTGGAAAACAGAAAGTGGCCTAACGGCCCACAACCTATGCTAAGGACCCGGACTAACATAACCGAATACTTGGACTAAGTCAAATGAGAACATTCTCGACTAATAAAAGCTAATAACACGGACAACCATTAGATCAATCGGACGACTGTGGTAAGAGAATGCCATGGGTCACATGACAAACCCTCCCTGTTCGAGGACCTTATCCGCAAGGTCTCCAAACTTTGTCTTGAATTCTTCCAGGCTTTCCCATGTCGAGCTCTCCTGCCCTAATCCTAGCCATTGCACAAGTACTTCTGTCACTGCCTTGTTGTTTGTGCGCTGCAATCTGCGAGCTATTATCTTTGCTGGTTCTGGATGAATGGAGCCATCGAGGTTCACTGGAGGGAGTTGGCTCTATGGAGTGACTAAAGATCCCAATCGCTTCTTCAAGCAAGAGACGTGGAAGACCGGATGGATTTTAGATTCCGGTGGAAGATTGAGAAGACTCAATCGGTAAGTGACACTCCCAATTTTCTTCTCGATCTGAAATGGGCCGTAAAATTTTGGGGCGAGTTTTTGATTTCGATGAAGAGATGCGGAAAGTTGTCTGTATGGCTTCAATCTGAGGTAAACCCAATCGTGTTCCTCGAAGCTCCGTTCTGTTCACTTGAGGTCAGCATATTTTTTCATCCGCTCCTGTGATTCACGCAAGTTATCCTTTAAGATCCGTAATGCTGCATCTCGGTTTCTTAAGGTGTCTTCAACGGCTTGTACCTTTGTTATGCCGGGTACATACTGGAGTATTTCTGGGGGAGGGAACCCATAGACTGCTTCAAAGGGACTGGTCTTTGTAGAGGAGTGTGTATTGGTATTGTACCAATACTCAGCTAACGGCAACCAAAGACTCCAAGGGTGCGGTTTTTCTCCAGCAAATCTTCGCAAATATCCTTCTAAACATTGGTTGACAATCTCTGTTTGCCCGTCGGATTGAGGGTGGTACGCCGTGCTTAAATTCATTTGTGTTTGTTGTAACCTACAAAACTCAGACAAGAAATGTGAGATAAAAATGGGGTCTCGATCGCTGACAATGGATTTTGGGGTTCCATGGAGTTTGACGATTTGATTTGTGAAGAGTTTGGCTATGGTTTGGGTTGTGTATGGATGGTTGAGGCCAATGAAGTGTGCGTATTTGGTGAGGCGGTCCACAATCACCATAATCACAGTTTTAGAGTGAGACGGTGGAAGGCCTTCAATGAAATCCATGCTTATGTCGGACCATGGTTGAGTTGGGATTGGGAGTGGTTGGAGGAAACCTGCAGGGTGGCAATGTTCCACTTTGTTCCCCTGGCAATTGTCACAATCTCAGATATAATGTCGCACTGTGGTTTTCATGCCAGGCTAGTAGAAATTTATTCTTACCCTTGCAAGGGTTTTGTGATAACCCGAATGCCCTGCTAATGGTGTATCATGCATTTGATGTAGGGCTTCCCGATGAAGATCCGGACATCCACCCAAATGGATTCTTCCTTTATATAGGACTAGGCCATGCTGTAGGGACAAATTTTTGTGCTGCAGTGTACCTTGTTGTAACTGTTGGTGCAGTGATTGCAGCTGAGGATCTCTCAGATAAGCGTCTTGAACTCGATGTATCCATGGTGTTTGAGCTTGAGTTAATGTAATTGCCTGTACTGATGTCTCTGACTGTTGCATTCTGGATAGGGCATCTGCTGCTTTTTCTCGCATCCTACCTTGAACTCCACACTGAACTCATATCCCAAGAGTTTGGATATCCACTTCTGCTGTGCGGGCGTATCGACCCGTTGCTCCACCAAATATTTTAATGTTTGTTGGTCTGTTCGAATCTTGAATTTCCATCCCAACAGATATGAGCGCCATTTTTTTTACTGCTAGCACTAGGGCAAGAAGCTCCTTCTCATATGTAGAGAGTAGGAGATTTTTGCCCTTGAGTCCTTGGCTGAGATAAGCTAGCGGACGTCCTTCTTGCATGAGGACAACACCAATTCCCTCTCCAGAAGCGTCACATTCAATGACAAATGTTTTTGTAAAGTCGGGTAGGCCTAGGACAGGTGGGGTAGACAGGGCGGTTTTGAGGTGGTTAAAGGCGAGAGTTGCTGCTTCATCCCATTGAAATGAGTTTCCTGAGAAGTTGAGTTAAGGGATTGGCAATGACGCCATACCCTTTGATGAACTTGTGATAATATCCTGTAAGGCCTAAGAATCCTCTAAGGGCACAGATAGTTTTTGGTAGGGGCCACTGCACCATAGAAGCAATTTTAGAGGGATCGGCCTTAACACCATCGATTGAAATTATATGTCCAAGGTATTCAATTTCTGAACACCCAAACCGACATTTTGACAATTTAGCATAAAGTTGATGGAATTGTAGGAGGTTTAGGACAATACCAAGGTGGATGATATGTTCCTTTAGACTTTTACTATAAATTAGGATGTCGTTGAAAAACACCAACACAAATTTACGTAAATAGGGTCTAAAGATATCATTCATTAAGCATTGAAAGGTGGAGGGAGCATTAGTGAGCCCAAAGGGCATCACTAAAAATTTGTAGTGTCCTTGATGAGCTTGGAAAGCTGTTTTTGGGACGTCTTCGGGTGCGACCAATATTTGGTGGTACCCGGAGTGAAGGTCAAGTTTTGAAAAAATCACAGCCCCACACAATTCATCAAGAAGTTCATCAATAAGGGGAATAGGATACTTATCTTTGATGGTGACTTGGTTGAGTGCTCGATAATCTATGAACATTCGCCAACTACCGTCGGCCTTTCGAACTAAGAGTACTGGAGAGGAATAGGGGCTTTGGCTGGGTCGGATAGTCCTGCTTTGAAGCATTTCTGTTATTAATTTCTCGATTTCACCCTTCTGATAATAGGGGTATTGGTATGGTCAAGTGCTCACTGGTCCTGTGCCCTCAAACAGCTGGATTCGATGATCATGGCTGCGGTGTGGTGGGAGACCCTTGGGCTCTTTGAAGACTTCTATGTAACGGTGCAGCACCGACTGGATTTCCTTGGGAATTTTTGCTGTTGTTGGGCCTGGTACTTGTTCCATTAGGTGTATGACTAAACCTTTTGGATGCAGCCCATTGTTGGAACAGAATTCGTCCATTTTCATTAGGGTCGGAGTTGACGGGCTCAATCCTTGTAGTTCTATCGGGAGATCTCCCCATTTAAACCCCATTGTAAGACTGCTGAAATTCCACAAAATAGGGCCTAGTGTGCATAGCCAGTTGACTCCCAATACCATATCACATCCTCCTAAGGTTAGTAAATAGAGAGTTGTATAGAACTTGTTACCTTGTAGGAAGAAGGGTACCGTCATACAGCAACCTTGGCAAGGCAGGCGGTCTCCATTGGCCACCATTACTGTCATGCTTCGATTTTCCAGCATTCATAGTTTGGCACGCCTTGCCACATTCGGATCAATAAAACTATGGGTGCTTCCCGTGTCGATTAAGACTGTTACTCATTGATTACCCACATAACCGATCAACCTCATTGTTTTTGGTGCAGGAGTCCCTGAGAGAGCATGAAGCGATATCTCCACTGTTTCGTTCGAGCTAGCAATCTCCTCAACATCTTCTTCCACTAGTGCACCTTTACTGTCTCCTGGAGGATCTTATTCCTCCAATCCTTCTAGTAGGAACACCTTGGGTGTTCTGCATTTATGGCCTGGAGACCATTTATCTTCACAATAATAACACAGGCCTCGATCGCGTCTGTCTTTCATCTGGGCTGAGGAAATTCTTTGTATGGGTAGGCTTGTTTTGGTTCTGGGAGGAGGTGAAGCGCGATTATGGGTGACTTGGGGTGCAGGTAGCTGTAAGGGAGAGTAGGAATTAATGGGTCGTGGACATGGTGGTCTGGGAAAGATATTTGAAGTTTGTGAGTTATTTGGGCCTGTGGTATGTATGTTGGGTCGGTGCTGCGGTAAACGCCTCCAAACTTCTTCATAAATTCTCGTAAGGCCGAAGGCTGTGGGAAGATCACTGGGCCTGAACATAGTTACTACTGTACGGATCTCATCTCGGAGTCCACTCAGAAAGGAGCTCACCCGAAATTCCTCTGTTAAATTAGGAATTCGGTTAGATAGCAACCCAAATGAGACTGGTATTCTTCCACCGTCGTAGACTGGTGGAGTTTTGTAAACTCAGCCACTGGGTCGTCAAAGGGGGTTGGTGCAAATCTCATCTGTAAGGCCTCAACAAAGCCGTCCCAAGTGTTAACTGGGTGGGCTTCGTTTAACCACTGATACCACGTTAAGGCCCTTCCTTCCATGTAGAAGGAAGCCAATTGCACCTTTTGTTGATCTGGAATATTATGGAAAGCAAAGAACTGTTTGGCCTTGAAAATCCAACCAGCAGGGTCGGATCCATTGAATTTTGAAAAATCGAGACGCATAGCACGTCCTTGGATTCCGGTATTGGAGTCAAAAAGGGGGTTGTTATGGTGCCTGGAATTGCTTCCCTCTGGGTTTGAAGTGGTGTTATGAGGTGGAGGGTGGGTCAAGGTGTGGGACAAGGTTGCATACTTGTTGGCTAGGGTGGCAACCTGCTGGATTAAGTCTTCCAACAATTGCTGCTGTCTGGTGTGGGCTATGGTTACTTGTGTTTGGGTTTCTTTGATGGATGCATTTCCGGCTTTCAATTGTGAGATAGCTTCGGAAAGCTGGGTGAGTCGAGTCCCATCAGCCATGGATCGACCTGTCTCTGGATACCACTGTCAACTACTGAGAACAAATAAAGGCACTTCGAGGGGCCTAACCTCAACAATCCAACTTGGACTCAAAGCAAAAACGTACTTCATTAATCTGAATTCAACCATATAAATAGATATAGACTCAACTGAATGTATCGTCCCACTTACGCAGTACAAATGTTACTGGCTTAGTGGCCCACTGACTAAATGCTTGGACTGGAAAACAGAAAGTGGCCTAACGGCCCACAACCAATGCTAAGGACCCGGACTAACATAACCGAATACTTGGACTAAGTCAAATGAGAACATTCTCGACTAATAAAAGCTAATAACACGGACAACCATTAGATCAATCGGACGGCTGTGGTAAGAGAATGCCATGGGTCACATGACAGTAGCAATATTCCTCAAAGCCGTAACATCAAGGTGCACATTTTCTTTCCTTTGAAACATTAGTTACTGATCTGTTTGGTTAATTCATCAATGATTTTTCTCTTGTTTATTTATTGTTTCCTTCCTTTGGGGTACACTGTGTGTGCATGTGCAAAAAAGGAGTAGGACGGAGAAGATCGAAGAAGATTTGGCTAGAGCTCGAGCGGCTATCCGTAATGCAATTCGTATCCAGAACTATACTTCTGATAGGGAGGAAACATACATCCCCAACGGATGCGCTTACAGGAATGCATACGCCCTTCATCAGTAATGTTTTGAGTAAATTCTTTTTGTTAATTTTTCATAAAGGGATGGCTGAAAATGTTTTGCATTTCTGGGTTGGTTTTAGATTGCTTATAACAAAGTGTTTTCTACATCAGCCGAAATAATAAAATTTTCAAGTCCATCTTCGGCAAATCTACCAACATTTTTTTCTGAGCGGTCTGCATTCAGGCGAGCGAAAACGTTTTCCAATCCGTTTCTTTGTTTGTTTGCTTGTGGCCGTACATGCATGCTTTTGTGTCTTTAATTCGGGCCTCCTCCTTTTGGTCATGTTATAAATTGACTATGAAATATTTATTAGTGAAGTGAACTCTTTTATATATTCATGTTCTAATATATATATATATATATATATATATATTTGATATACATTTTTTTGCTAGTTGTGAAAGTGATTATGTATAATAAACTATTTAGAGTTATAAATTCAACATAAATAATGATCCGCGTATTGCGCGGGTTATCGACTCGGTAATATAAAATGCCACTTGAAATGTGACACATCATCATATATGAGTGGGGATGACAAGATTTCGGATGAATAGTAGCAGCATTCGTGCTTTATTTTCTCTTTCTTTTCGTACTAAACATTACTGCAAGAATGGGTTGTGGTGCTTTCACTTCCATTGTAACATGTTCGGAAATCTCTCCCACTCTCGTACAAAGATATATATATATATATATATATATATATATATATTTATATGATGACTTCCTCTCACTCAAAAATCTTTGCACTTGTTTAGCATATATGTTATAAGAAATGACAACCATTTAGAACCTTACACATGTCAAATGGAGAAAAGCTACAACCAAGTGGTACTCAAGTTGCTAAGGTGGAGGGTTGCAGTCATTCTGTTATGCATTTGAGAATCTATATAAGGATCGATGTGGTCCATTAATGTATGATATGAATAGAGAGTTACATTGTGCCTAGATGATATATAAGGGAGAAACAGAGAGAGAACCTGAGAGATATACTTTGAGAGAAAAAGTGATAGAGAGGGGTGTGATTTTGTAATCTCAATGCTGTATTTTCATCTTGATCAATAAAATTGAAAGCTCCTAGATGTTCCTGCCATGGTGATGGAAGCCTCACTCGCGCTCAGGTGTTTACAGTCATGTTGGATGGATGAATCAAGGGCTAACTTTGGGGAACACAAGATCCAACTGGTTGGAAGATGAAAATCAAGACAAACTTAGGCTAGCACTCAATTCTCGAAAATTAGGGTGACAAAGTATAAGCTTCACTTTGATTGAAAATAGCATAATAATCAATTACAATGCAAAACCGAAATAAATAATACTAGGGTTCAGCCAGCCCTCCCCCAATTATTCCCTCCAATGACTTCTTTTGAAATCACAATCCTAAAACAAATCCAACTTCTAAAATTAAGGAAAAAATCCCAACAACTATGAAAATAAAGGAAATAAATTAACTAAATAATAAATGGATAAACTTCCTAATTTGAAGAAGCACAACTTGTTCACCAATCCCCTAAAATCAAGGGATTTGCCTTATCGTTTAATTTCACGGGATTTGCCCCATTGCCTTAATTCACGAGATTCGTCAACAACTCGATCATCCTCTAGGTGGTGAGCGGTTGGTCCTCAGTCGCCTTGCCTTGTGCACCCAAAGCCTCCCTCCACGCCTTGGCCCGTTTAGCCTTCCTAGTGACATTGCAGATAACCCTTCTCGCATCTCCATCACATGAATGTAAATCATTAGGATCGAACCACATAATTCACTTGTGTTCTTTACTGCTTTCTCTATTCCTTTCAATTTTCTGTGAGTTTTCTTCGCAATCTTGGAAGGCAAATCTGCTCTGGGATTCAAAATAGATTGGATTCAAGTTCAACAAGTGGCATCAAGAGCCAGGTTCGATGGGAACAACCAAGTCTGATGTCGAGAAATTCACTGAAAAAAATGATTTTGGTTTATGGAAGATCAATGTAACACCCCATGCCCGAGGGTCTGGAGAGTTAACTCATGTTACTTGATAATCAACTCCAACATTGCTAATATACTTTCAAATGCTCCAAATCAAACATAAACACTTCCAATTTAAATAATCACACAAACTCATTTATCAAATCCTCGATACAGTAACCCAAAAAAATATCAACTTCTCTACAAGTCACTTAAACTCACATTTCAACAATATAATTATAGACTCTAAATTCCCGACATTACAAAGAAATTTGATTAAAACTAATTTCCTTAATATAATCAATTCTTCAAAATATCACGTCATCAGAACACAATAAAATTTCATAACAATAATCGCCAATACTCATTGAAACTTTCTATTCTTAATCCACTATTCTTAAGTCATCTCACCCACTACTTGTAACATCCGAGTCCAGTCAGGGTGCTTTAAAAAAAAAATTTTGGGTTACAGTTATGAAAAATCCTTTGGGATTACGAGTAAAATTTTTAGAAGAGAGTTTGGACCTATTTTTTAATAGGTTTGATAATTAGGTTTTAAAGTCTTTAATAATTCAAGTGGATGTTCATAAGGAAATTTATAGAATAAGTGTATTTATTTTAGATTGAGTAGAGACCCAAAACTTTAGATAAAAGCCATGCCATAGTCTCATTAGGGGTCCAAGGCGTGGGCTTTAGTATATTTACTTTATGTTATGTTTTGTTATTTTATTTTATTTTATTTTCTTTTTTTTTTAGACGTAAGAAACTGGTCCGTGGAATCATTTTCCAGACACCATCGCTCGGTTTGTGTCCATTTTTCCTTTTTCATGCAGTGTTCCCATCCTCTCCTCTAGGTTTCTTATCTCTTACTATTTATATATCTTATATATATATATATGTGTTAAGCATCCTCAGCGCCGCTGCCCTCTCTTCATGCTTTCAGCCATTTAAACTCATTTGAGCTTCCCCCCAACCTCAGTGCAGACCACAGCCAGCCACTGAAGAACCACCTTCTCCGTAAAACACCAACCGAAGAGCTCAGCTTGCATCCAGTAAACCGCCGCACCCAAAGCCAGTCCACGAGTCGTAACTCCACCAAACACAGTTCGCGCCGGTGTCTCTGCCTCTCATAGTCCATCACCCAAGCCGTGCGCCACCACCTCTCCGTGTAAACCCCACCTCTATAAGCCATGGAACTCCCCTGTTTTTAGCCACCCGAAATAGAGACCCATCCACCAAACCACTGCACTGCACTGCACTGCACCACACCACGCAAGCCGCTACAAGCTGTCACCACCTGCACGGAAGAGGACGCCGGACACCCACAGACCACCCCAGCCCATAGCAACCCCTCATGGTGAGCATCTGTTTCTTTCCTCCCTCTCTCTCGCTCACCTCTCCCTCTCGTTCTCTCGTGCTCAGCGCTGCTCGACGGAAGCTCCGCCGCGCTCCTGCTCTCTTGCCACGCCACCACAGCTTCTCCAGCTAGCTCCGTCGTGCCTTACCCCTCCACGCGTGCCTTGGTTTCCATGGGGTAAGCCCTTGCCGCCGCGTACTGGGTGTTATTCCCGTGCATTGTGTGTGCGTCGGGTTTTATGATTATAAGTGATGTACGTACATAATATATATGTTATATATTTATAAAGTGTTAACTTGATAGTTGAGTCTGTTGCCAGTTTTACCCCTATACCTCCAGATACATGTTTTCGGTTGAGAGGTATTTATTTATTTATTTATTTTTTTGTCATGTTAAAATGAGTTTTGTTTTAAGTCTCATAAAACATTATTTTTGTGTAGAAAATATTTTAATAACATAGTTAACTAAAGGAAGTAAACCTATTTTTAGGAGAGGAGTTTTTCATGTCGTAATTTATAAGATTTTTAAAGTAGTCTAAGTATTTTATTAATTTATAATGCGTAGTTGGTGCTTTAGATATTTTTAAATATTACTTTTTATTAAGTTCCATAATTGTCTTAATACTTGTTTGATTAAACCTCTTATTCGGTACAAATTCAATTAAGTGGATATTGATGGTTTTAGAAAATGATGGTATTTTAGGAATTATGAGAATTTTAAGTTTTGAGGTTTTAAACTAGGTTCTTTTAGCAATTTAGGTTTAATTATCGAAACACGTGATTGATTGAAAATTTACGGGGATTGCGTGATTTTTATAGGTGACGATTAATATTTGTTCAGCTTTGTTGAGGAAAATTCTTTTAAAGGCTAATGAGTTCAGGTAAGCGGGGTTCCTATGCTAGACTTTGCATAAAATAAATAAAATGGACTGAGGTTGATTTTGGAAAAACATATGCATGTTTTGTTATGAAAAGAAATTTAAAATGACCTCAGTTATTTGTTCTGCATGACTCATGAAATTCTGTTTAAGAATAAAGTACTTTCTGTCATGACTGGTGTAGACATGAGCAAAGTTTTGGCATTCTGTTTCTGAACTATACAAAAGAGAGCGAATATGAAAATCTGTGCATAAATTATATTTTGTGATCTGACTCGGTTTTGTTCTGAAAAATGTTCTGTACTCTGACGTGATATGATGTGATTCCTGAAATCTCTGGCATGACATTCTGTTTCTGTTCTGATCTTACCACGAGTGTAAAACTGTGGCCTCTGTTTAGGTTGGTACCAACTTTTCTGTTTCTGGTGCACCCACTTTGGAAACAAAGTGGTTTTCTGCGTGGTCTTTCCTATGTGCACACTCAGGGCTCTGAGAATGATAAGGGGAAGATTCACATTCTATTTCTACTCGGTTGGCCGCCGGGGTTTGCACAACCCTACCACGGGGGTTAAATATGGAATTCTGTTCTGATATGATGTTTCAGTTATGCCGTGCCAAGGAAATTTTGAATAAGGATATTATGAACTTTTGCTCTGATAGTTTTGATAACATGTTCTGACTCTGCATTCTGAAAATAAAAAGTATTTTATTCTGCATTCTGAAACCTGTAAATGCTCATGTTTGCATATTAGTATATGTTCTCTGCTTACTGAGTTGTTGATAACTCACCCTATCTCCATAATATGTTTCAGATAATTTTTGATGCAACAACTGGAAATCAAGAATAGGGAGTACTTACAAGTTTGTTGATCATAGAAGACTAAGTGCCTTAGGGTACAATGATTGTGGAGAGTATTTTTGGTAGTGTTAATATTACATGTGGCTTTGGTACTTTGAGTAATGGACATTCCTAGTCTTTGTGAGAAAGTTTATGTTTATTAATGATACACCATTGAGGTGCCCTTATGTAGGAACATGGATATTTGTATTGAACAAATAGGTTAATATGTTATGGAGACTCTGGTTTATTTTAAATGTATTGTTTGGTAATGATTTTAAGTGATATGAGTTAATTCTCCGGACCCTCTTGGGGGCGGGGCGTTACACTACTTCACAATCTTGATCCTCAGCTGAAATGTCTAAAATCATATGAAAATATTGGAGATAAGGGGGTGAGTTATCAACAACCGAATAAGTAGAACATATACTAGTATGTAGACATGAGCATTTACAAAATTTGAAATGCAGAACAAAATATTTTCTTTCAGAATGCGGAGTTAGAATACTTGTTTTCAGAATGCAGAATCAAGACTTACCAAAAATATAAGAGCGAAACTCTCAGAAAACATTCTTATTCAAAATTCCCTTGGCATAGCATATTTGAAATATCATATCAAAACATAATTCCATGTTTAACCCCCGTGGTAGGGTTGTGCATTTTTCAGAAAGTCAAGTAGAACATAAATCACCATGAATATCAAAGCAATTGCACTCAGAATAGAAAACCACTATTATATCCTGTGGTGGGCTAGATGTCACTATTGTATCTCTTGACAGGGTCAGAGGTTATTATTGTATCCCGTGATAGGGCCAGAGGTCACTATTGTATCCCATGACAGGGCCAGAGGTCATTATTGTATCCCTTGACGGGGCCAGAGGTCACTATTGTATCCCGTGATAGGGCCAGAGGTCACTATTATATCTCGTGACAGGACCACATATCAGAGCAGAACAGAATCAGAATAAGAGTCAGAACAAAATCAGAATCAGAGTCAGAACAGAATCATAATCAAAGTTAGAATTAGAGTCAGAACAGAATGAACGTCATGCCAAAGGTTTTTCAGATGCCAAATCATTCCAAAATAGAGTACTGAACAAATTCAGATAATTTCACATCTTTCAAAACAGATTCAGAATATATACACGTCACATGCAAAAATTATAAATTTTCATATTTGCTCATATTTTTCTGAGTTTAATAGCAGAATGTCAAAAATAAACTCATGTCTACACCAGTCATGCCAGAAAATACTTTATTCTTATATAGAATCTTATGAGAAATGTAGAACAAATAATTGAGATCGTTTAACATTTATTTTCATAACACAACATGTACATTTTCAAAATTTATCTCAGTCCATTTCATTTTTATGCAAAGTCTAACATAGGAACCCTGCTTACCTGAGCTTCTTAGATTATTCAGAAATTCTCCACAATAGTACTGAACAATTGTCAATCGTCACCTATAAAAATTCATGTAACTTAAATAAATCTCTAGTGAACAGATAAATCTCATATTACACATGAAGTACCTATTTTAATTCCTAAAACCTTAAAATTCTCTTAACTCTAAATATCATCCCTTTCTAAATTCATCAATATCCACCATAACCAACGTCAAATTCAAAACACCAATATTTAAACCAGAAACAGGCAACTAGACTGCAGAAGATTTGTTAGTGCAAAAATATATTTAAATCTCAAGAAATTCTTTAGGAAATTACTTACAGTGCTAAAATATAATTTCCGAAGGATCACTGAGGTGTAAGAAGTGGCGGCACAGCCACCCAACAGTGCAAAATGCACTATAGCCGTGGGTCTCAAAATGTTAGATTTTGAACGGGGACAAACGAAGACTTGAGATTACTAAGAAAGGACTTAGAGGTGTTGCTAAAACTAATGGTGGTGGTAGTTGGCCGTGGGTGGCAGTTGGAGGCCAAAAAGCTCAAATTGGAAATGGAGATGGATGGGCTTCACCGGTGGCAGATCGGGGTTGAGGAAGGGTGGGTTAGGTAGCTAGGAGGCTGCTGGTACTATGGTGAAAATATGGTGGTCGATGGTGGCACGACGGCGACGCTAGAGCACAAAAATCGGTCGGCTTGAAATAGTGCGTGGAGGCTAACGACGGCGAGGGAGGAGCTGGAAACAAAAGGGGGTGGTCGCCGCCTGGAGGGGAAGAAAATGGGGTGGGCGGTGATGACCACGGACAGTGCATGACGGCGCTTAGGGCTGATGAATCAAACAGACAGGGGAGAGGGGAGGGAGCTCATGCGCACGGGAGGAAGAAGCAGAGGAAAAAGGAGGAGAAAAGAAAGAGAAGAAGGAAAAGAAAAAGAGGGAAAAAGAAAAAGTGAGGGAAAGAAATGAGATCTAATCCTCACAACTTGGGTCACAAAAATGATCCAACGAAAAGAATTTCAAAACAATAAATTGAATAAAATAATTTAAACGCATAGACTAGTTAAAATAAAATAATTATAATAAATCCAGTAATACAATAATTTTAAAGTCCAACATTAAACTAATTTAAAGTAAAGAACAATTTAAATGCAAAACAATAATTAATACCAAGAAACCACATCATAATAAATTTCACGACTTAGAAATCATAAAATAAATCCAATGAAAAATCCGATAAATTTCAAACAAGGGAACCAATATTTAAAATAATTAAAATAATCATTCAATTAAAATACACTAAAATACGGGGTATCACAATCAAGATGTAAACATTACTGGTTCAACAAGGGCTTGAAGATGCACTTCTTGGTGAAAAGAACTTGAGTTCTTTATAAGAGAAAGAAAAATCACATGTCTTACAGAAGGCTCATAGTACCATAATTCTTTCCCTTGGTGACAAAGTCTTGAGGGAAGTTGCCAAAGAAGTCATAGAAGCAGAAGTTTGGCTAAAACTCAAGAATCTGTACATGACCAAGTCTTTGGCAAATCGACTCCACAACTGGAGAAGGGTTGATTGTAAGGGGTAGACCATAAAAAATAAATCACAAAGGGAAGAATAACAAAACAAGATCAAAATCGAGAGGAAAGCAATTGAAATGTTTGTCTGTCACAAGAAAGGGCATTTTAAGAGGGACTATCCAGAAAAGAAACAAAATCTGGGAAACAAGCCTAAGGAGGAGGGAAATGCAGCTGTTGTCCTGGATGGATATGAAAGTGCTGAAGTTCTGAATGTTTCAGAAGTGGATTCAAGAAAAGAATGGATTCTGGACTCAGGGTGTTCAATCCATACGTGCCCCTCTAGATCATGGTTTGAAACCTTCTGTGAACTCGATGGAGGACATGTGATTCTTGAAAACAATAAATCCTACAAGATTCTGGAATTGGGTCAGTAAGATTGAATATGCATGATGGTTTTTGGAAAGGTTACTCAAAGAAGTAAGATATATACCTCAGTTGAAGAGAAATTTAATTTCTCTAGGGATGCTAGATCAATTTGGTTGTACTTTTAGATCAGAATCTAGAATCTTAAAGGTTTCAAAGGGGTCCCTTACAGTAATGAAAGGAATAATAAAAAATGGACTCTACACACTAGTTGGTAAGATAGTAATTGATGAGGCATCTCCAGTTCAAAAGGGAATAGAAGACAAGGTCCTTTTATGGCATAGAAGGCTAGGACATGTGAGTTAACAGGTTCTACAAGAGCTTAAGAAACAAGATCTACTGAGAGAAGAAAATCTTGGGAGATACCTTTCTGTGAGGACTGCATACTTGGGAAATCAACAAGAGTTAGCTTCAAAATAGCAACTCATCAAACCAAGTAGACCTTGGATTACATTCACTCAGACCTATGGGGACCTGCAAAGGTAAATTCACATGCTGGGGCAAGGTATTTTCTGACTATTATTGATGACTACTCAAGGAAGGTATGGTTATACATTCTGAAAAATAAAAGTGATACATTTGCTAAGTTCAAAGAATGGAAAACTCTAGTAGAAAATCAAGTTGGCAGAAAAGTTAAGAGGTTAAGGACATATAATGGCTTATAGTATCTGTCTAATGAGTTTAATGATTCTGTAAAAGGGAGGGCATGGCTAGGCACAAAACTATAAGGGAAACACTCCAACAAAATAGTTTAGCTGAGAGAATGAATAGAACCATTTTGGAAAGGGTAACTTGAATGCTAGCAACATCATGTTTATTAAAAACCTTTTGGGCTAAGGTTGCTGTTACATCAGTGCACCTAATTAACAGATGCTCATCATCAACCTTAAATTTCAAAACTTCACAAGAAATTTGGCCAGGAAATGACCATTTAAGAATTTTTGGATGTGTTGCATATGCACACTCAAAATCAGATAAGTTAGAACTACGTGCACTTAATGTGACGCCCCTAACCTCCGCTTGGTATGGAACGAAGACTTAGAATATTGGGACATGCAACACAAGGTTACATACCCCCGTTCCTGACAGTTATTATGTAATGCATCCTAGTATGCAATTAGCAGTATGCAATAATCGCAGCGGATAGAAGGGTGAAAACATAACTTATGCCAGAATAACAAAAACATCTCAATTTTATTAGAAATTATCAAGTTCAAAATACCAACATAGCATAGACTTAGGTACAAAGTTAAATCGTTCTCTTCATGTGATCTAAGGCATGAAGGATTAGGGCTACAAACATGATAATCAAATCTAGTCTCTTCTTGAGGTCACGCTCTTCCTCAGTCAGTCGGACCCAGTGCTCCATCTAATCCGTCCTCTTCATATCTTGAGACAACTTTTATCATTCCGAGTGGAATGATAGTGGGTCCATGAGGGGTGAGATTTACTTGAAATCTCAGTAAGTTAGCAACCAACTTGCACAAAGATAAAGTATGCATGAAGGATGATAAATATGAAGTGTATGAAATGCAGAAAAATGTGCATGTGTCTCCCATCCAGATTCCTCATCATCTTTAGAAAAATCTTGATGCACTTTCACTTTCAGAGAGCATTTTCACTTTCTCATTCCAAAAACATAACATTTCGAAAGAGAACATTTTCATACTTCATTGCATTCGAAAATCATAACATTTCACCGTTTATTAAAACTATCATTATTAACATACATTTGGTAGCAACATGGTTCCCCATACGCACCATGAGAACCTGTCGGTGACCGTAGAACAACTCATGTTAGTATTACGTCATTATCTGCAGATATAATTCTCACTGCATTGGTAACATAACATAACATCATAATATCATAACGTGTACACCCACCAGCATTAGGTGTCATACATATTGACTTTACTCCGACGTTCTTTAAAAAGAACCCATTTGATGCCCATTGACTGTTCTTCGTCAATTCAAGGGTTATCACTCCATTCTTACTCACTCTAGAGTGGACAGAGGAGTACTACTAGAATAATTTTCCATTCTACCCTCTGGGGTCGTGACAAAAATTATTTTTATGCTAAGTTAAAAATGTGTTCCATGACATGTGCATATATAACAAGCTTTTTATGTAAAAATGACATTTATAGGTGCACTATGCTAAAATGGTAGAAATACCACTTGTCATGTAAATATACACTCAATGTATCATATAACATGATATTTTATGCTCAAAGTGATAATTGAAACATGAATGAGGCATTTATCAATAAATCATAAATAATTTGCCAATGTATAAGTTAGAGGCCAACGTACAAATTTCCGGAGTAATTGAAAATATTGTCATAGCTACGTAAATCAAGTGCATACTAAGTTGAGATTAATACTTCTATGGGTGAGGTCCAAAATCAAAGGTCTAAAAAATGGGTATTTAAAAACAATTCTCCTAGACCCTCAAAAATTGCCGTTAAGGCTCTAAATTTTCACTAATTGCAAATGAACTCCAAATTTAATAAAGAATCATGGAATTCATATTTTTGGCATTCTAAAATCATCTATACCCTTGAATTTTCAAAAATCAAAGTGGAACTTGCCCCAAATGGTCCCAATCCATGGCATGTACTTTAGTTGATGTCTAAGTGTATTTTCAACTATTGGTCCCTATAGTTACATGCATGTGAGTTTTTCTTTAATCACAAATGATCACTAACATCTTTGATGACATAGTAAAGACTAATTCTTGGATAATAGAGTTCATCCCAATACTTAGTCATGGCTAAGATATCCTTAATCTCTACTTCATTCAAAACCGATTCATACTAGATGATCAAAACAAGATAGATTCAAACCCTACCATGGCATGCTTCTAACCACAATTTAAACCTTCCATAATTATGCTAAGACAATAATAAATCATATCAAATCATGCCTAAGACATGCTATGGCTAAATTTTCACTTAAAATCATTTAATTAACCAAACCATCTCTTAATAGACCCGATTTTGATTTAAGCATGATAACCTTCCCAAAACTCACCCAAATTTCGTACCAACTCATGGAAACAAAGCTTGACATGCTAACTAAGATCAAAAATAAGAAAACTAACAAATTTTTTCGCCTTCCAGCCACTCTAGATCGCCTTACACAAGAACACTCAAGAACTCACTAAAGAACTTACTCGATTTCACTCTTTTGATTTTTAAGAGGGGGGAAGTGCTCTTCAAGACTCAAGAGAAAGCTTGGAGTAGAGGTGTGGAGGAAATGAGAGGGTGAGGGGGCCTTTTATAGGTGGCCAAGGGGAAGGGGATGTTGGCTTTGGTCAAGGGAAATGATGCAAGATGGTGTATAAATATGAAATTTCTAGATTTACACTCCATCGTCTATGTCATCTTGTGCAGATCAAAATAGTGCCCTAAATCACCATTATTTTACTCCTATGGTTGCTACATTACTCCTATGGGGGCTGGCCAAGTTGTGGGGTAGAGGAGAGGGAAGAAAAATAATCAAAACCACCCGAGGGGGCAAAGGGGTTAAACCGGTTTTTCTCTTGGCAGGTTTTGATTATTGCCTTGTCTAATCCTTTTGAGCCATCATGAAGATATAGCCCGAATAAGGTGATGGGATGGAGGTGTCCCTGCTGAAATCTCAGACTGCCTTCTACAGTTTGCATCCTTTTGAGCAGGGGAATAGTGGCCTGAAACCACCATGATTTCTTCTCTACTGTGGCTACAATGGTCTTATAGTGACGACCAGGTCGTGGGGTGATAAGTGTGGTTTTATGCTATTTTCGTCCTGACTGATGAGTGGTAGCTAGAATTGAAGAGTGCCGACGAGAAGGAAAATTCAGAATGCCAAGAAGAGTTACCTACCACTGCTTAAGGTGGAGCAATCGATAAACTCACCTTGTAACCATGAAACTCAAGTTAGAAAAATTGAGGACTCAAGCTCAGAGGTTAGAAATCAAGGTGGAAAGAATACTTACCAACTAGCTCGAGACAGGGAAAGGAGAGTTATAAGACCTCCACAGAGGTATGCGCAGGCTGAGATAACTGCCTTTGCTCTTACTATTGTTGAGAATGTAATTGAAATGGAATCTAGATCCTTTAAGGAAGCCATGGCTAGCAAAGAGTCAGATAAATGGATGCTTGCAATGCAAGAGGAAACAGAGTCTCTAAAAAAAAAACATGGAAAATGGTTTCAAAACCAGAAAATTGTAAACTGTTTGTGTCTAAGTAGATTTACAAAAGGAAAGAGGGCACACCAGGAGTTGAACTCGCTAAGTACAAAGCCAGGTTAGTAGCTAAGGGGTTTACATAGAGAGAATGAGTGGATTATAATGAAATCTTCTCTCCTGTGGTTAAACAAAGCTCAATAAGGCTTTTACTCTCTTTTGTGGCTTACCAAGACATGCATTTGGAACAACTGGATGTTAAGATAGCTTTCTTGCACGGTGAACTTGAAGAAGTCATATACATGCAACCACCTGAAGGCTTCACTACTGAAACCACAAGGAATCAAGTGTGTTTACTAAAGAAATCACTGTATGGACTTAAACAGTCCCCAAGACAGTGGTATAAAAGATTTGACTCCCACATGATTCACAATGGTTTCAATAGAAGCAATTATGACAGCTGTATTTTATTTTATTTTTTTTGTAAATGCCCTCACTTTTGACGAAGGAATACCTTGGTTATATTATTTCAATTTTCACTTTCCACTAAAACCATAAACAACCTTATGACCAAAATTATAATCAATAAAAAAAACTAGCATTCCCAAAAGTAACAAAAATTAGCAAGATCGTAAATAAGGTAACACTAATTTAACTGTGTGGATCAAACCTCTAAAAGACCTTGAGCCTAACTTAAAGAATTCCACTCACACGAAACTCTAAAAAACCTTGGAGCATTTCCTTCTCTAAAATATGTTGCACAGTAATATCCCCACTATTAACATCCCCATTGTGACAGCTGTGTGTACTACAAGCAAAACGAAGGAAAGGACATAATTTAGATTAACCAAGTCAAGTGCATGCTTAAGTCAGAATTCGAGATGAAGGAATTGGGTCTTGCTAAAAGAATCCTAGGAATGGAGATAATAAAGGAAAGGAATAAAAGGCTTATCTATTTATCTCAAAAGTCATATATTTCCAAAGTACTTAACATATTTGGTATGAATCAAGTAAAAACAGTTACTTCTATTAGGCAGCATTCAAAATTATCAGTCACTCAAGCACTAGAAACTGATAAGAATAAAGAATTTATGAAAAAAATTCCATATGCCTGCATGGTTGGGAGCATCATGTATGCTATGGTTTGCTCTAGGCTTGATCTATCCTATGCTGTTAGTATAGTGAGCATGTTTATAAGCAATCCAGAAAAATCACACTGGCATGCTCTTAAGTGTGTATTTAAATACTTATCTGGTACAAAGTGCTTAGGACTAAAATTTTGTGAAAATGTGTAGATAGGATCTGATCTACAAGGCTTTGTTGACTCAGATTATGCTCGAAATCTAGACATACGAAAATCACTAACAGGTTTTGTGTTTACTATTTTTGGAGGAGCCGTCAGTTGGAAGGCAAACCTACAGTCAGTGGTAGCCTTATCAACAACTGAGGCAGAATATATTGCAATGATTGAGGCAATAAAGGAAGCTATATGGCTAAAAGGAATATCGTATGAATTAGGCATGTATAAAGGCAATATCACAGTTCACTATGATAATCAAAGCACCATAATTCTTGCCAAGAATCATGTTTATCATGAGAGATCCAAGCATATAGATGTCAAGTTGCATTTCATGAGGGACATTATATTTGCTGGGGATATTAGGGTGGAAAAGGTTCCTACTAAAGACAACCCCTCTGATGTAATGACAAAATCTTAACCAACAACCAAGTTTAGACACTGTCTAAGCTTGATTAATATGGAAAATTGTTGAGTACCCACTAGGGGGAACTTGCAGGAACATCTAAGAGGAAGAAGAAGACATCTTGCAAGGACTAAATGCTTGCCAAGGTGGAGAATTGTTATAAGAAATGACAACCATTTAGAACCTTACACATGTCAAATGGAGAAAAGCTACAGCCAAGTGGTATGCGAGTTGCAGAGGTGGAGGGTTGCAGTCATTTTGTTATGCATTTGAGAATCTATATAAGGATCGATGTGGTCCATTTCTGTATGATATGAATAGAATGTTACATTGTGCCTAGATGATATATCAGGGATAAATAGAGAGAGAACCTGAGAGATATAGTTTGAGAGAAAAAGTGAAAGAGAGGGTGTGATCTTCTAATCTCGATGCTGTATTTTCATCTTGATCAATAAAACTGAAAGCTCCTAGATGTTCCTGCCTTGGATGTACATCATTAGGATTGAACCATGGAATTCATTTGTGTTCTTTACTGCTTTCCCTATTGCTTTCAATTTTCTGTGAGTTTTCTTGGCAATCTTGGAAGGCAAATCTGCTATGGTATTCAAAGCAGATTGGATTCAAGTTCAACAATATACGGTCACAATTTGCATTTTGATCTAGATTTTTCTTTTCTTTCTTTCATGGTACTTTTATTTAATTTCTTCTATTTATGGTACGTCTATTTAGGGTAAGGTATTCAATAACTTTCTAGCTTGATCATATTTACCTTCCTTTCTCAAGAAAAATGTTCGAAATTGAGTATTTGTATTTCCAATTATATATATAATATATAATATTTAATATACAATGATTGCACCTCACTCCCATGTAAGGTAAGTTACAATTCTGTAGAAAACTTCTCTCTCTCTCTCTCTCTCCAAAACATCTCATGCAAAAACCCAAACCTAGATAATCCAACATCTTTGACTAGATAGGGTGGAGTTTGGCTCCTCCATCCCTCATCCACTCCAATACATCTAGGAACTGGCCTTTTTCTATCCTTTCAGACTATAGAAGCAGATGGGTTGATCTATTATCTTCCAGCCTCCAACAATCGAACACGTTGCTTCACAAGACTCTCTAGCCACTAATCCATCAACATGTAGAAGTAGATTATTGAAAAGCGCATTGCACATGGCTCACATGCGACCTACATGGTGTGTGAGATCCACGCGCCGTCGGGCCTTGGACTTTTTCTAGTTGTCATTGCGGCACTGGTGGAACCATCAATTGTGGATCTTTTAGATCTGACTAAGCTCATCTTCCCCCACTGGCACCCGACCTCTACATGCCAATATAGTCATTGAGAGTTATTTGTTTATGACTCAATCCACCTATCACATGTTATATTCCTATGTTATCGCTTTGCCTACCACTCGCCCCTAGCGGGTGGGTAGCTAGGCCACCTGTTTCTGGGCCATTTTTGGGCCTAGAATCCGTTTTTATATAAAGTTTGTCAAATAAATATAACACAATACTTATAAAATAATATAATGCAATCTACTATAAGCAAAAGCAAAGAATGAATTAAGAGCGATTACGGCTTCTTGTGTGATCATTATCCTCTACCTCGTATGTAATGCCTCGGTCCCGGATGGGGTCGAAGAGTTACTACCTTTTACTTAAAATCAAATATTACAGTACATATATAAATTCCAATCTCCTAACTACACATAGATCTCATTATTTTAACTCGATTATATCAAATAATAACTAGTAACATCACAAATTCTTAATATAAACGCCAACCCCCAACATATCACATCATCAAAGCACAACAATTTTACTGAATAAATTCCTCAATACTCATATAAATATTCTTTGTTTAATCCACTATACTTAATTCATCTCACCCATGCTCCACAATCTTAATCTTGAGCTGAAAATTTCCTATCATCTAAAAAATATTGTGGAGATAATGGGTGAGTTATCAACAATTCAGTAAACAGAGAACATATACTAGTGTGTAAACATGAGCATTTACTGAGTTCAAGATGAAGAATAAAATATTTTTTATTTTCAAAATGCAGAATCAGAACATGTTATCAAAAATACCAGAGCGAAAGTTCAAAAATATTCTTATTTAAAATTCCTTTGGTAGAGCATAATTAAAACATCACATTAGAACATAATTCCATGTTTAACCCCCTGTGGTAGGGTTGTGCAAACCCCGGCGGCCAACCGAGCAGAAACAGAATGTGAATCTTTCCCTTATTATTCTCAGAGCCCCAAGTTTGCACATGGGAAAGACCACGCAGAAAACCACTTTGGCTTCCAAAGTGGGTGCACCGGAAACAAAAAAGTTGGTACCAACCCGAACAGAAGCCACAGTTTTATACACATGGTAAGGTCAAAATAGAATAGAAACAGAATGTCATGCCAGAGGTTTCAAAACTCACATCATATCATATTAGAGTACAGAACATTCAGAATAGAACATAATCAAATTACAAAAATATAATTTATGCACATACTTTTATATTCGCTCTCTTTTGTATAGTTCATAAACAAAGTGCCAAAATAGCTCATGTCTACACTAATCATGCCAAAAAATACCTTATTCTTATACAGAATTTTATGAGTAATGCCGAACAAATAACTGAAGTTGTTTCAAATTTCTTTTTATAATAAAATATACATATTTTCCAAAAATAATCTCAGTCCATTTTATTTTTATACAAAATCTAATATAAGAACCTAGCTTACATGAACTTCTTACCTTTTCAAAACTTTTCCACAATTGTGCTTAGCAAATATTAATCGCCACCTAAACAATTTTCATGCAATTTCTATAAATTTCCAATTGAAAACTTATCCCGATATTTATCCTGAAATGCTAAAAATTGTCCTATTTTAATTCCTTAAAGCCTAAAATTCTCATAACCCTAAAATGCCCTCATTTCCCAAATCCATCAATATCCACTTAATATACTCAATCTAATTTCAACACAAACCCTAGTCCATTTAAGAAATCGAACCCAACCCACTTAACATAATGAAAAGTCGTTGTAATAAAAAAACTACCTAGCGCAAAATAATTTAAAGCTTGAGCCCAACCCAAAAACATTTAACTTCAAAATAACTTAACATAACACACTCAAGAAATTTAAAAAGGGACCCAGTAGAAAATAGGTCCACGTGGCCCAAAGTAAAGAACCCACTTTTAAAACCCTCGTGTTTAGTTTTACAACTAAAGGGAAAAATCATAATTTCATAAAACAATATACAAGATAAGATTTATGGAAAGACAACCGACTTGTTTTTATTTTAAAAACTATGCTGAGGCATATCGAGAGGGAAGGAGGCGAGTTGGAGTTGGGGTGCGGTGGATGGTGGTGATCGCGGCGAAGCACTGAGAGAGAGAGAGAGAGAGAGAGAGAGAGAGAGAGAGAGAGATGATGGAATAGAGAGAGTGTGTGTGTGAGAGAGAGAGATGAGGGAACAGAGAGTGTGTGAGAGAGAGAGCGCGGAGAACCACGGCATGAGGGAGAGAGATTGTGACGCCCCGACTCCCACGTACAAAAAAAAACACGAGAATCGTGATGTCAGGATGATGACAACACGGTCACGCATCCCAACGATAGTACCAAGTGTGTGTACATGCAACAGTGTACAATAAACAACGCAGTGGATAAATTTAACAAGTCAACTAAGTACCAGAATTTTAATACAAATATTCAAAACAAAGCATCTTTAAAAAGTTATACAGTCATCCCAAATAAAATGTATACAAGTCTCAAACCATAAACGAGTGATCATCATCACTCCTCGGGCGGAGCCGAATCCTCAGGCTTACCCTCATCCTCCTCTGCATCAAAATCTGCGATACTATAAAATGGTACCACAGGTAAGTATAAACCAAACAACCACGAGATAAAAACATATTGATGCAACCAACATGCATGCATATGATGAAATATGCATTAAATCCAAAATATCATTTTTCCCAAAAATAGATATTTTCCAATACACGCCAAAATCCCATTTGGCCCAAAAATAATAATCCGTCATTTTCCCAGAAAATGACCCAAGTCAATAAAACATCATTTTCCCAGAAAATGAATCACATAAAATCCTTTTATTCAACACACGCTATTTTTCCAGAAAACAGCCCATTAATCCATTAACTAATGCACCATGATCTCCTATAGGGATCATCCGCACGTCCTGGCTTCGTAGTGATACTCAGTTCCGCGCCCAGCACATTCGTGGCCAAACACCCACTACCCAACTAGCGATGCCCAGTTTCGCGCCCAGCGCGTTCATGGCCAAGCATCCTCTAGCCCCCGCCAGTAGAGGGGCCACGGAGTCGGCACAAGACCATCTCGTCCGATCCCGTTGTCGCCCAGCGACAACCCAGGGGACGTCACTCAGTATATTCCGCTCCCGAGTGACCAGAGGAGCTCCACCGAGATAATACCCCATCTCGGCTTGGGGTCGTGATACACACGCACCCAAAATCCTTTAACACATGAAAACTCAGTTTTCATGAAACACATGAACATGAATGCATGTACACGAAAATCCAATTTCTTTTACAAACATGATCATGCGTGCAATATGCCATGTACATGAACAACACCATACCAACAACCAACATCTCACAATGCAAACCAAACACACAACAATTCCGTCCACAATCCATCCGACCCCTAAACTCCTCGGACTCAGTCCGGCATATAACCAACTAGATCACAATAATATGAGTTAGTACAAAAATATATTTAAATCACGATAGTTCTTTGGAAAAATACTTACAGTGCTATATAATGATTTTCGAAGGACCCCGGAGGTGCAAGAAGTGGTCGCTCAGCAACGAAACAGTGTAAAATACACTGTGGTCGTGGGTCTCAAAAACTCACTTTTCAATGGAGACAATCCAAGACCCGAAATTGATAGGGTATGGCTTAGGAATGTCGGTGAAGCTAGTGGTGGTGGTGGCTTGCCGTGGGCGGCGGCACAAATGGTGGTTTTAGGCCAAAGATGTCCAAATCAGAAATGGAGATAGGTAGGCTTCATCGGTGACGAATCGGAGCTGGGGTTGAGTCCATTGGGTTGCTATGAGGTCGAGGATGAAGTGGTGAAGAGATGGTGTCCGGAGGTGGTGCGACGGCGGCGCGCGAGCTTAAAGGGTGCCGCGGCTTAGTGTTGGGTGTGAGGGATGTAACACCCCGTATTTTAGTGTATTTTTACTGAAAGATTATTTTTTATTGTTCAAAAATTTATCCTCTTATTTTTAAATTGGTTGGATTTTTTTTTTAGTGAGTTTATTTCTATGATTTTAATTTGGTGAAAATTATTTTTATGTGCTTTCCTAATATTTATTTATTGTTATGCATTTAAATTGCTTTTAATATTTAAATTAATTACTGTGTGATTTAATTATTTCAATTTGACTTTACCATTGCGTTTGAATTATTTTATTGAACTTATGGTTTTAAAATCGTCTCCGTTGGATCATTTTTGTAACCCAAGTTATGAGGATTGTACCTCATTTCTTTTCCTTCTATTTTTCTTTCCTCCTTTTCTTTTTCCTTTCTTTTATTTTCCCCCTTATTTCTCCTTCGGCCATCTCCCGCGCGCGACATCTCTCTCTCTCTCTCGCCGTGCAATCGTTCCTCACCCAGCCCGCCGCCATCGCGCCGCCGTGCGCGACACCGCCCACCCCATCATGCTCCCCACCGGCCGGCGACCTTACCCCACCAACCTCACCTCCATCCGCGCCGTCGTTAACCACCACCAACTCTTCAAAGCCGCGGCGCCACTTTCGCTCCAGCGCCGCCGTCGCGCCACCTCCGGCCACCATCTTCACACCACTTCATCCCCAACCTCTTGGCAACCCATTGGACCCAACCCCATCTCCGATCTGCCACAGGTGAAGCTCCACTATCTACATTTTCGATTTGGGTATTTTGGTCTTCTACTGCCCATTGTGCCGCCACCCACAGCCAACCACCACCACCACTAGCTTCACCGACCTCCCTAGGCCCTATCCTATCAATCTTGGGTCTTCGTTTGCCTCCGTTTGAAAGTGGGTATTTGTGACCCACGACCACAGTATATTTTACACTGTTGCGTTGCTCAGACGTCACTTCTTGCAGCTTCGTGATCCTTCAGAAATTGCTTTATAGCGCTGTAAGTATTTTCTCAAAGAACTTTCGTGATTTAAATGTATTTTTGTACTAACTCATTTTTAACTGTGAACTGGTTGGTTATGCCGGACTGAGTCCGAGGAGTTCGGGGATCGGATGGATTGCGGACGGAGTTGATTGTATGTTTGGTTTGTGATTGGATTGTGTTGACATTTGTTGGATATTGGTGTCGTGTCTTGTTCACTGCATTTGCACGCATGTTCATGTTTGTAACTGAAAACTGGGTTTTCGCATGATTGCATACATGTTCATGTGTTTATTTGAAAACTGGATTTTCATGTGAGAAATGATTTTTGGGTGTGTTTGAAATGACTGGATTGACTGGTTTGAGAAAAAGGAAAAGAGACTGTAGGGATGGTGGTAAGCAGGGACGGTGGTAGAGTCCCGCCTGTGATTCCCACCTACGGTGCACGCGATAGGGATGGTGGTTGTGTCCCGCCTGTGATTCCCGCCTACGGTGCACGCGGTAGGGATGGTGGTAAGCAGGGATGGTGGTATAGTCCCGCTTGTGATTCCCGCCTACAGTGTCCAATAAATTGTTGAGTTTTGTGCAAATCATTTTTTGGAAAAATGTTGGATTATATGTTTTGGCTAAAAATGGGATTTTTAGCGTGTGTTGGAAAAGTACTTGTTTTCAGGAAAAATGAGATTTTGGGATTTGTTAGTTGGTTGCTTTAATGCGTTTTTATCTCGAGGGTTGTTTGGATTATTACTTACCTGCGGTACCGTTTTATGGTATCGCAGATTTTGATGCAGATGAGGATGATGAGTCTTAGGCTTTGGCTCCATTGGGAGAGCGATCTGGGATTGCTCTCGTGCATTGATATTTATTATCCTAGTCTTTTATGTATTTACCTTTTGTAATATATTTGGGATGACTGTATAATTTTTTTAAAGATAAATTATTTTGGATACTTGTATTTAAATTTCTGGTACTTAGTTGACTTATTATATTATCCGTTGCGATTTTTGTTGTGCACTTTTGCATGTTGCACACACTTGGGCACATTTCGTTGGGATGCGTGACCCATGTTGTCATCATCCCGATGTCACGATTCTCGTGTCCCTATACGTGGGAGTCGGGGCGTCACAAGAGCTATCGGCGGCGATAGAGGAGCTGGAAATGGAGGGAGGTGGTCGCCGGCCAGTGGGGGAGCTGAAGGGAGGGGCGGTGTCGTGCACGGCGGCACGACGGCGGTGGGTTGGGTGAGGAAGAAGCAACGCACGGGGAAGGGGAGAGAAGGGTGTCGCGCGGGGAAGGAAACGCAACGGGAAAAGAAAAGAAAAAAGAAAGAAAAAGAGAAAAAGAAAAGTGGGGAAAAGAAATGAGGTCCAATCCTCACCTCTTGGGTCACAAAAAAATGATCCAACGAAAATGATTTTAAAACAGCAAATCAAATTAAAATAATTTAAACGTAATGATACAATGAAAATAAAATAATTAAATCCAACAATCAATTAATTTAAAAAGAAGAACAATTTAAATGTACAACAATAAATAATATTAAGAAAACATATCAAATTTAATTTTCACAATTTAAAGATCATAAAATAAACCATTTAAAATATCCGATAATTTTAAAACAAGAGAATAAATTTTTGAATTATTAAAATAATCCTTCAGTAAAAATACACTAAAATACGGGATGTTACAGAGATGTTACTGAGAAGGAGGGTAGTGTGGTAGGACCCCATGCTTTGTAGCCCATGGCCAAGCCAACAGCCATGTCAAGACAAGGCTAGATAGCCCCACAATAGCCCCATGGGCATGCCATGGGGCCTGCCAAGACATGCCTAGGATGCCCAGTGAGATTGGTGACCAGGCCAGCCCGTGCAGCACGCCTAGCTTGCCCAGCCTGCCTAGCGCGTGCAGCGTGCATGCCCGCGCGCGCGCACGCGCTGCACCAGCGTGCCCTGCGCACACGCCCCTGCCTGGGCCATGCTAGCCCACCCATGGGCTCATGCATGCCATGGGTCAACTTGGCCCATGCCAACTATGTTATTTTTTATTATTTATTTTTATTTAATTATTTATTTTTCAATAGACCTATTGGGAATTTCCAAGTTGTAATAATTGTAGCAAAAATAAAGCAATTGCAAGGCAATGATTAATTTTTTTATTTGTGAAACGAAATACTTTTTTATTAAAGCATTTTTCGGACATATTTTATTTGTTTCTAAAGAAAAGAATGAGAGAACTCACCGAATTGTCATCTAAAGCCGAAATAACAACACCTGCCATGTCTAAATATTTTCTACTTTGCTGTCAAAATCAATCCACGCTGCTTCTAGGCTATCATATGTTCCTTCCTTCTGATATTCTACAAGTGATCCGATATCGTAGATGGGATACCTTGATTTAAGTCGCATCAACTTGCGTCCTTTAAAATGATACCGAACGCCAAAGATAGTGCCATTACTCTTAGGCCTTAGATTGACAGATGGTATTTGTGTTATAGCAGTTTCATTTGCCGCAAGAGTGGCCAGGCATTCCAAACTACTCAGGTCTGGTAACTTCTCAAGGCTTGAACATTCGTCAAGTCCCAATGCTTTTAATTTTTTGAGACTTCCAATGGATGGGTGGACCTCACACAAGCTTCGACAACCTGAAAGGTATATTCTCTTAAGATTTGGGACTCCAGTCAAATCTGGTGTTTCAATCAAGTTCTTTGAATATCAAGATCAAAGAACTTCAAATTGGGTAAAACCTGTTATAAACAAGTAGTTAATTGGATCAAAATATAAATATATTAACTTGTTTGGAAAATTAACGGGGAATTATTAAGATGAATACGTATTTATACAAGTGAGAAACTTACCATCGACCCCTTCCATAGTTGTTTCATACGGCTAAAAGGCATCCTTAGTACAGTAAGATTTCCAAGTTGGAAACTGCTCGGAAAGGATTTCAAATAATATCCAGGCAACTCTAGGTATCGCAACTCAATGGTTGGCAGGTATTTTAAAGGATTTCTACGCCATTTTAAAGTTCGAGAATGATGGATTTCAAAGTATCTCAATTTTCTCATCTTTGACAATGCTTTGGCGTTGAGTCTCTGATCTTTCGTTTCAGGACAAAAATCCACGACTATGGCTTTAGTTGCATCAGTTCCCTGGTAACTAAGAAACAACAGATTAGCAAGAATTATACCTTTTTTATATTAATATCTACACTAATCAACTTACAGTATCATTCTTCAGTACGTTAAAGACATCCTCATGACAAAATAGTCTACTACGTCGTCCAGGTTCTTCAGGGCATTCGCGGCGAACTATTTCCTTGCCCAGTTCTTTTAGCAAATCATGCATGATCAACGTTCCCTGATATGTTTTGCTTACGAGGGACCTCTCAACGAGAACATCAAGGTCGATGCAATAATGACCAAATCTTTCTAATAACATGTTAGAAAATATGTCCCGTCCTCCGAAGAAACACACCATATCCAAAAATAACTCTTTTTGCAATTCCTGCAGCCCATTAAAACTTATTTGAAGTACATCCATAATTTTTGGATTAAGAATTGCTTTTAGTTTTTCTCTCTCACTTTCCCATGCATCCATTGTTCTCCCAAATAAGAAGGAACCCAAAACTTTAAGAGCTAAAGGAAGGCCTTCAGCAGACTTCACAAAATGCTTAAATAGATCCATGTAATTCTCTGTAGGATGGGTTTTCTTGAACGCTGACAAACTAAAGAGTTGCAAAGCTTTTTCTATTCCAAGCTGCTCAACCTTATAGATATCATTCACTCCATGTGTTCTCAACAGATGACTATCTCTGCATGTTATAATCACCCTACTCCCTGGACCAAACCATTTCCACTCCCCTCCCTGCTAATGCCGTTAGTTGTTCTTCAGTATCCACATCATCAAGGACAATAAAAACCCTTTTATTCTGCAGCATCTTCATTATACTCCCAATTCTGTGGTAATGATTGTATACATCTATTTTCTCTTGCATGATTGCAAAAATGAGTTCTTTTTGTAAAGAAGCTAGATCACGAGCAATAGTAGAGTTTTCTCTAATACGAGAAATAAAGCTGCTTCCTTCAAATCGACAATTAGAATTAGAAACTCGATCATAAATTATTTGGGCTAGCGTTTTCTTACCAACGCCACCCATCCCATGAATTCCTACAAAGCGAACATTGTTCGATTCCATATCCAATAACTTCATCATTTTGTCTACTTGGGAGTCTATTGCAACAAGTTTATTGTAATCAAGATGTGAGAATCTAGAATTCAACTCACGAGATATACGTCTGCTGATATCTTGTATAATTGTTGATTTGTACCTATAAATTGATAGAACAATTAATATTGACGAGACCTGAATCGACACGAATAAAAAAAAAAAAAAAACGCTAGCTTTAGTTGATAATTAGCATTGTTTATTAGAGGAAGCGTATTAAGGCTGCAGATTCATCAGAACTACAAAAAGGCCTTGCCAACGCAACACCCACATGCAGCACTCTCTCTTTACGGAAATAACAAGAATACTCATGGAATGCTCTGGAATACTCATGCATAACAGAATGTGATGAGGTGTACAATGGAGATCCAATCTTGTATTTTGTTTGTTATGAATTTGGCATTGTATACTGCCTATAAAAGCTCTACTTTAGAGCACTGTTGTAGTAAGGAAAATTCTATAATATAGAATACGGTTTGTTGAGATTTTGTTCTCTTTCGAGTATTTCATCAAGCACATTTTGTGCAATACTTCATTTTCTCATTAAAGCGAAACACTTTTAATTCGTACTTCAATATTTTCCCTCTTGCGCGCATCACTCGAGCTGCCAGACCAGATCACAATTTAAACATTTTAAAAATTATAAATGTCATAATTTAGGTAGATATAGATACATGTTAATTGCTTGCTATATATCTGTCATTGCAAGAAGAAAAGAGGAAATGTTTTACCTGTCATGTATGTGCTCTCCTACAAAATTGCTGACTTTTCTGAAAGCATTTCTCCACATATCAATCTCTTTGATGTCTACCTTGGGATCTTTTTCATGTTTGGCAAAAGCTTCTGCAAAAGTCCCTCTTTGATTTCTTACGTTTGAAGGATCCACATGGTAGAAAATAGGAATAATTGTGATCAGCTTCGTCTTTTTCTCCCATCTAACGATCTCAGCAAGTTCCCTCATGAGGCACATTTGGAAGAAGCATAATTTGCCGAAAGAATGACGATGGCGTATTGTGATTTTTGAATTGCTTTCAGAAGCGCTTCAGAAATGTCTTCTCCATGCTTGAGTGTTTCGTCATCCCTAAAGACCAGAATGCCTTTCCGTTTTAAATCATGATGTAAATGATCCGTAAATCCCCTCCGGGTGTCTTCGCCATAGAAAGTAGGTCTTGTTTATTTTCAGAAAACATATCATCTCATCTCAGCTCATCATTACAATTTTTTTAAATCTCCACACAAAATAAAATAAATAATTCAACTTTTTTAAATCTCAAAACAAAAATAATATTAAAAAATATATTCTAACAATATTTTATTCAACTTTTTAATTTTAATCTCAACTCATCTCATCTTATCTCTGAAAATAAATGAGCCAGAAAAACTTGATGTTCCCAATGAGGCGAAGAAGAATGATCTCTTTTTCTTTTCTTGCTAACTTCAGAAGTAGATGAAGAGGGTCTTCGAGTGGCCATGAATGCAATGCAAGAGATTTAGAAGCTTAATTGTGGAAGCTGGGAATATTGGTAATTTGCGGGAATAGCACTTCTGTATGTATATATAATAGAAGCTAGCCATGGAGTACTAGTAGTACTGGTCGACCTGAGATGGAAAGTTCCAGGTAGACAACATCAACTTTCGGTTTATTTGGTAACCCATCACAGGTCCTATGGCATACGAATTTAAGGTTCTGCGCAACTTCTCTCATCTTGTACTTAATAGGGCAAAAATGTAAATTAATTTGGTAAAGCTGTTGACTGACTTGGCTACATTTTCTAGAGGAAGATCGAAGAAATTCATTTGATATAGTGAATATTGCAGAGAGTAAAGAAGATGAAGTGCTCAAATTTCAGGTATGAATTAAAAGGCAAAAGTTTGTCACAAATTTAATTAAGAATACAAAAAACTTTGCCACGTAAATTGAAATTGGGTTTTTCACAATGAGGCCTAGGCCTGACCAGGAAAGCCTGAGCCCAAAAGAAGGGATCGGCTCAACCTTCACCAACTCCATAGGATAAAAACCATAAAGCCTGAATTCATATAGAATCCATACGTTTCGCCATAGACACAATATATATATATATATATATATATATATATATATATAGTCGTACCGTATGTATTGTTTGGAGAAGCCAACAATCCATGTATAGATTGAACATGTCCGATATCTGAACTAGAGCATTTCCAATGGATTTAGTAAAATTCATATTTTTGTAAAATTTGAAAGAAATAGTTGAATATAGCCCATCCAATAGATTATGTATTTTATAACTAATATCCAGTTTGCTAGAGTAAGATCTCTACATCTATAGAATACCATTCATACTTGTATAAGTATTTAATTCATTTTTCTCTCTATTTTTTACGCTTTATTCATTTTTTTATCTACTTTTTACTTTTTACTTTATTTGAAATGAATAAAATATATTAAAAAGTATAATAGTTAAATGATATAAATAAAAAATAGATAAGTTAATGTATAGTATATTGCAAAAATTAATATGTAAAATAAAAAAAAAAATGAATTTTGATTAAGTATTTTAAAGGACATGATGAAAAATCCATTAGGAGTGCTCTATATTAGTTTGCAAATCTAACTCGTATAAGATCTTGATGGGTTTCACACACACACTAAAAAAAACAGTATTTCCCATTGCCAAAAATCGCCGCAAATAAGCCATAATATGGTTGGATTTGATCTTTCTCAGCAATTTTTACTACACCGAATGTCCGTCGCAATTGTTTACTCAATTATTATTTAAACTAGCGAACAACAAAAATTATCGCAAATATTTACTTTTTCGGACAATTTGCTTTCGCCGTAAATTCCAAATAAAACACCACAGATATCCATTCAGTTTACTTATTAAATTGCCAAGAAATTTTTTTGGTGAATTATAGTCATCTCAAATATTTAATAAATTGCCACAAATGAGAAGATCTATTCCAACAGTCTAATTAAATTACTGGAAAATCTTTTTGCGGCGAATTATAGTTGTTGAAAATAGTATAAAAATCGCCGGAAAAGTATTTCCAATGATATTTGATTTCCACAAATAAGTTTAATATACGGAAAAAAATTTCTGGCGAATTTTACTCGCTAGAAAAAGTATTTCACAAAATAATAAAAAAAAAAATTCCGCAAAAATCCTGATGAACTTATTTAACTGTAAGATATAATTAATATATGTTTAAAACCATGCGCCATAGTATCTGTACATAAATTTCTTTTACATCTAAGGTTATATTATTAAAATATGAATGAATGCATGTATACAGCCATATCCATGTAATTCATCAAAATCTAATATATTCCCCTATAGATATCACATATAGGGTGGTGATTCTCCTTGTAGCAAGATTTATGGTATGGTTTATTCCCAGACTTAGAGAACTAACTATAAGTGGGCGAAAAGAATAGATACGTAAAATTCACTGTCACAAGTAGAAATCTAAATTCAAAAGAAAACAAAACTAGAGATCCCTACAGCTATAACAAATAGAAATTTAAAGGCCAAGGTTCAGGCAAAAGTAGTAACTAGCTGAGCAGTCATTAGATTCTCATCTTTCCATGGTTACCTTTACTTGTTGCAACTAAAGGGAGTTCTGCAACTTCTCGACCAAAAACTCGAAGAATTCCAGCCGATACGGTGAATGAGCTGCAGTGTCAGCAAAAAAGACCGTCATCATATCTTCAAGAGAGACAGCATATAAGGTTAGACCTTAGAGAAGACTAGCTCTTACTTGACCAACCAGTACATTCCCCCAAATTCTTGGCCCCTTACGTTCCTTCTGAGAGAGAGAGAGAGAGGGGCGATTAGTGGATATGGAAAAGAATGGAAAAAGGCGACTATGGGCTCTAACAGCACAGTATCAATGATGAAAAGATCTCAATTGCTCACCCATAAACCATAGCTGGAATAAGGTCCTGTCCACTAATTGAGTCTATAATAGGGGCAAAGCAATCCTGAAATACAAAGACAATCATCTCAAACTAAATATAGCACAGCTTTCCACTCATTTTCAAGCATATGAAGATCTTCACTTGTTACCCCCATGTGCAAACATTACAGATGTGATTTCTAAAAGCTTCAAGCAATTATGAAGGCTAAAGGTAAAGAAAAGAATCAGTATATATCTCAAGAGTAGAGTCCAAGCGTCAGATGGGATGACTTCACCATAACAGTAGCAAATCACTCAATTTTAGCGGCTGAGCAACATCACACTTGATATGGGAAATGCATAAGGAAGTGCAGTTTGAGAGAATACTATTAACTGACATTTTTTTTTTAGTAAGTATTAACCAATAAATTAACTGCTGCAAAAACCTAAATACATTGTTTGCTTCCTAAACTCCTCTCAACTCATCTTAACTCATCATTACAACTTTTTCAAATTCCAATACAAAATATAATAAACAATTCAACTTTTTCAAATCTCAAAATAATAATAATATTAAAAAATAATATTCTAACAATATTTTATCATCTAAACTCAACTCAACTCAGTTCAGTTCAACATCCAAACGCAGTCTAAAAGTTCAATCTGATCATTAATCTTAATAAAGAAAGCACGCACATTAATAGAAATATATTAGAAGTGAGAATATTATGTTAGAGAGAGAGAAAGACAACTTGGTATATCCTTTTGCAGATTTAATTGGCTTCTAACTCTTTAAGACCATAAAAGCTTTTGATCAAAGACAAAATTTCTGTACCAGTAAGTCTACTTCTACAAGAAACACACAATGGGGCCATAGAATCTGAAACAACAAACAAAAAGTCCATATGCTTAAGTATATTTGAGCTGAACAGAGGAAGATAAAAAAATCAATTGCTACTTGTCCTTTACCAAATTCGTCCTTCAATTTCTTTATGAGATTGTGAGATCGTGGTTTCTATGAAGGTTTTTCTACCTCTTGACATGGCCTAAAGCAAGGGAATGGCGGAGAGGATGAGAGCTGTTTGCTGTTTGAGGTTGAGTTAAAGAGATGAGAGAAAGGCAAACTAAGGGGCTAGAACTTAAGAGGAATCAGATCAGCTAAAGTTGCTAAATTTTCTGCACTAGCTTGTACAGCCAATAAGTTAGTTGTATACCTGTTTCAAAATGCAGGGGATGTGCTCAGCAGAGGAGTGTGGTGATTATTGTGGTTTTCGAAGAAGAGGAAGGAGTTGGGACAGAAAATGAAATGGGAGGTGGTATAAATAGAAGAAAGAATGTGGGATGGATGGTGGAGATTTACAGATATAAAGTAACCAACTTTAGAAACGAGAACTTTTGAGACCCACATAAAACAAAGAAAAACAAAACAAAAAATGACCCACATGACGAATCATCCAAAAGCATTTCTCATCTTAATAAAATGCAATTTGTTCAACAGAAAAAGGAATGGAACGGAAAGTCTCCCGTTTAAATTTTCCCTAAACATGGGGTAACTTCTTTATATATATATATATATATATATATATAGGTAATCAGTTTTAATTTACATTTGACACATTTCAGCCAAAGATGCCCTCATGTACATTATCATGTTATCATTCCAAATACAAAGTTGAAGCTAGCACAGCTACCACATCATCGATAACAAATATACATTTGCAGGGATGATGGAAAGGAAGGGAAAAGAAAGACATAACAGGAGAGTAAGTGAGGCCTAGAAAGAAGGGCAGGAAAAGTGCCAAAACAGAGAGTACCAATTTATATATATAAAATCAATGCTTTTGAGGATGAAGCTATAAATTATGCCAAAATGGGGGTGAGTGCATGATCACTCTCTCTTGGGTAAGTTTGAAATCCGCCTTAATTCCCTAGATAAGAGGAAAAAAAATCTAGTACTAAAATATGAGTACTACATGTTGTGACAAGAAATTTTATCATTTCTTGAATTAGATTGAATTGATCAGACTAAAATTTTTAAGAAGCTTAGTGTGCAAATTAAAGAAATAAATACACAACCCGAATTTTACATAATTTATTAGTACTTCTGGTGTGAATCTCTTAAATAGTATTAAATGCTTATAATCATAAGCTTTATCTATACAATTATGCAAAATAGATACACAAATAATGTTGATGATGAGGCATTAATAACTTTACACACACACATGAGAATGATTAGATATTGTATGCCTCCAGCTTAGAGCAGATAGATTGATTAGGTTCTTTAGCTCATGATACATGCTTGCATAAAAAAAAACGCGTGGTACTCATCTTGCAGAACTATATGATCATGAGGTAATATATGCTAATTAATATACTTCCATTCTTTACAGCAAGCTGCCAAGCTATAATATTACATATATATATATATATATATATATGCTCTCTTTTAATATATTTTTTGGAAATATATGTTTTTATTTTTATCATAAACAGATGAACATATATATATATTTGCAGTGCTCCAAATTCTTCTAAAAATTAAAAAAAAAAAAGGAAGAAGAAAAACAAAAGATTAAATGGGCAAAAATGATCTGATTTCCCAAAACTTTTGGGGGATAATTATTTTTTTTTTTTATAAGTACTTTTGGGGGATAATTAATGTAAGCTGCTGTTAAATTAAAACATATAAATCCCTATTGATCTAATACCCAATGCCAAAATCTAATTAAAACATATAAATCCCTATTCCAGGACAATATGCAAATTTTGTCCCACACAACTCTTAGCCACCAACACAAACAACAAAGACACACAATAATCTTGTTTATTATGCACTCTTGCATAACAAAATAGAGAGATGAGAGAGAGAGAGACGATGGAGGAGAGATGACCTACCGACGAAGACGAAGAGTATGGTGGTTGTGGTGGCAGAGCATGTTAAGGAAAATTCCATGTCTACAGCACATGCGCCATCACAGGCATCACAGGCAAGTAAATCGAGCAAGACCCCATAACAAATTCTCTACTAGAAGCTGCACAGCCAGCTACTGCCCCTACTACGGATCCGGCCTGCATGAGCCACACTGCTTCGCTGCTACTGCTACATGCTGCCTCTGCTGTACTACATTCTGCAGCTTGTAACAAAATACCGTTAGAATATTCCTGTAACGCCCCGTTCCCCATGGGATCGAAGAGTTGCTCCCTATAACTTAAAATTCATCATTCATCAATATATTTACAGACTCCAAAATATAAAGTCATCAGAATACTACAAAATCTCTTAATAAAATTCACCACTTCTTAGAGATCTTCTATGAGTAAATCCACTATGCTTAAATAATCATCTCACCGATGCTCCATAATCACGATCCTTAGCTGGACTATTCAAAAATCATCTGAAAAATAATTGGAGATAAGGGGTGAGTTATCAACAACTCAGTAAGCAGAGGACATATACTAGTGTGTAAACATGAGCATTTTCACAGAATTCAAAATTCATAAATAAAACATTTCAGTATCAATATGCAAATCTCAAAAATACACATTATCAGAAAATCAAAGCGACTTTTCAAACATTTCATATTTAGAAACCAACTTTTCATATTCAAAGACCCCTTTGGCACAACATGACTGAACATCTTCATCTTATCATATCATATCAGAGTATCATATCAGAACAGAGACCATGTTTAACCCCCGTGGTAGGGTTGTGCATCATGCGGAAAGCCAAGTAGAACATAAATCACCATGTTACGAAAGCGATTGCACTCAGAACAGAAAATCACTATTATATCCCATGGAGGGCCAGAGGTCACTATTATATCCCGTGACAGGGCCGGAGGTCACTATTGTATCCCGTGATAGGGCCAGAGGTCACTATTGTATCCCGTGACAGGACCACATATCAGAGCAAAACTGAATCAGAATCACCATATCAGAATCAGAATTAGAGTCAGAACAGAATCAGGAAGTCATGCCAAAGGTTTTTCAGAAATCACATCATATCAGAGTACAAAACCTCTTCAGAATAGAACAGAATCAGATCACAAAACATAATTTATGCACAAAATTTCATATTCGCTCTCTTTTTCAAAGTTCAGAAACGGAATGTAAAAAATAAGCTCATGTCTACACCAATCATGACAGAAAATACTTTCTTCTTAAACAGAATCTCATGAGTAATACAGAACAAATATCTGAGGTTGTTTTCAGATTTCTTTTCATAACAAAACATGCACATTTTCCAAAAAGGACCTCAGTTCATTTTATTTTATGCAAAGTCTAGCATAGGAACCCCGCTTACCTGGACTTCTTAACTTATTCAGAAATTCTCCACAACAGTACTGAACAATTGTCACTCGTTACCTATAAAAATTTATGTAACTTAAATAAATCTCCAGTGAACAAATAAATCTCATATTACACCTGAAGTACCTATTTTAATTCCTCAATACTTAAAATTCTCTTAACTCTAAATATCATCACTTTCTAATTTCATCAGTATCCACTTAAACGAATCCATACCGAAGAGAGTAATCGAATAAATATTATGATAGAAGAATACCGGTGTTTTTTTAAAATACTAAGGTACCCATAACGTATTATAGATTAATAGAATACTATGGCTACTTAAAAATCCCATAAAATAAGGCCAACTTAAAAAATGAGTTCAATTGAAAACTAAGTAATTCAAATTAACAATATAATCATTTTTTTTTCTTTATGTATAATAAAATCCAAGCCCAATCATTAAAACATAAACCCATTAAAACTAAAACCACGAAACCAATATCAGAAAACTGCATCATACTAAGGGGCAAAACTGTAATTATCAATCAAAATATTTCCTAAACATACAGAAGTTTACGGGAACAATTAAAATCATACTAGAAACAAAGCAACATCGCACGGTTGGACAGTAACGGAGAACCTACCGAGAGAAGTTTCGAGCTGCGGGAAGCGGCTGGGCACGGCGGCTGGGGTGGAGATGCTGGCGAGCTGGGCACGGGGAGAGAGAGGGACGTGCGATTCAGAGAGAAGAAATTTGAGAGAGAGAGAGTTTATGGGATGAGCAAGCTGAACGTGAGAGAGAAAACAGAGAGGGAGATTACCGTGCGGCGGAGGTGGCATGAGGCGGACCCGGGGTGATGGAAAACTTCGCCAACGGTTTTTGGGGCCGCAACGTGAAGGAGCTCACAGTGGGTAGTGGTTGTAATGGCTCAAGATAGAAGGAAAAACATCCTCTGTTTCGGGAGTGAAGAACAGAGGCTTGCGGGATGGCTATCGAAGGCTACACTAGTGGGTTCACAACTGGGTCACGGTGGCGGCGGTCTGGGCAGTTGGTTATGCACGGTGGACAACCTAGGTTGCGTCCGCTGATGGTGAGGTCGCACGGGAGTTGGTTTTTAAGGGAACAATACACGGAAACAACTACCAATTGTCTCTTGGGATGGGCTCGACTGCGATGCCCAGTGGCTGGGAATGGTTTCAAGGAGGAGTTTGGGTGATGGCCGTTTACGGTGGAAGTGGGTTGCTGTTTGTTTTTATGTGGAGAAAGGAGTTTGGCGTCGAACTAGGAGGGCTGGGTGGTTCTGCAGTGGTTCAGCGATGGCACAGGGTAATTCTCAAGGTATAAGATGAAAGTGTATCTTTATGTGGGTGATAAGAAAACCCTAGAGAAAGTGAAGAGATAGACGTGCATGGATAGTGCCGTGCGTGGGAAAATAAAATTGGAAAAAAAATAAAATAATACTAATTATAGTGCAACCATAAAATTATACCTTAAAGCAAAGAGTAATTTAAATGCAAATACTAATTAATTTCAAGAAAGCACATCAAAGTAAATTTTCACAACCTAAAAATTATAAAATAAATCCAACGAGAAATCTGATAAATTTTAAAACAAGAAAAACAATATTTAAAAATAATTAAAATAATCTTTCACTAAAAATAAATACACTATAAATACGGGGTATTACAATTCCTGTAATAATTATTCGTAGCATGCTACTATATAAAGGCCTTTGCCTCTGTAAATCAATTCAATGAGAAGAAACCTTTTCACAACTTTTCTCGTTCTATCATGGTACCAGAGCTAATATAGGACCAACATCCATGGCGCCTTCTTCTTCCACCCAACCCATTCCCAATCTATCTCATACCATATCTGTCAAACTCACCCCCGAAAACTATCATCTTTGGAAAATTCAACTTGTCCCCTATCTTCGTGGCCAATGCCTCTACAAATATGTAGATGGCTCTTGCCCTGCTCGCAAACACTTTCTTGAAAATAAATCTCCTAATCCTGACTATGAACATTGGCTACAACAGGACCAACTGGTTATGTCTGCCATCATTTCTTCTCTTTCAGAACCTTTAATGGCTGAAGTTGTTGGCTGCAACTCTGCTCGTGTAGTTTGGACCTCTCTCAAATCCTCCTATGCTTCCGTTTATCAAGCTCATTTAATGCAAACCCAGCTTCAACTTGCATCACTAAAGAAAGGCGCTAACTCGATCTCGATTTATTACCGCCGTGCAAAATCACTAGCTGACACCATGGTTGCTGTTGGGTGAGCTCTTCCTCCAACAGAATTTGTTCCATACTTACTTGCTGGCTTAGGAGCTGATTATGATGGCTTGGTCACCTCTGTTGCAACTCGGCTTGATCCTATTTCTCCCGAAGAACTTCTTGGCCATTTACTTGCTCATGAAGCCAGAATGCTTCATCATACTGAAACCAACTTCTTCCCTTCAGATGTCTCAGCTAATTTTTCCGCAAAATCCAATGCTCCTCAGTGTGGTCATGGCCCTTTCCGTGGTCAAAATTCCTTTCGTGGCCGCAACAAGGGGCCCTTTCAGTTCAAATCGTGGTCATGGAAATTTCTCAGGTAACCACGGAACAAACTTTGTTTCTCAAACGGATCCTCCATTAATTTGTTAGGTCTGCAATCGACATGGTCACTCAGCCCTCACCTGTGTGTATCACTTCAATCAAGCTTACACTACAGCCCCACCTATGATTGCGAACTTTTCCAACTTTTCTTCGGCTCCAAGTTGGTATCCAGACACAACTGCTACTCATCATATTACTAATGATCTTGCGAACATGAATTTACAAGCTATCGATTACCATGGGGAGGAGCAATTGCGTGTTGGTGATGGAACTGCCATCCCTATCTCACATACTGGTTCTGCCTCTCTCTTCTCACCAACCTCTACATTTCATCTCAAACAATTGTTATGCGTCCCTTCTTTTCAAAAAAATCTCATCTCCATCCAAAAGTTTTGTGTGGATAACAATGCATTTTTTGAATTTTATTCTGACTCTTTTTGCATAAAGGATCGCATCTCGGGGAAGCTTCTACTCTGTAGGAGCACGCGTAATGGTCTCTACCAGTTCACACCATCCTCAGTCCCTTCCGCTGCACTGACCACCGCCACTTCCTCGGTTCCTCAATGGCATTCTCGTCTCGGCCATCCATCCTTCAAGCTAGTCCATTCCATTTTACAACAACACAATCTACAATATGATCCCTCTCAGTCATCTACCTTTTACAACGCTTGTGCCCAAGCAAAGTCACATAGGCAATCAGCTCACAAAAGACCTCATAAATCTGTTGCCCCTTTTGATTTAATTTTTTCTGATCTTTGGGGACCATCCGCTCATGTATCAAGTGATGGTTATCAATATTACATTTCCTTTGTCGATTTTTCTTGAATTACATGGCTTCCCTTTAAAATCCAAATCTCAAGTATTTGATATTTTTCTTAAGTTCAAAGCTCATATTGAACTTCAGTTTAATTCAAAGATTAAGAAATTTCAATCTGATTGGGGGGCAAGTTCCGCCCATTTTCAAATTACCTTGCTACTGATGGCATTCTCCATCATATTACATGTCCTCATACTCACATTCAAAATAGAATCATAGAGAGAAAACATCGTCACATTGTCGAGACGGGCTTAGCACTCCTTTCTCACACATTAGTCCCTTTAAAATTCTGGTCTTACGCATTCCTTCATGCAGTTTATCTCATCAATATGCTACCCTCACCATCACTTAATCACTCATCACCTTTCCTCCTCCTTCATAACAAACACCCAGACTATAGCTCTTTACGCACATTTGGTTCTGAGTGTTGGCCATTGACCACTCCCTACAATCACAAAAAATTTGCCTACCGTGCCATTTCCACTACTGTTTTGGGTCTCAGTCCTCTTCATAGAGGTTACATCTGCTATCACATTCCAATAGCACGCATATATATTTCCAAAGACGTTCTTTTCAATGAAACATCTTTCCCTTGGGCAAATATTTCATCACCAAAAGTCCCCAATCAACCAACCCACACAACCTTACCTCATTTCACGCAAACCACACATTTAAATCACTTAAAAACACTACCCTCAATACTGGGTCCTCCCCCTCAATCCTTGTCTAGTTCCCCTGTTTTATCATTAAACACGCACAGCTCCCCTCCTATGGTTGCTCCATAGGTTGTGCATTCTATGGAGACATGATCAAGGACCTTTTCAAGTCGTCCTTGACAGTTCAACGATGGGACCATGCGTTGGCCACCAGCCCGTGCACTTCTCACTACTCAAGTCGACATACCCGAAGCTCCTTCATGTCTGACAATTGCACAACAATATCCCGAATGGCGTGAAGCCATGTCTAAAGAATTTAGTTCTCTACTTTCTAACAATACTTGGACCTTGGTTTTAGCTTCTCATGCACCTAACACAATGGCTTATAAGTGGGTGTTCCGCACCAAACGTTTTGCCGATGGCTCAATCGAGCGTCGAAAGGCTCGGCTAGTGGCAAAAGGATTCCTCCAGCAATCCTGAATTGACTTCGATGAAACTTTTAGCCTTGTTGTAAAAGCCACCACAGTGCGCCTTGTTCTTGCAATGGCTATCTCTCATGGCTAGGTTACATGGCAATATGATGTTGCAAATGCATTTTTACACAGCCCCTTACAAGAAACAGTATACATGTCCCAACCTCCTGGTTTCTCACATCCACAGCTTCCCTCACATGTTTGCAGGTTGAACAAAGCCATATATGGGCTATACGTCAATCCCTCGTGCATGGTACTCGCACCTCAGTAGCAAATTAACTGATCTTGGCTTCACCATCTCAACAACCGATCCTTCTCTTTTTCTGTATTACATTGCCAGCATCACCATTTTCATTTTAGTTTATGTTGATGATTTACTAATAACTGGTTCATCGCAACAAGCCATTGAGGAACTTATCTTAGCTCTTCGAGAAGACTTTCCTATAATTGATCTCGCCAAACTAAAATATTTTTTGGGGGTCGAAGCTACTTACAATTCTGCTGGTTTGCTACTCACACAACAAAAATACAGCATTGATCTTCTTAACAAAACCAACATGATGCTTGCAAAACTTGTCAAGTACCCGATGGCCACATCAGAAAAACTTAGTGCTTTTAATGGAAGCTTGTTTGAGGATCTATACCGCAGTGTTGTTGGCTCTTTGCAGTACCTCTCTTTCACTAGGCCCGACCTTGCCTTTGCTGTGAGCAAGGCGTGTCAGTTTATGCATGCACCGAGAATACCCCATTGGCAAGCCGTCAAGCGTATCATTCGCTACCTCAAACACACATCTCACATTGGCCTACAATTCTCTCCATGTTTGACACCCAACCATATTGCTTTTTCTTATGTCGACTGGGCTGGCTGCCCAGATGACAAAAGATTAACCAGTGGCTATTGCATTTTCCTTGGTTCAAACTTAATTTCCTGTCTTCAAAGAAGCAACCTACAATAGCTAGATCATCAACATAAGTCGAATTCAAAGCCATTGCTAATGGCACAACCGAAGTAATTTGGATGCAACAACTTTGCCGAGACCTTGGCATTACACTCAACCATGCGCCCCTTCTCTATTGTGATAACCTTGGTGCAACATACTTGTCTTCAAATCCTGTTTTCCATGCTAGAACCAAGCATGTTGAAATCGACTTTCACTTTGTGTGGGTTCTTAACAAGTCTTTAACTGTCTCCTTCATTTCTAGAAAAGATCAGCTCACTGACATCTTGACTAAACCCCACTTAGCAGCTCGCTTCACTCAATTATCTTCAAGTCTTTGCCTCCAATCCTTACTGCTTGACTTGAAGGGGGATGTTAAGGAAAATTCCACGTATACAACACATGCACCATCATAGACATCATAGGCAAGTAAATCGAGCAAGACCCCATAACAAATTCTCTATTAGAAGCTGCACAGCCAGCTGCTGCCCCTGCTACGGATCCTGCCTGCATGAGCCACACTGCTATGCTGCTACTGCTACGTGCTGCCTCTGCTGTACTACATTCTGCAGCTCGTAACAAAATACCGTTAGAATATTCCTGTAATAATTATTCTTAGCATGCTACTATATAAAGGCCTTTGCCTCTGTAAATCAATTCAATGAGAAGAAAACTTTTCACAACTTTTCTCATTCTAACAGAGTAGGACCGAGGAGGTGTAGAGGTGGCAGAGTAGAACCACTCCAGCCCGTCGGCATTGTGTATTCACACTAAGACTTTAGAGGCTCCATGGTGCCGAGCACAGAGGAAAGATGTAGCAGAGAGAGAAACAGAGAGAGGGAAAGGCATAGAGGAAAGATGCGGACATTGAGAGATAGAGAGAGAGAGAGAGAGGAAGAGAGTGGAAGAGAGCAGTCGGGGGGTGGGGTTGCGAAACAGGGGAAATGAGAGAAAGGGAGATATCGGGTAGAGGGGAGGGAAAAACGAAGGAGACCGAGCCTAGATTTTCCTTTTATTTTGAATACTACATTTTACGGCGATTTAACGTCACTGTAAAGAAAGAGAATGCTAGGTTTCACTTTTTGCGGCGATTTTTAAAGTTAAAAAATCCTCCAAAATGCCTCTTTCACAATTCCATCGAATAATGAGCCGTCGCAACAATTTTTTTTAATATTGGGCAAATGTTTTCATCGCAAAAATCAAAAAATGGCTACAAAAGGCCAATTAGTATTTGCAGCGAATTTTCCCGTTGCAAAAAGCAAAAAACAAAATCGTCACAAAACACTAGTTTCAAAATTTGATGTAAAAGGATTGCCACGATGTAAAAATCGTTGCAATTAAAGGCTTTTTGCAGCGATTTTATTTCCAATAGACTAAAATTGTCACAAAAAGCCTTATTTCTTGTAGTGACACACACACACACACACACTCTTTCTCTCTCTCTCTCTCTCTCTCTCTCTCTCTCTCACGGTAAGGGGAGGAGTCTCCTTTCGACGTTAACATGCATACATCATCCGAGGTGCATTGTCAAGAGGATGGCAGCTTCCCTCGTTACTCATTGAAATGATGATGTGATAGTATGAGAATACCATATCATGTATATTTAAGAGAAAAAAGTTGGATGAAGGCGAGTTTGCACACACCCTTGCACATGAAGAAGACTTGGGATGGTCAGTTCGAAATTAATAAGGTGCGTTTCAATGAGTGATAAGTCAAGGCGGGAGAGGGGAAATCTTCATGAAGCCCCTATATTTTTTCACTGCTCAAGCTTGAGTTTCACAACCTTTCTTCTGCTAATACAGAATCAATAAACAAAAGCTACAAGATTTCATGTAAAGTTGTTGGATCCAAACCTGCCACAATCAGTTTTTTCACTGCTCAAGCTTGAGATTTCATGTAAGAAATTCAACATTGATTGAACATTATCGTGTAAAATGAGGCTACAAGTTAATTTGCTAGTTGCAAACAAATTTATCGACCCATCCAGCAAGTCTCCACAGCCCATGACCAGAACAGATCCACCACCGGAAGCTCTACTAAGCGGCATCGTGAGAAACCAAAATCGAGCAACGCCCTCCACACTGTGAGCCTCTCCTCTATAGATGTGTAATCGACGGTAAACCGCAGCAACCATAATGTCATAAGACAGGTTCCACCGTGTTCTTTGTTTCGAGAAGTAAAAAACAGAGCAAATTCTCATGGTCCTCAGCCCAGCTTTACTGCGCACAAAAACTTTCGACCACCTTGTGGGTCAGCATCTCAACAGACCAAGCCACTGAATATTCCTCCACAAAAAACCTTGGCTGCCCAGCCCCACTACGTTGCCATCATGCACCATGACCCACGCTACCTAGCCAGAACCCAAGGCCAAACACCATAGAAACTGCCACAACCCTGCACTCTAAACCACCGTGGAAACAACTGATGTAAAGGCCCTGTCTTGCTACTCCTAAAACAGAGCAATCCTACGCATAAGCCAACTGCCACTGCTCCCTTGAACTGCCACACATAGAGGCCAACAACCATGGATGAAGAACACTGGCCAGCCCCACTAACACTCTACCCAAGTCCTTGTTGCACAACCTCCCAACCTCATGTGCATAAAAATGGACAACAAGAGGAAGAGAAGCCAGCCATCGTGACCCTCACTCCCATGTTTCAAGATATGAGAGTGAAACGTGGGTCGCAGAGGAATGAGGAATGTGAAAATGGGATGCGAAAATCATATTAGGATTGACGAATGGAACCTAACCAGTTCTTCTAATCATATCTGGGAATGGACACAGCGAACGAACCTTTGTTGTCTTCTTCATCGTGTTTTTCTTCTTTTGTTTGTTTGTTTTTTTTAAAACAGAGCTAACATGAAGGATCATATGGGGGCATGCATATTGAAGATACGCATTAGGTGTATGTAGGGATAATAGTCTACCAAGAATTTCCTCATATCCTTATTAACTTGTACAATTCCCTATGACTCAACCAGATGGATAAGGCTTGGATGCATATTGAAGATAGATATGGTGTATGTAGGAGACTACATTAAACAATTCATAGGCATGGTGAAGGCCCATGCATCGGGTAGAGACTGTATTAGGTGTATGTAGGAGATGCCGAACCAAACTTTCCTTCCTATTGCTATGGTTGAGGATCACTTGTTCATCATAGGTATTGATACATCTTAGACAAAATGGATACTCCATGCCGAGGAGGAAACTTTGCTAGACGCCATATTTTCGAACGAAGAAGGTGATGATGCCTATAACTACAATGACTACATTGATGATGTAGACGAGATGTTAGATGACATCCGCGTGGGATCCTTTATGGATAATTCTGGTATAACAGAATTTAATTCAGATGCAGGGCCTTCATGACACACCTCTGATACTCCAATACACCTTAACTTCGACGAGTTGCTAGACAACGTAAGAAAGCCACTTTATCCAAACTGCACAGAGTTCTCAAAGCTATCATTTATAGTCATTTTGTTTCACATAAAGATAGTTGGTGGTTGGATTGTGAAGTCATTTGACATGGTTATAAAACTTTTGCAAGTAGCATTTCCTCATGCTCTGTTCCCTGCCTCGTATAACAAGGCTCGCTACTTACAACGTTGTTTGGACTTTAGTTACACAAAGATACATATATGTCCAAATGATTGTGCCTTGTTTTGGAAGGATCATGCTCATAAAGATGAGTGCCCTAAATGTAATTCATATAGGTGAGCCTCAGCACAACTAACCAACAGAGGATCCCCTAAAAGTCCTCTGATATTTCCCTTTGAAGATGCGGTTGCAAGGATGTTTATGTCAAATAAGACTACCTAAGCCATGAGATGGCATGTAGAAGAGCGTGTTGATGATCCCAACTTCATGAGACATCCGGTTGATTCTAGGGTATGGAAAGGCTTCGATAACAAACATGCTTGGTTTGCCCAAGATCCTAGTAATGTCAAACTTGGTCTAGCTAGTGATGGATTCAACCCATTTAATAACATGAGCAAACCATATAACATTTGGCCAGTGCTACTTGATCCTTAAAACTTTCCCCCTTGGTCATGCATGAAATATCCATATTTGATGATGTCGTTGTCAATCCCTGGACCAAAGGCACTGGAAAATGATATTTGATGTGCTTCTGCGTCCCTTAATAGATGAGTTCATAGAATTATGAGAAGAGGGAATTCGTACATATGATGCATACAAACAAGAATCGTTTCAGTTGAGGGCAACATTGCTGTAGACCATCAATGAATTTCCTGCATACGCAAATCTTTTAGGCTGGAGCACAAAGGGTAAGATGGCATACCCTACATGTAACTTAGAAATAGAGTCATTGTGGCTTGTGCATGGCCGAAGACATTGTTATATGGGTCATCGTTAGTGTTTGGTGCCAGATCACGGTTGGAGAAGGAAAAAAATACTTTTAATGGTAAGGAGGAACTCCATCTCCAACCTCAAATGAAAGCAGGACAGGCTTTAATGGAGCAATTACATGAGGTCTCAAACGTGCAGTTTGGTAAATCAACAAAGAAGAGGAAATGTACGCCCAATGAACTTAATTCGACAAAAAAATGTATCTTCTTTGAGCTTCCTTACTGATTAGACTTGGGATTGTGACATAACTTGGATGTCATGGATATTAAGAAAAACATTTGTGATAACTCCCTGGGAACCTTGATGAATATTTAAGGAAAAAGTAAAGACACTGCCAATGCGCATAGGGATTTGGAAGATCTTGGACTAAGGAAAGAATTACATTTACAGCATGATGGTAATCATACTTCTACAAGTCTTGCATGTTACATGTTAAATGTAATTGAGAGAAGGAGTTTTTGTGCACGCTTGTCAGAAGTGAAATTTTCTGACGGTTTTGCCTTAAATATTGCCCAGTGTATCAACGTTACTAAAGGAAAAATCATGGGAATAAAGAGCCATGATTGTCATATCTTCATGCAATATTTGTTGGTTGTTATTGGTAGGTACCTACGACCCAATGTGCATCAAGCTTTAATAGAGTTGTACTCGTTTTTCAAAGAATTATGTTCACGAACACTAGACATAATAGTGTTGAAACAGCTTTAAGCTAATATCCTCATCATTTTTTGCAAACTAGATATGATATCCCCACTTGCTTTTTCGATATCATGGTGCACCTTACTATTTATCTACCAAATGAGGCTTTGCTAGCATGACCTGTTCAGTACAGGTGGATGTACCCTTTCGAGAGGTATTTGGGTAAGTTCAAGCAGTATATCCGCAACAGAGCCCGTCTAGAAGGCTTAATTGCTAAAACATATGTGCATGTCAAGTGGCTGACATTTTGCTATATGTACCTTCATGATATTGAGACTAGGCATAACCGAGAGGAATGGAACAATGACACAGCTGGGCAAAGCTTCCAAGAGTCAAGTTTATCAGTTTTCTCCCAAAAGGTGAGCCCGTTAGGGCTAGCAAGAATGGCAAAATTACGTAACGCACTGTTGGCTAAGGCCGAGTGGTACGTCCTTAATAATTGCGTAGAGATTGAGGACTCTAGATGTTATCCACTTCAGCATTCTATTTTGTTATATTGTAAGTGGATATGTTATTAACACATTTAGTTTTGTAGTGACCATTATAACAAGATGAAAGAAAAGGACCCGAGTAACTTTGAGCGTAGGCACCATAGTCAATTCTCAACGTGGTTCATAACACGCATAAGGTTTCCCTTTTTCATATACAAACATATCCCTTGATAGTAACTTCGACTTTCTATAATATTGTTCACCTAAGTCAAATATCCACGTTAGATTGCCAAGTTGCATGCAATGACTCCCCCCGAGGTGACTGATGACAAATTTGCATTAGCATGTGGTCCAGATCCTTTGGTCGCATCATATTCCGACTGTATAATGAATGGAATTTGGTTTGACATGGAGGAGCTCGAAGGGTGTCGCCACACCTAAAATAGTAGGGTTCTTGTTCATGGGGACCATCAAGGATTACCTGTTGACTTCCACGGTGTGTTGCAAGACATCATAGATAGAATTACACTATATGGGTTAGCGTAAGTGTTTCTTATTTAAATGTGGTTGGTGGGACATTGGCGACATGAGAAGGGGGATACATCTCGAGGATCACTTCACTAGTGTCAATACTTCTAGGCAATGGTATAAAGATGAGTCTTTTGCTCTAGCATGCCAAGCGTTGCAAGTGTTTTACATCAAGGACTCAAGTTTGGGGGGAAGTTGGCACACGGTACACAAGATAACAAATATGAATGTTTACAATATTTGCCACAAGACCTCGGACTTGCATGATGATGATGATGATGAATCCTACACTGTTGAAACAGAAGACGAGAGTGACACTGATGTTAGGGACTATGGCCCTGTTAATGTAACTAACCAAGAGATGTTCAATCCACTGACCTGAGTAGATGAAGACCACTTGCCCGTTGATCTGTCAACCATCTCATGAGAGCAATTGTCCAGAGAAAGTGATGATGAGGCCATCATTGTTGATGAAAACTGCAACTCCCCGTATTTTAGTGTATTTTTATTGAAGGATTATTTTTATTAATTCAAAAATTTATTCTCTTGTTTTAAAATTGTCGGATTTTTAAATGGTTTATTTTATGATCTTTAATTGTGAAAATTAAATTTGATATGTTTCCTTAATATATTATTGTTATGCATTTAAATTGTTCTTCATTTTAAATTAATTGATTGTTGAATTTAATTATTTTATTTTTATTTTAACATTACGTTTAAATTATTTTAATTGACTTGCTGTTTTGAAATATTTTTCGTTGGATCATTTTTTGTGACCCAAGATGTGAGGATAAGACCTCATTTCTTTTCTTCCATTTTTTCCTTTTCCTTTTCCTTTTTCTTTTCTTCTTCTTTTTCTTTTTTCTCTCCTCTCTCTCTCTCCCGCGCGCGACGTCTTCTTCCTCTCCCTGCGTCCACGTCATTCTCTACCATCCCGCCGCCGTGGGCCTCCTTCCGGCGACACTGTCCAGCCCATTAGCTTCCCCTCCCTCTAGCGACCAGCCCCCTTCAACCTCAGCCTCCCTCGCGCCGCTGTGAGTCCCCACCCCCAACACCAAGCCGCGGCACCCTTTGAGCTCGTGCGCCACCTTCGCGCTACCTCCGGCCACCATCTCTTCACCACTTCATCCTCGACCTCATAGCAACCCAATGCACCCATCCTTAGCCCCGATCTACCACCGATGAAGCACATCCATCAACATTTCCGTTTTGGGCTTTGTGGTCTTCGACCGCCCTCTACGCCGCCACCCACGGCCAACCACCACCACCACTAGCTTCATTGACATCCCTAAGCTTTACCCTATCAATTTCGGGTCTTGGTTCGTCCCCATTCAAAAGTGGATTTTTGAGACCCACGGCCGCAGTGCATTTTGCACTGTTACGTTGCTGTGTCGCCACTTCTTACACCTCCGTGATCCTTCGGAAATTATATTAAAGCACTGTAAGTATTTTTCCAAAGAACTAGCCGGACTGAGTCTGAGGAGTTTGGGGGTCGGATGGATTGAAGACGGAGTTGTTTGTGTGTTTGGTTTGCATTGTGAGTTATTGGTTGTTGGTTATGGCGTCGTTCATGTACATGGCATATTTGCACGCATGATCATGTTTGTAAAGGAAACTGGGTTTTCGTGTAATTGCATTCATGTTCATGTGTTTATTGAAAACTGAATTTTTATGTGTTAAAGGATTTTTGGGTGCGTGTGTATCACGACCCCAAGCCGAGATGGGGCATTATCTCGATGGAGCTCCTCTGGTCACTCGAGAGCGGAATATACTGAGTGATGTCCCCTGGGTTGTCGCTGGGCGACAACGGGATAGGACGAGATGGTTTCGTGCCGACTCCGTGGCCCTCTACTGGTGGGGGCTAGAGGATGCTTGGCCATGAACGCGCTGTGAGCGGAACTGGGCATCGCTCGTTGCGTAGAGTATGCTTGGCCATAAACACGCTGGGCGCGGAACTGGGCATCGCTAGGTAGCCAGGATGTGCGGATGGTCCCTAGGGGAGATCATGGTGCATTGGTAAAATGGATTAATGGACTATTTTCTGGGAAAATAGCGTGTGTTGAATAAAATGATTTTTATGTTATTCATTTTCTGAAAAAATGATGTTTTATTGATCTGGGTCATTTTCTGGAAAAATGACGGATTATTATTTTTGGGCCAAAATGGGATTTTGGCGTGTGATGGAAAAATATCTATTTCGGAAAAAATGATATTTTTGGGTCTGACGCATATTTCATCATATGCATGCATGTTGGTTGCATTAATATGTTTTTATCTCATGGTTATTTGGTTTATACTTACATGCGGTACCGTTTTATGGTAACGCAGATTTTGATGTAGAGGAGGAGGATGAGGGTGAGCCTAAGGATTCGGCTTCACCTGAGGAGTGATTGAGATCACTCGTATTTGGTTTGAGACTTGTATTATATTTTATTTGGGATGACTGTATAACTCTTTTAATCATTTTACTTATGTTAGTTTGTATTAAAAATTCTGGTACTTAGTTGATTTATTTATATTATCCACTGCGTTGTTTGTTGTATACTGTTGCATGTACATACACTCTTGGCACTATCGTCGGGATGCGTGACCGTGTTGTCACCATCCTGGCTTCTCGATTCTCTTGTTCCCTTGCATGGGGGTTGGGGGCGCCACAAAATCATTAATGGCGGTTTTTGGATGGAGAACATAGATGAGGGGGATTGCGATGGTACTGAATGAAAACCTCAATTTCATTATTATAGATATTGCTATGATGGTTTATCTTATCCTATTTTCTTGATAATAGTTTCTCTAATTATATATAATGTTAATCACTTCTACGTAGCTATTTAGGTCATTAAATGCTTTCAATTTTGATTTCACCGTACATGCAAATAAAGTCATGAGGATTTTTTACACATGTTTTTTATTATTCTATTATAGTACTATCTATGTACCATCATGAGGGTATATATTTAGTGAGGATTTATATTGCAGCCTGACTTGGTTTTACTTTCCTATGTTTGCAGACAGCGCGTGACTTTACCCATTTCCATATCATCTCCACACTTCAAGGAAGCCTGTGTGAAGGCATTAGACAGATGAAACAGTGGTCTAGTCTGCATGCTTTCTTTACTTTGACTTGCTTTGTTTGAAAGTTGTGGTTAAGTCATTTGCTGTATTATGTGCAGGAGGTTTACTTAGATAATTATGAATGATATAGAATTAATCTTAATACACCTTACTAGTACACTGTGATTCCGTTTTTTCCCCTTGGTAGTGGTGCTTTTTCTCTATTTGTCAACTTGGCCCATTTGTCCCAGTAGTTACCAATCTTGGCACAGTATCTTTTGGATAATATATGATGAAAAATTCTCCTAATTTTTTATCCATCCAATATTTTCGTGTAAGTTGAGATGATTTATGTTCTATTGTACATAGGTGGTAGAGAGGTAAGCATGTTGTGGCTAATCAATGCTTGTCACCCTATAATACTGGCTTTCAGAAACCCAACAAACTTTTAGAAGTAAAATATTAAAGACTCCTACCATTACCTTTTTTAACAATTGATATCTTTTAAACGAGTAAAAGGGGAGCAGCCCAATACACATGAACTTAACAACTACATATCAGTCACTACATTTGCCATCATCCAGTTCACATGAAAATTTTTATTTCAAGTCATGAATTTAGTAAAGGAAGCAATGATAGTGCCTGTTAGTTGGCTACTGAATCAGATATAGCTAAAAAATGGACTAATGATGCAACTTTATAGGCTAACAAGTTTTTTGCCTCATGAATGAGGTTGCCATAAACTGCAAAAGACTCTTGATCTTCTTTAAATGCCTCAACCATCACCAAACAATCACTTTCAAGAACAATATGTGATACCGAAGTGGACATCCCCTTAATAAAGCCAAAAGTTCAATAGATGCCGAATCCTCTACCTCATTTTCCACTTTACTTGCTACCATCACAAACTGCTATGGTCATCACGAAGTTGGACACCCACACCAGCCTTATGCAGATTAGCAAACATATCTCCATCTACATTCAGCTTTAAGAAGCCAACCGGTGGTGGCGTCTAGTAGCGTATTCTCTTTGCCTTTACTAACGACACTTTCTGTAGCTCCAGGTATGTTGTGTAGGGACAGAGCATTATTAATAACCTGCTTTAGTTCAACAAGAAGTCTTCCAATTGCATTTTATTACGCATGAACCAAAATCCCAAGTGATGAGGAAAAATCTGGATAGATCTGATTGGTTCCCCTTTTCAAACACATATGTAGCAGCATCCAAAAGCTCCCTTAGTGTATCCATATGCAGCATAAAAGGAAAATACTTCTTCCACATGTACAACTTTTTCTGGGCAGAAAATTAATGCATGTAAAATCAATATTTTGAATACCATACCGGATGCCGTACTGGTCAAGACACTGGAACGAAATATTTCGATACTAGTACCGTTTCGTGTACCGTTTCGGGATAGTCGATATATGAATAAATTATATATAAATACATATATATATATAAATTATAAATAGCCTAGTCTGATTCGGGAGTAAAAAAATGAGCTTGTAGTGTGAAAAAATGAAAAAAAAAATTAAGGCCGAAATATCGGCCGATACACAGGCCGGTACAGGCCGAAATATTGGCCGGTACGAAATATATATAGTACCTGTACCGGCCCAATGGCCGGTACGGCAAATACCGTACAGTATGGTACGGTATTAATATCAGTGTGTAAAACAGATTCTTGCCCTGAATTGCAAAAACAACATTTGTCCTCCACTTCAAGTAGTTTCTCTTCTTAAGATTGCCGAGTGTGGGTAGCCCCTCCTTACAAGCCCTTCAAGCAAAGGTTTTAATTTTCCTGGAACCTGCATCTTCCAAAGTTACTTCCATAGTTTAAATGATTTATGGTATCTACAAATGGACCACATCGAGCAGTCCATACAAGTGAGTTCATTCACTTATTAACAACTTTAAAGCACCAGAAAAATTACTAAAATTAGTCACACTTAAAATATTTTTTTTATAATATTGTACTGGGTCTAAAATTGTAACGCCCGTCCTTGTGGTGGGTCTTTTTATAAAATATTTTGAGAAAGGACGACGGGAATTACCGTCCGATTTAAAACTTTTTGCTTCTTTCCAAGGTGCAAGACTCTACGTTTATAAAATAAAAATGTGTTTTTACAATAAAAGAGGTTTACAGATGAAACATTATTTTTAATAATAAAAATGCATCTCTTACATTTAAATGCTTGTGCCTAGACTTCCGTGCTCTTCCCCATGGGCCATGTCCGTCCCGACGTGTACTTTATTTCCTTCCCTGTGGGAGGGAGGGACATGCATAAAACTAAAATGAGTTGAAGACTCGTAAGTATTACTTCATGCAGTTAAAATATAACAATGTAGGTTTTCATTCATGCATTCATCATTCGTACATATTATACATACATGCATGCGTGCATACGTGCGTTCATTTGAAAACGCTGGATGGGGTTTTCCTTTCTTGTCTTAAAAAGTTTCACTCGTCAGTGCCTTCATTTCTGCAAGAGTGCAGTGCCTTCATTTCTTAAAGTGCGTTCGTGCATGCGTACATACATACATACATACATTCTTTCTTTTCACTTTCATAGGTTAGTACACACTGTTACGCCCCGTGTGTTAGGGTTAGCGGCCCTTTGACCTAGATTCCGCCCATGGCTACAGGTTGGGAATCCCATTTCATAGGGGGCAGCACTGGGTACACTACCAGTACTACTTACCCAGCATTGCAATCTGCCCATTCATTGGTACCCTTTCATTCATTCATGTGGCCATTACGTATCTTCATACATTTCATGCTTTCATTCATTCTTTCGTTCATGCCAGCTCTGAAGAGCTGGAGCTTCATTTAGTTCTTTCTTTCATTTAACATGAGAAAACATTTCTTTTCGTGAGAAAACGTCATTTCGTGAGCATGGGCTCGAACGTCCTCTTTCATGATGTCCATGAGCATCACCTCGCGGCATTCACGAAAGTATCGGTTCGTACCGTCCATAAAACATAAAGCACGGGCCCAAACTTCCCCTTTCGCGGCATCCGTAAGCATCACCTCGGCGTTCGCGGAGTCCGCGAGCATCACCTCGTGGCACTCGCGACAGCGTCGGTCCGTAGGATCCACGAAGGAGTCGGCTCAAGCTCGTCTTTCGTGCATTTACATCAGTTCGTTTCTTTGAAAATACATACACTAGATGCATCTTATAGTCATCCATTCGCATGTGTACGATAATAACTTTGGGTGCGTAAAAAGGGGCTTTCATGGAAGGGCCGTACTTACATATACATTTGAAAGCATGACATCTTCTTTCGTAAGCATCTTCTTAAAAAGATAAAAGCTTTTCGTTTTCTTTTCGTAATTTCTAGAAAACTCCAGAAGGGCATGAACGTAATACTTACCTGGACTCCATGCTACTTTCATACCATGTAGTCCATTCATGCGCGTGTCAGCTGACAACCTACATGCATACATAACCTTAACGTCATTCTCTATCTAATGTATAAGCAACTTAAACTATAAATAGAACTACGCTATACTTGGAACACTCTCCTTCTATCTCGTGCACTTACGTGCCCTTCACTATGTTAAAACCTTCGGGGACTACTTATGATCACCACATCTTCCAACTCAGGTATTGTCTCAAGTGCTCATTCACTAAAGTGAACCCATGATTCACCTTAAGATTAAGACACTAAGACCTCTGTCTCATTCTTCTCATTAACCACGTTCCGGCGCATGACTCAGACCAACTAAGTCACGCATCCCTTCTTTAGATAGTACACTCGTCACTATCTTCATGCATCTTAGCCCATATTAATCTTCATTCCCATCCATACAAGCCACACCGCTCTAAGCCAACTCTAAGGCTTAATCACCGCGCAACTCTACTATGGACAGATTACCCATTACGTATGGCGAATCCGTCTGGTACACGTGTCTCACCCGATTACACATGTACTTTAGTCCTTTATCACCTAAGATCAACATATAACATGTCGATCACTTGCTCGTAGGGATAAGGGCCATATTCCGATACCAACATTTTCTTAACCCGGCTAGCATGACTCTTCATGCTATCCGTCCCTTCTTACAGTTCATCCCAACACTTAACGCAACAAGACTCCATTCACAACTATGCCTTGCGTCACGTCACATAGCTCGAGACTACTCTCAAGCTACACCGTGACCTTGTCACGTCACCTGACATCCTGTTACGTCCCTTCTACGCCAACTTCTTACTCATCATGAGTACGGTTCCTCACGTACTTCCGTCACATCGTGACATCTCGTCATGTTCCCATTACGCCATTCCAAAGCTAACTCCTTATCCATCATAAGCACGTCTGTCAATAACCACGTCACTTCGTGACGTTGCCCAATCATGCTTCCGCTGCGTACTCTTACACTTGTTTTGCTACTTCACACATACTTCCAGCCATAAGTCAATCACGGTGACACTTGTCACCTCAGACTACAGGCTGCACCATAACTATTTCGGGACATTGTTCCATAATTCCTGACACTATTTATCACGTTCTACGCCCATCAACTACACAACCATCCTTATCTTTGCGACACGTCACACGGAGTGTCGTTGCCTTGTGGAGTACACTCCACGTATACTCCTTTTCCACACTCTACAACCTATCATCAATATGGCATACCCACCATACGATGCATCACTCTACCACATGGAGTACACTCCTCGTGTACTCCATTCATACACACCATGACCCATCACCGTTATGGCATACTTGCCTTATAGTGCATCACTCTACCATATGGAGTACAACTCCCTTCACATACTCCATTTACATGCACTACGCCACATCACCCTTATGACATACTTGCTATATGGTGCATCAATCCACCATATTAAGTACATTCCACAAGTACTCCCTTCATACCCATCACGCCACATCACCATTATGGCATATCCGCCACATGGTGCATTACTCCACCATATGGAGTACATCTCACATGTACTCCCTTCATACACATCACTCCACATCACCATTATGGCATATCTGCCACATGGTGCATTACTCCACCATATGGAGTACATTCCACATGTACTCCCTTCACATATCACGCCATACAGAGTACACTTATAGTGTACTCTTCCCAATCCACAAGATGCCAGGAGAGTATATTTTACATATACTCTCTTTATGTCACACTACGCCACACACAAAGTACACTCAGCGTGTACTATTCCCACTCCACATACGCCAGGAGAGTATATTCTACATATACTCTCCTTATCCCACACTACACCACACACAGAGTACACTTAGCGTGTACTATTCCCATTCCACAATATGCCAGGAGTGTATATTCTACATATACTCTCCTTATCCCACACTACGCCACACATAAAGTACACTCAACGTACACTATTCCCACTCCACATGCCACGTCACCAATACCGCACATACTCCACAACCGCATTACACGGCACAGCCACGCCATAATTACAGCACAAACTCTACAATCATACATCACTGCACACTTCACAACACAGAATGCCCAACACTTCACAGCGCACTACACAATAAGCCCAGCACTTCACATACACGGCACATCACATCACCACACTACACAGATATGCCCAACACTTCACAGCGCACTACACAGCGCATCTCAATACAACCCAGTCGTTCCCTTAATACTAACAGCACAGTCCACAACCTAATCAACTAATCAATATCTAACATAATTAACGAGGGATAGAGAGTTATACCATCGACGGGATAACCCGTGCATTGCTCGCTGATCGTTACAGTCGATGACATCGGACAGGTCGTACGTGGCGGCTAACCCACGTACTTTGACTGTTTGGGCGTTTGGATAGCTAAGTGTGGTCTTGGAAGGGCTCGTGAAGGCCTTGTGTTGGTGGCTGTGAGGAGCGGTACACAGCGTACCTAACCGTGTACAATGGCGGTCAGTCACATGTAGTGACTGTCCATCACGTGCAGTGATTACCCACCACGTAAAGTGGTGGTTTGGACCTAGGGCTTGGCTAAGGGAAGTGCGGTGGATCTCGTGGTGGCGTCGAGGTGGCACCACGGTGGCTCACGGCGGCAGATCTGGCCGCACAGTGGGTGAGAGGCCATGGGAGAGTGAGAGAGAGTGTGCGTGCATGGGTGACAGATTGGGGCTGTGGTTGGTTGGGTTGACTTGGTGGTGGCCTGAGGAGGCTGATGATGGTGGTTACCCACCGTGGGTGGCGGTGCACGGCGTGCAACCCGTACGTGTGAGGAGGAATGTCCGTGCATAGAGGAGAGGCCATGGGCCTCGGGTCCAAGGGAGGAGGAAGGGGAAAGGGAGGAGAGGTCCATGGTGGCCGTGGGTGGTTGTGGGAGTCGCGCACGGCGGCGCTAGCAGCGTTGGTAGCTCGAAGCAGTGCGAAACCCATAAATGGGTTTCGTGCATGCGTGCGACGGAGGGGGAAGGGGGCTTCCCGAGACTTGGGTTCCATGGGAGGGGTTCATCGGTGAGAGGGGAGGCCGTTGGTGGCGGTGGTGGAGCCAGAGGACGGCACACAGCGGCGCTAAGGATAGCAAGCCCATTCGGGCTTTATGCTTCTAGCGGAGAGGAAGAGAGAGCAAGAGAGGGAGAGGTTGCTACGGGGAGGCTCGCCGGAGGGAGAGGAGTGCGACGGTGCCGGCGGTGAGAGCTGGCGGCGCACGGCGGCGCCTGGCTAAGGCATGGAGCAGTTCGGCGTGGAAAAGCAGCATGCTGCGTACGCCGAAGGGGAGAGGGAGGAGAGAGAGAGGGGAGGGAAAAGTGAGGGAAAGAGAGAGGGGGGGTCTGGGTATTTAACTCAGTCATTTCGTCTTGGGGTCTACAAAACGATCTAACGTTGAGATATTAAAATACTGATTTGAAAATGCATAAACATTAACTTAATTAACAGCACTTAGAGGAATTAAGGCAAATATTATTTTAAACTAACTTTAGTTTATAAAATAATATTTCTTCATCATTAATAAATGATGAAGTCTTATTTAATATATTTAAAATGATGAATCCATTTAATTTAATTAAAGCTTTCAACATAATTTAAATCTCTTAATATTTCAAATAACTAGAATCATTTTAATAATTAATATTAAAATGATCTCCGACAATTATAATATTTTGGAGCTCTTCAAAATATTATAATTGTCTCTTTTAAAAACAAGTGTAACTCAATGATACTGGAAATACCTCATATAAATATTTCCAGTACATTTAAAACACTGGGCGTACCTTAGAAGTCACCTAATATCTCGAGAAGCACGTCGTCATGGTTTGGCACACATGAAGATGCTCACAGTCTCCAGAAAGAATGGGAGACTGTTGCATAATTCCGTCATCGGAATTTGCTTACGTCAGAAAGGAGGAGCCTTACGTAAGAAAGAAAGAAGCTTACGTAAAAAGAAATGAGCGGGGGTTACAAAAATATACATGGAAGAATTGGCAGACTTCAATGTTCTTTTTGATGATATTGGTGTGGTACACGCATCAAATGGGAGTTGAAACCCCTAGGGATTGGCTCAAGTGGTAAAGACCTTAGGCTTGAGGGTATGCTCCCCCTAGGTCCAAGGTTCAAATCCCTTTGGATACAAACAATCTCTAGGGGCCACACCTCTTGGTGAAAAGTCAGCGATTTAACCAATTCCTTGTAAGGAAACTTTCGAGAGTGCGGAGCATGGGATCAAGATTTACTCTGCAAGAGTGGGTCCGAAAGGTCCTGCCTTGAAGAGTTGAACTCATGAGTAGTCATGATTTCTAAACCGTCCATCATTTCTATCAAATTCTTACATGAATCCAATGTGGATAATTCTCAGGTTTGATCCTTTCTCTAAAGAATTTGTTATCACATCTTGCTCAATGAAATAGAATTATTTCATATAAATATTTACCATTCTGCTACATAGAGTCGTTGTTTGGGCTGGCGCAGAGTTGGTTAAAGTTAATTACAAATCCACCATACAAAATGCACGATGCTTTCAATTTAAAACTCACCTTACCACCATTTTTAGACCCAATGTCTGTACAGTTACCAAACCAGATTTGGGATAATGGTGGAAATTATTTACCGCCATTGTCAAAGTAGATCAAACCAAGTATAAGGCGGAGTGGAATATATAAATGTGGAAATCTTTCAGCCAGACTAAACCACTATTTATATACTCTGTATAAAAAATGAGAAATGTTTTTTCGCAGACCAACGTACCTTGTGTTTATCATTAATATAAAAATCCAATAAATTTTATAACCGTAAACGATGAAGAATATAATGTGCGGAATGAGTAAACAAGTGGCTCCAAATTGTTTGGACGCAAAGATACATGTTGGCCAAATTCCACGAATTTATCTCAAGGTGCATGTTAAAACAATTTTAATGTTTTTTTTTATTGCATGTTGCTTTCAGCCCAATACTTTAAAGAGAAATGATACTTGCAGTCGAGAGTGTGCAAGCGCCGTGCAGTCGCTTTGATAAAAGTAAATAAATATGAGACCCACATGAAAGGAAATTAATTTTTTAATAGTAGACCCCACTCTTTTTCAAAACAACTGCATGACGCTTGCGCACTTCTCCACGACTGTATGTAACATTACTCTACTTTAAATGTGTACTATACTTTGCCAGCTGCTTCATTATTAAAACAAAAGAAATACTAAACCACTGAGAGTATTCATATTGGCTTAGTCAAATGGAAATGTGAACTAAAATTTACATAATTGATGTCAAAAATACCTCACATTAGATTGGTCAAATCTAAAATAAAATGGACTTATGCTATAATGGTTTACCAAAGATGGAGAACCACAAAAAGAAAAAGAAAGAAGGCAGAATGAACCATAGGTACTTGCTAAGAAAAAGAAAAAGAAAAAAGAGAGCATTCTTCAATCCAAATGAGGCCTAAGTATTCATAGTATAAAATGTTTATTTATCTTTTGCTTGGCCAAAGAAAAATTATGTGAAAATGAAAGATGCCCAAACAGAAACTTATAACGGTGACAATAGAAAGGTAAACCCTTTGAACCAAGAAGAGAAAAAAAAATGAAAAAAAGAAAAAGTGGAAAGAATCAACATGAAAATTTACCTTCGGTGTGAAGAGAATAATTAGGTCAGCATATATGGCAAGTACTTCAAAAGCTCAAAGCACCAAATAATGGAATATCCATAGCACAACAAATGCTGATTTATTTTATTTTTTGCTACTCTAGGAACCCATCAAAGTAACTAGAGCATACACTGGCAACTTGCACTCAAAACTGTTGACTTTCCCTCATTTTCATAGACATCACAACAATACCATGTCTGCCACTTCAGAACTTCCTTCCAAAGGCACTCTTTTACCTTTATCAGAGGTAGAAACAAGTTATAACACGTAATTGGCATAGAATCAATTCCATTTATCTCATTTGGGGAGAAAAGAAAATAAAAGAAAACCACTAGTTCTGGAAATTAAATACAAATTAATATGGTAAGCAAAATAAATGTTTTGATTCCATTAGAATTTCAGGGTATCTTGATCTTCACGCAGTACTTTCCAATCCTCGTCAAGAGAACACTTAGGAACGCAAAGCTAATTCCTAATAGTAGAAGTATTTTGCAAATTAAGAAACAATAGAACACGGAAATTCTAATGCACAATAAACTAAACACCAGCAGAAGGAAGGAGAAAAGAATAGCTATTGTTTTCCATGAACAACTGTTTCAGAATAAAAAGCTATCCAGAAGTTGCTCCACACAACGTTGGAGCACATAGAGAACAAACAAAAAGCCCTTTTGGTAATTGGTATGGAGGTACCTGAAAATTTAAATCCACTGCAAATTAATAGCACAGAACATTATTTGAGGATTTAAAAGTTTAAAAGAAAAAAAAAAAAAAGTGAAGATTCCATAACAGCAAGCATTAAACTAGAATCAGGTACGAAAATAAGTTGGGTTGGCTTTATATAGGTATTCTGAAGATAGACTCACATTAAATTGCTCTAATAGTACATCACAGACCAGAATCTTTGAAAAGATACAAGATTTAGATTAAAGGATATGAATGATACTGCTAATCAAGAGAATATCATCAATGCACTTTGACTTGAACTCCTCTTCCCTTTTGTGTTTGCCACACACAAAAGCAATCAACTTGATAAAACACACGTACAGTCCCTGATTTAAAAAATAGTTAAATTAGACCCTAAACTACATGTCAAAATAAAAACTCAAATTTACTACATTTCCACTGCCTCTAAGCCAACAAAAAGAAAAAAAGAAAAGGCCTTAATTTGTAACAACTGACATGCATTAATAAAGACCTTAAAGACTTAACAACCTTAATTTAAAGTGCCGCAAACAACTGGGTACTATGAGCGGGCACTCTTCAGGCCAACCATATCTGATCTCAATCCCAATCCCTCCCCCTCCCAATCCCAATAGTGAACTTGATGTTGTCAACTGAAAGAAAAATGTGATCCTGAGCACAATACAAACTTACTGCTAAGATCTTGTCAATTTCATTTTGTACCCTCCGATTTAAACAATCCACCCACTGCAACAACATACAGATATAGCATTTGTCATTAGTATAAAAAGGATATTGTAACGTAATGTTTAACGGACGCAAACAACTTCCCCACCTCCCCCCAAGCCGACAAAATGGTGTTCGCGAAGGAGATGATCTGAATCCCCTGCACTTGCAAGTGTGCCAATGGGATGGCGACAGTGAGCGTCGAGTTGGATTTGGAAGGCTAGGCTTCAAGAGAACTGAAAAAGGTAATAACAAATTTATAATTCGGTCGGTTTAACACCCGAAGAACAAACCCGATCCTAGCCGGGTTGAGGAACCGACTTTATAATAATCTCACACATGCCGGTTCAGATCGATTATGCCGGCTCCCTCATGTCGCGGAACATATCCACATAATGTTCCTAGTTTATATTTTATTTTATTTTCCAAAAGAACACAGAATGTTCCATGTCCACTTTCTTTCTCATAAAGGTAAAAAATTGTCGATGGAAATCTGAATTAGAAGATCCTGAACGGCCAAAAGGAGCAATGCTATTATAGAATTTTGAATTATCATCATCTAAATGCACCCCGCATTCTTTCACTTCCATTGGAATATGAGAGTTGCCTCTATAATACCAGAATGTTTCAAATGAAATCTTAATGACCCTCCGTATATCCAAAAACCGCAAAATCGCCGGTATATACACCCAGAATCCAATTTGTTTACCGGAAAATACATCCAAGGGAGCAGGTGTTAAATTGTAATCCAAATACTTATTTTCCACACAATATTCTTCGTCCGTCTCAAACCCTAATTTAAGAATCACCACTAATGACCGGCTTTTAATATTCGATCCCTTGAATAACGAAGAAATTGAAGTATCTTCATCATAAATGGAAAAGAATTGATCAGAATAACAGACAATAAAGAAAGCACACCCCATCTCCAGAGTCGTACTAGCATCCAAATCTATCTTTACAGAGGAGCCATTACTTTTATACTGGACCCACTCCGGGATATGGAATCCCAACGACCATCCTCTCATCATCCTCTGTAAAAACAACCCAAAAAGAGATGTTAATTGCAGCAAAAGTAAAGCAATTTCACGGTGATATTTTATTGAAGCATTTTTCTGACATATTTCATTCGTCTCTAAAGAAAAGAATGAGAGAGACTCACCAAATCGTCATCTAAAGCCAAAACAAGTGCACCTGCCATTCCTAAAACATTTTCTCCTTTGCTGTCAAAATCAATGTACGCTGCTTCTACGCAATCATATATTCCTTCCTTCTGATATTGATCTGCAAGTGATCCGATATCATAGATGGGATCTCTTGATTTAAGTCGCATCAACTTGCGTCCTTGAAGACGAAACTTACAGTTACGGGTGCTCTTGGGCAATAGATTAACAGAAAGTCTTTGTGATAAAGGAGTTTCCATTGCCCAAATATCGGTCAGGCATTCCAAACTACTCAGGTCTGGTAACTTCTCAAGGGTTGAACATTTGTTAAGTCCCAATGCTTTTAATTGTTTGAGACTTCCGATGGATGGGTGGACCTCACACAAGCTTCTACAACCTGAAAGGTTTATTTTCTCAAGATTTGCGACTCCAGTCAAATCTGGTATTTCAATCAAGTTCTCAGAATAACTCAGATCAAATTCCTTCAAATTGTCTAAAACCTGTTATAAACAAGTAGTTAATTGGATCAAAATATAAATATATTAACTTGTTTGGAAAATTAACGGGGAATTATTAATTAAGAAACTTACAATCGACCCCTTCCATATTTGTTTGATACGGCTAAAACGCATCCTTAGTACAGTAAGATTTTCAGGTTGGAAACTGCTCGGCAAGGATTTCGAATGATATCCAGGCCACTCTAGGTATCGTAACTCATTGGTTGGCATGTATTTTAAGGGTTTTCCATGCCATTTTAAATTTCGAGAATGATGAAATTTAAAAAATCTCAATTTTCTCATCTTTGACAATGCTTTGGCGTTGAGTCTCTCTTTCGTTTCAGCACAAAAATCCACGACTATGCCTTTAGTTGCATCAGTTCCCTGGTAACCAAGAACAACAGGTTAGAAAGAATTAGGATGAAAATATACCTTTTTATATTAATATCTACACTAATCAACTTACAGTATCATTCTTCAGGACGTGATAGAGATCCTCCACACGAAAAAGTCTACTACGTCGTCCAGGTTCTTCAGGGCATTCGCGGCGAACTATTTCCCTGCCCAGTTCTTTTAGTAAATCATGCATGGACAACCATCCATATTTTGATTTGCTTATGAGGGACTTCTCGACGAGAACATCAATGTCGATGCGATAATGACCAAGTTTTTCTAATAGCATCTCCGAAATTATGTTATCCACTCCATGGAACAAACACGCCAGATCCAAAAATAACTCTTTTTGCAATTCTTGCAGCCCATCAAAACTTATTTGAAGTACATCCATAATTTTTAGATTAGGAATTGCTTTTAGTTTATCTCTCTCACTTTTCCATGCATCTATTTCTCTCTCATATAAGAAGGAACCCAAAACTTTAAGAGCTAAAGGAAGTCCTGCAGCATAATTTACAAAATCCATAGATAGATCCTTGTAATTCTCCCTTGGATGGGTTTGCTTGAAAGCTGACAAACTAAAGAGTTGCAAAGCTTTTTCTATTCCAAGCTGCTTAACCTTATAGATGTCATTCACTTCATGTGTTCTCAACAGATGACTATCTCTGCATGTTATAATCACCCTATTCCCTGGACCAAACCATTTCCGATCTCCTGCTAATGCCGTCAGTTGCTCGTCACTATCCACATCATCAAGGACAATAAAAACCCTTTTATTCTGCAACATCTTAATTGTCATCCTGATTCCCTGGTGATGATCCCATACATGTATTTCTTCTTGCATGATTGTAGACAGGAGTTCTTTTTGTAAAGAAGCTAGATCACGAGCAGTAGTAGATTTTTCTCTAATACAAGAAATAAAGCTGCTTCCTTCAAATTGACAATAAGAATTAGATACTCTATCATAAATTATTTCGGCCAGCGTTGTCTTACCAACTCCACCCATCCCATGAATTCCTACGAAGAGAACATTATCCGATTCCATATCCAATAACTCCATCATTTTGTCTACTTGGGAGTCTATTGCAACAAGTTTATCGTAATCATGACGTGAGAATCTAGAATTCAACTCACGAGATAGACGTCTACTGATATCTTGTATTATTGTTGATTCGTACCTATAAAAGTTAATATTGACGTGAGAAGCCAAACACTTTAATTCGTACTTCAATATTTTGCCTCTTGCAATAGTACTCAATCACAATGTAAACATTCTATAAATTATAAATGCATGTCATAATTTAGGTAGATATAGATACATGTTAATTGCTTGCCAGCTGACAATGGAAAAAGAAAAGTGTACTTAGAGCACTTATTGGAATAGCCGAAGTCAAACTCAAGTTTTAGTTAATATTCGATGAATTTAGCTTTTGCTATTTCATTCACATCAAATTCCCATATTTAAATAGGCTATAGTCATTTTTTATTATATAATATATAATAAAATATTATGAGATGAATTTAATTTTGACTATTCCATTCACATAAAATACTCACATGATTTGATTATCTATTTATTCATTATATAGTAATAAAATAATATTAATTTAAAAAATATTTAATTTTTTAATTATTAATTTTCTTAATTTTATTGTATTTTACTATTCTACTTATTTATTTAATTTTAATCACCTAATTTATTTAATTTTATTTAGACCTTTTTTCTTCTTCATAGATTTCAGTTGAAAGAGAAAAAGTCAGAGGAGAGAGATGAAATAATAGTAAATAATTAATTTGGTAGTGCTAGAGTGCACATCCAAATATGACCAAAAGTTTAGATTTACTGTAGTTGAAGTCTATCTTTTTAAAATTTGCCTAATCCAATGCCATCAATTTTTATGTCCTAATAGCTATTTGAAGCAATATTTTGGAATTTAGCTAATCTATTGAGGATGCTCTTAAGGTCTCGTTTTCGCGAATGAGATTAGATGAGAAGAAAGCTGAAGGTTGAATAAAATATTATTAAAATATATTTTTTTAATATTATTTTTATTTTAGGATTTAAAAAAATTGAATTCTTTATTTATTTTGTATGAAAATTTAAAAAATTGTAATGATTATATAAAATGAGATGAGAATAATTGTGAAAACAAATGGGCGCTAATGTTACCTGTCGTGTTTGTGCCATCCGGCGATACTACCAACTTTTCTCAAAGCATTTCTCCACATATCCATACATTTCTTGTCTATCTTGGGATCTTTTTCATGTACAGTGAACGCTTCTGCAAAAGACCCACTTTGATTTCTCACATCAGAAGGATCCACATGGTAGAAAATAGGAAGAATTGTGAGCTTTTTCTTTTCCTCCCATTCAACTATCTCAGCAAGTTCCATGAGGCACCATTTGGAAAGAGCGTAATTTTCTGAAAAAATGACGATGACGTATTGTGAATCTTGAATTGCTTTCAGAAGCACTTGAGAAATGTATTTTCCTCGCTGGAGTGCTTCATCATCCCTAAATACGAGAATGCCTTTCCATTTTAAATTAACATATAAATGATCCGTAAAACTCGTGCGAGTGTCTTTGCCATAGAAACTAAGGAAAACTTCATATTTCCATTGAGGCGTGGAGGAAGAAGATGGGGAAGAGGTTATGATTTTTTCATCTTCTTCCGAGCAAGATGAATTGTCTCTTTTTCTTTTCTTAGTATCTTCGGAAGTAGATGAAGAGGGTCTTTGAGTGGTCATGAATTCAATGCGAGAGATTTAGAAGCTTAATTGTGGATAGGGAATATTGGTAATTTGCGGGCTTAATTAGACAATGAGAAGAACACTGAAGATATCATGAGGTAATCTGTATGTATATATAATAGAAGCTAGCCATGGAAGGCATACGAAGGTTCTGTGCGCAACTTCTCTCATCTTGTACTTAATAGGGTGATAGCAAAAATGTAAATTAGTTTGGTAAAGCTGTTGACTGACTTGGCAAAAATGTAAATTAATTAATTAATTTAATTAAGAATACAAAAAACTCTGCCTCGCAAAGCAAGAGTTCTATCATTGCTTGCTTAAAATTAGCGATAGCAATTGAAACATCATGCATCGACATAGCACGCGGTCTACTCAAAAGTCGACGGTGGTCAGATTTCTCCTTTCGTAGTCATCAACATTAATAATGCATCCAAAAAGAAAGAAGCTTAAAACGCGTAGGGCCAATGAATTTGGGCCAATTTGCACACCAAGTTCTACCTAGCTTCGCTTCTCCTTTACTCAAAAGAGGATAATGATAGTTTTAGACCCCGTTTAGATTTAAAAAATATTTCGTTTCATCTCATTTTATCTCATTTTATTATATATTTTTTTTAAAATTTTTACATAAAATAAAATAAACAATTCAATTTTTTTAAATCTCAATTCAACTTTTTTAAATTTTAAAATAATAATAATATTAAAAAATAATATTCTAACAATATTTTTTTCAATTTTAATCTTTCATCTAAAACCAATATCTCATCTCATTTCTGAATCCAAATCAGCCCTTATTACTGATCTCCTACTATCCTTTTACTATTCTATAGTGTATTTGAATTTATTATTATTATTATTTTCTTTTAAATATTTTTTAACATTTTTAATCATTAAGAAAAAATTAAAAAAATATACAACTTCACTAATAGTCACTTCTTTAATTATTAAGTAAAAAAATTAAAAAAAATCCTCATTTTTTCAAAATCAATTCAAGTATGGATCGTTTGTTTTCACAGACGAGATGAGATCAGATGAGTTGAGTTAATATAAAAGTTAAAAGTTAAATAAAATATTGTTAGAATATATTTTTTAAATATTATTTTTATTTTAGAATTTCAAAAAGTTAAATTTTTTATTTTATTTTGTATGAAAATTTAAAAAATTTATAATGATTAAATTAAATAAAATGAAATGAGTTGAGATGAATTTAAAAATAAACTAGACCTAACAGTACAAGGATAACTATTACAATAGATTTTCAACGTAAACAGTGTGTGTGCATACCTTCAACGACCATATATATGGATCCAAGTCTAATCACAAGTCGCACATTAAAAATAAAACGCGTAGAGGAATTAATTTCTTTGAATGACACCGGAAGACTTTTTCAACTCTCCATTCATGATCCAGTGGAAGATCAGTAATGAAACGCGTAAAATAAGTAATTTCTTTGAATGGCACGGTTCTGTCAACTCTCAATACAATTCAATAAAACGACTTTGGACCATACGAAGGTTCTGTGCAATTTCTCTTGATCATGTCTTGTGTTCAATAGGATGATGCCAAATTGGGCTGACATTAATAACATTAATTTGTATAATGATCTATTTTTTTAATTTTAGTACTTATGTTTTAATAAAATTGAAATTGAAAAAATATTTTTTTTAAAAAAAAACTAAAAACTAGAAGCTTAAATCCGATTAGTGGAAGTATAAGATTGTCAAATTGAATTTCAAATAGACTAAAAAAAAAAAGTCTAATAAAAAAGCCCAAATCTGACTCCGATCCAAGAAGTCAAAGTCGAAGTCGAATTGGACGCTATGCGAATTGGAGTCGGAATTGGAATAAAAAATAGGACACTCTAAGTCCTGCATGGTATTATATGTTAATGTTTATACATTAGTATTACATGTTATTATACATGATTGATTATTATATATTACTAGTACATGTTATTATACTTTAATTATTATATATTAATATTACATATTATTATAAATTTATATATTTGTGTTTATACATAAATTATTAGTATTAAATGTTATTATACATTAGTGTTATATGGTAGTAATAGTTAATAGTATGGTGTTTACATATACTAAACAATTATTAGTGAATTTAGTATATTTATATTATAGTATAAGCATATTATTTTATAATAAATTATTCATACTAGTATATTATTGAATTAATTAACTATATAATTAAGTTATAGTTATAGAAAATATATATGATTAATATATAAAAAATACATATATTTTTATAAAATATGTACAATTTCGAAGTCAGAATTGGAGTCAATACATTGCCACCTCCAATTTTTTTAATTAAAAAAACTCCAAAGTCTACGTGGAATCGAAAATAGAATCGAATTTTTAAATTTTTTATCATCCCTAATGCCAAACATTACATTAATTTAGTAAAGCTGTTGATTGACTTGGGCCACATTGTCAAGAAGAAGTGAATGATATAACCTTATAAATATCATTCACTTCATTTGTTCTCAACAAATGACTATCTCTGGAAGTTATGATATTCACCCTAGTCCCTAGACCAAACCAATCAAGACTCCCTAATAATGCCATTAGTTTTTTTTCACCATCTACATCATCAAGGACGATAAAATCCTTATTATTATATATGCAGCATGCTCCTTATCACCATGATTCCCTCGCAATGATCCCATATATGTATTTCTTCTTGCATGATCATAGAAAGAAGTTTTTTTTTTGTTTTTTTTTTTGATGAAGAGCCGAGAATCACCTGTCTACGAGTGATCCCGTCCCGATTATATTAATAAACCCTCACTTATGGCGGAGGAAAACCGTGGTTATATACCAATACCCGGCGTTACAATATAAAAATCCGAAACCAGATATTAAAAAAAACCTAGTATATCTAGAGAAAATTACAAAAACAACCTCCTCACCTGCAAAAAAACCATTAGTACAACAAACATATACAATAAAATCTAACCAAACCAACACAACAACTAAATAGAACTAGATTCTTAATTTTGACAGCACCTCAAAGAAGGTAACCCAAGTTTATCCAACCGAAGTAAACCTCGAGGGACCCTAGGCAATTCTCCAGCTATATTCCAATCCATATTAAGACCAGCTGCCCCACTCCGAGCCAACCAGTCAGCAACTTTATTACCTTCCCTATAAACATGCCTAACTGTGCAAACCATCGAATCCATAAGAGCAAGAGTATCCTCCCAGAAATCTTCCAAATACCATATGCCACATCTTCGCCTATTCCACCAAGAGATTACCACTTGAGAGTCTAATTCTATTTCCACAAAAATAATCCCTAGATTTTTACAAGCTTTAAGACCCTGCAGCAATGCTAACAATTCAGCTCTATTATTGGAACCAAAACCAATATAAGAATTAAAAGCATGAACCAAGTGACCCTGATCATTTCTAATAATACCACCCATCCCCAAAGGTCCTGGATTTCCTAGACTACTACCATCTGTATTCAATTTAAACCACCCTGGAGCAGGTTTTTGCCAAGTCACAATTTTAATAAACTGTTTCACGGGGGCTTTAGAAGGAATATGCAAAGCATGTAAAATCTGAAGATCATACATAGAACATTTTTTTACCTTTTTCATATCATGGCTACAAGAGCTCATCCAATTTTTGATCATTTGCCAAACCACACTAACAGATTGAATCCGCCCCTCCATACGGGCAGTGCATCTTCTACGCCAAAGATGCCAACTAATAATCGACGGAAGTAACCCCACAAGAATCCCCACTTGAGAATCAGTTGACACACGTCTTAACCAAGCCGTCACTGTCTCCATCCAAGTATGACCAAGAGGTAAACCAAAAATATTAGCACAATAACACCATATATTAAATGCAAACTCTCCTCCAAACAAAACATGATTTTGGTCCTCATACTTACCTTCTTCACAGCAATCACAACGAGAGACAATCGGGACCCCAATCCTTCTAAGACTATCATCAACACTCAAAACTATGTTCTATGCCCTCCACATAAAAACCGAAATTTTAAGAGGCAACAACCTATGCCATATCCATAGATGCCAATCCAAAGTAGAAGCTCTAATTCTAATACAATCCCATGCTGATTTAGTAGAAAAATTTCCACTCTCATGTTTAGTCCAGATTAACACGTCCGAACCCTCCTTACAACCGGCCAAAGCTTCAACAATATTGTCAACATTCTCTTGACCAACTAAAGAAATCAAAAGGTCCATATCCCAACTATTATTCAGCATACACTCCTTTACTGTAATCCGCGGATTCCCCACCATCTGGACCTCCTCCAATAAAGGACCCCTATCTTTCTATTTATCATACCAGAAAAAAATATTCCCCTCCCTCACTTTCCATCTTGAATTATTAAGCACATCAGGAATACTCTTCATAATCATTTTCCAAAATCTAGAACCTTTTTTAGTATCAATGAGAGACCAAGGAGAAGATCCCACATATTTTCCTTTAAAAAAATTTGCCCATAAGGATTTACCCTGAATTAAATTCCATGCAAGCCGCATATGCAATGCTTTCTGCATGTCCTCTAATTTACGCAATCCTAGGCCCCCTTCCTTTTCTGGCTTACAAATATTTTCCCACGACACCCACTTTTTTTTACTTTTACCATTAACCTCCCCCCCAAAAAATGTACTCATCATACGATTTAGAGCTTTAATAATTGATTGAGGAACCTGCAAAACAGCAAATAAATGTAAAGCCATACTAGAAAGCACGTGCCGAAGAAGTATTAGACGGCCACCTGATGAAAGTATCTTCATTTTCCAACCACTAATTTTTTTCCAAACTTTGTTAACCATTTCTTCTCTAATATAAGAAATCATACTACTTCCTTCAATCTAATAAGAATCTCGATCATAAAGTATTTCGGCCAGCGTTGTCTTACCAGCGCCAGCCATCCCATGATCAATTCCTACAAAGCGTACATCGTTTGATTCCATAGCCAATAAGTTCATCATTTCCTCTACACGGGAGTTTATTGCAACAAGTTTCTAGTAATCATGACGTGAAAATCTAGAATTCAACTGAGTAGATATAGTACCACTGATTTCTTGTATAATCGTTGATTCGTACCTCTAAATTGATAGAACAATTAATATTGACGAGACTTGAATTCACACAAAACGAAAAAAATGCCTTAGCTTATAATTAGAATATTTATTGTTGTTTATTAAGTAGAATATAGATAGATAGATAGATGTTAATAACAGCCCTAATGACAACAGTAGTGTTAAGTACAAGATTATTAAGGCCTCATTTGGATGTTGAGATTAGATATTGAGATGAGAGGAAAAATTTGTGAATAGTAGTGAAATAGTTTGAGTGAAGATGTTTTGTACGATTTTGAGAAAAGAGAGAAAATTTTAAATACAAATATTTTAAAATCAAAATATTGTTGGATTATAATTTTTTAATATTATACTATAAGAGAAATGAGCATTTGTGACTGATTATTTACGATACGAATGACTATATGCGACAAAAACAGACTTATTTTTTGGCAGGAAATAATCATTTTTATATAAAATAATTGGCTACAAATAAACAATTTTTTTGTAGTGTTATTTTTAATATAAAGTTAAAATAGTCTGAGAGAGAAAATAGCTTCCATTAGCAATTCACAACAGAATCATAAGCGAACTACTAGAATTTTTATTTTCCTGACAATGAAGGCAGTGATTGCCCAGAATAAAGAAGGTGAAGTACTTAAATCTTAGATAAACAAAGGCAAAAGTTTGTCATATATAAATGACAGGCATAAGATCAATAAAAAAATTTGCAGAGCTTTAATGTAGAATCATGAGTAAGGGAGCTTTGGGCAGAGGGAACTGCTGTCACGTATATCGGTTTAGAGTACTTGATAGGGCGTGAGCGCATGTAGCCACATAAAGCAAGAGATTTTGCCCTTTTATATATCAATATTGCTTGTTTAAAATCAGCAATTGGAATTGAAACATCATCCATCAACATAGCACACAGTCTACTCACAATTAGTCGCGCGTTGGTCGTTCTCCTTTCGTAGTCATCATCGTTATGAATAATGCCAAAAGGAAGAAATTTATTCTTTTTAAGATTATTAATATTTTTTTGTATATGTATAATATTAATCGAGTTACACGTGTTTTTATAACATTCATTCACCTCATTAGCGGCCTAGCTAATAGTGGGAGATTTATGTGACATTAATGACAAAGCATGGGAGTGAAATAACATCTCTAACCGTTCCCCAAAATGCAAAAGTATCAAAATCACACATCCTTAGACCTTAATGGTATCATGCATGGTAACTTCAGCTAGCCTAAACGGTGAGTGCTTTTTTTAGTCCCCATGAACTACATATCAACTCATGAGAACGTATCTCAAAAGAAAAGGAATTAATTAGAAGTATGGTTTGCACATACCAAATTACTAGATTCATCTACTTTATATTTAAAAGAGTAGTGCTAAATATAATTTTAAAGTGGTTAAGTTCCGCGTACTCTTTGAAAAAAAAATAGGATCTATTATTAAAAATAATTTTTATGTATGACATCCATTTCTTTCAAAAGTAGTACTATGCGGGACTTATACACCACTAGGACTATAAATATCATTAAATAGATGAAAAATAATCAATGCTACTCCCATCACGATGGTCGGATCTTAATCAAAGGTGCTAAATATCATATTTAGATAGTTTGAGAGTGTAATTATGTGTTGGTTTCGATAATTTGAAGTACATGTATTGTATAAAACCTCTTACACTTTGAGAATATAAAGTCTACTTATTCATTAATTAACGTAAAAAAAGATCAAAAGTAGGAAAATTAAAGTGATTACAAATTAAGTTGCTAGAGTGAGAAAAAGAAGTGATCAAAGGTTGAAAAATAAAGTCACACTTATAGCTTTTGCTTCAATCTTGCTAAAGATACTGTTGGACGACGGTCGTGGTTGGTCGAGCAGTTACAGGCAGTCTATAGCCGTCACTAAACGTTTTCATGATATAAATCGTCGGATCGTATAGGCAAATAACGGTCATAATTCAATATTGACCGTTAGATTTGTCTTATTTCTCGTTGCATCGGGCGAGCTCAGTGCACGGGATGAGTTAGTGACACGATTCATTGTACAATTTTTATTGCAAATTCGCCTACTCTGTTTTTTTTTCCAACGTGGAACTTTTCCAAAGGTAGATTAAACAATATTAAATTCGCATATTTCAATTAAATAAACTCATATATTAGAGAGTCGCAAAAATAATTCTAAGTTCCAAAGTCTGTTTCAAAAGAGCCCCTAAGATATGTATTTGAATAATTATGTTATGGTAATGATTGTTGACGGGAAAGATAACGTATGGATCATTCCAATGAAATCTTTAAAACAATATATTCTTAAAAAAATTGCACAATGAGCTAATCCTAAATGGGTGAAAGCTGAGGGAGGTTAGACCACATATATAATTATATATATAAAAAAAAAGTGTTTGGAGATCATTTCATTATTTATTTATTTTAAAGGCCGTCCTAAATATATGTAAAAAGGAAAAAGAAAAGATAGGCTGGGCTTTTGTCTCTCAAGAATAGGCTAACTACTACCACAAATAAATCATGTATAGAGGGCAGCTAATGTATTTTGACCTGTCATTTGACATTTGAAGCATCAAAAGTATTAAAATCCTCATTATGTCTAGTTTATTTTTACAACACATCTCATCTCATCTCATTTAATTATTACAACTTTTTCAAATTTTCACACAAATTAAAATAAACAATTCAACTTTTTCAAATTTTAAAACAATAATAATATTAAAAAAATATATTCTAACAATATTTTAGTCAATTTTAAACTTTTATCTAAATTTATCTCATCTGCAAAAACAAACGAGACTTAAACTCGCATTACTTGAAATATCTACCGTTTATGAGATTTGCTAAAAGAATCCAAAAACTTCAATTTTATGGTGGTGGGGAGTATACTTCCTTTCGGTTTCAATCCTTCTTGACTCACCTTAGCATAGTTAATAGAAAGTCATGTTCTCATGAGTAAGGGAGCTTTGGGCAGACGGAATTGCAGTCACGTATATCGGTTTAGAGTACTTGATAATCAATATTGCTTGTTTAAAATCAGCAATTAGAATTGAAACACCATATATCCATCAACATATGGTCCTTCTCCTTTCGTAGTCACCATTGTTATGAATAATGCCAAAAGGAAGAAATTTATTCTTTTTAAGATTATTAATATTTTTTTGTATATGTATAATATTAATCGAGTTACACGTGTTTTTATAACATTCATTCACCTCATTAGTGGCCTAGCTTATAGTGGGAGATTTATATGACATTAATGACAGAGCATGGGAGTGAAATAGCATCTCTAACCGTTCCCCAAAATGCAAAAGTATCAAAATCATACATCTTTAATGATATCATGCATGGTAACTTCAGCTAGCTTAAACGGTACTGAGTGCTTTTTTTTAGTCCTTATGAACTACATATCAACTCATGTGAACGTATGTCAAACGAAAAGGAATTAAGAAGTATGGTTTGCACAATCCAAATTATTAGATTCCTCTACTTTATATCTAAAAGAGCAATGCTAGATATAATTTTAAACTGTTCAAGTCCTGCATACTCTTTGAAAAACAAATGGTGTCCATTATTAAAAAATAATTTTTATGTATGACATCCATTTCTTTCAAAAGTAGTATTATGCGGGACTTATACACGACTAGGATTATAAATATCATTAAATAGGTGAAAAATAAGCAGTGTTACTCTCATCATGATGGTCGGATCTTAATCGAAGGTGCTAAATATCATGTTTAGATAGTTTGAGAGTGTATTAATTAGTGGCAACCTAATACCACTAAAAGAGACACGGCCAGTGTTACATAGAGTTGGTCTTTTAAATTATCCAAAAATGGAAGTACAAAACTCTCCAATTACGGCTAAAGTAAAAGGACCACAAACTCCCCAAAAACCAATAATAAAGTCAAACACTACCTTAAGATGAAACTGTGGAATTGTATGTTCATATCTTTCTCATCCTCAATTCCCTTATGATATGTGTTGTCCCTAGTAATATGGCCACAATCAGGAAGTGGTGCACCACAAAGTCCAAGATTGCCCTCATATGCAGAAGCATCAAAACTTTGGAGTTGAGTTCCTGTTGGTATTTGTCCATGCAGATTATTGTTTGTTTTAGAAATACTAAATCAAATTACATAGAGAAAGCGATATTACCTTGTTGGCAAATCGTAGATCAAGTGCGATTGTTCTACGAATTCTCCATCATAGTTGTTGTTCACCCGAATTGCCCTCTTATCGATGGTGGAGTATGCTACATGGTAATACAAAAGCAACACTCACAAATTCCACATCCTAGATGTCGGGACTAGAGAGAATTCTTTTGAGAGAGAGATCATTTTCTATTTTGTTCCACACACACACACTTCTCATCCAAAGGGGGAGGGGCTATTATAAATAGCCATTCTAAGTGTAACCCTAGCCCATTAAGGGCCAGTCATCAAGGCTCATAAAGTGGCTTAAGAGCGACTTCATAACCCCCAAGAGAAGGGGAAGGAGTGCCTACTATGGGTACCCTTTTCTTACATCTCCCACTCAAGCGGAGTGTCGAGCGAATATCAAGCGAACACTAGGAGTTTACTTCACTCGAGTGACAATCGAGCGAATAATCTGTTTGGACTTCGCTCAAGCTAACTGTCAAGCCTACCTCGAGCGAACTCTTTGCCTGAGTTTTGCTCGAGCCAAGGTCAAGTAACAGTCGAGCGAAAAATCTGTTTGCACCTTTTCCAACTCAAAACTAGACTCCACACAAAACACAATAGGAGATTTACGACAATAATAGATCAACATGGGAGTGAGATAGCTAGCATATGATCATCTAAGTACCGTTCCCCAAAATGCAAAAAGTATCAAAATCACATATCTTTAATAATATCATTCATGGTAACAATAGCTAGCCTAAACAGTGAGTGCTTTTTTTAGTCCTCATAAACTACATATCAACTGTGAACATACATCATAAACCAAAAGGAAGAAATATGCAGGTTTGCATCAACAAAATTACCATATTCCTGTTCTTTATATTTAAAAGAATAATGTTAGATACAGTCTCAGAATATGCAAGTATCACGTACTCTATTTGAAAAAAGGGAGTCCATAATTAAAAAATAACTTTTTTCATGTGGGTCCTAAATTTATCCATTTTTTTCAAAGGCAGTGTGCGAGACTTGTACATGACCCAGGATTGCAAATATGATTAAATAGATTAAACATAACCAGTGTTACCCTCATCAAGATGGTCAGATCTTAATCAAAGGTGCTAAATATCATGTTTTGATAGTTTGGAGTGTAATGTGTTGGTTCTGATATTTGGATTACATGAATTGTGTAAAACCTCTTGCAGTACTTTAAGAATGCAAAGTATCTTTATTCCTTAACAAAAAGGATCAAAAGCAGGAAAACTAAAGTTGAAACATATGTGAGATATTGGATTGACAACAAACTCTAAAGAGACCAAGTATATTTATTATTCAACGCATAAAGTCACACTTATAGCCTTCTCTTCAATCTGGCTAAAGATACAGCTAGAGTTACATGGAGTCGATCTTTTAAGTTGTTAAGAAATCGAAAATATGCAATTCTCCAATTAGGGCTAAAAGCCAATGAGCCACAAACAGCCCAAAATCCAGTAATGATGTCAACCACCATAGTTATATGAAACCATGGGATTGTGTGTCCATCTTCCTCATCCCGAATGTCCTTATCAGTATTGTTGCCATTAGGCACATGGCCACACTAGGGCTGAAAAACCGACCTATCGGTTTGGTTTTGGGCACAAACCGAAACCGACTGATAGGCTTATTTGGAGGGGCCAAACCGGCCGATCATGGGGGGGGGGGGGGGGGGGAACCGGCCAATTCATTGTCGATTTATCGGTTTGGGCCAAAGGGCCGGTTTGAGCCACTTTGTCTAAGCCATTTTAAGACCCAATTCAGCCTCTTTTCGGGCTCAATTTGTTATTCAAGATCATCTACATTTAGAATTTTTTTGTAGAATTTGTAAAATTAATTTTATTTATTCAATTTCTTTTTGATTTTAATCATGCCATGTATATACTATTAGTAACTAATAACTACTACATATATACTACTGAGTAGCACCGCTCATTTATACCGTGTTTTTATTTTTTTTCATATTTTTTTAATATATTTAAATATTTTTAAAAAATAAAAAAATACACCAATACACTTAAAATCACTTCCTTAATCACCAAGTAAAAAAAAAAAGAAGAATTTGTCAGAGCGGTATATTGTAGCGGTCAAGTAGAGGCCGCAGACGAGCTTTTCTCATTACTAATTACTAGATAAATAAATAAAAAAAACTCCACTAGATGTTTAATACACATTACAAACAAGACAAATTGTCATAAGCAAGTAAGCAATAAATAACAATTGTTCTCGAATAAAACCCAGAAATCCTTCATTCTTTAACTGCAGTCTTCGACTCTTCAATCATCAATAGTTGTAATGTATGATGCTCCTAACTCTATAAGAAAAACACCAAATAATCAATATTAATAAATTAGGATAATAAAAAAAATTAAATTAAATTAATATGGAAATTGAATGAGAAAAACGTATTACTAGATTCTACTACGCTCTCAACATTATCCATGGAGTCTTGAATATCAATTGGCGTTGACGGATGTCGCAACCAATTCTGGGTACAACTAAGTGCCTAAACAGTTCTCGGAGCCAAAGAACTCCAAAAATGATCAAGTACACAACCTCCCATACTAAATGCTGAGTCTGATGCAACCGTGGAAACAGTCATGGCTAACGCGTCTCGTGCAATCCTCGCAAGTATAGGATAGTTAGGCTCATTCACTTTCCACCAATTCAACAAGTCAAGAGATTGGCTAAATGCCTCACAACTATCTGATAAATACCGGTCAATCTCTATTTTGGTAGTTGTAGATCCAGAGACAGTCGATGCTAGCAACCACTCATAAAAAAGTTGTGACTCATGATTATCTTCAACGTCATTTGGAAGTGCGGATGCCAGAGGGGAAACATGTTCTTTGCTACTCGAGGAAGAATCAAACGTAGTATTATACCCTGCATACATGTCTAATAATAATTATATCACCCTCGACAACAAATCTTCAGCCCAATTCTGATTATAAATTTTTTTCAAGTGAAAAGTAAGAAGCCCCAACTTACTACGTGGATCAAGGACAACTGCAATCAACAACAACAAATTCATCCTATCCAATGAACCCCAATACTTATCAAATTTCATTCTCATGCTTATGGCCATGCTCATCAAACAAGTATTCTCACTTTTACACAATCTAATCAACTCTTTTTGGAGCATTCAAATTACTAAAAAACTTGTATTTTTCGTGACATGTAAAGAGCCAGAAAATCGACAAGTGGTATCATAAAACATCTTCAAAAATTTCACAAAAACCCGCACTGTCTCCCGCTCGTCGGCTCTAGGAGGCCCAATGTTTCCATCCTTACAGTAAGAAAGAAAATTGTAGTCCTCACTCTCCATTCGCCTAAAAGCCTTCTCAAATTTTTCAGCAACCTCAAACATCATGTAAGTTGAATTCCATCGGGTTTGCACATCAAGGCACAACATTTTTTTTACAATCAATTTTCTTCTTTTCTGCACATCTCTTAAACTTGTCTAATCTTGCAGGGGAGGAGCGCACATATCTAGCCGCATTTCTAACCATTGTAATGGCATCATTATACTCCTTAAGACCATCATTCACGACAAGATTCAGAATATGAGTATAACATCCAATGTGCATATACTTTCCCTCCAACATATTCTCCGTAAAAAAATGTCACAAATATGCAATTGTAGTATCATTTGAACTAGCATTATTAACAGTAACAGTAAATATCTTATCAATGCCCCAATGAAGGAGACACGATTCAATATATTTTCCAATGGTATCCCCTCGATGATTAGGGATTAAACAAAAATTAAAGATTTTCTTTTGCAATTTCCAATCATTATCAATGAAATGAGCAGTTAGGCACATATAATTAAGACTTTGTACCGATTTCCACGTACCGGTAGTTAATGAAATCCTCATTCCCCCATCTTTAAATAACTTTTTAAGTTTGGTTTTTTCAGATGAAAATAGTTTCATACAATCTCTTGCAATCGTCACTCGACATAACACTTTAAATCTAGGTTCAAGCAACCAAACTATCTTCTTAAATCCTTGCCCTTCAACAATTCTAAATGGTAATTTATCGATAATTACCATCTCCACAAGTGCCATCCTCACAGCCTCCTCACTATATTATGGGTTACAAGATTTCTTAAAGAATTATCACTCTCTCCAAACCCCTTCGAGGATACCTCACCTGTCAATGTTGTTTGGTATTTATCTAAAGGCCCACATTTTTATAAGGATTTTTGGGACATGAAGGTAGATGGTTTTGCATGGTTGAAGTTTCGTTCCTCTTCGAGTGGCAAGCGTATATCTTGTCACAATAATTACACTTAGCCTTAGGATCATCTACGGAATAACCCTCAACTTTTGTAAAATGGTCCCAAACAATTGACGGATCCTTCCTCTTCCGTCTCTTAAGAAGTGGACAGTTACTACTATTAGGGGCACTTGAAGCCGGGGATTTTGGTATTTGGGAGTTCGAATCAAGATCAATTGGACTTAACGAAGAATCCATCTAACATGTAAAACCAAGAAAAAACAAAAAGTTCAACACAATTGTCAATTACACAACAGCTAGTTTGCAACGTGGCAAACATCACAAATCTAAGATTCTAATCTACATTTTAGATCGCTCATAAATCTCACAAATTATTTTACTTTCAATAAATTATGAACATTTATTGTCAATAAACATCACAAATTATTTATAAGACATCATAAATTTTACTTTCAATAAATATCACAAATTATTTTACTTTCAACAAAACTGTCAGTAAAATTTATAACACAACTGTCATTTGTCAATAAAGTTATGAACATTTATCAAATTACATCTTCAAAAACCACCAATTGTTCATTGTACAAAATCTATAAAACATCTTCATTCCGTGAATGCACACTGCACAATCACAACATGGTGTTCAATCAACATGGTGTTCAATCATCAATATTCATCACCGATTCACTATTTCACCATCCCAAACCAGAAAACACAATCCCTAACCCTAGACCTAAATACCACAAGGCACAATGGCACAACCTTTGCCCTCTGGTCCTCTTAGGCTCTTATCAAAAAATAAATTTCAAGAAAATCACTAATCAAACTCATCAATCGACAGTCATCATTAAATTCCAAACAAAATTTCAGAATTTTCATCCTCATAAGTCTCACAAAATGATACCTAAAAAATAGACTGGAGGTTGCGCCGTTTGCCAGAAGAACGTGGAGCGGTGGAGGCTGTGCCACTACTGGACCGCTTGTGAGTGGTGAGATGCGAACTATTGGACCGTTGGGTGTTGGTGAGTGGCTGGAGTCGCTGGACTGGTCACTAGAGTGGACGGCGCTGAGTGAGGACTGAGGGGGCTCGAAATCGAATGAGAAGAGAAGACAGAGGGGGAATCTGGGCTGGGGGATAATATGCCCTAGTAGCAATGACGTTGTTTGGCTTATGCCAAACGGCGTCGTTCCCTTTAGTTTTTTTCTAAACTTATGATGCAAATGACACTGTTTCACTTATTTAAGTGAAACGGCGTCGTTTAATGAAGGTATATATTAAAAATAAATAAATGTAATCGGCTGGTTTATCAGTTTTTGGCCGGTTCAAACTAGGACATGACGGTTTTGATAATTTACCACCGACGGCTGACGATTCCTGTCGGTTTTAGCTGGTTCTGAGTTCCAACGGTCGGTCTGAGTCGGTCCCAGTCAGTTGGCCCATTTTTTGTACAGCCCTAGGCCACACTCCGGAATTGGGGCACCGCAAAGTCCATAATTGCCCTCATATGCAGAGGCATCAAAGCTTTGTAGTTGTGTGCCTGATGGGATTGGTCATGGAGATTATTGTGTGCTACACTAAACCTACGCAAGAAATGCAAATGAGCAAGTGACGTAGGTATTTCACCAGACAAGTGATTTGTAGAGAGGTCCAATGGTTCCAAGTCCGTAAGCTCGGATATTTGGTTTGGAATCTAGCCTGAGAAACTGTTCTAGCTAAGATCCACTGAACAAAGCATCTTCAAACGACCGGTCTCAGTTGGAATGTTGCCACTATGACTATTGTTTTTAATATATATTGTTGGGTTCTAGTAGGAGAGATAATTGTATTGGAAAACTGTACGATTGAATACGTTATAAACTGGTAAAAGTAAGGAACTATTGTCTTCTAGAGTTTGCGTTGATGCTAATGCTGGAAATGCATTAAGTTCCTTCAAAAACTCACCTGAAATGAGATTGTCCGACATGTCTAGACAGATAAATCTTGGAAGGGTCGACAACTAAGTTGGAATTGAACCTGTGATAGAATTGGCATTTAGGCTTAAGATTTTTAGCTTCTTGAGCTTAGATAGCCATATGGACAACTGACCAGTCAGTTGGCATCCACCTACATCCAAGAACTTAAGATTTTGGAATCCATTAAAAGCAATTATGTCATCATCTGTTGGTATTGTCTTGTATTGATCCAATGAGCACAGTTTCGAGAATCAAACAATGCATAAGAATCTTGATTGCCCTAGTGATATTAGTTATCTTGTTGCCGGTAATTGAGAAGAAAGTCAAAAATCTCAACTGAGCCACTTCTGGTAGGATTTGTCCATCTAGTTGGTTCAAGGCAAAACGAACTGCTCTTAGGACTTGCATGAGTGAATGCTTACTGGAATGCTGCCAATGAGGGCATTATACCCCAAGTCGAGTTTCGTAAGTTAATGACTACAAGAAAATAGGCCATTTCTAGCAATTTTAATATCGCCGCTAAAAAAATTGTTGTAAATAGTCCTTATTTGCGGCAATTTTCAGTTCGTCATTGATTTTTTTTGCAAAAGTGGGGAATGCTGAGGCAGACCACTTTTTGCTGTGGGTTTTAGAGCTATTGGGGCGATTTAGGTCGTCGCAACAAAATATGGTGACTGTAGCATCATCTTATTTCCGTCGAACTAAGAAAGTCGCCACAATAACTAAATTTGCGGCGAACAATGTCGTCTTAAAATTTATATACGGTGAATTTATAATTATTAGCAGCGAATTAAAAGCACCGGAAATATCCTTTTTAAAACTTGTATTTTTCCCCCCTATTTCTTTCTGTCCCAGCCTAATCCTCTCTCTATTCTTTATTTCCTCTGTTCATTTTCTTTCCTCCTCCCCCCCAGCAGGCTAGCGACGCCGCCGTCGACAATGCAACCTCCACCGCCAGTAGCCACTAACATGCTGCCTCCCTCCTCCAAGCACAGTAAATCAGCAAGCCAACCTACGATGCCTCTCACTTCCTCTCGAACCCCTCTCTTTCTCAAGATCTCCCTCTTCTCCCTCACTGCTTCTCTTCGTCTCAGCCATGGACAATGGAAGCTCAGCCACTAGCCACAGTGAACAGTAGCCCAAAACCCCCGACGGCTCTGTTACCCTCTCTCTTCTCTCTCCATACGCCACCTCATAGTCCCCTATTTTAGCAATCCGAATGGTGTTCATTTCATGCCATCTCTCTGGTAAGTAGCTTAATTTGTTCTTAAATTATTTGCTTTGGAATAATAATATCATGGGTGAATGTGGATCTTAAATTAATAATTAGGGTTTTTCCAAGTTGATCTTAGGGTATAGATTTGAAGACAGATACACAATACTGATGTAGAAGCTTTTCACATTTTATGGGCACGAACAAATAAGCTAGTTCAATTTTGTATTTGCACTGAGTTTGAAAATTACATGTTTTGTATTCTAACGTTAAGTTTTATTTTTGCACTGAGTTTGGAAATGGCTATTGTTTATATTTGAGTACTCTTGAAAATTTGGAAGAAAGATGTATGGCTACTTGGAATTTTCCTTCTATAAAATTATTGTATGTAAATAGTACGCTTTAGTTTGATATATGGTGTGTAGTGTATCATCGAATGGCTTTGTTTTATGGATGAGGGAATTGTGTATTTCTTGGCTGTGAGGTTTTCTTGTTCCTTTGTGCAGGTGGGTGGATGAAGTCATTCCCAATGAAGTTATATACGCCGGACATATATAAGAATTGAAACATTAGAGTAAACAAATAATTAATTGGTCTTTCTTAATTAACATGTCTATGGGGCATGAGTTTACTCGTGTTATATATATATATATAGTACTTAGTTAGTTAGTTAGTTAGTAATTTAAGTTAAAGTCTAATGTACAAGTGTGGCGCCCACGACCCCCATGTAAGGAGACAAGGGAATCGAGATGCCGGGATGATGACAACAGGGTCACACATCCCAACGTTAGTGCCAAGTGTGTGTACATGCAACAGTGTACAAAAACAATGTAGCGGATAGTTAATACAACTAAGTACCAGAATTGTTAATACAATTTAAACAGTTAGTAAAAATGTTTAAAAATTATACAATTATCCAAAATAAATATTTTACAAGTCTCAAACCAAAACGAGCGATCCCATATCACTCCTCGGGCGAAGCCGAATCCTCAGGCTCACCCTCAGCCTTATTTGCATCGAAATATGCATTACCACAAAATAGTACCGCAGGTAAGTATAAACCAAACAACTATGAGATAAAAATACATTAATGCGACCAACATGCATGCATATGATGAAATATGCATTATTCTCAAAAATACTATTTTTTCTGAAAATAGATATTTTCCAACACACGCCAAAATCTCATTTTGGCCCAAAAAAAATACTCCGTCATTTTTCCAGAAAATGACCTAAATCAATAAAACCTCGTTTTCCCAGAAAATAAATCACATAAAATCCTTTTAATCAACACACGTTATTTTCCCAGAAAATAAACCCATTATTCCATTAACCAATGCACCATGATCTCCCCTAGGGATCATCTGCACGTCCTGGCTTCGTAGCGATGCTCAGTTTTGCGCCCAGTGCGTACGTGGCCAAGCACCCACTATGCAACGAGCGATGCCCAGTTCCGCGCCCAGTGCGTACGTGGCCAAGCATCCTCTAGCCCCCACCAGCAGAGGGGCCACAGAGTCGGCACGAGACCATCTCGTCCGATCCCGTTGTCGCCCAGCGACAACCCAGGGACGTCACTCAGTATATTTCGCTCCTGAGTAACCAGAGGAGCTCCACCGAGATAATACCCCATCTCGGCTTGGGGTCGTGATACACACGCACCCAAAATCCTTTAACACATGAAAATCCAGTTTTCATAAAACACATGAACATGAATGCATGTACACGAAAACTCAGTTTCCTTTACAAACATGATCATGCGTGCAATATGCCATGTACATGAACAACACCATACCAACAACCAACATTGCACAATACCAACCAAGCACACAACTCCATCCACAATCAATTCGACCCCCGAACTCTTCGGACTCAGTTCGGCATGTCCAACCAGATCACAATAATATGAGTTAGTGAAAAAATATATCTAAATCACGATAGTTCTTTAGAAAAATACTTACAGTGCTATATAATAATTTCCGAAGGATCATGGAACTGCAAAAGGTGGCGACACAACAACGTAACAGTGTAAAATACACTGTGGCCGTGGGTCTTAAATACTCACTTTTGAATGGGGACAAAATAAGACCCGAAATTGATAGGGTAGGGCTAGAGAGGTCGGTGAAGCCAATGGTGGTGGTGGTTTGCCGTGGGTGGCGGCGCAAGGGTGGTTTTAGGCCAAAAATACCCAAATCGGAAATGGGTTGGATGTGCTTCACCGGTGACGGATCGGAGCTGGGGTTGGGTCCATTGGGTTGCTAGGAGGTTGAGGATGAAGTGGTGAAGAGATGGTGGCCGGAGGTGGCGCGATGGCGGCGCGCGAGCACAGGAGGTGCCGCGGCTTGGTGTGGTGCATGGGGCTAACGGCGACACGATAGGGGCTGGGATTTACGGGGAAGGATCGCCGGCCGGTGGGGAAGAGGTTGGGCTGGGTGGTGTCGCGCACGGCGGTGGGTTGGGTGAGGGAGACACGGACACGGGGTGAGAGGAGAGAAGGGTGCCGCGCGGGGGAGAGCTGGGGCAGAAAGGAGAGAGAGAGGAAAGAAAAAGAGAAAAAAAGAAAAGTGGGGAAAAGAAATGAGGTCCAATCCTCACCTCCTGGGTCGCAAAAATGATCCAACGAAAATGATTTTAAAACAGCAAATCAATTAAAATAAATTAAACGTAATGATACAATGAAAATAAAATAATTAAATCCCATAATCAATTAATTTAAAAAGAAGAACAATTTTAATGTACAACAATAAATAATATTAAGAAAACATATCAAATTTAATTTTCACAATTTAAAGATCATAAAATAACCCATTTAAAATATCTGATAATTTTAAAACAAGAGAATAAATTTTGAAATTATTAAAAATAATCCTTCAGTGAAAATACACTAAAATACGGGATGTTACAACAAGCAACCAATTGGTTTTGATCTCTATGTTATACAATATTTGTTTGTGGGTAGGTCGTGTGTTATGTTAGGGATCTCTTATATTAATTAAATTCACCACATATCCTATTCGACACACACAGTGGCCTTTAAATCTCTGGATGATAAACTACAATAAGATTTTAACTTTATTTTTTAACTTGCTAGAAGGCTTATGCAGGATCACAAACACTATAGAGTATCATTTTATTGAACCTTGTTGAATTTAAATAGTGGTAGGAAGAAAACTTAACACAGGCAGAATTTAAAACTCGTGGACTAGGATGGTTAGTCTTAACTATAACTAGAAGTTCAAACGAGTAGAGTTAGAGCAAATACTGCATCCTTGTCTAATTAATTTTTATTCGAACATGGCTCACCAATCGCATTGCAAAAAAGGTGGCATCCACATAAACAAATGTGGGATAGTCTAGACAAACAGTTTAGCATAGGATACATTTTAGAATACCACAGTCTCAATGTGTGCTCATTTTTTCACTGTCCAAGAATTATAGGAACTTCTTATTTTTTAATAAGTGAGACTTATAGGAACTCTAACAAAGACAAACATGTCACATACAAACTCTCTGTTTTCTTGGTAACCAAACAAGGGTTACTGTGAAGTGCATGGTTTGTGTATTTTCCTCAATTTTTGCTGCTGCTATTTGTGGTTAACACCATATCTTTGGTTTGTTCTTAACACCTTATCTTTGTTTCAAATATCTTTGGTTCTTTCTTAACGCCATACACTAACAATGCTGTCATGGCTGGTAGCATTTTTATAATATTGTAACAAATATGTCAATTTTACATCTTTATATCAAGATTTGAGTTATGTATAGGCGATTGAAACAGTTCCATAAAAAATAATATAAAGTCATGAACTTAAGAGCAGTTTTCTTTCAATTTAAAATGAGGATTGTGAAGGAACCTACCCTCTTAGTCTTTCACGTGTACACCACTCCCATGGTCACCAAAATGATGGCATTTTTATGGAATACTTGCAGACATGAATAATGTACTATTTTTGGTTAGGATTGGTTGCAAAGCTGGTATATTGGAGCTGTCATGCATATTCATTGGACACATGTTTCCTTTATGTCATATTTCATACTGGATTGATGCTGATAATATGGGTTTTGAGTTCATAGGATACCATATTGGCTAAACATGTTGGTTCCCAGATTCAAATGGTGTTCTCACAGCATTGTTTTGAATTAGTCATATAGTCTGAATTGATCACTTGTAAATAACCATAGGATTTTAGGGAGATTTAAGTCAGCAGATTTGTTTTGAATAGTGGGAATCATTGATTTGTTGTTCACTTTTGAGGTAGAAAACCAAACTTGAAGTTGGAAATAGGTTATCCCTAGAACCATTATATGATAATAATAATTTCTTGGTCCTAGATATTTTGAGTATGATATGTCAGGATTTGGCCTTTACACAAATCCTTGATGTTTTTGTCAACTATATCGAGCATACTAGCATATATAAACGCCATCTACCTTTGTGATGTTCTTTATTGTATACTAATAGTGCAGGAGGTAATTTATATCAATGTGCTATAACCTGACCTTTTCTAGGGAAATCTTGTAGTGGCATATAAATTATTTTTTTCCTGAGTTGTTGGATAATTTATATATTGCAGCAAGTATACATTTATCAACTATCATGGGATTTTACCATATACATCCCTGGGTGAAATATTGTAAATGACCAAGTATATTAAAGGAGATGGTATGTCAGGATTTCTTTCTCAAATTGAAGTCAGGTTGTAATTTGTTTGTAAGGCTACTACTGCTGAGGCAAGAGTTTGATGTGATCATAACATCATGTATGCTATCTTTTCAGGTCTTTTTCATTCAGCCCTGAAAATCTCCTGATATAGAGAGGCTACTGGAACAGCTGGTGCTTCATTTCTAGTCAGATCAAAATGAGTTATCTCATACATAATGCAATTGGAGCTATCAGGAGATTTAATTTGGAGGAAAGTTGATCCTCGTATATGTAGACCTATAGTTGTTATATGGGCTATACAATAGTATGCACCATCATGCTGATAACCCTCTTCTCCTTCTCATACAGTAAACATTAATGTTCAATGAACAGTGAAACATGCGTGAATGTTGTAAATATTGATATAGAAATTATGTCATATGGTTGTGAGTGCATTTTGGAGTAATTTTGCCATATATTTCCCCTGGGTATCCACCAATTATTCACTCTTTAATGCAAACAATTTGAGGCGAAATGTAGACAATCCCAAAATATTGTCTACGGTCCCAACTTAGTGGGGAAAACTTGCTTTTCCCCAGGATACTTCCATGGAGAATAACTGATTTACAAGGAACGTGGTTGTGGGAATAAGCATAAAATTGGTTTTATTTAAAATGCATTTCCTACTGATTACAAGGGTTGAGCACCGACTGCTTTGGAGTCGGAGGGCCCAACCTCCGACTCCGACTCCGAGATGCAGAGAATCCGCTCCGCCTCCGACTCTGACTTGTCGGAGCGGAGTCGGATTTTTGGACTTTTTTTTTAAATTTTTTTAACTTAATATTTGACTCACTTTTTAAAAATAAAATAAAATTGTGGGCTTTCAAATTTCAATTTTCTCAAAATTACAATCCAAACTTATTAAACTTTTGATTATAATAAAAAATACAAGTAAATAAAACAAGTAACATACTAACATACATTCAAAAATAAAAAATAAAAAGAAAGTCCTATTTTTACAAGTACTCCCATCATCCATGATTCCATATCCACATCCAACTAATCACTACAATAAACAAAGGCACCGTATACGAAATTTAGATTAAAAACAAAAGGCACCGTATAGTTACTATAGTATACTATTATAATTACTATGAATCTATTTTTAATTATATATATATGAAGATTCATTAAAAATATATGATATATATATTATTATATATGAATATTAGAAAAAAGGCACCGTATACGAAATGAATATTCAAAAAATAGTATTACTATTTTATATATAATATACTATTACTATAATATACTATTAGTTTATTACTATATCTTATAGTATAATTACTAATACTATAGTATCATAGTATTAGTATGTTAGTGATTTAATATTATATATATATATTAAATCTCTAATCACTTATACTTGATATATATATTAATATATATAAATATTAGTAATACCCTAATAGTATTAGTATTAGTTATACTAGTAGTGATATAAGTTATACTAATAGTTATATTAGTATTAGTTATTATTAGTACTATATATTATACTAATAGTGATATTAATACTATATATAGTTATAGTGATTAGTATAACTACATTAGTATTAGTTATAGTGATTTAGCATAACTATATTAGTATAAGTTATAGTGATTTAGTATAGATATAATACTATAAGTTATAACTATAGTCTATAATAGTATTAGTATAAATATTAGTATTAGTTATAGTGATTTAGTATAACTATATTAGTATAAGTTATAGTGATTTAGTACAGGTACAATACTATAAGTTATAACTATAGTCTATATTAGTTATAGTGATTAGCATAACTATATATTAGTATTTGCTATAGTGATTTTAATTTAGTATAACTATATAATACTATAAGTATAAATCAGTATACTAACTATATCACTGATAATATTAGTATACTAATACTAGTATATCACTATAGTTAATAGTATCAGATGGTAATATAGTATTAGAAATTAATACTATAGTGATTTATATAGTAATTTATATATAGACTTAAAGTGGATTACTAATAGTATTAGTATTAGACCATAAATCTAATTAATATACTAATATATATTAGTATTACTAATATATTTATCAAAAGGAATATGTTGAGAATTTATTAAGTCAAAAAATATAATTAATACAAGATATTGTTATATAAAACTTATATGAATAATACTTTAGTTATTATACATTAGTATTATAGGTTATTCTAAATTTATAGATTAGTGTTTATCCATTAGTATTACATGTTGATGTTATTATGCATCTTAGTGTTTATAGTATATTATATATACATTAGTATTACATGTTATTATATTTATACACTAGTAATTTAGTGTTACAACTTACATGTAACATGGTAGTAATATTGTAAGTTTGTAATAGTATGATATTTACATATAGTCATATACTAAACTATTATAATTTATTAGTCAATTTAGTCTATATATTATAGTATAAATATATTATTTAACTAGTATATTATTGAGTTTAACTAACTATATAAGTGTGGCGCCCCCAATCTCCCTTATAAAAAAAACACGGAGATCGAGACGCCGGGATGATGACAACACGGTCACGCATCCCAACGAAGTGCCAAGTGTGTGTACATGCAATAGTGTACAAATAAAATAACGCAGCGGATAGTCAACTAAGTACCAGAATTTATTTACAATCAAACATCAGTAAAAATTTGAATAGCAGTTATACAGTCATCCATAAAAATATATTACAATAGTTTTCAAATAAACAAACGAGTGATCCCAGATCACTCCTCGAGCGGAGCCGTCTCCTCAGGCTCGCCCTCCTCCTCCTCATCTGCATCAAAATCTGCGTTACCACAAAATGATATCGCAGGTAAGTATAACCCAAATAATCCTCAAGAATAAAATGCATTTAATGCAACCAACATGCATGCATATGATGAAATATGCATTTTTCCTCAAAACATCATTTTCCCCGAAAATGATAATTTCTCCAACACACGCCAAAATCCCATTTGGCCCAAAAATAATCTGCAAAACATTTTCCCAGAAAATGATTTACACAAAATCCAATGCACACTATTTTTCCAACACTGATCCAACATCCATCCAGAACCAATCCCAACAAATCCAATCAAAACAACTCATCAACAACCAAACCAAATAAACCAAACCAACCAAACAACTCCAATCACAAATCCATCCGACCCCCGAACTCCTCGGACTCAGTCCGGCATGCCAAAAAATACAGTGAAATGGGTTAGTGCAAAAATACATTTAAATTACGAAAGTTCGTTGGAGAAATACTTACAGCGCTATATAGCAATTTCCGAAGGATCACGAAGTTGAAAAAGGCGATGTCTGAGCAACACCACAGTGTAAAATACACTGTGGCCGTGGGTCACAATATCCAACTTTTTAACGGGTGCAAACGAAGACTCAAGATTGATAAGGTATGGCCTAGGGAGGTCGGTGAAGCTAGTGGTGGTGAAGGTTGGCCGTGGGTGGCAGCGCAAGGGGTGTTTTTAGGCCAAATATACCCAAAACGAAAAATGGAGTTGGATGTGCTTCACCGGTGACGGATCGGAGGTGGGGTTGGGTCCAATGGGTTGCCAAGAAGTCGAGGATGAAGTGGTGTGAAGATGGTGGCCAATGGTGGTGTGACGGCGGCGCAGCGGTGGAAAGAATGCCGCAGCTTCAGTGGGCGCGTGGTGGCTAACGGCAGCTCGAATGGAGTTGAGATCGGAGGGGTAGCGTCGCCGGTGGTTGGGGAAGCTAGGGAGCCGGGCAGTGTCAACCACCACCGGCACACGACGGCAGGCTGGGCGGACGAAGAATGACGCACAGGAAAGAGGGGGCTGGGTCGCGCGGGAGGGGAAGGAAGTAGAAGAAAGAAAAAAGAAAGAAGAAGAAAAGAAAGAGAACAGGAAAAGAAAAGAGGAAAAGAAAAATGCAGAGAAAGAAATGAGGTCTAATCCTCATAACTTGGGTCACAAAAATGATCCAACGGAAAATATTTTAAAACAGCAAGTTAAATAAAATAATTTAAACATATTGGTAAAGTCAAATTGAAATAATTAAATCCCACAGTAATTAATTTAATATGAAAAGCAATTTAAATGTACAACAATAAATAAATAATAAGAAAGCACATAAAAATTAATTTTCACCAAATTAAAATCATAAAAATAAACTCACTAAAAATCCAACCAATTTTAAAATACGAGAATAAATTTTTAAATAAATAAAAATAATCATTTAGTAAAAATACACTAAAATGCGGGGTGTTACATCCTCCCCCCTTAAATAAAATTTCGTCCTCGAAATTGGCAAGGTCAACATTAAGACTAAGACATGAATAAGATTCAACTAAGAGCAGACTAAGAACATACCACCAAAATAGTCCGACAAGGCCACTCTATAAGCAACAAACCCAACTTTCTCTACGATCTGAAAATGGCCAACATATCTTGGATTAAGCTTTCCTTTGTTACCAAAGCGCTTAACGCCTTTCATAGGAGAGACTTTAAGATAAACCCAATCACCTACATCAAAGGATAAGTCTCTTCTTCTTGTATCTGTTTAACTCTTCTGGCGACTTTGCGCTTCCGCCATTTTAGTCCTTATAAACTGAACTTGATCCTTCATTTCTTGAATTATCTCAAGCCCAAATAGTTTGCTCTCGCCAACTTTCATCCCAACATAAAGGCGATCTACACTTCCTTCCATACCAAGCTTCATATGGGGCCATCCGAATGGAGGAATGAAAATTGTCATTATAAGCAAACTCAAATAGCAGCAGATGATTCTCCCAACTTCCATGAATTTCCATGACACAAGACCGCAACATAACCTCAAGAGCTTGAATAGTATGCTCTGATTAACCATCTGTTTGTGGGTGATATGCAGTACTAAACTTCAACTTAGTGCCTAAAGCTGCCTGCAAGCTCTTCCAAAATGGGAGGTGAACCGCGGGTCCCGATCTGACACGATACTCTTGGGCACTCCATGCAAACGCACTATCTCCTTGACATATAACCGAGTCAACTTACCCAAAGAGTCAGTATTAATAATAGGCAAGAAATAAGCACTCTTGATCAACCAATCAACAATCGCCCAAATTGAGTTCTTCCCACTAGGAGTCCTCGGCAAACCCACAAAAAAATCCATAGAAATATCATCCCACTTCCACTTTGGAATAGGGAGAGGTTGAAGTCTACCAGTAGGTCTTTTGATGCTCAGCCTTAACTAGACGGCACGTGGCACATTCCTCAATGAACATGGCATTATCCAACATACTCATATTAGTCCCCCAGTGGCACATCACGCTCAGTATTCCTAGGGTGACTATGCCATCCAAAATCTTATTTTCCACAAGAACCTTAATACAACATCCAATAAATTCCAATGATCAAAAGCCCTTACAATAATATGTGCCAACTGCAATCAACTCCTATGCTCCAACTTCTAAACCTTCATTGAATTCTACTATTGGAAACCTAATAGCCACTTCCAAAGTTAACCATCAATAACAAATTGCACAACCAAATGATTAATCCCCAATTACAAGTATCTTGTCAAAATTCAAGTCACCACTAATTCCTCAAAATCAGCACAATCTGAACTCCTGACTACAACAAAAATACCACGCTTCTGCTGTGCACTCTGATATTCGCCACATGCATGAAACTTACGTCCTCATGGAACTAACACCATCGAGTACAAGGTGGCTCCATTCCTACTAACCAAAACTCTTATCACAATTTGGTAGAAAAATACTTTCTCCCAAAACCACGAGTTATAACTCAAATTCCTCAATTAACTCCAGTTGCCTTGATCAAAATCAAATTCCATAAAATACACCCATGATCATTGACAGAAAATCAATATCAAACAACCTCAACATCTCAAATTGAAAATAAGCAACTTCAACCCAAAATACATTCATCTCATCTACAATAAGAAGCATACTTTAAAAGACTCAATTCCAACCTAGCGAACCAAAAAGAGTGCCTAGAGACTTCTACCTAACAACCTAAACCGGAAAGCTCATCATCTACATTTTGAATATCTGATCTAGCGGTGACTAAACTCACTACGAACCACCATTGAGTACACCAAAACATTATCGAAACCATCTTGGTAACTCGCCCACCTATTTCTACTCCAATAGGCTAGTATTAACACAACTAGTTCCTTCAATAGCACATCACTATTAAACCTCAAAGCAAGCCATACTGCTCAAATATTCAATCCACCAAAAGCCATTGCACAACACCCAAGGATCCTAATGCTTTATTAACCCACATACTTGATCATATTATCCACTGTTGATGCCTAAGCTTCAACTTCGAAGATCTTATCATACACCATACATGACATCCCATCAATCTCTCTTCAAGTTAAATAACAATGTCCTTCATTCAACCAACTAGATGCTCAAACTCCAAAAGAAAGTATAGCTTCAAAAATTTAAATTCCTAGGTAACCTCAAGTCACAATTAATTCCTATAGATAATCACAATAATTATTGTCAACCGTCATTCCATTGAGTAATCCGTTTCGACTACACACTCCGATTGACTCACCAAAAACTCCAAACCAAAATCTCTTGAATTTAATACTATTGTGTCCACTCATCTTCAACACTTACCAAAGTTACTTTCTCCAAACCAAAATAAGACTAGAACCTATACCCTCCAAAATGCGTACACACACCATTTCTACGCATCAATCTCATGCACCTCAGCCAAAACCAATAATCCTCCAAACGTGCAAGTGATCATCCTTACCATTTCCATTACTAGACCTATATCCTCGAAATTAGCAAAAATTATTTCCTAAATCCGCACCATCTATTTTCCTTAAAATTTAATATGGATTAAATCATTAACCTGTCACTGTAACACCAAGCTAAAAATAATTATTTAACCAAATTAGATCAACATCTTCAATCCTCAGAAAATAAACAAACTAGATCATTACCTTCCATCTCTAAGAAAATTCTCGCCTGAAAAAAAATATTCTCATATCAGTAACTCAACTCTCATCAATCCTATTTTAATTCAGCCCTTCAACTCTGCAATTCTAAAACCTTAAACCAGATAAAAATAATTTCCCGATATCTTCAAGATCAATGACCTTAAATCTAAAACATTCACCTTATAAAACTTATAAATCTCAAATCTCAAATGCTATCAAATTGCTTATCAAGGTCAGCAATATCGAAAACTTCTAATCTAAGTCATCACTTAATTGCTTGTTGAACCTACCACCTTAAATCTCATAACTTATTTCCTAAAAACTATGGGGCCTCAAACCTTAGATTAACTCCTCATAAATCTAACCTTGAAATTCGTTGAACTTACAACCTCCTACCCCAAAGACTCATTACCTAAATTCTACGGAACCTAAAACCTTAATTATCCTAAGCAATTTAAAAACTATTCCCCTCCTTAGCAGCAACTTGAGTACCTAATCCGAAGAGTTCACCCAGACCCTGATGTTCGAGCCTTGATATTAAAACAACCAATCACCAAGAGTTCAGGCCTACTACACCAATGTTTAAGCCTAACAATGGCCTTCTCAGTCGCACTATCTTCCTGTCATAACATAACCCTTAACCCGACTTTCAATTTTGAACAAAACAAAATAAAATAAAATTCCATAAATAAAATAACATACGACAAAATGCATAAAACCAATGAAGTAGTTCACAATAAAATAAATAAAACAATAAAATAATCCGCCATAAAATAAAACAATTAAATTAAAATGACATACAATAAAATAAATAAACAACAAAATTATTATACAATAAAATAAATAAAGCCAATAAAACCATACTCAACCAAAGGTAAACACTAATTAAAGTAATAAAATAAAATAAATCAAATAACATCAATTATCATAAAATAAAATAGCAATAAACTCATAATATAAAATAAATAACTTAACTTACACCACTTAAACAAAAATTTTATTATTTTAAAATAATAAAAATAATTTTCTGGTGCTATCCTAAGGGACATGTGGTTTTACCCAGAGCCAAACTGCTCCGATACCACCTGTGGCGCCCCCAATCCCCCTTATAAAAAAAAATACGGGAATCGAGACGCCGGGATGATGGCAACACGGTCACGCATCCCAACGAAGTGCCAAGTGTGTGTACATGCAATAGTGTACAAATAAAATAACGCAGCGGATAGTCAACTAAGTACCAGAATTTATTTACAATCAAATATCAGTAAAAATTTGAATAGCAGTTATACAGTCATCCATAAAAATATATTACAATAGTTTTCAAATAAACAAACGAGTGATCTCAGATCACTCCTCGAGCGGAGCCGTCTCCTCAGGCTCGCCCTCCTCCTCCTCATCTGCATCAAAATCTGCGTTACCACAAAATGGTATCGCAGGTAAGTATAACCCAAATAATCCTCAAGAATAAAATGCATTTAATGCAACCAACATGCATGCATATGATGAAATATGCATTTTTCCCCAAAACATCATTTTCCCCGAAAATGATAATTTCTCCAACACATGCCAAAATCCCATTTGGCCCAAAAATAATCCGCAAAACATTTTTCCAGAAAATGATTTACACAAAATCCAACGCACACTATTTTTCCAGAAAATAGCCAATTAATCCGTTATTACCCTATGCACCATGGCCTCCCCTATCGACCATCCGCACGTCCTGGCTTCGTAGCGGTGCTCAGTTCCGCGCCCGGCGCGTACATGGCCAAGCACCCACACTACGCAACGAGCGATGCCCAGTTCCGCGCCCAGCGCGTACGTGGCCAGACATCCTCTAGTCCCCGCCAGCATAAGGACCACGGAGTCGGCACGAATCTCTCGTCCGATCCCATTGTCGCCCGGCGACAACCTATGGGACATTACTCAGTATATTCCGCTCCCGAGTAACCAGAGGAGCTCCACCGAGTTAATGCCCCATCTCAGCTCGGGGTCGTGATACACACGCACCCAAAAATATTATCACAAAAAATCATAGCCTTTCAAATCACACATGAGCATGAATGCAATGCACGAAAACCCAGTTTTCTTTACAAACATGATCATGCATGAAATAATGATATGAACATGCACCAACACTGATCCAACATCCATCCAGAACCAATCCCAACAAATCCAATCAAAACAACTCATCAACAACCAAACCAAATAAACCAAACCAACCAAACAACTCCAATCACAAATCCATCCGACCCCCGAACTCCTCGGACTCAGTCCGGCATGCCAAAAAATACAGTGAAATGGGTTAGTGCAAAAATACATTTAAATTACGAAAGTTCTTTGGAGAAATACTTACAGCGCTATATAGCAATTTCCGAAGGATCACGAAGTTGAAAAAGGCGACGTCTGAGCAACACCACAGTGTAAAATACACTGTGGCCGTGGGTCACAATATCCAACTTTTCAACGGGTACAAACGAAGACTCAAGATTGATAGGGTAGGGCCTAGGGAGGTCGGTGAAGCTAGTGGTGGTGAAGGTTGGCCGTGGGTGGCGGCGCAAGGGGTGTTTTTAGGCCAAATATACCCAAAACGAAAATGGAGTTGGATGTGCTTCACCGGTGACGGATCGGAGGTGGGGTTGGGTCCAATGGGTTGCCAAGAGGTCGAGGATGAAGTGGTGTGAAGATGGTGGCCAATGGTGGTGTGACGGGGGCGCAGCGGCGGAAAGAATGCCGCGGCTTCAGTGGGCTCGTGGTGGCTAACGGCAGCGCGAATGGAGTTGAGATCGGAGGGGTAGCGTCGCCGGTGGTTGGGGAAGCTAGGGAGCCGGGCGGTGTCAACCACCGCAGGCACACGGCGGCGGGCTGGGCGGACGAAGAATGACGCACAGGAGAGAGGGGGGGCTGGGTCGCGCGGGAGGGGAAGGAAGAAGAAGAAAGAAAAAGAAAAGAAGAAGAAAAGAAAAAGAAAAGGAAAAGAAAAGAGGAAAAGAAAAATGCAGAGAAAGAAATGAGGTCTAATCCTCATAACTTGGGTCACAAAAATGATCCAACGGAAAAGATTTTAAAACATCAAGTTAAATAAAATAATTTAAACATAATGGTAAAGTCAAATTAAAATAATTAAATCCCACAGTAATTAATTTAATATGAAAAGCAATTTAAATGTACAACAATAAATAAATAATAAGAAAGCACATAAAAATTAATTTTCACCAAATTAAAATCATAAAAATAAACTCACTAAAAATCCAACCAATTTTAAAATACGAGAATAAATTTTTAAATAAATAAAAATAATCCTTTAGTAAAAATACACTAAAATGCGGGGTGTTAAAATAAGATATAGTTGTATAAAATTTAAATGATTAATATATAGAAAAACACATATATTTTTATAAAATATGTATAAAATCGGAGGCGGAGTCGGAGGGCCAAGTCGAAGGCGGAGGCAGAGTGTCGGAGGCGGATCGGAGCGGAGTCGGAGTCGGAGTCATTGACTCCGACTCCGACTCCAATTTCCAATAGGGAAAAAACTCCGACTCCGACTCCGACTTGTCGGAGCGGACCCAGAGCGGAGTTGGATTCGGAGTCGGATTGTCGAATTTTTGCTCAGCTCTACTGATTACCTTCATGAATATCACTATTTCCTAGGAATGAGGTTTTGTGGGGAAAAAGTAATTCAGCATTTTTAAGTTTAGTATTTTCCACAAGATCGCTTCATGGAAATTAAGTAAGTCCCACAATCACAATCACAATCACAATCATGGATAATTAGCGAACGTGTTTAAAAAACATGCTTATTTCCCACCAACGCTATTAATGGCTAATAGTAATACCCACCAAATGTTCTAGCGGGACTTGCTCCTATACCCACGAGATTGATAGAAATGAAATTGATTTTTGCAATGAAGGTTGAAGGCTTTTCACGTAGATTGTGCCGTGAAAAAATACGTGTAGTCCTTTAGAGTCATCTTGGGGAATAATATTTTTTATTTTTTTAGGCGAATTATACGTCACGAGTCTCCCACGAATAAAATTGGTGGGAAAAACGTTGTTCTCACAAAAAATGGCTTTTTACCATGAATCTCCTTGAAAAACTACGGTATGTTTTTGTAGTGAATTAATTCAAGCATATCTAACAAAATAAAAACTCAAAACTTACTTTTCATAATTTTTCATGTCATCTTTCTTTTTCATATAGCCGACAAATTGTCAATGGAAATCTGAATTTGAAGATCCCGAACGACCAAAAGGAGCAATTAATACTATTATAGAACTTTGAATTAGCATCATCTAGACATACTGAATTTGGGAGAGACGTGCATGAGCGTGGAGACAGGCATGCATGGAGTCCGATCCTTGGTTCCCACCGGTTTGGGCTTTTTGGGCCCATTTCAAAGTATTTGAGCCCACATCTTGGATATTGTATAAAATTAACAAATGGGTTGGTCCGGTTACCACAATTCTTAATCTCTTCGGCTTGTATGAAAATTTCTAAATCAAGTATTTAGTAAATATTAATGGCCTCAACTCAAATTCTAAACTAATCAAATCTTGTCTGGTAAGGTTCATAATATTATTGATGATGGCCGATCCTGAAATGTTAATAGAAGGTAAGGATATTTCTTCTAATTCTGATGCACTAGTGTAGAGATCTTCTGGAAGAAATCCTGAGAGAAAGTTAAAACTTGCTCGAAAAACCTCTAGGCAGAAAAATCCTGAGAGAAGATTTGTCAGATCATCCCTTGGGAATTTCTCCATTATGATTATTGGAAGAAAAATCAAGGAGTCGGACAAAGAGGGAGTTGATGCAAAGAGAGGAAGGAATAGGAGCTGTGAAACTATTGTGGCTGACATTGAGCGTGGTTAGATTTCAAGCTTGTTGAAGTCATTGCTAGAAAGGTCAAGTATATGAATCGAGGTAGGCAACCCATTTGATGAACCATTCAATGCAAACAGGAGTGACATGTCTCCATTTAGATGGTTGTAGCTCAAATCAAGGACCTCAAGTTGATTTAAGGATGAAAAGATTCCAGTTGGGAGGGGAACTGAAAATGAATTGTGAGAGAAGTTGAAATGAGAGAGACGTGTGAGAATTCCAAGAAGGGGAGACAGTCTCCCTCTGAGACCTTTAAAAGGACCAATTTAAACGTGGAGATGATGTATCGAAGGGAAAGGACAAGAGACAGTCACAGTCTATCTGGTTGCATGCATGATTAACACAGAAAATGCCAATGAGAAACAAGTTGAAGAGGAGATCACGAGCAGCCATGGATTAATTGGTTCCTGTTTGATTTGTCACAACGAGAAGAAAGCCTAGACGTTCTTTATAGCCTTTTCTTCGACCAAATTAAGGATTTATATAAAGAACAAAGTCCCAGGAGAAGCATAGAAAAATAAATTTGGTCATGTGCATCTCTTTGTAACTACTCACAAATTGCGAAGTATCTCTGATTCTCACCCTAAAGCTCTGCTAGCTCGAGAAGTTGACTACAAATATAAACTTGTGTTGTTATTTCAAGTGGCATATAATTAATTAATTATATAAATATATATATATATATATATATATATATATATATATACTACAAGAAATTAACCTATTTTGGGCGACGGAAGTCGCCGCAAATACTAACGTTTCTCGCCGCAAATATGTTATTCCAGCTAAATATGTTTGCCCCAATATCGCCGCTTCTGAAGAGCCAGGTAAGACATTTTGTGCCGATTTTCAAAGATGGACAGAAGTGCTATACATTTCCGGCGATCATATATCGCCAGAAATGTCATACATATCGCCAGTAAAGGCTTTCCAGAATAGATTAATTACTAGTTGCTAAAGTCTATTTCCGGCGATTAGTAGTCATCAGAAATACTATAGTTCTGGCGAAAAAACTGCCATTACTGGTGATAATTGACGTTTGCCAGAACAGTCGATTATTTGCGCCGATTATATAGTCATCGCAAATAATGTCTCCGCGGCTCGTCACACGGGTGATGTAATTCATTTTCGGCGAGTTATGTTCGCCGGAAATGGTTTTTTAAAAAAAAAGTAAGTCATTTTTTGTGAGTTATGTTCATCGAAAATGGTTTTTTTTTTTTTTTTTTTCAAAACCTGTTCGGTTTGCTTGTATTTTGTTGTGGTATTATTTTCCCTGATATTTGTGATTTCATAACAGATAATTGCTTGCTAATAAATTATAAATACTATATTTGGATAAATTTATATCTGATTGCGCATATTATATATTATACGTCAACATCATTTGAATAATCTCGACGTACATATTTAAAATTCACCTGGATTTAAGAGTACGTTTTACAGAATACCATCCAACATATCACAATGGAATATAAATTTACAAGTGTTTTTCGTTCAAACTATAAATGTCTAACAGCAAGTTGCCTTCATGAATGCACTAGCATATTGCAACAAGTATGGGAAGAAATGAATTTGGTTCACCGGTTTTAGTTCAAGTGCTTCAACACAACTGTAAAGAAATGCAATATATTTTTGCAAAAACATAATATTCAAGGCCCAAGTTACAAGGCATTCAATTCATAATCAACTATATATAAACAACGGGATCAAAACTCGTGCATTATTTTTCCTTCCATAGTGTTCAAAATGTAAGGATAAGACAGTATTCATGTTCAGAATGTACATAATGTATATCTACATTATACACAATAAGACAGTATATCATCATGAGAGACTGATCACCTAGCTTCATGATCAAATCGATCCTAGCGCGTTCATGTATTTTTTCACTTCATTGTGCATTAATTATGTTCACATTCTTCTTGGTCTTCATGGATAGAAATGAAACCTACTGATCAAAGCCTGATATATAAGTACTCTATAATATTACAAGCATTAATTAAACAAAATATACCTTACATTATAACTACGGCTCCCAATTAAAAAAGTCTAGACTAATGCTAACTTGCATAATTAGACTAATAATGCTAGCTTGCAAAGACCATATACATTATATAGTACTAGAACGTACGCGTACACGAAGATATCCTAGATCGATTGGAAAGAAACAGAAACCCACATGAACTGATCATCAATTCATATTATAAGTACTCACTTCAATGACTTTCTTGTATCACTTTCTAGATTCTTATTATGTAACTAGGTGTATGCTGTTTGTATATCTCGTGTACTTGAGCTTATATGCTTATTGACAACTATAAATAAAAAGTTATTTTACTTATTAAAAAAGGATGTTAGCTGATTAAGAGGCACGTTCCTCTTTTTAAGGTGGATCAGTGTGTTGAGAGGCTGGACTCAGGTTTTGGCCTAGGGAGCTCATTTTTAAGCCACACCCTATACGCTTAAGGTTCCCTCCCTCAACCTTGGGGTGCCTAAGCAGCCCGTGAGCTACCCCCAACAACCGAGTCTGGGGTCGAATGTAAAAGGAACTCAATGTAGATAACATGAAGTTGGGCCATTGAAGTTTGATCCAAGAGAGCATGAGTCCAAGGGCCCATTCCAAGACAATATCTCAACTTTCAATAATTTGTCCCTCTCATGGAATTGCGTTTTATTTCCTTATTCCTGTAATTGGGTGTTTCCTATTGTATATATCACATATATTATTCCAGTTGTGCCTCTTTGTGCTTGTAATAAAATTACATTGCTTATATATAAAAAAAAAAAAAAAAAAAACAATATCAAGTCTTAAGTATTAGGATTACTTGTTTGATCAAAGCAAAACCCTCCTAATTTCAAGAAACACACAACGCAGCAATAAAAAGTTCAATTAAGTTGTCAACATCCAAGCACTGTACATGAGGCTGAAATGAAATCTGCATTCATGAAATAGAGGCCAGATGGGTTAATAAATGATAAGGTCATGCTTCAACAACCACAAAATAACACAGTTGGCAAAGGGAAGCCACGCACAACTCAAAAGACAAAGGGAATTACTTGATCAGTGTCATAGACATCTAGTTACAAAGGGAAGCATGTGGGAGATCATTCTTGGTTGGAGCTTCCACAGAAAGCAGGCACTTCTCTATAGCAAATAAAACTAGATCCCTTCTAGGTGTAGGCATGAGTACATTGTTAGATTCACAAGATGTGATAATTTCTTCCCATAAATCAAAGCACATGTTCAATAAAATTGAGAGTTCAAACCTCTAACAACTTGTGATGGATTTTCCATAGAGCTTTAGGGTTCCTGCAAAAGAGGAATTTTTTCCAGCAATGGAAAGGACTACTCTCTACCCCCCTTTTTTGATTTTTGGGTCTTTTCCTAAGAGACAGAAGAGGAAGAGCAAAAAAACCCTAAATAGAACTCAATGGGCTAGTTCTATTTTAAAATGGAGTGAGAGTAGGGGCCTCCATATGTGTCTATTAAAATGGCCCATCTCATTATGGGCTCAATGATTAAATGTTAATGCTCGTCCATTGTTTATAAAAATAAATACAACAATCTCCCACTTGGACAACATTACATTTAATCACAATATAAACACAAGCGAGCATCCCAAAATCAAAGGCCTTGTTCAAACCTTCAAGTACAAGTTAGCGAACAACACATCGACAGGGCATACGACACATGACCAATACTTGCAATCACGTAATTCAGGCCGATGAGATGTAAGTGTAGTACGGAAATAATCAAAAGAGTGACAAACACCTGTTTCCACAAGAAGCCCTAGAGACAAAACTGAAAGTCTTTAAAGCAATAGGCCTTGTCTAAAATGCAGTTGCAGCACCCAGTCTAGTGACTATACGAACAGGATATATGACACCAAACTTATTCTTACAACCACCTGACTCAGGCACAAGAGTAATCAATATGTCTCAATACACAAAGTATGCCTTGTCCAAATTGTGCGCGACTCAGGCATGAGACTAAACATAATGTCTCATTACATAAACAATCATCTTATCCAAAATGCGTGTGACCCAGGCTCGAGACTAGTCAATATGTTTAAATATATAAAGTACACCCTATCCAAAATGCGCGTGACTCAGGCATTCATTGGCATTGCTACATTTAGAACATAATATGAGCATATATAGTCAAATAGTCAAAGATCACAGAATTCCCACTAACTAAATACAACAAAAGATTTTAACAATTCCAAAGGAGTCACATGCTCCTGAAACAGTTTTGGAGCTAAACCTTTAGTTAGTGGATCAGCTAACATATGTTTTGTGAAAATGTACTCAATACAAATATAAGACTCGGCTATTTTTTCTCTAACAAACAAATACTTAATATAAATATGCTTTGAGCGAGAAGAGTTCCTAGTGTTTTGAGAAAAAGCGACTACTGTGGAATTGTTACAAAATATCTTCAACGGCCTCGAAATGTTGTTCACAACACCTAGCCCCAAGATAAAGTTCCGCAACCATACAACCTAACATGTAGCCTCATAAAAAGCTACATACTCTGCTTCCATTGTAGATAAAGTTGTAAGTGTCTATTTGACACTTTTCCAAGAAACAGCTCCTCCTGCTATTATAAAAACATAACTAGAAGTGGATCTTTTGTCATCTGAATAACCCACAAATGGGCATCAAAATATCTAACTACATCAAGAATGTCAGATCATGGATATGTAAGTATTAGATCTTTAGTGCCTTGAAAATACCTAAGTAATTTCTTTGCAGCTTTCCAGTGAACCAAACCAGGATCACTCAAGTATCTCCCAAGTACACCAATAACACAAGCAATATCAGGTCCTGTACATGCTTGAGCATACATCAAACTACCCACAACCAACGAATAGGGAACCGTTTGCATTTGGGTCCTCTCACTATCATCCTTAGGGCATTGAGACTTAGAAAATTTATCACGTTTTACAATAGGTGCTTTCTCAGGAGAATAAGAATGCATACTAAACCGATTTAAAACTTGATCGATGTAGGTTTTCCGACACAATCTAAGAACGCCTCTAGATCTCTCATGAAAAATCTGGTTTGTGGCGCCCCTGACCCCCATGTAAGGAGACACGGGAATCGAGACGCCAGGATGGTGACAACAGGGTCACACATCCCAACCATAGTGCCAAGTGTGTATACATGCAACAGTATACAATAAACAACGCAGTAGATAATTAAGTCAACTAAGTACCAGAATGATTAATACAATTTAAACAATTAGTAAAAAGGTTTAAAAATTATACAGTCATCCAAAATAAATATTTTACAAGTCTCAAACCAAAACGAGTGATCCCAGATCACTCCTCGGGCGGAGCCGAAACCTCAGGCTCACCCTCAGCCTCATCTGCAACAAAATCTGTGTTACCACAAAATGGTACAGCAGGTAAGTATATACCAAACAACTACGAGATAAGAATACATTAATGCGACTAACATGCATGCATATGATGAAATATGCATTACATCCAAAAATATTGTTTTCTCCGAAAATAGATATTTTCAACACACGCCAAAATCCCATTTTGGCCCAAAAATAATACTTCGTCATTTTCCCAAAAAATGACCTAAATCAATAAAACGTCATTTTCCCAGAAAATGAATCACATAAAAACCTTTTAATCAATACACGCTATTTTATCAGAAAACAGCCCATTATTCCATTAACCAATGCACCATTATCTCCCCTGGGGATCATCCGCACGTCCTGGCTTCGTAGCGATGCTTAGTTCAGCGCCCAGCATGTTCGTGGCCAAGCACCCACTACGCAACGAGCGAAGCCCAGTTCCGCGTCCAGTGCGTTCATAGCCAAGCATCCTCTAGCCCCCGCCAGCAGAGGGGTCACGGAGTCGGCACAAGACCATCTCGTCCAATCCCATCGTCTCACAGCGACAATCTAGGGGACGTCACTCAGTATATTCCGCTCCCGAGTGATCGGATGAGCTCCACCGAGATAATACCCCATCTCGGCTTGGGGTCGTGATACACACGCACCCAAAATCCTTCAACACATGAAAATCCAGTTTTCATGAAACACATGAACATGAATGCATGTACACGAAAACCCAGTTTCCTTTACAAACATGATCATGCATGCAATATGCCATGTACATGAACAACACCAAAACCAATAACCAACAATTCACAATACCAACCAAACACACAACTCTGTCCACAATCTATCTGAACCCCAAACTCCTCGGACTCAGTCTGGCATGTCCAACCAGATCACAATAATATGGGTTAGTGCAAAAATATATTTAAATCACGATAGTTATTTGGAAAAATACTTACAGTGCTATATAATAATTTCTGAAGGATCATGGAGCTGCAAAAGGTGGCGACACAGCAACGTAACAGTGTAAAATACACTGTGGCCGTGGGTCTCAAATACCCACTTTTGAATGGGGACAAACTAAGACCCGAAATTGATAGAGTAGGGCTTAGAGAGGTCGGTGAAGCTAGTGGTGGTGGTGGTTTGCCGTGGGTGGTGGCGCAAAGGGTGGTTTTAGGCCAAAGATGACCAAATCGGAAATGGAGGTAGATAGCCTTCACCGGTGATGGATCAGAGCAGGGGTTGGGTCCATTGGGTTGCTAGGAGGTCGAGGATGAAGTGGTGAAGAAATGGTGGCCGGTGGCGGCGCGATGGCGGCGCGCGAGCACAAGAGGTGCCGCGGCTTGGTGTTGCGCTTGGGAGCTAACGGCGGCGATGGATGAGCTGAAATTACAGTGGGGTGATCGCCGGTTGAAAGGGAGGTGAGAGGGAGAAGGGAGGGAGGTCGCGCGCGGGAGAGAAAAGGAAAGAGAAGAAAAAAAGAAGAAAAAGAAAAGAAAGAAGAAAAGAAAAAGAGAGTAAAGAGAAAATGGAGGGAAAGAAATGAAGTTCAATCCCCACATCTTGGGTCATAAAAATGATCCAACGAAAATGATTTTAAAACAGCAAATCCATTAAAATAAATTAAACGTAATGATACAATGAAAATAAAATAATTAAATCCCACAATCAATTAATTTAAAAAGAAGAACAATTTAAATGTACAACAATAAATAAATATTAAGAAAACATAACAATTTAATTTTCACAATTTAAAGATCATAAAATAAACCATTTAAAATATCCAATAATTTTAAAACAAGAGAATAAATTTTTGAATTATTAAAATAATCCTTCAATAAAAATACACTAATATACGAGGTGTTACGTGGTTTCCCAAAACATAAGAGACCTCACCAACATCTTTCATATCAAAATGAGATGACAACATGCGTTTTATCTCAAATATAAGCTCAACGTCATTTGCAGCGAGTAATATATCATCAACATAAAGAACAAAAAAGATAAACTTACTCCCACTGACTCTCAAATATATGCATGATCAACAAGATTCTCCTTGAAACTGGAAGAGGTAACACTCTCATCAACATTTAGGTATCATTGTCTTGACGCCTGCTTGAGCCCATAAATGGACTTGTTAAGTTTACACACCATGTATTCCTTTCCTTCCACTTGGAAACCATCTGGTTGCATCATGTACACATCCTCAAATAGATGTCCTTTAAGGAAAGCTGTCTTGACATCCATTTGATGTAGCTCGAGATCAAAATGAGCCATTAAGGCCATAATAATCTGAAAAGAATCCTTGGTAGAAATAGGCGAGAAAGTGTACTTATAATCAATGCATTGTCTTTGGTTAAAACTCTTAGCAACAAGCCTAGCTTTATTCCTTTCTACTTGGCCTTCAGAATTATACTTGGTTTTAAAACCCATTTGCAACCAATTGGGCTATAGCCACATGGTAGTTCAACTAAGTCCCATACTCCATTATGACACATCGATGTCATCTCATCATGCATAGCATCCATCCAACATGAAGATTGAGGACTATCAATGGCCTCCTTAAAAGAAGTTGGATCAAGAGACATACCAGTATTAAACTCATACTCTTGCAAATAGACAATATAATCATTTGAAATTGCTAGTCTATGAATTCTCTGTGATCTCCTCATAACAATATCATCAGTCCCCACATCAACATCAACCATAGTGTCAACAACAGGGTCTTGGACAACAGTACTGGTTCCCTTTGTCAATGGTAGTGCAACCACTGATGGAGGAGTAACCTGAACAGGTATAACAACACGCTCCTCCCTAAATACAACTTCACATGGCGCGAAACTCTCACAATCACTAATATCCTCAAAGAAAATGTCTCGATCAGATTCAATAACTTTAGTTACATTAGAAGGGCAATAGAATCTAGAGCCTCTTGATCCCACACAGTAGCCAACAAAATAACTAGTAATTGTCTTAGGATCAAGTTTATTCTACCGAGGATTATAAGGCTTTATTTCCGCTTTATAGCCCCAAACACAGAAATGATGCAAACTAGGCCTCATACCTGACCATAACTTATACGAAGTTTTAGGAACCAACTTACTTGGTACTTGATTCAAAATATATGCAACGGTTTTTGAAGCCTCACCCCACAAAAATTCAGGCAAAGTGGAATGACTAAGCATACACTGCACCATATCCATAAGAGTACGATTTCTTCTTTCTACAATACCATTTTGTTCAAGAGTTCCAAGCATTGTGTATTGAGCCTCGATACCACGTGCCTCAAGAAATCTAGCAAAAGGTCAAGGATTTCTTCCAATTTCATCATATCTCCCATAAAATTCACCTCCTCCATCTGATCTTACTGCCTTGATTTTCTTATTTTTCTAGAGTTCCACAGCAGCCTTAAAAACTCTAAAAGCTTCCAACGAATCTGATTTTTCTTGAATGAGCTCAATACAACTATAGCGAGAATCATCATTAATAAAGGTAATGAAGTATCTATAATTTCCTAAAGCGGCAGGTGAAATGGAACCACAAATATTAGTATGGATTAAATCTAGAATATCCAGACTTCTACTAATATTTTGCTTTCAAGTTTTGCTGGAAGCTTCCCTTTGATAAAAGCAGCACAAGTTTCAAAATCAAAAAAAATTCCAGTCAACTAGAATATAACATCCCGTATTTTAGTGTATTTCTATTGAACGATTATTTTTAATAATTCAAAAATTTATTCTCTTGTTTTAAAATTGTCGAATTTTTAGTGGGTTTATTTTTATGATTTTCAATTTGTGAAAATTAAATTTGATATGTTTCGTTAATATTAATTATTGCTATGCATTTAAAGTGTTCTTTATTTTAAATTAATTTATTGTCGGATTTAATTATTTTATCTTCATTTTATCATTACATTTAAATTATTTTAATTGACTTGTTGTTTTGAAATCTTTATCGTTGGATCATTTTTGTGACCCAAGATGTGAGGATTGGATCTCATTTCTTTCCCTCCATTTTTCCTTTTCCTTTTTCTTTTCTCCTTCTATTTTCTTTCTTCTTCATTTTCTTTTTTCTCCTATCTCTCTTCCACACGCAAAGGCCTCTCCTCCCTCTCTCCACGTGCGTTTTCTTCTCCTCTCCCAGCCCACCGCCGCTTGCCACCGTGTTTGACACCGCCCCTCCCATTAGCTTCCCCACTGGCCGGCGACCATCCTCCTTCAATCCCAGCCCCTTTCGCGCCGCCATTAGCCCCCACGCGTAACTCTAAGCCGCGGCCTTCTTTTCACTTCAGCGCCGCTGTCGCGCCACCTCCGGCCACCATCTCTTCACCACTTCATCCTCGACCTCATAGCAATCTATTGCACCCATCCTCAGCCCCGATCCGCCACCGGTGAAGCCCCACCATCAATATCTCCATTTTGGGCATTTTGGCCTTAACCTACCCTCTACGCCACCACCCACGGCCAACCACCACCACCATTAGCTTCACCGACATCCTTATGCCATTCCCTATCAATTTTGGGTCTTGGTTTGTCCCCGTTCAAAAGTGAATTTTTGAGACCCACGGGCACAGTGCATTTTGCACTGTTATGTAGTTGTGTTGCCCCATCTTGCACCTCTGTAATCCTTCGGAAATTATAGTAAGCGCTGTAAGTATTTTTTCAAATAACTTTTGAGATTTAAATGTATTTTTGCGCTAACTCGTTTATTTACTGTGATTGGTTGGTTGTGCCGAACTGAGTCCGAGGAGTAAGGCGTCGGTTGGATTGAAGGATGGAGTTGTTTGTGTGATTGGTTTATATCGGAATTTGTTGGTTGTTGGATATTTTTTTGTGTCTTGTATATTGCATGTTTGCACGCATGTTCATCTTTGTAAATGGAAACTGGGTTTTCGTGTAATTGCATTCATGTTCATGTGTTTATTGAAAATTAGATTTTCATGTGAGAAAAAGGAAAGAGACTATAGAGATGGTGGTTAGCAAGGATGGTGGTAGAGTCCCGCCTGTGAATCACGCTTACAGTGCACGCGGTAGGGATGGTGGTAAGCAGGGATGGTGGTTGTGTCCTGCCTGTGATTCTCGCTTATGGTGCACGCGGTAGGGATGGTGGTATAGTCCTGCCTGTGATTCCCACCTATAGTGCTCTGATAAGTACTCATTGTACGGAAAGGAACTGTAGGGATGGTGGTAAGCAGGGATGGTGATAGAGTCTCGCCGACGGTGCACGCGGTAAGGATGGTGGTTGTGTCCCGCATGTGATTCCCTCTTACGGTGTACGCGGTAGGGATGGTGGTATAGTCCTGCCTGCGATTCTCGCCTACAGTGTCCGATAAATGGTTGGTTTTTGTGTGAATTATTTTCTGAGAAAATGACGGATTATATTTTTGGGCCAAAATGAGATTTTGGCGTGTGTTGGAAAATGTTCATTTACGGGGAAAATGATGTTTTGAGGCTAAGGCGTATTTTATCATATGCATGCATGTTGGTTGCATTAATATATTTTTATCTCGTGGGTTGTTTGGATTATTACTTACCTGCGGTACCGTTTTATGGTACCGTAGATTTTGTTGCAGATGAGGACGAAGAGCCTGAGGGATCGGCTCCGTGAAGGGAATGACATGTGGATGCTTTTGGATTATGGAATTTGTTTCCCACTCTTGTATGTATATGAGTTGTATTATATTTTTAATGGATAACTATATAACTTTTTAATGGCTATTTATTTTGGATATTTGTATTAAACAATTATGGTACTTAGTTGACTACTTTTAATTTTATCCGCTGCGATTTTTACTGTGCACTTTTGCATGTTGCACACACTTGAGCACATTTCGTTGGGATGAGTGACCCGTGTTGTCATCATTCGAACGTCACGATTCTTGCGTTTCCGTACGTGGGAGTTTGGGCGTCGCTGGTAGTATCAGAGCAGTTCGGTTCTAGGTAAAACCACATGTCCCTTAGTTGAGGTACCAGAAATTTTTAAAATTGTGATTTGAAATTATTTAATTTAAAGTATGTTGTTTTTATTGGTTTTATTTATTTTATTGTATACTACTTGTTTGTTTATTTTATTGTATGTTATTTTGTTTTATTGTTTTATTTTATTATAGGTTATTTTATTTGTTTTAATTATTTTGTTGTGTACTACTTCATTTGTTTTATTTATTTTGTCGTATGTTATTTATTTCTGGAATTTTATTTTGTTTTGTTTTGCTTTGTTTTGTTTTGTTTTGTTTGTTTTGTTCGGACTTGAAAAGTGGGTTAAGGGTTGTGCTATAGCAGGAAGATGCTATGACTGTGAATACCATTGTTAGGCTTGAACATTCAGTGTAGTCAGTTTGAACTTTTATCGGCTTGGGTTGTTTTATAATATCGAGGCTTGAAGGGAACGGCATGGTCTTGGTGATCTCTTTGGGGAATAGGATAATTGAGGTCTTAGGTTCCGTAGAATTTATGTAATGAGTCTATGGAGTAGGAGGTTGTATGTTTAATGAACTTCAAGGTTAGATTTATGAGAAGTTCATCTAAGGTTTGTGACTCTATATGTGGCGCCCACGACGCCCATGTAAGGAGACACGGGAATCGAGATCCCGGGATGATGACAACAAGGTCACACATCCCAACATTAGTGCCAAGTGTATGTATATGCAACAATGTACAAAAACAATGCAACGGATAATTAATACAATTAAGTATCAGAATTGTTAATACAATTTAAACAGTCAGTAAAAATGTTTAAAAATTATACAGTCATCCAAAATAAATATTTTACAAGTCTCAAAACAAAACGAGTGATCCCAGATTACTCCTCGGGCGGAGCCAAATCCTCAGGCTCACCCTCAGCCTCATCTGTATCGAAATCTGCGTTACCACAAAATGGTACCGCAGGAAAGTATAACCCAAATAACCACGAGATAAAAATACATTAATGCTACCAACATGCATGCATATGATGAGATATGCATTAAATCCAAAAAATATTATTTTTCCTGAAAATAGATATTTTCCAACACACGCCAAAATCCCATTTTGGCCTAAAAAGAATACTTCATCATTTTTTCAGAAAATGACCCAAATCAATAAAATCTCATTTTCCCATAAAATGAATCACATAAAAACCTTTTAATCAACACACGTTATTTTCTCAGAAAACAGCTCATTATTCCATTAACCAATGCACCATGATCTCCCCTAGGGATCATCCGCACGTCTTGGCTTCGTAGCGATGCTCAGTTCCGCGCCCAGCGCGTTCGTGACCAAGCACCCACTACGCAACGAGCGATGCCCAGTTCCGCGCCCAGCGCGTTCACTGCCAAGCATCCTCTAGCCCCCACCAGCAGAGGGGCCACGGAGTCGGCACGAGACCATCTCGTCCGATCCCGTTGTCACCCAGCGACAACCCAGGGGACGTCACTCAGTATATTCCGCTCCCAAGTGACCAGAGGAGCTCCACCGAGATAATACCCCATCTCAGCTTGGGGTCGTGATACACACGCACCCAAAATCCTTTAACACATGAAAACTCAGTTTTCATGAAACACATGAACATGAATGCATGTACACGAAAACCCAGTTTCCTTTACAAACATGATCATGCGTGCAATATGTCATGTACATGAACAACACCATACCAACAATCAACATTTCACAATACCAACCAAATACACAACTCTGTCCACAATCCATCCGACCCTCGAACTACTCAGACTCAGTCTGGCATGTCCAACCAGTTCACAATAATATGAGTTAGTGCAAAAATATATTTAAATCACAATAGTTTTTTGGAAAAATACTTACAGTACTATATAATAATTTTCGAATGATCATGGAGCTGCAAAAGGTGGCGGCACAGCAACGTAATAGTGTAAAATACACTGTGGCCGTGGGTCTCAAATACCCACTTTTGAATGGGGACAAACTAGGACCCAAAATTTATAGGGTAGGGCCTAGAGAGGTCGGTGAAGCCAATGGTGATGGCGGTTTGCCGTGGGTGGCGGCGCAAATGGTGGTTTTAAGGCTAAAAAGTCTGAAATGGAGATGGAGTTGAATGTGCTTCACCGGTGGCAGATCGGAGCTGGGGTTGGGTCCATTGGGTTGCTAGGAGGTCGAGGATGAAGTGGTGAAGAAATGGTGGCCGGTGGTGGCGCGACGACGGCGCTGGAGCTCAAGATGCGCCGAGGCTTGGTGTGGTGCGTGGGGGCTATCGGCGACGATGGAGGAGCTGGAAATGGAGGGAGGTGGTCACCGGCCGGTGGGGAAGCTGATGGGAGTGGCGGTGTTGCGCACGGCGGCCCGATGGCGGTGGGTTGGGTGAGGCAACACGGACGCACGGTGAAGGGAGGGGAAGGGGAAGGCTACCGCGCGGGGGGAAAGGGGATGCAGCGGAAAGGAAAAGAATAAAGGAAAGAAAAGGAGAAAAAGAAAAGTGGAGAAAAGAAATGAGGTTCAATCCTCACCTCTTGGGTCACAAAAAATGATCCAACGAAGATGATTTCAAAACAGAAAATCAATTAAAATAAATTAAACGTAATGATACAATGAAAATAAAATAATTAAGTCACACAATCAATTATTTTAAAAGAAGAACAATTTAAATGTACAACAATAAATAAATATTAAGGAAACATAACAATTTAATTTTCATAATTTAAAGATCATGAAATAACCCATTTAAAATATCCGATAATTATAAAATAAGAGAATAAATTTTTGAATTATTAAAAATAATCCTTCAGTGAAAATACACTAAAGTACGGGGTGTTACACTATAGTTTTTAGGAAATAAGTTTGTTGGATTTAAGGTGGTAGGTTCAACAAGCATTTGAAGGATAACTTAAATTAAAAGTTTTCGATCTTGCTGACTTTGATAAGCAGTTTGTTAACATTTGAGACTTTAGAATTTTCAAGTTTTATAAGATAATGTTTCAGATTTAAAGTCATCGATCTTGAAGATTTCGGGAAATGATTGTTATCTGGTTCATGGTTTTAGAATTGCAGAGTTGAAGGGCTGAATTATAATAGGATTTGAGTTCTTAGTTTTGTAGACTTGGTACACTAGTTTGGTCTATTCTAGCAATTGATTAGTTGGTAACCATTAAAATAAGATTGATCAGAGTTGAGTTATTGATATGAGAATTTTTCAGGAGAGAACTTCTTTGGACATGGAAGGTAATGATCTAGTTCGTGTATTTTTTGAGGATTGAAGATGTTGATCTAGTTCAGAAAATGATTGTTTTTTTTTATCGGGGTTACAGTGACAGGTTAAGGATTTAATCCATATCAATTTTAAAGATAATAGATGGTGCGGATTTAGGAAATGATTCTTGTTGATTTCGAGGATATAGGTCCAGATGATGGAAATGGTAGTGATGGATCACTTGCATGTTTGGAGTCTTTTTGGTTTTGATTAAGGGTGCGTGAGATCGATGCGTAGTAGTGGTGAGTGTGTATGCATTTCAGAGAGTACAGGTCCTAGTCTCATTTTGGCTTGGAGGAAGTGTCTTGGGTAGGTGTTGAAGAGGAGTAAATACAATAGTATTAAATTCAAGAGATCTTGGCTTGGAGTTTTTTTTGGTGAGTCGATCGGAGTGTATAGTCGAAGCAAGTTATTCAATGGAATGATGGTTGGCAATAATTATTGTAATTATCTACTGGAATTAATTGTGACTTGAGGTTACCTTGGAATTTAAATTTTGAGGTTATACTTTCTTTTGTAGATCGAGCATCCAGCTGGTTGAATTAAGGACATTGTTATTTAACTTGAAGAGAGATTGATGAGTCGTCATGTATGGTGTATGATAAGATCTTGGAAGTTGAAGCTTAGGCATCAGTGATGGGTAATATAATCAAGTATGTGAGTTAATAAAGCATTAGGATCCATGGGTGCTTTGCAATGGCTTTTGGTGGATTGAAGATTTGAGCAGTATGGCTTGCCTTGAGGTTTAATAGTGATGTGCTATTGTAGGAACTAGCCGTACTAATACTAGCTCATAGGAGTAGAAGTAGGTGGGCGACTTATCGAGAAGGTTTTGATAATGTTTTGGTAAAGTCAATGATGGTTCGTAATGAGTTTAGTTACCGCTAGATTAGATGTTATTCAGAACGTAGGTGATGAGCTTTTGCGTTTAAGTTGTCAGGTAGAAGTTTATAGGCGCTCTTACTGGTTGACCAAGTTGGAATCGAGCCTTTTAGGGTATGTTCCTTATCTTAGATGAGACGGGCCTATTTTGGGGTGATGTTGCTTGTTTTCAATTTGGGATGCAGAGGTTGATTGATATCTGGTTTCTGTCTATGATAATGGATGTATTTTGTGGAGTATTGATTTTGATCAAGGCAACGGGAGCTAATTGAGGAATATGAGTGATAACTCCTGGTTTTAGGAAAAAGAGTATTTTCTACCAAAGGATGGTGAGAGTTTTCTGGTTAGTACGTAAGGAGCCACCTTGTACTTGATGGTGTCTTTTTTTTTATGAGGACATAAATTTTATGCATGTGGCGAATTGTCAGAGTGTGCAGCAGAAGCGTGATATTTTTTGTTGTAGTTAGGAGTTCGGATTTTGTGCTGATTTTGAGGAATTAGTGGTGACTTGAATTTTTGAGATGATACTTGTAGTTGGAGATTAATTACTCAATTGGACTAATTATGTTATTGATGGTTAACTTTGGAAGTGTCCATTAGGTTACCAAAGGTAGAATACAATGAAGGGTTAGAAATTATAGCATAGGAGTCGATTGAGATTAACACAGATTATTGTATGGAGCTATTAATCATTGGAATTTAATGGATTTGTATTAAGGTTCTTGTGAAAGAGGAAGATTTTAGATAACATAGCCACCCTAGGAATACTGGACATGAGATGCTATTGGGAGACTAATGCGAGTATGATGGAATTGCCTATGGGAGTAGACTTGAAAGAGAGCATTACTCATGCCTATTTGGGCGTTAGTGATGGTATGTTTGTCTCAAGCGTATTCAGGTTGTATCTTGTATCCTGCTTTAGCGTGATGTATGGCCTTACAAATTTCAAGGACGAAATTTTATTTTAAGGAAGGAGGATGTAACATCCCGTATTTTAGTGTATTTCTATTGAATGATTATTTTAAATAATTCAAAAATTTATTCTCTTGTTTTAAAATTGTCAAATTTTTAGTGAGTTTATTTTTATGATTTTTAATTTGGAAAATTAAATTTGATATGTTTCCTTAATATTAATTATTGTTATGCATTTAAAGTATTCTTTATTTTAATTTAATTTATTGTGGGATTTAATTATTTTATCTTCATTTTATCATTACGTTTAAATTATTTTAATTGATTTGCTGTTTTGAAATATTTTTCGTTGGATCATTTTTGTGACCCAAGATGTGAGGATTGGACCTCATTTCTTTCCCTCCATTTTTCCTTTTCCTTTTTCTTTTCTCCTTCTCTTTTCTTTCTTCTTCATTTTCTTTTTTCTCATCTCTCTCTTCTGTGTGCGAAGGCCTCTCCACCCTCTCTCCTCGTGCGTTTTATTCTCCTCTCCCAGGTCGCCACCACATGCCGCTGTGTCTGACACCGCCCCTCCCATTAGCTTCCCCACTGGCCGGCGACCACCTCCCTTCAATCCCAGCCCCTTTCGCACTGCCGTTAGCCCTCACGCTTAACTCTAAGCCGGGGCCTTCTCTTCGCTCCAATGCCACCGTCGTGCCACCTCCGGCCACCATCTCTTCACCACTTTATCCTTGACCTCATAGCAACCCAATGCACCCATCCTCAGCCCCGATCTGCCACCAGTGAAGCCCCACCATCAATATCTCGTTTTAGGCATTTTGGCCTTAACCCGCCCTCTACGCCGCCACCCACAGCCAACCACCACCACCATTTGCTTCACCAACATCCTTAAGCTCTTCCCTATCAATCTCGAGTCTTTGTTTGTCCCCGTTCAAAAGTGAGTTTTTGAGACCCACGACCACAGTGCATTTTGCACTGTTCTGTATCCGTGTTGCCACTTCTTGCACCTCCGTGATCCTTCAGAAATTATAATAAAGTTCTGTAAGTATTTTTCCAAATAACTTTTGAGATTTAAATGTATTTTTGCGCTAACTCGTTTATTTACTGTGATTGGTTGGTTGTGCCGAACTGAGTCGGAGGAGTAAGGGGGTCGGTTGGATTGGAGGATGGAGTTGTTTGTGTGATTGGTTTATATTGGGATTTGTTGGTTGTTGGATATTGATGCCGTGTCTTGTACATTGCATGTTTGCATGCATGTTCATGTTTGTAAATGGAAATTGGGTTTTCGTGTAGTTGCATTCATGTTCATGTGTTTACTGAAAATTGGATTTTCATGTGAGAAAAAGGAAAGAGACTGTAGGGATGGTGGTAAGCAGGGATGGTGGTAAAGTCCCGCCTGTGATTCCCGCCTACGGTGCATGCGATAGGGATGGTGGTTGTGTCTCGCCTATGATTCCCTCCTACGGTGCACGCGGTAGGGATGGTAGTATAGTCCTGCCTGTGATTCCCACCTACAGTGCTCTGATAAGTACTCGTTGTGTGGAAATGAATTGTAGGGATGGTGGTAAGCAGGAATGGTGGTAGAGTCCGGCCAGTGATTCCAGCCTACGGTGCACGTGGTAGGGATGGTGGTTGTGTCCTACCTGTGATTCCCACCTACAGTGCACACGGTAGGGATGGTGGTAAGCAAGGATGGTAGTATAGTCCCGCCTGCGATTCCCGCCTACAGTGTCCGATAAATGGTTGGTTTTTGTGTGAATCATTTTCTGGGAAAATGACGGATTATATTTTTGGGCCAAAATGGGATATTGGCGTGTGTTGGAAAATGTTCATTTTTGGGAAAAATGATGTTTTGAGGCTAAGGCGTATTTTATCATATGCGTGCATGTTGGTTGCATTAATATATTTTTATCTCGTGGGTTGTTTGGATTATTACTTACCTGCGGTACCGTTTTATGGTACCGTAGATTTTGATGCAAATGAGGACAAAGAGCCTGAGGGATCGGCTCCGTGGAGGGAATGACATGTGGCTGCTTTTGGATTATGAAATTTGTTTCCCACTCTTGTATGTATATGAGTTGTATTCTATTTTTAATGGATAACTGTATAACTTTTTAACGGCTATTTATTTTGGATATTTGTATTAAACAATTCTGGTACTTAGTTAACTACTTTTAATTTTATCCTCTGCGACTTTTATTGTGCACTTTTGCATGTTGCACACACTTGAGCACATTTCGTTGGGATGTGTGACCCGTGTTGTCATCATCCCGACATCACGATTCTTGTGTTTCCGTAAGTGGGAGTCGAGGCGTCACAGGAATTGCATCTTTAATCAACCTTTCCATTCTTTCTCTAGAAATATGACCCATCCTTTTGTACCACAACATGGAAGAATTTTAATTGGATCTAGTACATTTAAAACCAACTACAACATTCACAACAGACACACTAGAAGAAGTAGAATCTAAAGCAGGAAGCAAGTCAATTTTATACAAACCATCATATAAAGTAGCAGTATCAATCACAACAAAGTCATAAAAGATTGTAGCCTTTCCATTTCCAAAATGAAAAATATAACCACATTTGTCCATAATAGAAACAAAGATAAGATTTCTTCTGATGGATGGTATAAAAGCAGTATCAGACAAGTTCAAAACATACTTGAAGCCAAAATAAATTTGACAGCACCAATATGTTCAAATTTAACCTTCACACCATTTCCCATATTTACTACCAACTCTGTATCAATTGAACTTCTACGGTTCCCTAATTCCTTTCTTGTCTAACCAAGCCTTAAATCTCCTACAATCAACCCTCTTGTGCCTATACAAATGACAGAAGTTGCAGCTTCCCTCATTTGGAACACTTACACTAGCTTGCTGAGGAGACCTCCCAGATTTCTTCATCTTACAAGAGTTGTTACTATTACCCTTGAAGAACTTCTTCTTCTTTTCATCAACAGTTACCATGAAAGCATCATGAGATTTGGCCTTTTTCATCATCTCCTCTTCTTGAGTTACAATAGCAATTATTTCACTCAAGCTCCATTCGTCTTTTTGAGCATTATAAGTGGTCTTGAGTACATCAAACTGACGTGGCAAAAATTCAAACACTTACCATACAAGAAAGCTATCTGCTAACTCAACTTTCATTCCTTTGAGTTTGTTAAAGAAATGAGCAAGCTCCATGATGTACTCTCGAACTCCACTAACCCCATCATAGGTTGCGGTAGTAAGAAGTTTCATCAGAGTTCCCTTTTCTGCCTTATCAAACTTAGTAAATTTCATCCCAACGGCATCAAGATATTCTTTAGCACTATCTGTATTAGCTATGATCTGTCTGATAGACTTGTTAATAGTATACTTCATAATTATGAGACAAGTCCTATTAGAATGCACCCACTGCTCATAACGAGTCTTTTCAGCCGTAGAACTTTCATTAGTGGGTTCAACAGGTGCATCGACCCTTAAAGCCAAATCCAAATTCATGATAGCTAAATTAATAGTGAGAGACTCATACCAATCCTTATAATTGGTTCCCGTTAAACTCTTGATGGCAGACAAAGAGAGAGACAGAGCCACATTGCCATTAGCTGAGGAGAATATAATAAAATTTATTATGCATGTTGAGGAAGAAACATGCACCCATAAATGTCGCCATTGGACAACCTTATATCCATGCTAGAGTCTTATTCAAAATAGACTCTTACACACTATGCTAAAGCCCAATATACATAGAAGCTTCTTACGCATGATAAAACAAAATAATTAAATACAAGGACTTAAAATGATCCACTATCGAGAGGATAGGACTATGCCACCAAATGCTAAGCACTTAACTATTATCTTTATCGTCCCAAGCATCCTACCAAATAATGGTTTGCCGATGGGCAAAAATTTACAATCCTTATGGATCTTAGTATAATGTCATTAAGCGAAAGCATGATCAATATAACAGCTCCGATAATTTATCATGACTAGTCCCATGAGAGGTGAGTATATACCCACTCCAAACCATCGGTATTACAACAAAAAAGACAAAAAACATCAAAAGTATCTCGGTACAAGATTCTTTATTGCCATAATATATATATATATAGATATATATATTTATATATAAAATAGCACATGAACAACCAGTACTATTATCCTCCTTCTTCATTTTTTTTTATGGCATCTGAATAAATATTTAGTATTTAGAATAAAAGGAACCTTGTACAAAATGAAAAAGAAAAAACTTCAAGAGCTAGCGACTCGACCAAATTTTTAATATCGTATAAACACATGGAACAAGTGATAAAGCTCTAGAGACAAGAAAAAAAAATTTACTCCACTTAGTTGCTTTATTTTATGGGTTTGCCAAATTTGTAGCTAGTCACTAAAAATCAAGAGCTAGCGTCAAATCACTGAAAATCAAGTTATCGAGAAACAACCCCACGCACAGAAGAGCTAGCAAGTCATGGCAATGAAAAGTAAAGAAATACAACCATGAAAAATAGGAACTGATACCAACTTTTAGATTCACAAGATGTGATAATTTCTTCCCATAAATCAAAGCATGTGTTCAATAAAATTAAGAGTTCATATCTCCAACAACTTGTGATGGATTTTTCATAGAGCTTTAGGGTTCCTGTAAAAGAGGAAATTTTTCCAGTTGTAGAGAGGACTACTCTCTACCCCCCCTTTTTGATTTTTGGTTCTTGCCCTAAGAGAGAGAAGAGGAAGAGCAAAAAAACCCTAAATAGAACTCAATGGGCTAGTTCTATTTTAAAGTAAGGTGAGAGTAGGAGCCTCCATATGTCTCTATTAAAATGGCCCATCCCATTATGGACTCAATGATTAAATGTTAATCCTAGTCCATTGTTTATAAAAATAAGTACAACATACATTGGACACCATATGTGCTATAACCTCCCATAATGGCTTGCTGAAATTGTTGCAGAATTGATAACATCAAATAGAATAGAAAAGAATACCATAGAGTACTTTCATATTTTAGATGAATTATGGTTTGAGTATTCATCTGGTTGTAGCACAATCAAGATTTTAGCACTACATGACATGACATGCCTACTTCCATTTGCGGAAAAGTAAAGTGCAAATAGTCCCTTAAGTGCATTTTGAAGGGCACAAAAACTTTGCAAGCATGATATGAGACATACATTTTTAAGCAAAAGAATTTGCTGGTATCGGCAATGTCCTCACTGACTGGATCATGAAAAGCAATGCAACTAACTAGCATATATTTTAGATCCATCACCCTTTGCGTAAGTTTTACATTTAGAAAAGCATGAATAAATTTTAGAAAATTATTAGGCACTAAAATATTGGATCATGCAAAAAGAATTTAAAGAACACAATAGCAGGATGGTAAAGAACCACGACAAAGGAAACTTTAAGCATTGACTAATGGAGGGGATAAAATATACATGTTCTAAAATAAGCCTACTAGGTCCAGCCCACGGGAGAGATCCAACAACTAGAAGACAAAGAAAGAGAGAAGAAATAGACAAGTAGGGGGCAAGGAAAAAAGAAAAGGTGTTAGGAGGAAGGGAAGGTGGACACGGAAAGGAAAGGAATATGTCAGATACGCAAGGGAATGAGGCAAATCCCTCACCACTCGCTAGGGGCATGCAAAAAGATGGTGCATATAAAAGGAAACGGCCAGACGATGTCAGAGGGACTTCTTCTACCTCGACTTCTTCTTCAGCTTCTTCACCTCAGGAGTGGAGCTCCAGAGACGAGATTTCTACCAGAAAAATAAAACTATAATCTCCATTGTACAGAGAGTATGAGAGACTATGAGAGACTGTAAATAAGCATATTATAGTGGATTCTTCCCTCCCCAGAAAACCCCCGTGGGCATAGGCAATATGCCAAATCACGTAAATTTGTGTGTTCATTTCACTTTTACATTATTAGTATTTAATTTTCATTTACTGCTATAGGCATACGCACAGTTGCACCGGATCATGCTGGGGGCACTTGACAACATCGATCGAGGCCCAAATCATCATGGCGGGTCAGGAATGACTCTTTTTCCACTTCTAGGTTGTTGTGTGATTTTTTGCATTAACCGTTGGTGCCGTCCGTGGGATCGATTTATTTTTTACATCAGAAGTGGAAGAAGGATGAATTTCTGGCGCGTTAAATAATTTCCAAACGGGTACATGAAAGTCTCCCAGATAAGTATTCTCAATCTTTCGAATTTTATTTTTATTGGTAGCACTGTAGCAAAAATTGGGCGAGCAAATCTTTTCTCGCCTACGTGGGAACCCCAAGTTACTCATCGTTTGAATTGCAATTGCTGGGTACTTGCAAAAATAGGGAGTATGGGAGCAAGGATGTAGTACACTGAGTATACATGCAGGAACAAACAAGTGCATTGTACACACAAATGCACTGTGCACAGGTTGCACATATCTTGCATGGCATGCATGGCGGGGGGGTGCACGTTATCATGCATCATGGGCCCTCTTCGCCCACTAGCAACGGTGCCGAGAAGGACACTGGTGGCCATTCCTTCGCTCGCTGGAGTGCTCTGTCGGAGCACAAGTGGTCGCTAACCACCCCGATAGGTTGAGGTTGGCCTACAACCACACTACGAGGCACATGGCATACTCGTGGGAGCATGCCACGAGCTGCAACATCTGAAGTTCCTTGAGTGGTCATCGACCACCCCTTACGGCAGGGACCTCGTCACAAGACTACGTGCGTGGGACTACCCTTAGCCAAGATCTCCTCGGCCCAGTCCCACCACTGCAAGGCAGAGATACTAGTGGCCACCATGTGGACCGCCAGCATTGTCTGTCTCGACTTGAGTGCCACTGGCATGCCATGATGCAGAGTGGCCTTCGGCCATGTACCCTATGAACAAGCTCACGACAGACTATCGTGAGCCTCTTGATCCCGTTGTTGGTCACCACTTGGACCGTCGGCATCCTCTACCGTCTAAGGGGTGATCCCCAACCACCATGACTGACCCCAATGTCTGCTCCACTCCTCGACCATGCTCCACGGCTGAGGTCTCCCCTTGCCTCGTACTTCCATGACCATATTCTCCACGTCCAACCACTCCACAGCCAGCCATTCCACAACCATTACATTCATCGGCCAACACATTCCATGACCATGCCACACATCAACCACTGCACCACGGCCATGCCACTCATCGCCCACTGCACCACAGCCATGAAACTCATCTCCTAGACTTCTTGCCCTTGGCCATGTGACTCTACGACCAGGTCACGACTCATCAGCCAGTCTCCTAAACTAGAGCTCTCCTCGGCCAGTGATGACTTGTCGGCCCAGCCAGTCTTCTCCGTCAACCTTCCTCTGCCTAGCCACTAACTCGCTATTCAAGTAAAAGTGTGACTAACAACCTCTTGACCTTCAGAGCACTGATGTTGTAGAGGATCGTTCTCAGCCATTCGAGCATGGCTACAATGGTGATGTGTCTATCTAACAAACTCCTTGACCACTTCCTTAGCCATGGGATTTAAAAAAAAAAAAAAAAAAAAAAGAGGAAGAAGAAAAAAAAAAGAATGAGAAAGGAAAAGTAGTAGACAATTTTAGTATAGCAGATTTTGGACACAATGGCTAAATTGACCAGCTTGACTATCGTTAAATTTATGTGAATTTGATTTTTAGTTTTCTAACAAAATTGTCTTCTGCAGCGTGAAACATCGGCCGCCTAGCCCCATTAGCGCATCGCTTGGACATCCAAGTTTGTCTTCATCAAAATTGATTTCTCGGAATTAACATGTAAGCAGTGCACCCCAAATCTCTATCACCACAGAAACATGGTTGCTTGCGCACAATGCCAACGCGCCTTAAATTTTCTGTACGATCAAACGGGATAACCAGGTATGCAAATCACGAGCTTGTGGCTAGAAACTATTACACTAACTGGTTTGGCTTTCGTAGCTTGGTCAAGCACCCCATCTATCTGCACTGACTCCTAAACTTTCAACGATGAGAAGACTAGGGGAGCCAAGCACCGTGTCTCCACGAGCATGCCTCATCCCTTGCCTCAGTCTACACGGTTGGCGAGAAGACTAGGGGAGCCAAGCACAGTGTTTCCACGGGCTTGCCTCATCCCTTCTTAGTCTACAAGGTCGACGAGAAGACCAGGGGAGCCAAGCACCGTGTCTCCACTGGCTTGCCTCACCCTTGCCCACTCTACGAGGTCAACGAGAATACCATGGGATCCCTTGCCTTAGTCCATGAGATCGAAGAGAAAACTAGGGGAGCCTAACACTGTGTCTTCATGGCCTTGTGACGCCCTTGACCCCCATGTGTGATTTGGTTGAAGTCATGATACCGTGATGATGACCACACATATCATACCCCCATCGCCATGTGCAAGTGTGTGCAAACATCTAAAATGTGTACATCATAAATATTGCAATGGAAAATATAAGGCTGTCAAAAACTAAGTATAAGAAAGTTTTAAACACAGTACAACCCAAAATAAAGTCCATCAGGAGGTTATACTATCATCTAACTGAAAACTATAAATAAAGCGGTAACAGGTCTCGTAACAAATACGGATAATAAATATAAATCAACAAGCCGGTAGAACCGATCCCTCCGACTCTAACTTTTCCTCTGCATCAAAGTCTACGGTCCCATAAAACGAAACCGTAGGTAGGATTACCATAGCGAGATTTTGCAATCTCAGTAAGTAATCAACATGCAACAACCAAGAGTGTTAAACATGGATTTATACAACCAACAAAGTAAGACAACCGTACAAACAAAGACCACAATATCATTTCATCCACCCTTTCCCAAAATGAAACATTTAAACAACACACTCATGCTAAAACAACCTTTGGCCAAAAATACAACCATTTATTATGCATACACCATGGTCTCCCCTATGAACCATGTGCACAACCTGGCTCTCTTCGTCACACCACGGGTAATGACCGTGCATGTGACTTTGTTATGAGCATTGGCCAACTCCGCACCCAGCACGTAACGTGACCAAGCAACCTCTAGCCCCCGCCAACAGAGGGGCCACGAAGTCAGCACGAGAGCATTACCGTCTCGTTTGAGCCCGTTGTTGCCCGACAACAACCTAAGGGACGTCACTTAGTTTATTAAGCTCTTGAGTGATCAGAGGAGCTCCATCAAGATAATGCCCCATCTCGGCTTGGGGTCGTGTTACGCATGCACTCACATGATATCACCAATACATGAAAACCTAGCTTTCAAGAGAGGAAGGAAGAAGAATAAGAAAAGAAAAAAAATGAAGGAAAGAAAGAAGGGTGTGGTGCCGGGGGGAAAGAAACAAAGCTTCTATCTTAAGGCCAAAACGACATCATTCTTGGGTGGAGGGGCTGGGCTCCCACTTGCACACGAGCTGGGCCCCAATAGTCCATTATTGCACAAATAAAACAAGCCCTTCTGACCCACAATAACCCATTGGGCCCCAAGAGAATAATAAAATAAAATAAATAATAAATAATAATAATAATAAATAAATTAACACACCCTAATTTTTGGGGTCTCCCATGCTCATCCCTTGCCTCAGTTTATGAGGTCGGCGAGAAGACCATGGGATCCAAGCACCCTGTCTCCACGGGCTTACCTCATCCCTTGTCTCGGTCTACGAGGTCGGTGAGAATACTAGGGGACCTAAGCAGCGTGTCTCCATAGGCTTGCCTCATCCCTTGCCTCAGTCTACAAGGTCGCTAGAAGATAGGGGGAGCCAAACATCGTGTCTTTGTGGGCTTGCCTCATCCCTTCCCTCAGTTTACGAGGGCAGACAAAGAGAAGAATGGGACAACATCACGACCAACGAATGCTGGGTGTACACACTCATGCCATAACCATTGTCAGCGGGACTCTTTCGAGAACAAGCCTCCAAACTCCATACCTGTCTTGCACAGGATACCTTCGGGAAACCATTTAAGGTGGATGCATGGGAACGAGGGGCTCCCTAACCACTTTGCTTGGGTTACCAAATACAAACTCCAACACTAAGGAAACATTAATAGCGGCTAGTATTGGAAGGGAAAAATAAGTCAATAAAATTGAAAACAAAAGCGTCTGATGAATATATGCTTTTCGACAACAACATGTGAGTCTTGTCTTATGAACTACTTCATCTCCATCATGCCAAAGAGGTAAGTCTAGTCTTTCAACTGCTGGCTTACCCCCATTTTCATAACAAGTTAATGGGCGGGAAAGATTTGGGACCCCCCAGCCTCCCACAAGCACTTGAGTAGACATGCAAGTCACTTGATTGACCGACCACCCTTGTGTTCATCTTATGCGGTCGAGTACACCTCCTACCACAGTCAAGCTCCACGCTTGCCATTTACACAATCAAGTTCATCTCTCGCCATGTTCGAGCTTTGCGCTCGCCATTTACGTATTATATGTAGTTAAGATCAATGCTCATGCTAGTCTTGGTTTAGGTAGTTTTATTTCATCAACTATCATGTATTTTACTTTTCCTATAACCGCCTTCTGTTATATTTGTAAATTATATTGGATTTAAATTGGCGTTGGTGATATAATTATGATAATTGACTCTTTTCCTCGGTCAGTCTAACTATTTCTTAAAAAGTCATCGTGGAAAAATATGAGATTGTGACCTTCCTAGCAAGAATGGTTTGTGGGCGTTAAAGTTAAATAGAGCTAGCATATACATTAGATGGACTGGATTAATTTGGCAACTACGCAAGTATCAAATATGGTTATTTGACCGGTGCGTAATGCTCACACATTAGTTGAAATGAAGTAGAGATAATGGTAAGAGGTAGATTGGTACGTGGACGAGAAACTCAGGGATGATGAGATGCGTTTGGCTATAGGAAAGACAGAGGTTGGCAGGCATGTAAGGTTCATGTATGCACACCTTGAATGATATGTGAGCTAGGCTAATGCTTGACTTGGATTAGAGCACAATGAATTAAATTGATGCCTAGACCCAACGGGAGAGAGACAAGAAAAGGATGAGGAGTGGTGAAAGTAACCTCCCATTGCTCAGATGGGTTGCCGTGCGGTGAGGGAGGACTTTTTTTGTTTTTACTTGGAGAGTATGTTTTATGAACTTTCTCCTCTTGGGCCCGATTACCATACGTACTTTCACCTTTTTCCTGAATCATACTTGCATTTTTGTTAGCCTTATGCAGTGCTACATGATGGGCTTTAATACACTTATTAATAGGTTACATGATTAAAGTGGACTTTATATTCATTTGGGTTGGGCACATGCATGTGTATGTCCAGGACAAGAAACCATTTGCTTGGGGAAATAAAAAGAGTATTAACGTACACGACAGAGTATCTGCGCCTAGTTAGAGGTAGCCATCGAGCGCACCACATTATCCTCCAGAACCTTTTCCCAATTTTTCTGGATAGGGAACTCGCGATGACTTACCTGACCCACTGAGAACTCCTACCCATGGCCAAACACAAAGAAGAACTTCATAAACCAGACCTTCACCTTGCAATGCCTCGGCTCTAGGTTAACAAGGGCATGTATCGCCTTGAAGCCACATATGTTCCCCTTCTACTGTAGGACCTTGTGAGTAAGGTCGACGTTGTCCTAGTCCGATTCCAGCAGAGCGCGCCACCAGATAGCACCAATTTTGGCACCTAGTAAGTGAGGGTCAATGAAGCCAGCATCGCCACATAGGCATTGGAATGCCAATTTTTGCCACCGAAAGATGGCCTAGCATCGGTATCACCCCCACTGGAAGCCCTGGGTTGAGTGAATTTCTCAGAAGCCATCGACATTGAAGTAGAAGGTAGTAAAGAAGGATAGGAGAATAAACAAAGGAAGAAGTTGGAAGAACAGGGATGGCAAGAGAGCTACAGTTTGATGAAAGGAAATGGAACTCTAACCCTGATCGTATTAATGTAGGGAAAAGGCAACGGTTGATCTCCCACATCCCGTGACAGAAGAAAGAAGTATGAGATACATTTAATTCTGGGAATGTAATCCACAAAGCGATGTGAAGCCAAAGAGCTACCTGGCACCCTCAACATTAATGTACTTGAAAAGATGCCATTAGAATTACTGAAAAAATAGCCAACAAGAATGGAGGGAAAACATTCCTAGGGTAACCAAAGCGTATTATATGTAGCTAAGATCAATGCTCATGCTAGTCTTGGTTTAGGTAGTTTTATTTCATCAACTATCATGATAATATTGACATGTATTTTACTTTTCCTATAACTGCCTTATGCTATATTTGTAAATTATATTGGATTTAAATTGGCATTTGTGATATAATTATGATAATTGACTCTTTAGCTCGATGAGTGTAACACACAGGCTAGCTCGAGTTTGTGTTTATTTCAAATATTTTTGTTGAAATTCAGCTATTGTTTAGCACTATTGTAGAAATTCAGAAAGTTAAGAAATCCGGATAAGCGGATTCCTATACTAAACTTTGCATCAAAGAAATAAACTAAGGCCAATTTTGGATGTTATGAAAAGAGATCTAAAATAACTTCAACTATTTGTTCGGCATTACTCATGAAATTTTATATAAGAATAAAGTATTTTCTGACATGACTGGTGTAGACATGAGCTATTTTGACATTTTGTTTCTAAACTGTGCAAAAGAGAGCGAATATGATAATTTGTGTATAAATTATATTTTTGTGATTTGATTCTATTCTGTTCTGACCTTACCACGAGTGTAAAACTGTGGTCTCTGTTTGGGTTATTACAACATTTCTGTTTTCGATGAACCTACTTTGAAAATAAGGTGGCCGAGTGGTCTTTCCTGTGTACACACTCGAGACTCCGATAATAATAAGGAAAAGATACACATTATGTTTCTACTCAGCTGGTCGTCGGGTTTTGCACAACCCTACCACGGGAGTTAAACATGGATTTTATTCTAATGTGATGTTTCAGTTATGCTGTGCCAAATCAATTTTGAATAAAAATATTTTTGAACTTTTGCTTTGATATTTCTAATAACATGTTCTGATTCTGTATTTTGAAAATAAAAATATTTTGTTCTGCATTCTAAACTTTATAAATATTTATGTTTACATACTAGTGTATGTTTTTTGCTTACTAAGTTGTAGATAATTCATCCCTTATCTACATAATATTTTTCAGATGATTATAATGCTTTAGCTGGAAGTCAAAAGTAGGATGTGTTATAAGGTTTGATGGTCGTAGAGGAATAAGTGTCAAATGATACAAATAATTATTGAAGAGTTTTATTTAGTAGATTTATTATTTTATGCTATTTGATATTCTGAGTCATGGATATTTTCAAGTCTTTGTGGAGATTTTAATGTATGTTATTAAGGTACTTCTTTTGTGTCCTTCTGGAGGAAAATGGATATTTGTGTTGAACCAATAAGTTAATATTTTATATATGGAGACTCTGAGTTATTTTAAATGTGTTATTGGAGATGATTTTAGGTGACATGAGCTAATTCTCCGGACTGGAACGGGGCATTAGAATGATGCTAACTATTTGTTAAAAAGTCGTCATGGGAAAATATGAGATTGTGACCTTCCTAGCAAGAATGGTTGATTGGTACGTGGTCGAGGAACTGATCAGGAGTGATGAGACGCGTTTGGCTATAGGAAAGACGGAGCTGGGTAGGCATGTAAGGTTCCTGTATGCACACCTTGAACGATATGTGAGCCAGGCTCATGCTTGACTTGGATTAGAGCACACATGGTCGGAGATGGTAGGTTGACAGTTGAGGAAGACAATGGTGAGACGCGTGTAGCACGGTGGAGGCCGCCTAAAAGCAATAGATCATCTTCAACCATCAGAAGAAAAGCAAAACTAATGAAAACAAAGTGAATTAAAATGATGTCTAGACCCAACGGGAGTGAGAGAAGAAAAGGATGAGGAGCGGTGAAAGGTGAGGGGCAGAGGACGAAGTTTTTTTTTTTTTTTTTTTTTATTCAACTTGGAGAGTCTATTTGATTTACTGTCTCCTCTTGGGCCCAATTATCATACGTACCTTTCAGCTTTTTCCTGAATCATACAGCTTGCATTTTTGTTAGCCTTCTGCGGTGCTACATGATGGACTTTAATACACTTATTAATAGGTTACATTACTAAAGTGGACTTTATATTCATTTGGGTTGGACACATGCATGTGTATGTACAGGACAAGAAACCCTTTGCTTGGGGAAAGAAAAAGAGTATAACGTGCACGACAAAGTGTTGCTAAGGTGGGACTCGAAACCCTGCTGAAATCCTTTGAATTTAGGTTGGAAGTTGTCTCAATATCATCAGGTCTCGTTGCGCTATGTTTTCTTCTGCCAATAATTCACATTTGAATCCTATGACCTCCTTAATAAGTAGGATGGAACTCAGAATCAATCAACTTGAGCACTTTTATTTTAGCTTGAAACGTGAGTTAAAGAGTAAAATTATTCGAAACTAATTAAATCAGCGTGCTTGCTAGCAAAGTTTCGTGCGTTAAGAGGATGCGCGAGGCTTCCCCTGTTATTACAACACAAACACTAAACCATTACTACATATTTGAAATACTTTTCAAAATATTAAAATCAGATTACCATCGTAATCGATCAAGATGCATATATGTATGCATGTGCTTAATTTATTGGAGCGTTACACATACAATATATTAGCTTAAGGGAGCTTATTATAGTGGTCCACGAGACTTTTTTCGAAGTTACGAGATGGCAAGTTCTTCCTCCATTGTTCTTGAAAGTCCCCTAAGGCTTTCAGAATCTTTGTGCCACGACCTTGAAGAACCACATCAGAGTTGTTTTTGAGCAGCGCAAAGTGTCCAGTATGGCTAGAGTACTGATCGTTATGCAAAAACTTTGGGCATACCTTGTCCCAGCCCTTTTGTTTCGACAAAACTTGTACCTGCTTCTCTATCCAGTGGTCTCCAATCCTGCAAAATTTTATGGTAAGGCTTTTGCTGTCCTTTATGAACGGATCATTAGCCACAACAGTAGCTTTCTTGTAAAATTCGTCGAGCCATGCTACGTTCATGCTTGCGTAGTAGAAAGTGTACACGCTTTTCTGAATTCATGAACAAATCATGTGTCAATGCTCAAATAATTTCACATGAAAGTTGGATGCATATTGGCGACTGTGAATTATTAATTTTGCTTTGAAACTCAGATGCATGAATATGTTAATCTGGTGTACGTGTGTCTTGTGTATTTGTTACCAATTAAGACATGCATCCGTTGTACATTTAATGTATGCACAAGCATGCGCGCATTTAGAGTTGGAGAATTAAATAACTATACCGCCGGTACTTTTGCAAGTAAGGGTGCCGCCCTTGGCTGCGGACGAAATGCAGGGTTTTGATCCGAGGTACTACTTAAAGCGAACACATTTGGGTGTTCCACCTGATCCCCAAGTGGATCATTTGCCGTTGCCATGCTAAGCTGTTTGTCATGTTATAGAATTATAATAATAAAAGTCATCAAGTCAATTGTACGTACATTAACATGACATAATTAGTAATTAAGTACGTACCGTACGTAGTTTCAAAAAAGGGAATTGTAAATTAAAATAATTTTGACAAATATACATATAATTGATAAACAGTTCTCACAAAATAAAGTAATTAATTAAACTAATTACAAACTGAGGAAGTTTGTTAATTGTCATGCTTAAGATAATTATTACAAACTAACTTTGACAAATATACATGATGTAATTGATCAAAAAGTTAAAACGTGTTTAATGATGTGGGATCTAATTAATTTAATCGTCAGCTTATTGATTCATTTATGGTCATAAAAAAGGTAAAACGCTTATATTTTTTTTATTAATACTGTGGGATCTAATTTAATGATGTGTTGGGTGTATCAAAAAACATACTTGCAAATAATACTATTCTCTCCGCTCTATTTTACCGTTTCATTTTACAACTGTAGTTTTTTATTTTTTATTTTTATTACTGATTAAAGAAATATTTTTTAATAATATTATAATTTTTTTATTTTTTTAAAAAGTCTTAAAAAATATGTGTAAAAAAAAAAAAAAAAAACTCTAACTAACGGTAGCTAGCTCCCAGCGGGAAATGGGAACGGTGACTATTAGGGCTGCAACTCGAACAACCCGTTCAATGTGACGCCTCGACTCCCACGTACAAAAATAAGGGAATCGTGACGTCAGGATGGTGACAACACGGTTACGCATCCCAACGAAATGTGCTCAAGTGTGTGTGTAACATGCAAAGGTGCACAATAAAAGTCGCAGCGGATAATATAAATAAGTCAACTAAGTACCAGAAATTTAAATACAGGTGTCCAAAATAATTTATCTTTAAAAAGTTATACAGTCATCCCAAATATTTTACAAAAGGTAAATACATAAAAGATTAGGATAATAAATATCAATGCATGAGAGCAATCCCAGATCGCTCTCCCAACGGAGCCAAAGCCTAAGACTCATCATCCTCATCTGCATCAAAATCTGCGATACCATAAAACGGTACCGCAGGTAAGTATAACCCAAATAACCACGTAATATAAATGCATTAAATGCGACCAACATGCATGCATAAAAAGAATATACATTTCTCTCAAAACATCATTCCTCTCGAAAACGATTAATTTCAACACACGCCAAAATATCCGTAAAATACTTTTCCAGAAAATGGTTTACGCAGAACCCAACCATTTATCGGACACTGTAGGCGGGACTCACAGGCGGGACTTTACCACCATCCCTGCTTACCACCATCCCTACCGCGTGCACCGTAGGCGGGAATCACAGGCGGGACTCTACCACCGTCCCTACAGTTCCTTTCCCTTTTTTCTCAAATCAATCAATCCAAACAAATCCAATTTCTCACACATGAAATCATAACTTTTCCAAATCACACATGTACATGAATGCAATACACGAAAACCCAGTTTTCTTTACAAACATGATCATGCATGAAATATTGATATGTACATGCACCAACACTGATCCATAACAATCAACAACTAATAACCAATTCAATCAAGCAACCAAACAACTCCAATCACAATTCCATCCGACCCCCGAACTCCTCGGACTCAGTCCGGCATGTCAAACAATACAGTATAATATGTTAGTGCAAAAATACATTTCAATTACGAAAGTTCGTTGGAGAAATACTTACAGTGCAATATAACAATTTCCGAAGGATCACGAAGTTGAAAAAGGCGACGTTTGAGCAACACCACAGTGTAAAATACACTGTGGCCGTGGGTCACAAATACCAACTTTCAAACGGAGGCAAACGAAGACCCAAGATTGATAGGGTAGGGCCTAGGGAGGTCGGTGAAGCCAATGGTGGTGGTGGTTTGCCGTGGGTGGCGGCGGAATGGGCGGTAGAAGACCAAAATACCCAAATCGGAAATGTAGATGGTGGAGCTTCACCGGTGGCGGATCGGAGCTGGGGTTGGGTCCAATGGGTTGCCTAGAGGTCGAGAATGATGTGGTGTGAAGATGGTGGCCGGAGGTGGCGCGACGGCGGCGCTGGAACGAAAGTGACGCTGCGGCTTGAAGGGCTACTGGTGGTTAACGACGGCGCGAATGGAGGTGAGGTTAGTGGGGTGAGGTCGCCGACGGCAGGGGAACGCAATGGGGTGGGCGGTGAAGGCCACCGCTGGCTCACGGCAGCGCTGGCGTGAAAGTGGCCTGCGGCTTTGAAGAGCTGGTGGTGGTTAACGGCGGCGCGGATGGTGGTGAGGTTGGTGGGGTGAGGTCGCCGGCGGCAGGGGAACACAATGGGGTGGGCGGTGAAGGCCACCGCTGGCGTTGAAGCCGACGGACGCACGAGAGAGAGGGAGAGGTTGGGTCGTGCGCGGGAGAGAAGGAAAATAATGAAGAAAAAAGAAAAGAAAGAAAAGAAAATGAGAGGAAAGAAAAATGGAGGGAAAAGAAATGAGGTCCAATCCTCATAACTTGGGTCACAAAAATGATCCAACGGAGATGATTTTAAAACCATAAGTTCAATAAAATAATTTAAACGTAATGGTAAAGTCAAATTGAAATAATTAAATCCCACAGTAATTAATTTAAATATTAAAAGCAATTTAAATGCATAACAATAAATAAATATTTGGAAAGCACATAAAAATAATTTTCACCAAATTAAAATCATAGAAATAAACTTACTAAAAATCCAACCAATTTTAAAATAAGAGGATAAATTTTTGAACAATCAAAAATAATCCTTCAGTAAAAATACACTAAAATACGGGGTGTTACATTCAACATTTGAGCTCGATCCGATCCTACTCGTGTTTCTAAGTGTGTCAGACTGACCCGACCCGACCCGAAGATTCAACCCGTCTTCTTCTTGTTGTTGTGTGTGTGTGTGTGTTTATTTTATTTTATTTTTTTTAAATCTCTCTCTCTCTCTCTCCTCCTTACCGGGTACACGCCCAAGCCAATTATAACTGGTTGCTGAACCCTACAACACCACCTCTTCACGCTGGTGATTCCTGTCGGATTTTGTGGAATACTTCACCTAGAGTTGCGGAGGAAAGCAACAAAGAAAAGCAGCACACAGAGAGAGAGATAGAGAGAGAGATCGAGAAGGACCGGCGGGATGGAGATCTGTTGTAGAGCTTCACGGTTTCGACAGCACACGGGGTCTTCGACCAAAATACCCCTCTGGTTTTTGAACGGCGGCACATGGGATCTTCGACCAGAACATCCCTATACTTTCTTACCAGTTGCCGAGTGTTTATCCCCTTATTCTAGAATCGCATCAACAACTTCTTTGCCCAGATCTAAAGCTCTAGCCAGGGTTCCATCCTCTTCACGCCGGTGATTCCGCACTTATTCAAACGGTTGGAGTCTGCGAAATGAGAGAAAGGTGAAATGGGTAGAGACATGGACGGAGAGAATCAAAGAGAGTGGTAAAGGAAATACCGTGTGCTGTCGAAACCGTGAAGGGGAACAGAGGCGATGGTGAATGGTATCGTGAGGAAGAGAAGTGCCTTGTAACACCCCATATTTTAGTGTATTTTAATGAAGAAATTATTTTTATTGATTCAGAATTTATTCTCTTGTTTTAAAATTATTGGATTTTTAATTAGGCTATTTTTATGATTTTTAGTTTACGAAAATTATTTTTTGAAGTGCTTTCTTTAAATTAATTATTGTTATGTATTTAAATTTCTTCTCGAATTAAATTAACTTGTTGTTGGGTTTAATTATTTATTTTCTTTTTAATCACTGGGTTTGAATTATTTTATTTCACTTGCTATTTTAAAATCGTTTCCGTTGGATCATTTTTGTGACTTAAGTTATGAGGATTGGACCTCATTTCTTTCCCTACTTTTCCTCTTTCCTCTTTTCTTTTTCCTTCCTTTTTCTTTTCTTCCTTTCTTTTCTTTATTCTTCTTCTTTCCCCTCCCGCACGACCCAGCCCCTCCCTCTCCCCCGTGCATTTGTTCGTCCGCCCAGCCCAACGCCACCGCTCCGCCGTGACTTGCACCGCCCAGCCCAGCAGCTCCCCCACCCACCGGCGACCTTCCCCCTCCGATCTCAGCCTCCCCGGCACCGCCGTTAGCCTCCACGCGCCACACGAAGCCGCGGCCTTCTCTTCACTCCAGCGCCGCCGTCGCACCACCATTGGCCGCCATTTCTTCACCACATCATCCTCGACTTCCAAGCAACCCATTGGACCCAACCCCACCTCCGATCCGTCACCGGTGAAGCACATCCAACTCCATTTCCGTTTTGGGTATTTTTGCACTTCAACCACCCTTTGCGCTGCCACCCACGGCCAACCACCACCACCACTAGTTTCACCGACATCCCTAGGCCCTACCCTATCAATCTTTGGCCTTCGTTTGCATCCTTTGAAAAGTGGGTATCTGTGACCCACGGCCACAGTGTATTTTGCACTGTTCTGCAGCTGTTTTTCCACTTCTTGCGCCTCCGTAATCCTCCAGAAATTATTATATAGTACTGTAAGTATTTTTCTAAGAATTCTTGTGAATTTAATGTATTTTTTTGCACTAGCACATTACACTGTATTTAATTGCTGATTGGTTTTGCCGGATTGAGTCCGAGGAGTAACATGGTTGATTGGATTGGGTGATGGAGTTGTTAGTATGATTGGTTTAGACTATGAGAATTGTTGGCTATTCGGGTTTAAATATTGGTGTTTCGTGTATGACGTGGGTTATGGCGGATATTGATGATTTTAGAAAGTGATGACATATTTTTGGAATTACGAGGGTTTTAAGTTTTGAGGAATTAAAATAGGTTATTTCTGAAGTTTAGGCTTAAATATCGAAATACGTGATTGATTGGAAACTTACGGAAATTACGTCATTATTTTTATAGGTGACGATCTATAGTCGGCTCGACATTTTTGAGGAAAATTTTGGAAAAGTTAAGTCGTCCAGGTAAGCGGGGTTCCTATGCTAGATTTGCACAAAAAAAAAAAAAGAAATGAACTGAGGTTGGTTTGTAAAAATGTGCATGTTGTTTTAAAAAGAAAAAGTGAAAAACAACCTTAGTATATGTTTTGCATTCCCTCATGAGATACGTATGAAAGAGGAAAGAAATGTTTTTGACATGAAATGTGTAGACATGAGCAATATTTGACATGTTTCTGAAATATGCAAAAGAGCGAATATGATATTATTGAAATTTTTATGCATGTGATATGAAATGATTTGGATCTGTTTTTGATCAAATAGAAATGATATGAATATGTTTCGCACGTGTTTTGATATGATATGGATATGATAAAACTTTGGCATACTTATCTGTTCTGAATATGGTTCTGATATGATGATACTGTTCACGTGATATGGTTGGTACCACCATGATATGATATGAGTGCACCCACTTTGGAAACAAAGTGGTCTTTTTACGTGTTCTTTCCTGTGTGCACACTCGGGGCTCCGAGATTGAAAAAGGGGAAGTTCACCACATGATACTGCCTGGTTTGGCCACCGGGGATAGCACAACCCTACCACGGGGGTTAAACATGGTATATGATATGATATGATAAGATGAAAATGTTCAGTTATGTTATGCCAAAGTGTTTTTGAATATGAAATTGAATTGTTGATTTTGAGTATGAAAAGATTGAAAAGTCGATTTGAGTTTCTGATAACATGTTTTTATGAGATCTGCATATAAAAATAAAATGTCTTTGTTTCTGCATACTGAACTTTCTGAAAAGGCTCATGTTTACATACTAGTATATGTTCTCTGCTTACTGAGTTGTTGATAACTCACCCCTTATCTCCACCATCTTTTTCAGATGATTTGAATGTTTCAGTTGAGGATCAAGGATATGGAGCATGGGTGACAAGAGTTAGAATGATGGTTTAAGCATAGAAGATTTATATGGGTATTGAAAGTTTTCATTCAGTAAGCTTGTTGGGTTCTGATGTTGTGATTTGTTGGGAGATTGATGTTTATATTAAGACTTTGTATTGTCTTAGAACACTTTTTCTAGAGTAAGTGATGTAAATATATGAGTATTTTGTGCGATAGAGAAAAATTAGAGTATGTACTATGTGGAAGAAAAATGATTTTAAAGTGACATGAGTTAACTCTCCAGACCCTCGAGGACGGGGCGTTACATGCCTAGAGTTTCATCTGTAGAAGATAAAAATGTGGGCTTGAGTTTTTAAAGAGGGGGGTCGCCGGGTTGTACGGGTCGAACCCGAACATTAGTTAAAACCGATTTATCGGGTGGGGTCGGGTCGGGTCGGGTCGAATTTCATGGACAGGCCGGGTCAATCAGTTTCTTGCACAGGCCTAGTGACTGTAGCACGATCCACTGCAAATAGACTTGGTGGATCATTACGGTCTCTTCGCGTTCTTGCATGAAGTCCTCAAAAAAAAAAAAAAAAGAGTTGTTGCATGAAGTTGTGGCGACACTAAGTTCGAGAGAGTGACATATGAGTTGGTCCAACAACATTTATTGTTTCCTTCTAAATATTTTGTATAACATTAAAATTAGCATTAAATGTCGTATTACTCTCCCACTTGATGCTTTTTCTTTTTTATTCAAACCATATACGATCTACACGTCTACAACATTTCTAAATGGTGCAAAATGGAGACATTCAACAGATTTTAAACAGAAAATATCTAATGATTAGTAATTAAACAGGAATTGCTGTAATTTGTTCGTTGTTGCAGAAAAACTGTTTAATTATACTGTGGTTTGCTATAAAAGCTAACCATTTTGTTCGTAGAACCGTCGGACTCGGTATGAGGCTGCAGATCATTATCCTTAGCAAAAATCATTCCGGTGAAAGATTTCACAATTTCCTTGTGTGTTTCTGCAGTGAACAACGATATCTTTTGTCAAGCAATATTATAAATGCTGCCCATTTTGAAGTCACATATAATATAAATATATATATATATATATATATATATATATATAATTGCCTTGTGAATGGAATAAAACCCGTGGCGAACCTATTTGTTTATTGCAGAGTATAACTTTCTGCATCTCTTGCAAGTTGAGGGTGACGTTGATTTTTTGAGCCATGACCAATAGTTCCGATAAAACGATCTCCTTATCCTGGAAAATTGCCATTAATGTACTAATTACTAAACAATAACAGGATCAAGTACTTCATGTTACAATCCCGATCCATCCCATAAATAATATTGGGAAGCTAGTTGGAAAACAAAAAACAAAAGAAGAGTTAAAATGCGTGGTATTCTGCAAGATTTTGTTCGTGTCAAAAAGGGCAAATCGCGTATTATTGGAATTACCATGGAGAAAAATTGCTTGATTGTACACAATAGGCGGGGACTGAAGTTAGCTTTCGACACCTTTTCATCCAGCTTCTCCAAATAATCCTGAGTACCCTGCAGGATCGGAAGTTGTAATTACTCATTTATAGGAAGAAATTTGGAAACGAATTAAAAGATGATCAAATAGAACACAAAAAATCTTAGGAAGTAATATGTATAAAGGATAACACATATACCAGCAAAGCGGTATCAGCCATATGGGCTGCTTGGTTAAGAATGTTTTCGACGACAAACAAAAGACTAGAGCCGGCATCAAGAGTAGTTTGGTCAGCATGAAAAGGGGTTAACACGCCGCTCCCACCCTCATAAATGGGTTGCTCTGCTGTAGAAAGCAGCATCTCACTGCTGGCGGCCACAGTATTGGCTATTACAAATCGAGTGACGTTCGAGGAAGAAGGACAGGTAAGTATAAGTTGGCGTTTGTACGTTGTGCAGTAGCTTGGTCTGTTTATCATGACCGTCGGAACCGAAAAACGGGGATGAAATTTAGAAGGGAGTTGGCCGTGAGGGTATGCTTTCAGATTAAGTAACAGCATCTTATCAGTGGCCATAGTTTTGAAAATAAAACAACGAGAGACTTTAGATCAAAGTCGTAAGGTTGGGGGAGGAAGAAGAGCGAGAAAGCTGGCTTGCATGTGTGTACGTTGTTCAATATATGGTCTCGCATATTTATAGAAAAGAATTCGTGAGTACGAGGGTACTCGTGCTTTTTCTAATTCCGATCCAGATTCCTGACTGATCATCGTCTAACCAGAAAAACAAAACAAAGGAAGAAAACTATGGCAAGGCCACATGCCAAACAATGATTATTTAATCTATCAATGATTATTGAATCATGTTGGGCCTAGATCATGGCCACATGCTTGATGGTCAAGCATTGGCCATGCATGCACCTCATCTATAGGATTAGGCTCCAGAACGAAGGAGCTCACAAGATTCTTGGATGTTGAGCTGCAAAAGAGACACTAGATGATGTAGAGGCATCAAGAAGTTGAAGATCTATTCTGTCTGAGATGAAGATACAAATGCGGTATAATAGGAAGAGTAGCAAGAGGAAAGGATGCGCTAGCTAGAGCTACAAATTAAAGCAAGTTCATAAAAAAATATTGATGGCACAATATATTTAAAAAATAGATCAATTGATGAAAGATTAATCAAAGATTTTAATAGAATAATAAATACATCGATTTTGGGGTCTTTTTTTAAGAGTAGATCTATTTCTAGTACTATATATTTGTATCGACTTTCTAAGTCTTTGTTTAGGTGTCTATCTGTTTCTGATATTGTTAATTGGCAATTTGGCAGGCAAAGTCTTTGTTTACATTGAATTACTCCTTATAAAAGAACGGTTACATTTGAAAAAAATGCTTAGTTTATAAGGAAATTCTATAAAAATAATTTTTTTCCTTTTTGTGATATATTGGATTACAAAGTTTTTTTTATTGCAAAATAGATTTAGTTAAATTGTAAATTTCTTTTGTAAAATTTCTTTGTAAACCCTGAGGCTTCTCTTAAAATAAACAAAAAGTAACTAAAAAATTCAAAAGCGACTGTTTCTAGTCAGAAATCACTAAGCAAGTTTTAAATAGAGTCTATGTACAGTCACCCAAACTCAGTCCCTACGTACTCTTCCTGCATGGCCAAAAAGCGACGCATTCAAAAGGAAAAATAGCTGATTCTGGGCTCAATACGGGGACCACTATGCGTAATTGGTGACCACAACGTGCATGCATAAGAGAGCTTTCTTACTGTAACACCCCGCATTTTAGTATATTTTTACTAAAGGATTATTTTTATTTATTTAAAAATTTATTCTCTTATTTTAAAATTGGTTGGATTTTTAATGAGTTTATTTCTATGATTTTAATTTGGTGAAAATTATTTTTATGTGCTTTCTTAATATTTATTTATTGTTATGTATTTAAATTGCTTTTAATATTTATTTAATTACTGTGGTATTTAATTATTTCAATTTGACTTTACTATTACGTTTAAATTATTTTATTTAACTTGAGGTTTTGAAATCGTTTCCGTTGGATCATTTTTGTGACCCAAGTTATGAGGATTGGACCTCATTTCTTTTCCCTCTATTTTTCTTTTCCTTTTCTTTTCTTTTCTTTCTTTTCTTTTTTTCTTCTTTTTTCCTCCTTATTGCCCCTCCCCGCGCGCGGACCCAGCTCCCTCTCACTCTCTCTCTCTCGCCGTGCATTCATCTCTCCCCCAGCCCGCCGCCATGCGCCGGCGGTGGTCGACACCGCCCGGCTCCTCCGCTCCCCTGCCGCCGGCGACCAACCCCCATCAATTCCAGCCTCCCTCGAGCCCCGTGAGCCTCTACGCACGGCTGGAAGCCGCGGCGTCACTTTCGTTCCAGCGCCACCTCCGGTCACCATCTTCCTACCACTTCATCCTCGACCCCTTAGCAACCCATTGGACCCAACCCCACCTCCGATCCGCTACCGGTGAAGCTCCACCATCCACATTTCCGATTTGGGCATTTTGGTCTTCTACCACCCATTTCGCCGCCACCCATGGCAAACCACCACCACCACCACTAGCTTCACCGACCTCCCTAGGCCCTACCCTATCATTTTTGGGTCTTCGTTTGTCTCCGTTGAAAAGTGGGTATCTGTGACCCACGGCCACAGTGTATTTTACACTGTTCTGTAGCTGTTTTTCCACTTCTTGCAGCTTCGTGATCCTTCGGAAATTGCTTTATAGCATTGTAAGTATTTCTCCAAAGAACTTTCGTAATTTAAATGTATTTTTGCACTAACCCATTTCACTGTATTTTTGGCATGCCGGACTGAGTCCGAGGAGTTCGGGGGTCGGATGGATTTGTGATTGGAGTTGTTTGGTTTATTTGGTTTGGTTGTTGATGAGTTGTTTTGATTGGATTTGTTGGGATTGGTTCTGGATGGATGTTGGATCAGTGTTGGTGCATGTTCATACCATTATTTCATGCATGATCATGTTTGTAAAGAAAACTGGGTTTTCGTTTATTGCATTCATGTTCATGTGTTTATGAAAACTGGGTTTTCATGTGAGAATGGATTTTGGGTGCGTGTGTATCACGACCCCAAGCCGAGATGGGGCATTAACTCGGTGGAGCTCCTCTGGTTACTCGGGAGCGGAATATACTGAGTAACGTCCCCTAGATTGTCGCCGGGCGACAATGGGATTGGACGAGATGGTCTCGTGCCGACTCCGTGGTCCTTCTGCTGGCGGGGACTAGAGGATGTCTGGCCACGTACGCGCTGGGAGCGGAACTGGGCATCGCTTGTTGCGTAGTGTGGGTGCTTGGCCATGTACGCGCTGGGCGCGGAACTGAGCACCGCTACGAAGCCAGGACGTGCGGATGGTCCATAGGGGAGGCCATGGTGCATATGGAATTAATGCATGGTGCATTTGGAATTAATGCACTATTTTCCCAGAAAATAGTGCGAGTTGGATTTTTGAGTAAATCATTTTCTGGGAAAATGTTTTACGGATATTTTGGGCCAAAATGGGATTTTGGCGTGTGTTGGAAAATTATCATTTTCGGGGAAAATGATGTCTTGTGGAAAAATGCATATTTCATCATGTGCATGCATGTTAGTTGCATTTAATGCATTTTATATTACGTTGTTATTTGGGGTCATACTTACCTGCGATACCATTTTGTGGTAACGTAGATTTTGATGTAGATGAGGAGGAGGAGGGCGAGCCTGAGGAGACGGCTCTGCCTGAGGAGTGATCTGGGATCACTCGTTTGTTTATTTGAAACTATTGTAATATATTTTATGGATGACTGTATAACTGCTATTTAAATCTTTACTGATGTTTGATTGTAAATAAATTATGGTACTTAGTTGACTATCCGCTGCATTATTTTATTTGTACACTGTTGCATGTACACACACTGGCACTTCGTTGGGATGTGTGACCGTGTTGTCACCATCCTGGCGTCTCGATCCCTGTGTATTTATGTAAGGGGGATTGGGGGCGCCACAGGTGGTATCAGAGCAGTTCGGCTCTGGGTAAAACCACACGTCCCTTAGGATAGTACCAGAAAATTATTTTTATTATTTTAAAATAATAAAATTTTTGTTTAAGTGGTGTAAGTTAAGTTATTTATTTTATATTATGAGTTTATTGCTATTATATTTTATGTTAATTGATGTTATTTGATTTATTTATTTTATTTCTTTAATTAGTGTTTACCTTTGGTTGAGTATGGTTTTATTGGCTTTATTTATTTTATTGTATAATAATTCTGTTGTTTATTTATTTTATTGTATAATAATTTTGGTGTTTATTTATTTTATTGTATAATAATTTTGTTGTTTATTTATTTTATTGTATGTCATTTTAATTTAATTGTTTTATTTTATGGAGGATTATTTTATTGTTTTATTTATTTCATTGTGAACTACTTCATTGGTTTTATGCTTTTTGTCGTATGTTATTTTATTTATGGAATTTTATTTTATTTTGTTTTGTTCGAAATTGAAAGACGGGTTAAGGGTTATGTTATGACAGGAAGATGGTACGACTGAGAAGGCCATTGTTAGGCTTAAACATTGGTATAGTAGGCCTGAACTCTTGGTGATTGGTTGTTTTAATATCAAGGCTCGAACATCAGGGTCTGGGTGAACTCTTTGGATTAGGTACTCAAGTTGCTGCTAAGGAGGGGGATAGTTTTTAATTGCTTAGAATAATTGGGGTTTTAGGTTCTGTAGAATTTATGCAGTGAGTCTATGGGTAGGAGGTTGTAAGTTCAACGAATGTCAATGTTAGATTTATGAGAAGTTCATCTAAGGTTTGTGGCCCCATAGTTTTTAGGAAATAAGTTAATGGGATTTAAGTTGGTAGGTTCAACAAGCAATTAAGGGATTACTTAGATTAGAAGTTTTTGATCTTGCCGACCTCGATAAGTAATTTGATAACATTTGGGGTTTTAGAATTTACAAGTTTTATAAGGCGAATGTTTTAGATTTAAGATCATCGATCTTAAGGATTTCAGGAAATGATTTATATCTGGGTTAAGGTTTTAGAATTGCAGAGTTGAAGGGCTGAATTAAAATAGGATTGATGAGAGTTGAGTTACTGATATGAGAATATTTTTTCAGGCGAGAATTTTCTTGGAGATGGAAGGTAATGATGATCACTTGCACATTTGGAGCATTTTTGGTTTTGGTAGGTGTGGAAGAGGAGTCGACACAATAGTAGTAATTTAAGAGACCTTGGCTTGGAGTTTTTGGTGAGTTGATCGAAGTGTGTAGTCGAGTGGGTTACTCAATGAAATCATGGTTGGGAATAGTTATTGTGATTATCTTCAGGAATTAATTGTGACTTGAGGTCACCTAGGAATTTAAATTTTTTAGGCTATACTTTCTTTTGGAGTTTGAGCATCTAGTTGGTTGAATGAAAGACATTGTTATTTAACTCGAAGAGAGATTGATGGGATGTCATGTATGGTGTATGAAAAGATCTTCGAAGTTGAAGCTTAGGCATCAACAATGGATAATATGATCAAGTATGTGGGTTAATAAAGCATTAGGATCCTTGGGTGTTGTGCAATGGCTTTTGGTGGATTGAATATTTGAGCAGTATGGCTTGCCTTGAGGTTTAATAGTGATGTACTATTGAAGGAACTAATTGTATTAATACTAGCTTATAGGAGTAGAAGTAGCTGGGCGAGTTACCAAGGAAGTTTTGATAATGTTTTGGTGTAGTCGATGGTGGTTTGTAATGAGTTTAGTCACCTCTAGATTAGATGTTGTTCAGAATGTAGATGATGAGCTTTCGGGTTTAGGTTGTTAGGTAGAAGTCTCTAGGCACTCTTTTTGATTCCCTAGGTTGGAATTGAGTCTTTTAAAGTATGTTTCTTATCTTAGAGGAGATGAGTGTATTTTGTGCTGAGGTTGTTTGATATTGGGTTTCTGTCTTTGATCATGGATGTATTTTATAGAATTTGATTTTGATCAAGGCAGCAGAAATTAATTGAGGAATTTGAGTTATAACTCGTGGTTTTGGGAGAGAGAGTATTTTTCTACCAAATTGTGATAAGAGTTTTGGTTAGTAAGAATGGAGCCACCTTGTACTCGATGGTGTTAGTTTTATGAGGACGTAAGTTTTATGCATGTGGCGAATATCAGAGTGCGCAGCAGAAGCGTGGTATTTTTGTTGTAGTCAGGAGTTCAAATTGTGCTGATTTGAAGAATTAGTGGTGACTTGAATTTTGAGAAGATACTTGTAATTGGAGATTAATCATCTGGTTGTGCAAAATCTGTTACTGATGGTTAACATTGGAAGTGGCTATTAGGTTACCAAAAGTATAATTCAATAAAGGTTTAGAAGTTGGAGCATAGGAGTTGATTGCAGTTGGCACATATTATTGTATGGATCTATTGATCATTGAAATTTATTGGATGTTGTATTAAGGTTCTCGAGGAAATGAGATTTTGGATAGCATAGTCACCCTGGGATTACTGGTCGTGATGTGTCATTGGGGGACTAAAATGAGTATGTTGGATAATGCCATGTTCATTGAGGAATGTGCCACGTGCCGTCTAGTTAAGGTTGAGCATCAAGGTAGACTTCAACCTCTCCCTATTCCAGAGTGGAAGTGAGATGATATTTTTATGGATTTTGTTGTGGGTTTGCCGAGGACTCCTAGTGGGAAGAACTCTATTTGGGCGATTGTTGATTGGTTGATCAAGAGTGCTTATTTCTTGCCTATTATTAATACTGACTCTTTGGGTAAGTTGACTCGGTTATATGTCAAGGAGATAGTGCGTTTGCATGGAGTACCCAAGAGCATTGTGTCGGATCGGGACCCGCAGTTCACGTCCCATTTCTGGAAGAGTTTGCAGGCAGCATTAGGCACTAAGTTGAAGTTTAGTTCGGCGTATCACCCCCAAACGGACGGCCAATCAGAGCGTACTATTCAGACTCTGGAGGATATGTTGCGGTCTTGTGTCATGGAATTTCAAGGAAGTTGGGAGAATCACTTACCGCTTATTGAGTTCTCTTATAATAACAATTTTCATTCCTCCATTCAGATGGCCCCGTATGAAGCTTTATATGGACGGAAGTGCAGATCGCCTTTATGTTGGGATGAAAGTTGGCGAGAACAAATTGTTTGGGCCCGAGATAATTCAAGAAATGAAGGATCAAGTTCAGTTATCAGGAAGAAGAAGGCTGAAGCGCAAAGTCGCCAGAAAAGTTACGCAGATACAAGAAGAAGAGACTTATCCTTTGAAGTAGGTGATTGGGTTTATCTTAAAGTCTCTCCTATGAAAGGCGTTAAGCGCTTTGGTAAGAAAGGAAAGCTTAGTCCAAGATATGTTGGCCATTTTCAGATCGTAGAGAAGGTTGGGTTTGTTGCTTATAGAGTGGCCTTGCCGGACTATTTTGGTGGTATGTTCTTAGTCTGCTCTTAGTTGAATTTTATTCCTGTCTTAGTCTTAATGTTGACCTTGCCAATTTCTAGGACGAAATTTTATTTAAGGGGGGAGGATGTAACACCCCGCATTTTAGTGTATTTTTACTAAATGATTATTTTTATTTATTTAAAAATTTATTCTCTTATTTTAAAATTGGTTGGATTTTTAATGAGTTTATTTCTATGATTTTAATTTGGTGAAAATTATTTTTATGTGCTTTCTTAATATTTATTTATTGTTATGCATTTAAATTGCTTTTAATATTTATTTAATTACTGTGAGATTTAATTATTTCAATTTGACTTTACTATTACGTTTAAATTATTTTATTTAACTTGAGGTTTTGAAATCGTTTCCGTTGGATCATTTTTGTGACCCAAGTTATGAGGATTGGACCTCATTTCTTTTCCCTCTATTTTTCTTTTCCTTTTCTTTTCTTTTCTTTCTTTTCTTTTTTTCTTCTTTTTTCCTCCTTATTTCCCCTCCCCGCGCGCGGACCCAGCTCCCTCTCACTCTCTCTCTCTCGCAGTGCATTCATCTCTCCCCCAGCCCGCCGCCATGCGCCGGCGGTGGTCGACACCGCCCGGCTCCTCCGCTCCCCCTGCCGCCGGCGACCAACCCCCATCAATTCCAGCCTCCCTCGAGCCGCCGTGAGCCTCTACGCACGGCTGGAAGCCGCGGCGTCACTTTCGTTCCAGCGCCACCTCCGGCCACCATCTTCCTACCACTTCATCCTCGACCCCTTAGCAACCCATTGGACCCAACCCCACCTCCGATCCGCCACCGGTGAAGCTCCACCATCCACATTTCCGATTTGGGCATTTTGGTCTTCTACCACCCATTTCGCCGCCACCCATGGCAAACCACCACCACCACCACTAGCTTCACCGACCTCCCTAGGCCCTACCCTATCATTTTTGGGTCTTCGTTTGTCTCCGTTGAAAAGTGGGTATCTGTGACCCATGGCCACAGTGTATTTTACACTGTTCTATAGCTGTTTTTCCACTTCTTGCAGCTTCGTGATCCTTCAAAAATTGCTTTATAGTATTGTAAGTATTTCTCCAAAGAACTTTCGTAATTTAAATGTATTTTTGCACTAACCCATTTCACTGTATTTTTGGCATGCCGGACTGAGTCCGAGGAGTTCGGGGGTCGGATGGATTTGTGATTGGAGTTGTTTGGTTTATTTGGTTTGGTTGTTGATGAGTTGTTTTGATTGGATTTGTTGGGATGGGTTCTGGATGGATGTTGGATCAGTGTTGGTGCATGTTCATACCATTATTTCATGCATGATCATGTTTGTAAAGAAAACTGGGTTTTCGTGTATTGCATTCATGTTCATGTGTTTATGAAAACTGGGTTTTCATGTGAGAATGGAATTTGGGTGCGTGTGTATCACGACCCCAAGCCGAGATGGGGCATTAACTCGGTGGAGCTCCTTTGGTTACTCGGGAGCGGAATATACTGAGTAACGTCCCCTGGATTGTCGCCGGGCGACAATGGGATTGGACGAGATGGTCTCGTGCCGACTCCGTGGTCCTTCTGCTGGCGGGGACTAGAGGATGTCTGGCCACATACGCGCTAGGCGTGGAACTGGGCATCGCTAGTTGCGTAGTGTGGGTGCTTGGCCATGTACGCGCTGGGCGCGGAACTGAGCACCGCTACGAAGTCAGGACGTGCGGATGGTCCATAGGGGAGGCCATGGTGCATATGGAATTAATGCATGGTGCATTTGGAATTAATGCACTATTTTCTGGGAAAATAGTGCGAGTTGGATTTTTGGGTAAATCATTTTCTGGGAAAATGTTTTACGGATATTTTGGGCCAAAATGGGATTTTGGCGTGTGTTGGAAAATTATCATTTTCGGGGAAAATGATGTCTTGTGGAAAAATGCATATTTCATCATGTGCATGCATGTTAGTTGCATTTAATGCATTTTATATTACGTTGTTATTTGGGGTCATACTTACCTACGATACCATTTTGTGGTAACGCAGATTTTGATGTAGATGAGGAGGAGGAGGGCGAGTCTGAGGAGACGGCTCCGCCTGAGGAGTGATCTGGAATCACTCGTTTGTTTATTTGAAACTATTGTAATATATTTTATGGATGACTGTATAACTGCTATTTAAATCTTTACTGATGTTTGATTGTAAATAAATTCTGGTACTTAGTTGACTATCCGCTGCATTATTTTATTTGTACACTGTTGCATGTACACACACTGGCACTTCGTTGGGATGTGTGACCGTGTTGTCACCATCCTGGCGTCTCGATCCCTGTGTATTTATGTAAGGGGGATTGGGGGCGCCACACTGACTTTGGGTTATATGCACAATTCTGACACCCATGATAGCCAAAGTTATGGCCAAAACACTGGCACATGACAGATCACGTTCCCCTTTTCTCACCAACCCAGGAATGTCGATTCTTGCCCAACAGAGAAAAGTGGGGCAAGCTAGGGACAATGGTTCGGTGAAAACATCACATACACCATTTCCAAGCATCATACAAGATAGTAAAAATATCATAGTGACATCATTGAAATTATCCCAGTACCCCTATTTTGTATTACCACGTTCTACCAATTCAATCAATAAATTGGTTAGTGATCAATAATGAAATAATTTGACAATCAATCAAATACATATAGTAAATAAAGTGCGTTACACCAAATTTGGTTAAGAAGGAAAACCATTTGAAGAACTCCTTAAAAGTAAAATCCTACAGATGGCCAAATTCAGAAAAGTAAATTTTATTATTTGAGGATTAGTTACACATAATTCTCAATTACAAAACTTTTGCTAATTGACTCTTTTACTTGACCCGACAAACGACTTGTTTGCCTCTACTGCAGTAGCGGCAAGAACCTCTGACGATCTTTAAATATTGACTTCTCTACTGGAACTCCAATGGCTAAACTCGATCAGTCAATCTCCAACATGGGGTAAGCACACACTTAATGAGAGAATAATGAATAAGGAACTAGAAAATTCTCAAGGAAATTTTCTCACACTCAAGCACTTGGATCTCTCTTCAATCTATCCAAATTCTGAGAATAAACATCAAAAGGTAATGTTCCAGTCGGAATCCCAATCATAAATATTCTGATCAGTGTTTTATTTGCAGTAGAACTTTGCTGACAGAATGAGTCTGGTAGGAACTTGATCTGCAGTAATATTTTGCTAATGGTAGGACTTTGTTGGCGCATTTGTTGACATCTGGCACTAAGTCTTCTCAGCAGATATAATTTCCATTGAAATTCTTCACAAGATAATTCTAGACTCCTTATCATTCAGATACATACACTTTTGACTTAACAAAAATATTATCTAATAATTTCTAGATATACTACAAATATTTTTAGATAAAATCAAGGTGTTTTACATTCATTCAACTTACACAAAGATCAAATAATTTTTATTCATCTAGTCACCTAGTCCTAGCTAAAATCTTGTATTTACAATCTCCTTTTTGGTGGATTGGTGACAAAAATCAATTTGATGAATGTAGTATGTATCTGAAAAAGAAACACCCAGTAGCCAAAATCTCATGTAGAACATCTCAGTACAAAGAAAATGACATAGAACATTATTTAAATTTGTCTTCATGAAACAAGATGTTAGACACACTTTAACTCTAATTTGAAGTTCTGTTCTAGCATCCATCAATCATCAAGTTCAAACCATTGTTTAGTTACATGCCAAAATAAGTAAAATTTTCACTGACAAATATCAAATCAAATATCAAGAACATGTAAATTTTCATTAAAAAAATTTCTGCTTGCTGCTCCATGCTACTGCTGCTCCCCCATATACTATGCTGCTGCTCCATTGATACTCCCCCTTTTTGTTAGTAATTTGACAAAGGGCTGCTACTCTACATCCGAGTCCCTCACACTTTCCAAAACTTGCTGCACATCCAAGCATAGCTGGACCAATGTATCATTTGTTTGTACGCCATCACAGCATACTACAGTGGTTTGTTGTTCTAGCTTAGATTGACTCGCTTCCCACTTGGCAGCAAGGTTATCGATCTGTTCTAACACTTGTGAGATGGGAACAGTTGGCTCAAGTGGAAAAGAAGCAGATTTAGTATTGTGGTCTCACTTCTTCGTTAGAACTGCTTCTAACTTAATCACAACTAGAGCTGATATCAAACCAGCTATCTTCATTGTTGGATCATTTTCCCTAAGGGAAACTTTGGCTATCATAGCCAGTTTGGTGATTAAGCCTCCAGAAGGAAAGTTTAGCTCCTCCTCAATATGAGAGTGATAGATGATATCAATGACATGCCTAGGGAAGTCTGTGGAGACTGCAGTGGCTAATGCATACATGAAATGGGCACCCTCTAGAGGAGGCTCAGTTTGGCGACTAATAGGCCACAGATTGGTCAAAACAATCTTAGCCAACAGATGATATTGAGGGAGCATAACAGGCGACTATTAATTATTATTCAATTTTCTATTATTACTTTTTATTATTTTTTTACGAATATTCATAGAATAACTAATTACCCAAAAGCAATCTTATAAAAGCTTGCCAGTGGCACCTCCTCACGGACCCCACATCGGATCCTTTTTCTTTTCATTTTTCTTTTCCATTTTTATTATGAGGAAGCATTTAAGAGGTAAAGTTTTAATAATTTTATTTACCGATTATATCACACAATATTTATATTGCATAATTTAATTAGAAAGATAATTTTGTTTTTTAAAAAAAAAAAAAAATTCTACATGAAAACCTTAGATTATTAATTTAATTGGATAATTCAATGTGGAAATTTTTTTGGAATGGAATAAACAAAAGGCCAAAATGTGATTTTAGCCAAATTTTACGCAATGCCAATGCTCAAATAATTAATGTATTTATACATTAACTTACAAACAACATAACTCTTCACATAATTTTACATTCATCATTCACGTTAAGTTCTATAATCTATCATCATTATTTAATCAAGTTGGGCCTAGATCATTGCCACATGCTTGATGGTCTAGACCTAGACCATCAAGCATGTGGCCTGCATGCACCGGCCTGATCTGTAGGATTAGGCTCCAGACTGAAGGAGCTCACAAGATTCCTGGATGTTGCGCGGCAAAAGAGATACTAGCTAGATGACCTAGACCATCAAGCATGTGGCCTGCATGCACCTGATCTGTAGGATTAGGCTCCAGACTGAAGGAGCTCACAAGATTCCTGGATGTTGCGCGGCAAAAGAGATACTAGATGAGGTAGAGGCATCAAGAAATTGAAGATCTATTCTCTCGTTTGTAAGAGATGAAGGTAAAAATGCGGTATAATAGGAAGGGTAGCTAGCAAGAGGAAAGGATGCGCTAGGAGCTACAAAAGCAAGTTCGTAAAAAAATATTGATGGCACAATATATTTAAAAATAGATCCAACTGATGGAAGAATAATCAAAGATTTTAATAGATATAGAATTATAAATACATCGATTTTGGGGTCTGTAGTTTAAGAGTACGTAGATCTATTTCGAGTACTATATATATTCTAATCAAGCATATTATAGATTAAATAAAATATACAAAGTTTAAGTAGGATCTTTTCTACTAGTAATGTACAGAAAACATCTAGGAATTTTATCTAAGGGTAGGCTTCCAAAAATATGATTGGTAGCTACCCATTGCGCCACTGAGTACGCACATCAATTTTGAGATCGATATATTTTAACAAATTTCCAGTCTTGTTTCAGAATGAAGTAGTATCTGGGCTTTCAATTAATGTAATTACTGATTGGGAATCCCCTTTTATTATCACTAGACATTGAGCTGAAGCCATATTGGATGCTAGCAACACTGGTTTTGCTTCTGCAATTAAAGAGATAGTGGTTTGTACATTTTCTATTATTATTCCCAGTACATCTCTACTATGATTTCTTCGTATTATTGAAGCTACTGAAAACTGATAATGTACTGTTGTATCAAAAGAGAAACTTTGATAGTTTGGAGGAGGAGGATACCATTTTTCTTTGCTTTGTTGATCTACTTTTTCCTTCCATGCTTATTTATAGTCTTCATAGATGTGTTTGATCTGAGCGTTTGCTTCCTCGATTGATAGAGAAGTGTGATTGTGAATGATGTCATTTATCTTCCTCCAAATAAAATCTAGCATTATGACTGCAAATAGTTGGAAGTGATGTCTTTTCTCTTTTCGAAGTCCCAACTCTTTTTCGGGATAGATTGTCAATCGAATCCAGTCTGATATAGAATCAATAGGCAAATTTGCATGGTTTAGGGGCCAACTGCTTTGTTGACATAGGATTTTGTTGATAGGACATTCAACAAAAAGATGCATCAGAGTTTCTTTCTCATGGTTGTAGAATATACATTCTTCTATTTTTTGGTGGGGAATGATTTCACCAATTCTTGTTTTAGTAGGAAGAATATTCCAAAAAAGTTTCCAAATCAGTAATTTATGACGATCATGGATTTTAAGGCTCCACATTGGCTTGAAGAGTGTCATTGAGGGATTTTGTTGAGTTGGAACTTGATCTAGCATTGTTGCTTGATATGCAGTTTTGACTAAATATTTTCCATTGTGGTTTAAAGCCCAAACCACTTTGTCCTGCTCATATGCTCTTATTGGTAATGAGATTTTTTGTATTTCCAATATGCTTTCTTGATAAAAAAGATCTTGCATTTTTGGAACATCCCAAATCCGGGAATTAATTTTTATGAGATATGAAACTGTAAAAGTTGGATGTTCTAGATCCATACCTTGGATTGGTTGTAGTTTGAAATTGACCAATGAGGGAACCCATGGATCCAGCCAGATATTTACTGATTCTCCATTATAAATTTGAAAACATCGGCCTTTTTTTAGCAAATCTTTTGTTTTGAGTATTCTCATCCACATGCATGAATCTGGTGCCTTTTGTGAAGCCTCCCAAAGTATTGTGTTCTTTAAATATTTAGTAGTTAGGATTGAGTGCCACAAGTCATTTCTAGATCTGCTTAATTCCCATCCTTTTTTGCTACCATTACTTGATTCATCTTTTCCATCAATCTGATGTCAAGGCCACATTCATTTTTCAGTTGACAAATAGATTTCGAGGATTTTAGTGTCATATTATGAGTTTTGTCTTTTGAAAATTCCCACCAAAAATTTTTGAAAGCTGTATCAAGAGTTTTGCAGACTGATTTTGGTAGCTAGAAAATACTTATATGATATGTTGGTATCGTACTTACTACAGATTTTATTAACATGGTTCTGCTTACCTGGGCTAGTAGCTTTGACTTCCAATCTTCCTATTTTTTTCCCACTTTGCTCAATATTTCACTGTAGTTTTCTTTTTTGCTTCTGCTGAAGGAGGTGGGTAATCCCAGATATTTCATTCTAGCTAATGTTGCTTTGTAAGACAGCCACTGGGAAATAGATGTTATTGTTGCTTGGCTTGTGTTCCTGGTGATAAACATCAAAGATTTGCCAAATTGATTTTCTGTCTTGACCAACTTTGATATTTTGCAAGACACTCTGAAATGTTTTGAGCATTTTGTTCGGTGGCCTTTGCAAAAATAATTGTGTTGTTTGCAAATAATAAGTGTGACACTGTTAGACTGTTTCTGCTAATTCAAACCCCTTCCAGCTTCTGTTGGGCTTCAGCCTTTAATAAGATCCTAGAAAGACCTTCTGTGACCAGTATAAAGAGAAAATGTGATATTGGGTCACCTTGCTTGATACCTCTCTGAGATTTGAAGAAGCCTCTTGGTGAACCATTGACAAAGATGGAGAATGACACTGTTGTTATACACTCATTTATCAAATTTATCCATTTTTTTTTTTATCTCAGGTTTTGCATCACTATAAAAAGAAAATCACACACCACCTAATCGAAAGCCTTTTCCATGTCAAGTTTAATTGCCATCAAATATTTTTTCCTACTTTTCTTTTGAGATGGTGAAAAAGCTCATGAGCTATGATAGTGTTTTCCTTAATGTTTATGCCTGATATAAAGGCTGTCTAAAGTGGAGAGATGATTTTTGGGAGTAAGATTTTAAGACAATTGGCCATGATTTTGGTTATAATCTTGTAGCTGACATTTGTGAGACTGATAGGGCGATATTGGCTTGGACTATTTGGACTAGTCGTCTTTGGGATAAGAGCAATGTTGGTCTAATTAATCTGCTTAAAAACTTGCCCAGTGCTAAAGAAATTCTAAACTGCCAATATGACTTCTTTTTTTACAATACTTCAATAGTGCTTCTAGAATAGGGTTGTCATTCCACCTGGCCCTGGAGTTTTATTACTGGGAATCTATTTTAGAGCTTCTAATATTTCCTTTTCTTCTAGTATGGCAATTAGAGATTCATTCTCTATACTCAAAATTTGATTTTCGAAGAGATTATCCAGTTGATCCGGAACACTTGGATTTGAAGAGGAATATATAGTTCTAAAATGATTAATAAAAGAAGGCTATATAACAGTAGGGTCCATTGACCAATTACCTGGTACCAGTTTGATTGATTCAATAGCAATCCTTCTTATTCAGATGATTGTTGTCAAATGATAAAATTTGGTATTGAGATCTATTGAGGTAAGCCATGTGAGTCTAGATTTTTGTCTCCATAATATTTCTTCATATTCTCCTTGCTTGTGGATTCTAAGTTGCAAAAATCTTTCTTTTTTTTTTTTTTTATTTGAATGAGTCATAAGATCATCTTGTACCATGAGAAGTTCACTTTCAATTTGATGTATATTGTGGTTGATTTTTCCGAAGAGATTTTTATTCCAGACTTTGAGTGATTCTTTGGTTGACTTGATTTTCTTGCATAGAATGTAAGACAGATTGCCCAGGTGGGGTTTACTCTATGTTTCACTAAATATTTGATAGCTTAATGGTTCGCGAGTCTAGAATTCTTCAAACTTGAAAGATGGGGCTTGACAAATATTGGTTGCAGTATATAACAACATGAGATGATGATCTTATGCTAATGATGCAAGATGTTGCAATGTAGCATCTGAGAAAAGTAGTCTCCATTCTTGATTTGCAATAGCTCAGTCTGATCTTTCTCTTATGAGTGCTTGACCTTGTCTATTGTTGGTCCATGTAAACTTTGGGCCATGTAACCAATGTTTATGAGGCCATTCCTATCCACGAGAGCTTTTAGTTATTTGGAGTATAAAAGATATGTCTTCCTCCATATTTTTCAGATTGATCAATGAGGTCGTTGAAATCTCTCAGACAAATCCAAGGCCCTAGAAAAGCTTGGTAAAATGAATCTAAGTGGCTCCAGAAGCTAGCTTTGTTGTTCCATTAGGCCGATGCATATATATAGGTAATCAACCATGGTTGATGTGGAGGATCAAAGTAAACTAAAACTGAAATTGTATTAATATTTATATTTACAGGCTTTATTTCTACAACCGATCTCCACAAAAGTAATAGGCCCCCTTTTTTACAAATAGCAGGAAAGTGAACAAAATGATGGAAACCTAAACTATTTACAATAGGTATGGCGCGATCATCCGTCACCAAGGTTTCCGACAAAAAAACTACATCCGAGTTATATTTTCTAATATTAGCCCTTAAGTTTCTGATTGATTTGAGATGAGCCAATCTCCTACAATTCCATGTCATTATCTTCACTTGGCTGATGAAGGCATTTTAAAGCTTGCCTCGCTAGCTGATTTGAACTTTCCTTGTGGGTGTATTGGTAGCCTACTGTAGGGACTAATTTTTGCTTTCCCTTTTGATTTTTTTTCCTTACCTAATGAGCCTGAATGTAACACTCCGTATTTTAGTGTATTTTCACTGAAGGATTATTTTTATTAATTCAAAAATTTATTCTCTTGTTTTAACATTATCGGATATTTTAAATGGTTTATTTTATAATCTTTAAATTGTGAAAATTAAATTGTTATGTTTTCTTAATATTTATTTAGTGTTGTACATTTAAATTGTTCTTCTTTTTAAATTAATTGATTGTGGGATTTCATTATTTTATTTTAATTATATCATTACGTTTAATTTATTTTAATTGATTTGGTGTTTTAAAATCATTTTCGTTGGATCATTTACTATGACCCAAGATGTGAGGATTGGACCTCATTTCTTTCCCTTCATTTTTCTTTTTCCCCTTTTTCTTTTCTTTCCCCTTTCTTTTTTTTTTCTTCTTTTTCTTTCCCCCAGCTCTCCCCCACGCGACGTCCCTCTCCCTCTTCCCAGTGCGTTGCGTCTTCGTCACCCAACCCACCGCCGTCGCGCCGCCGTGCACCTCACCGCCCCTCCCATCTGCTTCCCCACCGGCCGGCGACACCACCCCACCAATCTCAGCCTCCCTCGCCCAGCCAATAGCCCCCACACACCACACTAAGCAGCGACGCTCTCTTCACTCCTGCGCCGCCGTCGCGCCACCACCGACCACCATTTCTTCGCCACTTCATCATCGACCTCCTAGTAACCTAATGGACCCAACCCCAGCTCCGATCCGTCAACGGTGAAGCCTATCTATCTCCATTTCCGATTTGGACATCTTTGGCCTAAAACCACCATTTGCGCCGCCACCCACGGCAAACCACCACCACCATTGGCTTCACCGACCTCTCTAGGCCCTACCTTATCAATTTCGGGTCTTAGTTTGTCCCCATTCAAAAGTGCGTTTTTGAGACCCATGGCCACAGTGTATTTTACACTGTTTCGTTGCTGATCCACCACCTTTTGCTCCACTGTGATTCTTCGGAAATTATTATATAGCAATGTAAGTATTTTCTAAATAACTATCGTGATTTAAATGTATTTTTGCACTAAGCCATATTATTGTGATTTGGTTGAACATGCCGGACTGAGTCCGAGGAGTTCGGGGGTCGGATGGATTGTGGACGAAGTTGTGTATTTGGTTGGTATTGTAAAATGTTAGTTGTTGGTATGGTGTTGTTCATGTACATGGCATATTGCACGCATGATCATGTTTGTAAAGGAAACTGAGTTTTCGTGTACATGCATTCATGGTCATGTGTTTCATGAAAACTGGATTTTCATGTGTTAAAGGATTTTTGGGTGCGTGTGTATCACGACCCCAAGCCGAGACGGGGCATTATCTCGGTGGAGCTCCTCTGGTCACTCGGGAGTGGAATATACTGAGTGACGTCCCCTGGATTGTCGCTGGGCGATGATGGGATCGGATGAGATGGTCTCGTGCCGACTCCGTGGCCCCTCTGCTGGTGGGGGCTAGAGGATGCTTGGCCACGAACGCGCTGGGCGCCGAACTGTGAATCGCTACGAAGCCAGGACGTGCGGATGATCCCTAGGGGAGATCATGGTGCATTGGTTAATGGAATAATGGGCTATTTTCTGAGAAAATGGCGTGTGTTGGAAAATATTCATTTTCGGGAAAAAATGATGTTTTGAGAATAATGCATATTTCATCATATGCATGCATGTTGGTCGCATTAATGTATTTTTATCTCGTAGTTGTTTGGTTTATACTTACCTGCAGTACCGTTTTGTGGTAACGCAGATTTTGATACAAAGGAGGATGAGGGTGAGCCTGAGGAGTCAGCTCCGCCCGAGGAGTGATTTGGGATAACTCGTTTTGGTTTGAGACTTGTAAAATATTTATTTTGGATGACTGTATAATTTTTAAACCTTTTTACTGATTCTTTAAATTGTATTAACAATTCTGGTACTTAGTTGTATTAATTATCCGCTGCGTTATTTTTGTACACTGTTGCATGTACACACACTTGGCACTATCGTTGGGATGTGTGACCCTGTTGTTATCATCATGGGGGTCGTGGGCGCCACACTGATTGCATTTCCAGGAGAGTAAGTGTCATTGAATTGTCATATGTTTGTTGTTTTGGAGCATAACTTTCATTTGGATCTATTTTCTCCACTTTAATGAGACGTTGAGATTTTCTTTTTGGAGCTTCAGAAAGCTCAACATGGTGCTGCCTTTTGGAAGGGAGGATTACTTGTGTAGCTTGATGGATTTTTGTAATGTGTGTATTTGGGTTCTAGCTGAGACTGATTTCACTATGATTGGGATCAGTTGATAAGTTTGTTGCCATTTCAATTTGCATGGGACTGATTTCACAATGAGCATTTAAGTCTTCAATCAGTTGAATATTCATCTAAGTTGTAGGCAATTCCATGTCTATTTCAAAAGCTGGACGTGAAGGAATGAAAGTGGAAGAATCATTTGGATCATGTGAAGCTGAAGGGCTATGCATTTGGGCCATTAACGGGCTAAAAACAAATGAAGGCTTATAGAGGAGTTCGGGTTTATTACCAAAGAAGAAGTGTTGAGGCCTATTGAGATATATCTCTTGGGGGTCCATAAATAAAGGCCTTGTTTCCTTTCGAGAATCTAAGTGAAGCCCAAGCCCAATCCCCAGCCCAAGCCCATGTTTTTCCTTCTGAGGCTTATAATTTTGCATTGCCATGTATATCTGCTTCCATTGAGATCTCCATGGTGGGCGATTCTACATTCACTCAATGGCTGAGAGAAAGGAAGAAGACTCTTGCACCCGAGAGTTAAAATCACCAACCACCTATGCCTCTGAGCTTGAAGACAAAAGGGATATTTTGCTGCGACTTGAGGTGAGGTTGCTAGATTCTGTAGTTGGCTCAACAATGAAGAATTTAATTTTTCTTCATGAAAGAATTAATGAGCTTGGATAACTGTAGCTGTACGGTGTTGTTGTGTCTTCTCTCATGCAATTTTCAGCTCTTATCATAGATATGCTATCGAACCACCAAAAAAAGGAATGAATTGGCTTATACACACTCTTGTGGTTCAGCCATGCTCTTTATTTATAATGATCAATCAATACTTCTATCAAACATGTTACATGTAGTTCTAAGTCTAGGCTAGAAGTAATTTGAGCCGAGTTCAATGAATGCTTTGTTACATTCAGAAAGAAACAAAACAACAAAAATAGAACACCATACCAGATTAATGGTTATTCTTCTTGTGATAAATTTCATCATTTTTTCCTTATGTTTATACTTATCTCTTTGTTTCTTTGATTTGGTAGAGTTTGAGATGGACTCTGTTCAATAACTCTCAAACTTTCAAGATTAAAATTCACTATATTGAATCACCATTGCAGGAGGCAAGATGGGAGTTGTGCTAAAGGCCAATATCGACATTCTCAATTCTAACAGTAGCCACATAGTAGGCATAGGCTTGAAAAAGATGTATCAAATACAAACCCTTCTCCTCAGTTTTCAGCTCCTTGAGCCAGCGATATGGTGATCCTAATTCAAGAGATAGTGCTATACACAGAATGAGGGATGAAGAAGTTTGAGAAGATCCATGTTCAGCTTCGGTCATATCCAACTGAGAACAAACTTTATACCCAAATAAAATGAGTCGTTTCATTGCCTCACATTCGGTCCCATGCTTTTAATGAAATGACTTGTTTCTGCCCCTCCTCCACGTCAGGTCAAGCGCGAGGACTTCTCAACACATGATTGTGTTTATAATTTTCCCTAATTAATATACTATGATTTCTTAGCACTCTCAAGGTACACAATCACACATACACTCACATGGACACACGCACGACACATAGATACACACATATTTGTCCATGTGTGTACACTTCCTTTCCTAACCATGTGCCTCAGAGTTAAATAAGTTTTATTGAGTCAATGCAATATTAATGGTCGATTCCTAATTGATATTATAGCATAATATAATCAACTCCAAGAAATTAATTATTGTTATATAATGTGCTATATCTAACACACAAATATGGTTAGCCAGTTACACTACAAGATATTGGGTTTTTTGAGACAACTCAAAAAAACGTTCGAATGAAATAGTTTTAGTTCAAATCGACAAGTATCATTCAAGTAATAACTATATTTGATCATGTTCGAATGGACGGAGTATTCAAACCGATTTTATCGTTCGAACTAATAAACTTTTTAAATGATTTGTGTTTGAACATAAATTTTTTTCATTCGAACATACATTTTATTTTCGAAAATTATGTCTGTTCGAACAGGATTTTGCATATTAATATTGTTTGAACAAATATTTTATTGTTCGAAGGAACGTAATGACTATATTTCTCGGTTTTCGTTCGAATGGGTTAGTTTTTGTTTAATAGGTACTTTTTTGTTCGAATGGATTTATAAATGGTAATTTACCGTTCAAACTGGTTATTTACCATTCGAATGGTATTAATCGTACATAACAAAAATTAATTAAAAATATCATACTAATATTACACAAATTGTAATTCATACATCACAATTGTTCAAATGTTTTAGAATATCATAATAGAAAGACAATTAAAGAAAAAATAAGTTTTAAGATTGTGGTGGTAACATAGAGTTTTGGGACATCATTGGCTGAACTTGTTCAAACACTTTTTGTACCTCTGTCTCCAGTCTCTTCTGCATGTTCTCTTCTAATCTCGTCTCAAAATCCGCTGCTTAATTTAATCGGGTCAACAACTTTTTTTCTTGGATCTCAATTGTTCTGTCTTAAGTGTTGTTTCTTCCAATTCTTTAGTCATGTCGTCATTCGATCTGACTCAAGAAGAGAATGATGATATTGAGGATGACTTCACACAACATTCTAAGCCCCTCAAATCTCCAAAACGTGATCCAAGAACTTGAAAAATGATCTGAGCATCGTTGATAGATGATTCATTAAATGGATCCACATCAGTTTCCTTAAAAGATATCATCTTGTCGTACAAAAATAAAAGCATTAAAGTTAGTATAATTAACAAAAATATTATTAGACAATAGAATTAAAGAAATTTAAACTTACATATATTTCCTCTGCTTCAGGAATGATCCAAACACCATCACGATTTTTATGTGATTTAGCATACAATTGAGTTAGATCATAGTCAATAAGACTTTCTTCTTCCTGCAAAAGGAAAATCTATATTAGATCTTAAATAATAATAAAAAAGTATATTATATGTTAATATTTAATGGGGATTAGAATAACTTACCATTTTTTTAGACAAACGATGAAAAGATCAAGAACCAGCATAATGGTGTATCGTTCAATTTGATCTATTTGCTTTGTTCATAGTACACCGTTGCTAAAAAAATATTATATTTATATGTTTAATACATCTATCATATACTAATAAAAAAGATAGCAGCGAAATTACTTGATAGCAAGATCATCAAACATATCACTAGCCTTCTCCTATTCTTTTAGTGGCATTGTTTTGAATGGATTTTGGCGCACCTCTGTTGTAATACTGAACTTCTGATAGTGTTCATGGCATCAACCTTTGTACCTCCAAAATACATTCAACATCAGTTCCTCAACCGTTAATCAATCCTCTCGTCGGCCAAAATTATGTTTAAACTCATCTTTTAAAAAATTATAAACAATCAGTATAAATACAAAATAACTTTAAATTAACATGTTATTCTTAGTTTCTTTGGATGTAGCTTATTACTAGGCAATGATTTTTGACATGGTCTTTCACATCTTGGGGAACTTTGGCCCAGGAGAATGTAGCCATTGGTGCATACGTGCAAGTAAGAGTACCAACATAAGAAGCAAGCCACGCTTTCGAATTTCTGGAGCCACCGGTGTGATAATCATGAATATCAACTTTAAACTTACCCACGTTCCTTACTTTCTCTATTAATGTGCTTAATTTCTACACAAGTTTTGTCACACTTTTACTCTTAATTTTATGTTAATTTGCGTTTAATTTTCTTATTTGTTAAAGTTTTTATTTATTTTGTTTAGGAATAAATAAATTGAATGAGTCATCAAGAGAATAAGAAATGTTCCTTTGGGAGAGGGTCTTAGATAGGTTAGAATATTTTGCCTTCCAATAGAATGATAATTGATTGATTGTATGGTTAGGATTTGAGATTGGATTGGTTAGGTGAGTTGGATGCCTTAGTGTTTTCTTCTTGGGTGAAATCTTCTTCTTTTCAAGTGTTTGGTCAATTCTTTGTTTATTGATTTAATTTAATTTGTTTCTATTTTTCAAATTCAAAATCCACCACTTTTCTTGATTTTCAAATAACTTAGAGTTAGTATAATTTCAATAGCTAATCGGTAAATAGTCATCATGGCTTCGACATCTTTCTTATCATTATATTACTTGGTACGATTTCATGCACTTGCGAAATTTCACAAGAAGGTTTTGGCGTCGTTGCCAGGCACTATTTATTTTCTATTACTTTTGATACCAACTAGCTGTGCATGAGACGTACTCGAAACTTGGATTTAGTACCTTTTGACCCTGAAATTGAACGCACTCTTCATCTTTTGAACAAGGAGAAGGAGGATTCCACAACCGAGAACAAAACAATGGAAGATCAACTTGGAAACAGGACTTTGGAAGTATCCCCTTGGTCACCGGAGTTACTTTTAGCATTAGATGGCCTGCCATTCAAGCCAATAACTTTGAGATAAAGCCAACTATTCTTCAAATGGTGTCTTCAATGGTGCAATTCAGTGGCATGCTAGATGATGATCCAAATGCTCACATAGCTAATTTTCTAGAGTTATGTGATACTTAAACATAACGGGGTTTCTGATCATGTTATTAGATTGAGACTCTTTCCATTCTCCCTAAGAGGTAAGGCAAAGGCATGGTTAAACTCACTTCCACCGTTAACCATAACTACATGGGACAATTTGGCTAAAAAGTTTCTAGCAAAGTTCTTTCCCCCAGCCAAAACTGTAAGAATGAGACACGATATTACCACTTTTGTCCAATTTGATATGGAGTCACTTTATGAAGCATGGGAGAGGTATAAACAATTGCTTAGAAAGTCTTCACTTTATGGACTTCCTGTTTGGATTCAAGTGCAAACCTTCTACAATGGTTTGCAGCCGATAACATGTACAATGATTGATGCGGCAATCGAAGTTATTTTGATGAAGAAATCATCGGAAGATGCATATGAGTTGGTGAAGGAGATGGCAACCAATAATTAACAATGGCCAGTGGATCGTTAACACCAAAAAGAACCCAGGGAGTTCACGAAATTGATTCTTTTTCTGCTTTAGCTACTCAAATTGCAACTTTATCTAAGAAATTAGACAATACCAATGTGAGTTTCATTCAATCTACTAATGCAATTGTGAATTTTGTCCAGGGAATCATATGGGGGTAGATTGTCAAGTGGGAAATTCATTCACCAACAATAGTTCGGAGCAAGCAAACTTTGTCTCGAATTACCAACGACAAAGCAATCCTTATTCCAACACTTACAATCCAAGATGGCGAAACCACCCAAATTTCTCATGGAGCAACTCCCAAAATTTTGCAAATCCTCCACCGGGTTTTCAAATCAACAACAAGAGAAGAAGCCAACTATGGAGGAGGTAATGACACAATTCATGGCCAAGGTGGATGCTAGATTTCAAGATCATGACATTGCTCTAAAGAACAATGAGAACACAATACAAAGCATTGAAAGGACAATTAGTTAATTGGCAAAATTAATGTCTATAAGACCTCAAGGATCACTTCCAAGCACCACGAAAAACAACCCAAAAGAGCAAGTGAATGCCATTACTTTAAGAAGTGGAAGGGAGCTTAATATACAAGAGGAAGAGAAAAATTTCGAAAAAGAGGAGCTAATTGTGAGAGCCGCAGTGCTCACATCCAAGGTTGCGGCATCCACCCCTGTTCTGAGCCCAGCAGTAAAAAACTCGGGAAGTTCTCCTGAGTCTTCTTCTCTTACTTCTCCTTATGTTCCTCCTATATATTTTCCTCAAAGACTTCAGAAAAATAAGCTAGATAAATAATTTTCTAAGTTCCTTGATGTTTTTAAAAAGTTACATATTAACATTCTTTTTGCAGATACCATAGAAGAAATGCCTAGAATTGTGAAGTTCATGAAAGAGACTCTATCAAACAAGAGGAAATTAGGAGAGTTTGAGATTGTGATGTTGACTGAGGAGTGCACCGCCATTTTACAAAATAAATTGCCACCAAAGTTTAAAGATCCAGGGAATTTTACTATTCCTTGCACCATTGGAAAATCTTATTTGAAAAAGTTTTGTGTGATTTAGGTGCTAGCATAAATCTGATGTCTTTTTCTATTTTTAAGCAATTGGAGATAGGAGAGGTCAAGGCCACCACCATTTCAACTCAATTGGTGGACTGATCCATTAAACGACCAAGGGACATAGTAGAGAATGTTCTTGTTAAAGTCGACAAGTTTTTTTCCCTGTAGATTTTATTGTTTTAGATATGAAGGAAGATCTAGAAACCCACTTATTCTTAGGCAACCATTCTTAGCCATAGGAAGAACTCTCATAGATGTGCAACAAGGGAAATTAATACTACGGGTGCAAGATGAACAAGTTACATTTAATGTATTTGAAGCAAAGAAATACCCGTCAACAATTGATACATGCTTCAATATAGATGTGATTGATGAACTTGTGGTAGAAAATTTTGAAGAGAGTTATTCTAAGGAACCAATTAAGGCATGTCTTGTTCAATGTAGCACTAATGATTCCGAGAATTCCAAGTTAAGCAATTGTGCACACTACTTGGAAGTATCTCTGCCTTACTTGCCTAAAGGGAAGTCGGAAAACATAACATTGTGCACACTACTTGATAGGTCTTGAAGAAGAGAAATTATTTCGAGCTTTGAGAGCTCACAAGCAAGCTTTAGGATAAACTATAGCCGACATTAAGGGAATAAGCCCTTCACTTTGCATGCATAAGATTTTAATGGAAGAGAATTATAAGCCTACAGTGAAGCCACAAAGGAGACTTAATCCGAACTTACAAGAAATTGTAAAAAATGAAGTTATCAAACTGTTGGATGCTGGAATTATTTACCCTATTTCTGATAGCTCATGGAAAGGAATTGTACTTGCGCATAAAGTTTCTTCCAATGGCATTGAGGTAGATTGGGCTAAAGTAGAGGTCATCAAGAAATTACCTCCACCTAGCACGGTCAAGGACGTGAGAAGTTTCTTGGGACATGCAGGATTTACTTTTCAGAAAAGTTTACTTTTATCCTTTCAATTTTTCATCTCTTTTGATTCTTCACATTGGGGAAAATGTGTAGCTTAAGTTTGGGGTAAGGGTCATTTATTTTGGAGTATCTTTTATTTTCACAAAAAAATATATATTTAAAAATTTTGAAAATCACAAAAATATTTTCTTTTCCTTTTGGTTTTGTTTTTAGGTTGATGATCACAAGCCTATGATAATATCTTATTGAAACTGAGTTAAATTTTTGGAAAATGCTAAATTTGTCTTGTTTTGTGTTTAATTCTTGTGTTAGCTTGGTTTATTTGAATTCCTTTAAACACTTTTGTGCAATACCATGATCAATAAGTTGTTTTGTTGGGTCAGAGTATATTTATATGAATTAGATATTTTCTAAGATCTCACTGAGCTTTAAAACCTATTTGATAATCTCTTGAGGCGAAATCTTAGAGAGCACACCACTAGAGAAATGATCTAGGTCATCTTTGGAACGTTTGAACTTTTCTACCCTACCCTAATTATCTATCTCTAGTCACCCATTTGAGCCTTAAACACATTGGTCATTTTTCTTTCATTAACCCACATTAACTACACCTTTTAACCCATAAACACTCCTGCTACCTTTTCAAGAAAACTTGTTAATTACTTAGTCATTGGAGAAGAGAAAAAGTTTGTTAAAAAGTTAAGAGAGCAAGAACAAGTTTTGTTATTCTATTGTAAAAAAAGAAAAGAAAACAAATGCAAATAATACAACCCGAATTACATAACAAATAAGTTTGGGGGTTGTGGAATTGAAAAAAAAATAAAAAAAAAATAAAAAAAAACGATTAATAAATTGCTCATAAGTTGCTCTAGGAAGTAAATGTAAAACTTTGTCTCTCTCTTCATTGGTGAAGCTTGTGTTGAATTTTCTTACTTTGAGATACCATTTTTTTTCTTTTGCCGTTACCCTAAGCCTAACATTACAAGCTTTTATTAAGACCTTTTGATCTTTGGTGGTGTGTTTGTACTACATTAGTAGAGAGTTGATTTGAAAAATAGGCATATGAAGTTCGAGAAGCTCATTCTCATAGAAATCAATCATAATTCAATCAAGTTTGCATAAATTGGTTTGAGTTAATAGAGTAGCAAGTTGAGATTGGTTACTCAAACACACACTCAAAGGTTTTCTTGTAAACCTAAGCATGCTCTTGAATTAATCTAAAAAACTTGTTAAATGTTTAGACTTTTCCATGAATCAGTTTCTTTATGCAATCCATGAGGCAATCATTGTGAGAAATCAACTTATTCTATTTGTTTAATTTTTCTTTTCTCTTTTCTTTTTGCTCGAGGACTAGCAAATCTTAAGTTTGGGAGTGCTCAATATGCTTAATTTCTACACAAGTTTTGTCACACTTTTATTCTTAATTTTATTATAGTTTGTGTTTAATTTTCTTATTTATTAGCGCTTTTATTTATTTTGTTTATTTTTTTTAAGAATAAATAAATTGAAGGAGTCATGGAAATTGAAGGAGTCATCAAGAGAATAAGAAAAATTTCTTTCTAGAAATTCCTGAATTACCCTTCGGTATTTGGAGGATAACTTTTGCTAGAGAACTCCAATAAGGGCAATTTTACTGTCTACGGAAAGCTATCGGAAATCCCTACAACATTTGTGTTGAATACTTTACCAAAAATGAGCATTTAGAAAGAGGCAACGGCGCATCAAGTCAGAGGTTGAGAAACTGTCGAATTCCTGAAATACCTTTCAATTTTTGGAACTCCAATAAGGGCAATCTTGGTGTCTACGGAAAGCCAGGAGAAAATCCTACAACTTTCGTGTTAAAGCCTTGGCCAAAAAGAAATATTTTCAGAGAGGAAACGGCGCATCAACCAGAAGGTCGAAAATCTGTAAAATTAGAGTTCATCAACGATTTAGATTCTCGATCTACATACAGTTTCATTCTTAACTTTTTCATCTTCTCTTTGTATAATTTTCATTATGAATTCCAAAATTATTATGGTTTGTTTTGATTCGATTATGAACTAATTTATATTGCTAAGGCTACAATATAGCCTCTCCTTGACAATTCGGAATCTTATTTCTATATGATCAGAATTTTATCATTCCTTTTGAGCATACATCAGTGAGTTTAATACTTTCAATTATCTGGCCAATAGTAGAATGATTAGTTGTGCATGTTAATTCGAGAGATTATGCATGTAGTTTAGCTTTGTATAATGTATGCCATGAATTGAACGAAAGACAGGAATGTACCAACGTGATTTGTGCGACTTTTATGTGAAATATTATTCATCTTAATATGCTCAAATACTTTTAAATTGCTTAGATATATCGCGGGTTATCGTATGTTGAGTAATTCTAATTCTACTTGAGTGAGGGTCTTAGATAAGTTATAATATTTCATCGTTAAATAAGATGATAATTGATTGATTGTATGGTTAGAATTTGGGATTGGATTGGTTAGGTGAGTCGGATGCCTTAATGTTTTCTCCTCTGCTGAAATCTTCTTCTTTTCAAGTGTTTGGTCAATTCTTCATTTGTTGATTTAATTTAATTTGTTGTTATTTTTCAAATTCAAAATCCACCACTTTTCTTGATTTTCAATCAACTTAAGAGTTATAAAAATTTCAATAGTTAATAGGTAAATAGTCATCGTGGGTTTGACATCATTCTTATCATTATATTACATGGTACGATTTCGTGCACTTGCGAAATTTCACAATAGCAGACACCCCTTGTAGTGCCTCGACCTCAGCACTGGCTTACAACAATTATATATACAGTTATTAAAGCATATATTTTAATCAAATTATTTTATTTTTTAGATATATATTATTTAAATTGAGCATTAAATGTGGTATTTAATTTGATAAAATATCTTGTTCTGGGTTCGGTAATGTTGGCCCATTATTGATGGCAGGTGAACCACACGGGGAGTCGGTAATGGATGAGGATGATGCATGTGTTGCCTTGCGTTTGGGAGACATATCTATTTGAAATTGTAATAAATTATTATTCGAACAAACATTATGGATATTTATATATAAGAATGATACTTACAAAAATATCTATTTGGAATTCATTCATTATCAATTTTGTTGGACTAGTCGCTCTCATCCTCACTTGACACTTCAGGTCATTCATCTTCTTCCGACATTTTATCCTCAATTACTTTGGGTTGAACATTTTCTCTACGTAATGGGACCATGTCATATTGGCTTAGATCAACAAATAGATTGATGCCTAATTCGTTTTCTTGATATACTTTTTCATTTGCTAGACTATCTTCTTCATGTGGTTCGTCTGCCTCTAGAATGTAATCATATACATTTCTTGGTGGAAACTTCTCCAGTACTCACCATGGGTTTCCGTACTCCGAATCATTTAAATAAAAAACTTGATTCACTTGGCAAGCGAGAACGAAATGATCGTCCTCATACCCTATGCGAGATGTATTAAGACTCACAAAATATTCATCATTACGTACTCCCAACCTAGGATTTAATACATCTCACTAATTACATTTAAGCAACCAAACCATATATCCCCCCACATACATTAATGCTATGATATCTTCCACAATTCGGTAGAAGTCAATGTTATCATTCACATGACTTTCTTCGACTACAATCCTACAATTTTGAGGTTTACTATATCGTTCTCTGTCAGTTGTGTGAAATCTATAGAAATCTATATCCACATACCAAATATCTTGAGTATTGGATTGCTCGCCTAGACAAACCACAAGCTAGAGCATACAGTTCTTGTGAGATTTCTTTTAGATTTTCCCCATATTTTAATACAACCTACATCAATAAATATTATTATAGTTATATCAATGTTAGATAAAAAAAGTGGAGTTTAAAGGTATAAAGTTCGTATTATAAGATGAGGCTTTACTGCAATACCGTATGTTCAAACCACGAGGTGAATTCCTCTTCGTGCATCTTTTCTACATCAGTTACACCATTCGTGGGAAGTAGTTGTATATGTTCATTGTGCATGTTCATGTGAACTATTAATTTGTAATAATTAATACTATGTTATTATACATGAACTTAAATTAGATACTATTTATTTAGAGGATCATCACTAACCTCAAGTAGTAGTCAATCTCTGCACAGTTATTCAAGACATACTATCGAGCTTTTTCAAACTTTCGCTCACATAAGTCATAGCCTCCTTGTGCGCCTATGGGACGCACGGTCTAGAAAAACACGAAAAATGCCGACGAGACTCCTATTTGTCCACCTTCATAATTTTGATCCGGTTTCGTAAATCTAGCATCAACCCTACGGAAATACATTAAAAAAAATGTATGCCATTCATTTCAATGTATGCTCTACAATCGAACCTTCTGCACGAGTTTATTCCCCACAGATTGCTTAAGTTTTCTCAAAAACCGTTCAATAGGATATATCCGTCTATATTGAACTAGGCCAGCAACTAGTGCCTCACGAGGTAGGTGCACAATAAAATGAACCCTTACATCAAAGAATGAACGTGAGTATAAACTCTCCAATTTACACAATAGCACTGCAATGTCAGTTTCCATTTTTAAAAATACATTAATTTTCAACGTTCTACTACAAATGTCCTTGAAAAATCCCTGTAATTCTGTGAAAGCTGACGAACATCTCGAGTAAGCTTTCCACGCACACCAACCGGCAACAGACACTGTAGAAATACATGACAGTTGTGACTTTTAAGACCAGTTATCTTCCAATCATGTGTTTGAACATAATAAATCTTGACATGTTTGAAGCATAGCCATTTGGTAATTTGATTGTCATGAACTAATAACAAAATTTCATTCTCTCATCATTTGAAAGTATATACCATCCAATGGGCATATAGGCTAATGACCCATTATATTACAAATGTAACTCGGGTCTTATCCCCAACTCCTTTAAATCTTTACAAGAGTTAGCTGTATCTTTTGTCTTCCCTTCTCTTGACATCAAAGTGCCCAATATATTCTCACATATTTTTCTCAATGTGCATAACTCTAGATTGTAACGCAGTGTCAAGGCAGATCAGTATGACAACTTGAAAAAATATTTTTTTTGTCCAATTCAACATCGCTGCTTGTTGTTTTCTCTTTTGAACTCTTGTATCTTTCCCAAATCTATTTTCTGAAGCATCTCCCAACTACGCGATAATATCATTCTCAGACAATTATGGTGGTGATGACATGCGCTCAGCCTTTCCATCAAAACACGCTCTATTTGAATATCATCTATGAAACTATGTCCCATGAAACATGATTTACTACTATTTGTCAACTATTGAAACTGTGTATCTTTATTGCAAATAGAACAAGTCGTTTTACCTTTTGTGCTCCACCTGGACAAGTTTCCATATGCTTGAAAATTATTTATTGTTCACATCATTGCAACATGCATCTTGAACTACAGCGACAAGGCCGCATCATATGTACTAACACCCTAATCCTATAACTTTTTCAGCTCTGCAATCAGTAGTTGTATATATACATCTAATTCGTTCCTTGGTGACCTTGGCCCTAGTATTAGTTGAGTTATCACAAAATACGGATCATTCATACACTTATAATGTGGCAAGTTATATGGCATTAATATGACAGGCCAAGTACTATAAGAAGTACTCATGTTGCCAAATGGATTAAAACCATCCGTTACTAAACTAAAATGTAGATTGCTATGTTCTTCGGCAAACCAAAGATACTCGACATCAAATTTCTTCCATTGTCACTACAAGAACAGCGCCTTTCCCGGCGCCTAAATTCGCTGCTAATAATGCATAAAATCGCTGCCAATACTTATTGCAGCGATTTATGCTGCGTCGGCAGTCCGTCGCAGTTGTTGCGCCTTTTAAAAAATTTGTCAGCGAAATGAAAAATTCGTCGCCAAAAATTTTTATTAGCAGCGATTTTTTCCCCCGCAAATATACTTAATTTCGCCGCAAATAATGATTGAATTTCACTCTTCTATCGCTGCGAAAAAGTATTTGCAGCACTTTAGATTGTTGCGAATACCCAAATAATCGCCGTAAATAGCGCATATTTTTGTTGCAGCGTTTTTAAAATCGCTGCAAATAGTAGCCCCAAACTTATTTGCGACGACTATGTTTCGCTGCTAAAACTTATTAGCATCGACTTTTAGTCGCCGCAAAAAACCTCGTCATATGACTTTGTTTTTGGCGTCCAACTATGTTCGCCGCAGATCAGGAATATTTCTTTTTGCAACGAAATAATAATCGCCGCAAAAAATCGTTTTGATTGTTAGATTGCTTTGACGTCCACTCTTGTTCGCCGCAAAAAAACTTTTTTGCTTAGATTAAATCTTTTTGCGGCGAATTTTAAATCGCCGCAAAAGAGATTTTGAACCTAAAATATGCAGTATACGTACAGAATGCAAAATTTGTAGTGGGTACCTAATTCCCTGCTCCAACTGATTCACAACATTACCAAATAGTACTTTAATCCAATACTTGTAAGCATAAAATGTTGTACATTAATATATATAAATTCAAGTTCTCATCCAATACATCATCAATACATCATACCCTTTAAGGTTACTATAAACTGGCATATGGTGCATTAATGGAAGGCAATAATGTCTTACAAATGGGAGCAGCTAATGTCTCTTACAACTTTAATCATGAACAAACATATCACTTGCATCCACAATCCAAGTGATACAAGTCTAAACAAATATCAAAAATATGCTTGCTTGGGTGGTGTTCATCCGCAACTTCGAGATATCGATCGTTGATGATTTGCGATGACTTGTATATTGAGGGGCAAAGATCGATGCAGCTGTCTGGAACAGGGTTATCGCCGCAAATTTAGATTTATGCCTTCTACATTCGCTCCACAAAAGAAATATCCATAAAATGAAAATCTGCAATTAATATAAAAACAAATGGTGTACATGAACAAATAATGGGGCAATTAATAGGAAATCTGCAGTGGAGTACACTGCCTTCTACATTATATAATTTTTTTAAAGCATAAAACTCACACGATTTCTTGGTAGAAATTATGTAAAACCTATTAATACATTCTAAACCAAAAGAGTTGGGGGATCGAGGGTTTCCAAAATTTCCAAGCCTTGAATTCTACGTAATTCTCAAGAGTATATACTACATAGTAGGCTTAGTTCCACTCCAACATGTTGAGATGAGAGACAAAATGCGTGCATGCGTGCTGTGCCATTATACGTACCCGGCCCCTTTTTGTTTTGGGGTTCAACATATATAACGTTCATTTCTCTCATATATAGTGTCCTTAAACATGTGCTCCTAATTATGGTAGGCTGGTGGACTGTCGCTCTCATGTCTCTTCGTCCCCTCCACTCCTCTTTTACCTACTCAATCACCAGCTCTACTAGTCCCCTTTAATTGCTTTGACGCTCCGATTGATTCCTCATGCCGGATACATCCTACAAGGTTGGAATGTTCTTATCTTTAACTCGACCCGTTCCCTTCAAGAAAAACAAAAGGAATCTAAATTTTTCCCATTCCAAGCAACTTCAAGTTCTCCGTACATTTTCAGGGAAACTATTTGGTTATTAACGTACCTGTTAACTGTTTGTATATTTATCCTCAAAGAGAGTCAAAATTTTTTTATTCTTTTTACATGCAAACACTCTATTATTGTGTGGCCACGTCACTCATAAAAATAATTTAAAACAAAAATATTTTTTATACTAACTGATATGGTAGTTTTTTTATATCAATAATATATTTGGTGTGTAAATAAGTAGGATGGTAAAAATATTTTATTTTTCAGTTTTTGGGCCAGACCTTGCCCATATATTTCAGTTTTTGGTATGGAGTACACTGCCTTCTACATTATATAATTTTTTTAAAGCATAAAACTCACACGATTTCTTGGTAGAAATTATGTAAAACCTATTAATACATTCTAAACCAAAAGAGGAAAAAATCCATGATTTCTTTTCCATCTAGCTAGCTAGCTACCTAATAGAAATATATATTGTTAATCTAATTAAAAAAGGTATTAAAATGGAAGTATATATATGTATTCAAGATGATTATGATCTGTATTAGATCATGTGGTACATTATATTTGCATATACCACATGCATAAAAAAAATATGATTCCAAATGTGCACGGGTTGTTTATGAAAACTTATTAAACTATCAAGCTGCCATCTACAATTTGAGTACAAGGCACGAATGAACATCAACTATCAAGCTGCTGAGAGTAATAAAAACTATCAAGCTCTACTCTAAAACAAGTAAACAACATAACTAAATTTAAGAAGAAAAGACTACATGTAGTGATGGTATTACCTATCCAGAAGCCTCGTATGATCTGAAGTTACTTCAAGCTTTTGAAGGAATTTCTCCATTAATTCTACGAACATCCTATTAAACATAAACAAAGTTAGGTTTGACACCCACCACACTTATACATCCATCATAAAGTTCCCAACTCTTGAAAACTATAACATAATTTAAGGCCTAATTTGCAATCAAAGTACATATCAATACTCATCCCAAGCATGCTGAGTAAAAACCATCCCAGACTCAGAGTCTAAGTCAAAACCTCTATATGCGTCTAAATGTCTAGGCTCAACAGGTACGCAATGGGATATGGGGGTAAACGTATAAGTAATTCACCGGTAGATATACAAGTGTTGATGTCTGTTCTGGTAATTTTTTACAGGATACCATCAAGTACCTTAAAATCTATTCGGTGGCGTAGCTCACGTCCAGGATATGTGCATAGTCCGAAGTATGTGTCACAACCATGATCAGTACCCTGTGCACATTTTAACCCCATGCTTTTAAATATTAATGGATCATCTTTTAGCAAGTCTAAAACATACAAAGATACATGCATGACAGATAAACAGAAGGAAATGGCTTAAAATACACAAACGATCTGCATATATGATTCGGACTATGCATCTTTCATTTTTCGCTTCTAATTTACAGATGATTGAGTTAAGAAAGTTTGAAGATCTTTTACTTTTTCTTCTTTTAAGTCTTCTTTTCAACCAAAAGAGAAATGATACTTGGACGGTATATAAAATGACAAGTTATTTCGTTATCCCATTTATCATAGACTTTATAACTCAAAATATACTTTTCTGACTAACCTCTTGATATATAAAAGCGGACAAGTGACTGGAACTACTTAAAATAGAATCAGACAAGTGTCCAAACGACATCAATTATTCTAAAAACTTAAACTTAAAAACACAACTCCAACAATACATATCAAGCTAACACAAATTAGCACGAGGGATTTATGAGGTACTGAAAATCACCGCTGGATTTAGCACGAGGAAGTGATCATGAATGTGGCGTTCAGACTTCTTACATCAATACATATTAATATTAATTTATGATATGACACAAATATCAAACCCATAATATTTTTAACAGTCTTGTAACCTAACATGATCATCATGAACTAGTAGATATGCATCAAACTCAACATGACATATAAGTTGATAGATACATATATATAACCACAAGATTAATATTCAGGACCTAGAAAGATAACGCAATCAAACTCACCCACTATTGATCATCATAGGCATCTAGTACGTACTAGTATTGACATTCGACCCATAATTCATTTTTATAATGGATCGATGAACTTCTCCATGTTCAGACCTTTGCCAGTGATTAAAGTATAAATATGCTTTATTTACATCCTTAATATCGACTATTTTAGTAGTGTTGTCCAAATTTTTGATGATTCTATGCCTATGTATATATATTTTAAGAGAACTTCAAAAAAAAATATCCATTTAACTAATTATTATTGAGTTATATTTAATTAGGAGGACAAAATTAAAGAACAGAACGATTAATACTTGAACCCCCACCTCCTTTTCCTATGTACCATTAATCCCTAGCTTTATTGAATCATTTTCCACCCAAAACCTACAAATTAATTTGGGATGAAACCAGAATGATAAGTTTATCTTATCATCTGCTTATACGTAAATCGGATCGGGTTATGTCACACTGCTAGCTTGAGCTCTTTATTGTATGAGGGGGGGAGGTATTGTGAATGATTAACTATTAATAAGTAGCTTTGGAGTAAGAACACTAGTACTGCATCATAGACCCTAAGGTTTTAGGGTCTCATATATATATATATATATATATATATATATATATCAGAGTAAATCCAAACACATGGCACAAAATATTCCGTCTAGAGTTGATTAATATACTTCATTGTTCCTTAAGCATTAATGAGATGCTTAAGGAACAATGAAAAACATAGAAAGCTAGAAAAAGGAAAAGAGGAGGAGGAAATTTTGGTAGAGAAGATCTTCTAAATCTTTCTAAGGTTTTGATGGGCTCATATAGATTTGTTCGGATTTTCTTTACTTTAATTTGGTATCCATATATGGGTAGGCAAATAAATCGTGAAGATTGCTAAATGGTCATCTTGCCATTTTAGTAAATAATGGTTCTTACTTGAATTATTCTATTCTCAAGCTAATTTGGTGTTCCCTAGATCCTTTTTCTACTGAACCCTTAGATCAAAGGATTGTGTAAATTGAAACTCACACAAGATGCAATTAGAGCCATAGATTTGTAGGGTAGGGGGAGGTATTGAACTTTATGCAAACTTATATAATGAATGTGTGGCTAATAACTGCATTTTTATGGCTAAATAATAATGAACATTATAAAGAATTGAAAGTCATGGGTGCCATCAGTATGCAGGAAGATGGAGAGAGAAAGAGAGAGAGATGGAGAGAGAGAGAGAGAGAGATTCGGTGGAGAGATAAAAGTTTCATAACTAACCCTTTCTTTCTTTCTTTCTTAATCATGAATTGAACCTAAACCCGAAATTCACAAAATATCAATTATTATCAGCAGGTCCATATTAATTAATTAGGATATAATGCTGAAATTTGGATTCATAGCCCATCGAAGAAAAAGATATATAATAAATACAGACTAATCAATTTATATACTGCATGTTTGACCATAAATAAAGAAAGTGTGTGGGAACAATGAGACTCCATCAAACTTTTGTAGGGAATAATGCGACAAAAAGACGACCGAAACTAAATTCCAGCTAGCTAGCTATGTGATCAGGAGGCGGACTTTTTTCCAATTTAACTGCAGGTTATATATCAGATTTTATATTCCCAACTCTTAATTTATTTCCTGCATTAAAGATATTTTTGGGAAGGAATATTTTCTGGATGTAATTAACATGTATGCTGCCATACGATTTTCCACTAACAAGTAAACACATCAGCTTTAACTCTAAAGTCCACCAAATTGATCTCTAGATTATATGCATGCATCTACAAATCCTCCAAAAAGCTGCTAAGAGTAGCCGAAATTGATGATGATCAATTTGGGGCTTCCAATATTTTAATTTGCATATTTCTATATATTTAAGAGTATTTATGTTGGTGATTAAAAAGGTTTAAATCAGACATATATATAAACATATTATATGATGCCTAACTAATTTTTTTAAAACATAATGTTGTATGATCAGTAATTCATACAGACAGCTAGCTAGGAAAGCTTTTTTTTTTTTGGTTTTTTTTTTTTTGCTTTCTGCAACACTAAGCAGAAAGCAATTCAGTAAAATTGTCCTAACCACTAAATCCTTTACTGGCTAGCTGGCTTGTGAATTGATTAAAGCTTGATATGCTTGTAATCCATGCAACTTTTGTAATCATTTTTTATATCTTTATTGGTCTCTGATGGGTGGTGTCGGCTGAGCTAACTGCTGCTGTGCATGCAATCAAGAACCAGATATATAAAACCCTCATATATGATATTATATATATATATATATATATATATAATATATATATATATATATATACAGTAACATATTTATATACCTGACATAGTTTGGGCAATTGCCCAGCTTGCGCTTCATCCCAAGCAAAGAAAGTAAGTTGGCCGAGATTTCTAGGCCAATACATCTTTTCATATTACTCCTCACTTGTTTGATAACACAGGGTCTATGGTGACATTTCCATGAAATGAGTGCTATAAATATTGTTGGAGATTAGATGGGAGAAAAAAAATATATATAGGGTTTTTTTTTATCAATCCCAAAATCAGTTTTTGAATTTAGCTCATACTTTTAGGAGAATATGTTTTTATTTAATGAGTGCTATCGAGGATTCTTATCTATTAGTATTTGTTTTTGCTTAATAGTTAAAGAAGTGTTTTTCAATGACTTGATAATTTTTATACTTCTAAAAATATTTAAGAGGTTTACTTGTAAATTTCTCCCATTTAATTTCTTGATGGTGAGATACTAAGAGAAATAGTTTACATGTTAAATAGACAATATAGTCTTATAACACATCTGATTTTAAGATTAGTTCAAGTTGCTGAAGCATGCATGCATGCATGCAGGTGGCAGATGATCATATGAATGCATGCTGGCTGTAATTTACAAATTAACTATGTATTACGGAGGAGGACGTAGGATCAATATTGGATCAGTGACTCGGGCCACCCTGTGCGCCATCTTTTCGGTGGGGAGTTTTAACGTCGTGGCCATTAAGAAAATAATGCAATGTGAACTTAGACTTTGCATTTTCCAGATTAATGAGGAATATTCAATTAACGTTGGTGAATTAATAAATTTTCTAAGCTTTCTTGTGTACTGATTTATACGTAATTAATTCACTCTTTGATTCTAAAAATTGAGACATTAATTGTCCATAGTAACCCTAGCTAGGGAAGAGTACATTATATTTATATATGCATGCATGGTTTAGCTCAGCACTATGGGTCTTAAACGATATTGTCTACACAAGCTAACGTGGATTGATCATCTTTTAAGTGGAATTGTCAAACCTGTTGATCATGTAGTACATTTAATGGTTTTTTTACTAAGTGGTTAATGATAATGTCAAAACTCTAGACATTATATTTAATGATTTGTCAAGCACTTTAGATTTATGCTTCACAGAATTGCGTATAACTAGAGATGATCATTTTTGCACTTCTAATATGATACAATTGTTTCCACTAATTGGCATGATTTTCCCAGCATTTTGGACCCAAGAGTGGCCTAACAAGAAAAAGTTATAATTCAGATGACAGTTGTGGCAACATTAGTGCATAGGGAAAGAAATGAGATGGCTAAAATAGTATGACTGCTTTGTATACATGTAGTGATGGTAACAGTTCGTGGGTAAAGCTTCAAATCAAAGTTTTCTCTTACACTAACAAATATGTGGCAAAAAACTTGTTATTCACGAATTCGTGAATAACAATTAAATAGAAGTGCAAAAAACAAGTGGTCCATGTATTTGGATTCCTATACTCATCAATTAAATATAAGAAACTTGAGTAACAATTTCTAGGTAGTTTTAAAAGAAAGAGAATAAAAAAATAGCACAAGCTAAACATCATAATCATGCTTTTTAACTCCACTACAACTCCATTTAATCCCAACACTTCAACGCAATCCATTTCCATCCGAACTTCAAACATTAACACCAAACATCTCAATATAATGCATTTATGTAGCATTTAACAAAGTCAAACATAATTATGCAATTACAAACCATTTCTACGCTCATAAGACAAATACAAGTATAACCAAAGAGTAAATATTAAATCTGTCCATTACAATCTGAAATTACTCTTGAAACCTAGGTTGGAAATTCATCAACAATTCATCAACAATTCATCATCCATCATCCAACCAAATGTTGGAAATTTTAACCCATTTCATGCAGGCATATCCAAACAAATGTTGCTTTAATAACTAAAAAAAAAAATTCATTGGGTTTAATTTGTTGTGCCCGTAACCCAGGCACTCGGAATGAAGTTTGCCAGAGTCGAAGAAACCCAAACACTTGCTCCCGCTCGGGATTGTCAAATGTGTGTGCAAAAGGAAAACCCTAAGCATAAATATTATAGCAAAACAACCCCATTTCTAATTGACCCAAACGATTTCATTAAGAACCATGAAGAGCTAGAACAGAGTAAATTACCTTGGGAAATCGACTCCAGCTGAGTGGATCAGGAGATGAATGGGACGGAAAATAGACTCCAACCCACTTTGATTCAGGGTCGACGATGATGAAGAACAAAGCCTTAGGGTGCGAAAAAATGAGACTTTTTTCACTGGTGTCGACTCCGCATAAACTGACGAAGATGCCAATTAGTGGGTTTTCGATGGGGCGGAGTCGCGTACATCGCTTACGCGAGAATCACTGGACTGGAGCAGTGCCGATGTTAGTGGTTTCATTCGGTGGAAGTTGATTAGAGGAAATTTTGTGTGGGCGGTGAGTAATCTGCAGCTAGAGAGAAATGGAGAAGATGAAAGTTGGGGACGATATGTGTGAAATCGGGATTTGGGGGGAAATGTTTTACTTTTCTGGGGTGTTGGCGCCGAGGATCTAAAATGACTATTGCAGCGATTATGTTGGACGACAAAAGGTTTTTACCTTTTGCGGCGGTTCAATTCGCTGCTATTATCTTAAAAATCGCAGCAATAAATCCATATTTATTTGCAGCGAATTTTATGCGCTGCAAAAAGTTTAAATTCGCTGCAAAAAATAAAATTAAAACCGCGCCCCTTCGAAGCAGCGTCGAACTGAAAATCGCCGTGAATAAATGATTATTGCGGCGATATTATTTCCAGCAGACAAAAAATCGCCGCAATAGACCTTTTTTCTTGTAGTGTGTAAGGAATCTGCAGGATACGAGAGGAAGCTTTCATTTTGGATTGTTTCTGTGTGATGCCAAGACATATCTTTTGCAGTCAATAGGGACGTAAACAATATTTGAAGTTGAGGAATCAACGAAAACTGGCTTAACACTTTTTGGGGTACATTATGCTTATCGAATGTCCATTTGAACTCATGACACACTGGACCTGAATCATATTCCTGCATATTGCTACCAGAAGAAAACACAATCATTTTTACAAATATGAATGATATTACAATCAAATTCTAGCCCTCGCTTTATTTGCTTCGCTTCATAAAAATTACGAGATACTACATTATTATGAGAGAGAGTCCATTTAAATAATTCTAGCAACATGTTGATGGTCTTGGTAGAAATATGACAAATAGACTTAATATGGAGCAACCTCACTGTGAAAGACAACTTGCTATGACGAGCGCACCTCTCGTACAACTCTCGTTGTGCATTCTCCCACAGTTTTCCAAAGTTTCCATGTCTTTCAAAAGAGTGTGTAGATGTTCATTCTCTATCCCTCATCCCAAATATTCATGCACCCAGTTCGCCTAATATCTTAGTCATATTCTCTCCATTATCATCACTGTCATCAGAAGCATCCACATTAATGTCATCCACGTCGATGTCGTTAGCTTCCTCCATTTGATTGAACTAACTGCTAAATCTAACTCTTTTTGGAAATAGTTCGCTATATAAGACCCAAGGTGAGTATTTAGGATCAATTCCATTTACAAATAAATGATCCTCCACTATCACCAAATTATAAGAACTAAGATTTTTGCACCTATTGCATGGACATCTTATAAATCCTCAACGGTCAACACTAATGTTAGAAAACTCTATAAAAAACTTCACCCCTTGTGTATACTCCTTATAGTCTCGTCCAAGTCTATCTCCCAATAGCATCTAACTCTTATTCATTGTATTTTCGTTACGCATCGATTGTCTATAAAAAAAATCCAATTCATGGGATAAACACTATTAAGAGTATATTCATACTTGTTTATCATCTATTTTATAAGGTAGTTGGTCATATCCTATTTAAGAGACTATCATCTATATCGCCTATATACTCAGTCTAAAACTCTAATATTAGTAAAAAGTTCGACATATTTTTCCTACATTTTTCCAAGTATGCTAGCTATAATAAGTCGTCAACCCTATTCATGGGCCGAGAAACTTACGAACCAAATACTCAAAGAATGTAAGGAAATGTTGAACCAAAATTTTAATTGGCTAACAGAAGAGTTTAAATTGAATATATCTACCATATATATGATAGAATCTCAAACTATCAATTTTGGACAATTCAAGAGTTGTACCCAAACATTCTTTATGAAAATATTTGGCCACAACTCTTGAACTGGTCCAAGGTTCAACTACATATAAAAACAACTAATATATCTGGCACCTAAATAGTAAACCAACTCCTACAATTATAAAATTTGAAATTAAATCACATTTCAAATCACAAATACATTGCAAAATCAAATTACAAATCACCAATATTATTATTATTTTATAAGTATTAATTCTTAATTTAAGTGCAAAATAATTTTTAATTATACATTATAGTTTTTTAATGTCAATATTTTATAAGTATTAATTTTAATTTAAGTATTAATAATGCTTACATATTTTATATTTTAAGCATTATTTTTATATACCTTATTAGTCTTTTAAGTAAAATCTTATTAGTTTGTTCGAACAAGATTCTGTTTGAATAGGATAATCTGGTTCGAGTGAAAAATATAGTGTTCGAACGAGACAAACCCAGGTTCCATACGTGAAACAGAGACAAAACACTGAACTAGAAAACACAATTTCACAAACACAATATCATAAGATGCATATTTCAATAGGATACATTTCACATGGGATTGCGCAAACACAAATATACCAACTTCTAAACCTAATTAATTTAAAACTATAAATTATCAAATAAGTAAAAATTAGAAATCTTACCTCAAATTTTTGTTATCCAATAAAAATCAATACCTACATATACATAAAACATATTATGAGAAAACCGTAAATCAAATTCAATAAACCTAATACAAAGCAACTCAAAAAAAATATATATATATATATTAAAAAAAAAGTGCATAATAAAAACTAATAAAAAAACATGATTTTCGTTTTTTAATTTGTAAGAATAATTTAGAAAATTGATATTGCTATTTTGAGAAAAATTATTTTTTTTCAAAAAATTAAACTTATTTTTTCTTTTCGATTTCAGAGCCATAATCATGCATGGCGCGCACTAATTTTAGAAATGAAATTAGTTTTTCAGAATTAATATTAATTTGATTTCAATTACAAAACAATAATATTTACGTAATTTCTATAGCTATAAGCTGTTGGCTTATTGATGCACCCATCACATCATATATTATAACGTGAAAGTCTCCATTAATATTTACGTTTTTACTGTAATTATAGTAAATCTCGTAATTAAGCTAAATGTAAATGCAAATCAAAATTCTATACTATTCTACATATTTATATAATTATTATTTCCATCTATTGAATATTTTATGAATACTTACTTGATTGTCCCACATTGAATACTTAGGCCTCGTTTGGTTGCAAGATTCAGTTAAGATCAATTCAATCCAGGCTTCGTTTACATGTTGAGCTCAGCTCATCTCAGTTCTTTACAAACACTAATGACTTGAGCAGTGAAAGAATTATATAGGGTCTATCTAACTAACTTTAAAGTATGTTTGGATGTTAAGATGAGTTTAGTACATTTTATGGGAAGTTGAAAAAGGTTGTGGGTCCTACGTGTATGGAGGTTTTGAGTTGAAATAAGTTTAGTAATTTAAGAGTTGGGTCTTTAGATATTAGACTCAGCATTAAAATTAAACTAATTAGCTCAGCTGAACTCAACTGAGTCTTGCAACCAAATGTAGCCTCAGTCTAATTTTAAACTAAGTTTAACATCCAAACACCTAACTTTCAAATTACTAAATTCATTTCAACTCAAAACCTACTTATATGTGGGACTCACAACTTTTTTCAACTCGACACATTTTTATACGTGGAACCTACAACCTTTTTTAATTTTCTATAAATAGTATTAAACTCATCTTAATATCCAAGCACATCTAAACTCATTTTAGATAGGCCCCACATAACTCACTACTATTCATAAAGAGCTCAACTCAACTCAACTTAGATCAACATCTAAACGCAGCCTTAAACTCTCTATCGCAACTTCCACTCTTGTTGGGCCCAAGTAGACTTTGCATTGAGGTATTTAAAATACATTACTATTATTCATTAGTTTATTATTATTTTTCACTTAATTTTTGCTACTATTAATTATTATTAAATATTCTATCATTATTTTTTTACAACTATTTACAGAATATCTAACTACCCAAATGCAACCTTATAAAAGCTTGCCAGTGGCACCTCCTCATGGCCCCACATCGAACCCTTTTTCTTTTCATTTTTCTTTTCTAATTTTATTACGAGGATGCATTTGAGAGGTAGTTTTAATAATTTTATTCAACGATTATATCACACAATATATATATTGCATAATTTAATTTAAAAGATAATTTTAAAAAAAAATCTACATGAAAACCTTAGATTATTAATTTAATTGAATAATTCAATGTAGAAAATTTTTTGGAATGGAATAAACAAAAGGCCAAAATGTGATTTTAGCCAAATTTTACGTCTACGTTCACTTATTCCAATCCCAATGCACAAATTATAATTAATATATTTATACATCAACTTACAAACAACATAACTGTTCACATAATTTTCCATTCATCGTTAGCGTTAAGTTCTATAATCTATCAATGATTATTTAATCATGTTGGGCCTAGATCATGCCCACATGCTTGATGGTGATCTTCACCATCAAGCATGTGGCCATGCACCTGATCTATAGGATTAGGCTCCAGACCGAAGGAGCTCACAAGATTCTTGGATGTTGCGCGGCAAAAGAGGTACTAGATGAGGTAGAGGCACCAAGAAATTGAAGATCTATTCTCTCGTTAGTATGAGATGAAGATACAAATGCGGTAATAAGAAGAGTAGCAAGAGGAAAGGATGCGGTAGGAGCTACAAAAGCAAGTGCATAAAAATATATTGATGGCACAATATATTTAAAAATAGATCCATCTGATGGAAGATTAATCAAAGATTTTAATAGGTATAATTATAAATACATCGATTTTGGGGTCTTTGTTTAAGAGTAGATCTATTTCTAGTACTTTATATTTGTATTGACTTTCTAAGTCTTTGTTTAGGTGTCTATCTGTTTCTGATATTGTTAATTGGCAATTTGGCAGGCAAAGTCTTTGTTTACATTGAATTACTCCTAAAAGAACGGTTACATTTAAAAAAAAAAAAAATGCTTGGCTAATAAGGAAATTCTATACAAATAAATTTCTTGCTTTTTGTGATATATTGGATTGCAAAATTTTTTTTATTGCAAAATAGATTTGACATATTACATTAAGTGAAGTTAGTTTGCAAATTTATTTTTTAAAGTCTCCTTGTAAACCCTTATACTTCTCTTGAAATAAACAAAAAGTAAATAAAAAATGAAAAGCGAATGTTTCTAGTTAGAACTAACAAAGCATTTTTTAAATAGAGTATGTCTACGTACAGTCACCCAAACTTAGTCCCCAAGTACTCTTCCTACATGGCCTCTGTCGAAGTCATTTGCATTGACAAAAGTTGAATTCCCTCTCTCCTGATTTAGCCTGCGTTGCACAAAATTTCTCTTTGATTTCGAGTTGCAATTCTGTTAGCTAGCGTTGACTGGATCTCCTCTCCTCCATCACCATCGATTTTCAGGTCTCTTTTTGAGTGCGGTCAGCACAACTTTCCTCCTCCCCACTCTCATCATTGGTCCTCCCCATAGCTCTCATCACAGATATGCTACTGCACCTCCTACCAAGAGTGTTCCTTGTGAGAGAATTCCTCGTCATGGTTCTGCAGGTTCTTTGCTACTAAAGGAGAGTTCCTTGTGAGAAAGTTCCTCATCAGTAGCCAAGAGAGTGTGTAGCTGAAGAATAGAGTTGACTACAACAACTTTTCCTGTCTTAACTCCTAAAGAAACATAAACTAGAAAAAGGAATGAATTGGCTTATACACTGTAACACCCCGTATTTTAGTGTATTTTTACTAAAGGATTATTTTTATTTGTTCAAAAATTTATTCTCTTATTTTATAATTATCGGATATTTTAAATGGGTTATTTTATGATCTTTAAATTGTGAAAATTAAATTGTTATGTTTTCTTAATATTTATTTACTGTTGTACATTTAAATTGTATTAACAATTCTGGTACTTAGTTGTATTAATTATCCGCTGCATTGTTTTTGTACACTGTTGCATGTACACACACTTGGCACTAATGTTGGGATGTGTGACCCTGTTGTCATCATCCCAGTGTCTCGATTCCCGTGTCTCCTTACATGGGGGTCGTGGGCGCCACAGGTGGTATCAGAGCAGTTCGGCTCTGGGTAAACCCACATGTCCCTTAGGTGAAGTACCAGAAATATTATTTTAAAAATATAAGTTAAAATTATTTATTTTAAGGAATCATTTAATTTGGATTTGTTATTTATTTTGTTTATGTTATATTATTTTATTTTACTTTATCTTAGTTATTTCAGTGTTACTTTTGTTTTGTGTTTGATTTTGTTCGGGTATTTAAACGGAGTTAAAGATTGCTATGACAGGAAGATGGTGAGACCAAGAAGGCAAGCTAATCAGCCCGGAGATGAATTACCAAGAGGTGATGGGAATTATGCCATGGCGAGGGCGTTGAATAGGATGACAGAGTTCCTTCAACAAAATTTCCGACCGCCGCAAGGAGATTTAAATAGAGCTGTCCAAGTTGGGTGCACCTATGAGCGCTTCCTAGCGCATAGGACTCCTGCCTTTATTGGGGAGGAGGATCCACTGCGAGCTAGGAGGTGGATAGAAGATCTTGAGAGAACATTTGAGGTTTGTGGGTGCACGGAGGCCCAAATGGTATTGTATGGAAGCTATATGCTGCAAGGTGAAGCGGCAAACTGGTGGCAGACCAAGCGGCAACTCCTAGAAATGGAGTTGGGATCTTTTGCTTCTGTGTCCTAGCAGCGATTCAAGAAGGAGTTCGACGACCGTTTCTTTCCTGTTGCGGTGAGACAGCAAAAGGCTTGGGAATTCAATAATTTGGTATAAGGAGACATGACGGTCGAGCAATATGCTAGGAAATTCATGGAGCTTGGGCGATTCGCTACTCACCTCATTGCCACTGAGGAGTTGCGGGTTGAGCGTTTCCAGGAGGGTCTGCGCCATGATATACGCAGACAAGTGGCCTGTCTTGAGATTGTGGATTTTCTGAAATTAGTAGATTTGGCCACTATTGCAGAGCGGGAGAATACTTTTGTGGTAGGCTCCCCTCCAGGCCAGAAGAGGCGGAGTTTTGCTGGTGAGGGCAGTAGTTCTGGGTCACCGCATAAGTTTGTTCAGAGGACTGGTGCCCGTTCGCAGGCAGCCTCTGGGGTTCGTGCAGGAGGTCGAGCTCTAGTTTGTAGCAGGTGTAATAGAGCCCATGAGGGTGACTGTGGCCAGAGAGGGATCCAGTGCTTTAGATGTGGCCAGTCGAGTCACTTTGCTCGTGAGTGTCCCAGTCAAGCTCAAGGAAGTCAAGGAGGACGAGGAGGTCGACGAGGCGGGAGGAGCAGCCAGAGACAGTTAGTACAAGCCCGAGTATATGCTGTGACTCCTGGTGATGTGGATTATGGGGCTCTAGAGACCCACGATGCTGGGGTGATTACTGGTATGCATTTAATTTAATTGTTGGACTTGATGTTTGGTGTGAGTTGGTTTTTGGATTTATCTGGTGTATGTGTTTGCTTCAGGTAGAGTTCGTCTATATGATTTTTATGCATGTACCTTATTTGATTCTGGGGCATCTCAATCTTTTGTGTCCGCTACTTTTGTGCGGATGTGCAATCTAGTCACCGAGCCGTTATCACAATCCTTGGTAGTGACTCTTCCAAATGGTGAGCTGGTGTGGTGCTCCAAGGTTGCTTTAGGCTGTCATTTGGATTTTGGTGGAAGGACATCGGATGCAGATTTGATTGTATTCAAGTTGCTTGGATTTGACATAATTTTAGGTATGGATTAGTTGCATCGATATTCTGCAAATATCAATTGTAGAAGTTGGATAATTGGCTTACAACTTTCGAATGGAGAGTATTTGGAATTCGTGGGAAGCAAGTTGAAAGCAAGACCTGCAGTTATATCCGCTATTCAAGCTAAGAGAGATATAGCATGTGGAGCAGATGTTTTTTTGGTTCAAGTGGTGTCTACGCCATCCGAGAAGAAGTCTTTAGTGGATATTCCGGTTGTAGAAGAATTCCCTGATGTATTCGTGGACGAGTTGCCCGGATTACCTCCTGTTCGTGATTTGGAATTTGTTATTGATTTGGAACCTGGAGCGGCTCCTGTGCATAAGGCTCCTTACCGTATGGCACCGTCTGAGTTAAAAGAGTTGAAAATTCAATTGCAGGAACTTGTTGATAAAGGATTTATTCAGCCTAGTACTTCACCGTGGGGAGCGCCTGTTTTGTTTGTCAAGATGAAGGATGGTACACTCAGAATGTGCATCGACTATCGGGAACTTAACAAGGTGACTATCAAGAATAAGTATCCTCTTCCTAGAATTGATGATTTGTTTGACCAGCTTCAGGGAGCAGCTGTCTTTCCGAAGATTGATTTGAGATTTGGGTACTATCAGTTGAGAATAAGAGATAAGAACGTGCCCAAGACTGCTTTCAGGACGAGGTATGGACATTATGAATTTAAGGTGATGTCTTTTGGGTTAGCTAATGCCCCTGCTGCTTTTATGGATTTGATGAATAGGGTGTTTCGGCCTTTCTTGGATTCTTTTGTGGTGGTGTTCCTTGACGATATTCTGATTTATTCGCGAGATGTGGAAGAACATGCTTGTCATCTTCGTTTGTCACTTGGAAAATTAAGGGAGCATCAGTTATATGCTAAGCTGAGTAAGTGTGAATTCTGGTTGGAAGAAGTTAAATTTCTTGGACATGTGATTTCCCAGGAGGGAGTGGCCGAAGATCCTAGTAAAGTGGAAGCTGTTTTGTCATGGCCTCGCCCTTCAACAGTTCGTGAGATACGGAGTTTCTTGGGACTTGCCGGTTATTATCGAAAATTTATGGAGGGGTTTTCTCTACTATCTGGACCTCTCACTGCTTTGACTAGAAAGAATGCTGAGTTTGTATGGTCTAATAGATGTGAGAGAAATTTCCTTGAGTTGAAGAGAAGATTGACAACGGCACCTGTTTTGGCACTTCCGGAGCCACACAAGCCATTTGTAATTTTTAGTGATGCATCTAAATTCGGGTTGGGATGTGTTCTTATGCAAGAAGATCGAGTTGTTGCTTATGCATCTCGCCAGTTGAAAATTCATGAGAGGAATTATCCCACCCATGATTTGGAATTGGTAGCTATAGTTTTTGCTCTTAAGATTTGGCAGCATTATCTGTATGGCGAAGTCTGTGAAGTCTATACCGACCACAAGAGTTTGAAGTATCTGTTTACTCAGAAGAATCTCAATATGAGATAGAGGCAGTGGTTAGAACTGATTAGTGACTACCAATGTGAGATCAAGTATCATCCTGGAAATGCGAATCTAGTCGCAGCCGCTTTAAGTAGGAAGTCTCAACAGGTGGAAGAAGCAGAGTCGTCAGATGTGGATTCTCTCCTTTGCTAGATGAGGAGACTCCTTATTGAAAGTTCACAGCAGGAAGAATTATTATCTTCGGTTTTAGATGTCCGGGTTGTGGATTTTGAAGAATTGAAGACTATTCAAAGAAGGGATCCAAAGTTGTTGGCCATCAGAAAGAGAGTCAGAAAGTCTAAGGGACCCTTGCACTATAGTCTGGATAAGGATGGTATCCTTCGGTTTCGGGATCGTAGGGTGATTCCCTGAAATTCAGAATTTAAGGAGCTAATTTTGGCAGAGGCTCATGCAGCTCCTTATTCAGTTCATCCAGGAAGCACGAAAATGTATCGAGATTTAAAGAAAAATTACTGGTGGGAAGGAATGAAGGTGGATATTGCCATGTTTATCGAGAAATGCGACACGTGCCGTCAAGTTAAAGCTGAACATCAAAGACCTGCTGGTAGGCTTCAACCTCTCCCTATTCCTGAGTGGAAGTGGGATGATATTTCTATAGATTTTGTTGTGGGTTTGCCGAGGACTCCTAGTGGAAAGAACTCAATTTGGGTGATAGTTGACCGGTTGACCAAGAGTGCCCATTTCTTGCCTATCAATAACACTGACTCTTTGGGTAAGTTGACTCGGTTGTATGTTAAGGAGATAGTGCGTTTGCACGGAGTGCCCAAGAGCATCGTGTCAGATCGGGACCCGCGGTTCACGTCCCATTTTTGGAAGAGTTTGCAGGCAGGTTTAGGCACTAAGTTGAAGTTCAGTACTGCATATCACCCACAGACAGACGGTCAATCAGAGCGTACTATCCAGACTCTTGAGGATATGTTGCGTGCTTGTGTCTTGGAATTTCAGGAGAGTTGGGAGAATCACCTGCCACTAATTGAGTTTGCCTACAATAACAGTTTTCATTCCTCCATTCAGATGGCCCCGTATGAAGCTTTGTATGAGAGGAAGTGTAGATCACCGTTGTGTTGGGATGAAGTCGGCGAAAGTAAATTGATTGGGCCTGAGATAATTCAAGAAATGAAGGACCAAGTTCAATTTATAAGGACTAAAATGGCGGAAGCCCAAAGTCGCCAAAAGAGTTATGCGGATACAATGAGAAGAGACTTATCATTTGAGATAGGCGATTGGGTTTACCTTAAAGTCTCTCCGATGAATGGGTTAAGCGCTTTGGCAAGAAGGGTAAGCTTAGTCCGAGGTATGTTGGCCCTTTCCAGATTATTGAGAAAGTTGGGCTATTGCTTATAGAGTTGCCCTGCCGGATTATTTTGGAGATGTCCATGATGTGTTCCATGTGTCATCTTTGAAGAAGAGTTTTGGACAGCTAGAGCCGCGTTTTGTTGACCCTGAACGCATTGAACTTCGGCCTAATCTTTCTTATGAAGTTGCCCCGACTCAGATTGTGGATTGGAAAGAGCAAAGGTTAAGGTCTAAGACAATACCTTTGGTGAAGGTGTCGTGGGGCAATCCGATGGCTCAGGATTTCTCTTGGGAGAGAGAAGCTGACATGAGATAGCAGTACCCGTATCTGTTCGATTGATTCTGGCGGTATGTTCTTAAGTTTGCTCCTAGTTGAATCTTATTCCTGTCTTAGTTTAATGTTTGACCTTGCCAATTTCGAGGACGAAATTTTTTTTAAGGGGGGAAGGATGTAACACCCCATATTTTAGTGTATTTTTACTGAATGATTATTTTTATTTGTTCAAAAAATTATTCTCTTATTTTATCATTATCGGATATTTTAAATGGGTTATTTTATGATCTTTAAATTGTGAAAATTAAATTGTTATGTTTTCTTAATATTTATTTATTGTTGTACATTTAAATTGTTCTTCTTTTAATTTAATTGATTGCGGGATTTAATTATTTTATTTTCATTGTATCATTACGTTTAATTTAATTTAATTGATTTGTTGTTTTAAAATCATTTTCATTGGATCATTTTCTACGACCCAAGATGTGAGGATTGGACCTCATTTCTTTCTCTTCATTTTTCTTTTTCTCCTTTTTCTTTTCTTTCTTTTCTTTTTCTCCCCAGTTTTTCCTTCCCGCGCAACTCACTCTCTCTCTCTCACCCCGTCCGATTTCCTCTTCCACCCAGCCCGCCACCGTGAGCCGCCGATGACCGACACCGCCCCCTCCGTCCACCTCCCCACCGGCCGGCGACCCTTCCCCGTAAATCTCAGCTCCTCCATCGCCGGCATTCTCCTCCACGCACGGCTTGAAGCCACGGCGTTCCTTGTGCTCCAGCGCCGCCGTCGTGCCACCTCCAGCCACCATCTCTTCACCACTTCATCCCTGACCTCTTGGCAACCCAATGGACCCAACCCCGGCTCCGATCCATCACCGGTGAAGCACAACCAAGCCCATCTCCGATTTCGACTTTTTGGCCTTAAAACCACCCTTTGCGCCGCCACCCACGGCAAACCACCTCCACCATTGGCTTCACCGACCTCTCTTGGCCCTACCCTATCAATTTCGGGTCTTAGTTTGTCCCCATTCAAAAGTGGGTTTTTGAGACCCATTGCCGTAGTGTATTTTACACTGTTACGTTACTGAGTCACCACTTCTTGCGCCTCCGTGATCCTTTGAAAATCATATTATAGCACTGTAAGTATTTTTCCAAAGAGCTATCGTGATTTAAATATATTTTTGCACTAACCCATATTATTGTGAACTGGTTGGACATGCCGGACTGAGTCCTAGGAGTTCGGGGGTCGGATGGACTATGGACGGAGTTGTGTGATTGGTTGGTATTGTGAATTGTTGGTTGTTGGTTTTGGTGTTCATGTTCATAGCATATTGCACGCATGATCATGTTTGTAAAGGAAACTGGGTTTTCGTGTACATGCATCATGTTCATGTGTTTCATGAAAACTGGGTTTTCATGTGTTAAAGGATTTTGGGTGCGTGTGTATCACGACCCCAAGCCGAGATGGGGTATTATCTCGGTGGAGCTCCTCTGGTCACTCGGGAGCGGAATATACTGAGTGACGTCCCCTGGATTGTCGCTGGGCGACGATGGGATCGGACGAGATGGTCTTGTGCCGACTCCGTGGCCCCTTTGCTGGTGGGGGCTAGAGGATGCTTGGCCATGTACGTGCTGGGCACGGAACTGGGCATCGCTCGTTGCGTAGTGGGTGCTTGGCCACGAACGCGCTAGGCGCGGAACTGAGCATCGCTAAGAAGCCAGGACGTGCGGATGATCCCTAGGGGAGATCATGGTGCATTGGTTAATGGAATAATGGGCTGTTTTCTGGAAAAATAGCGTGTGTTGATTAAAATATTTTTATGTGATTCATTTTCTAGGAAAATGAGATTTTATTGATTTGGGTCATTTTCTAGGAAAATGACGGAGTATTCTTTTTGGGCCAAAATGGGATTTTGGCGTGTGTTGGAAAAATATCTATTTTCGGGAAAAATAGTATTTTTGGATTTAATGCATATCTCATCATATGCATGCATGTTGGTAGCATTAATATTTTTTATCTCGTTGTTATTTGGGTTATACTTACCTGCGGTATCATTTGTGGTAACGCAGATTTTGATGCTGAGGAGGATGAGGGTGAGCCTGAGGAGTCAGCTCTGCCCGAGGAGTGATTGGATCACTCACATTTTGGTTTGGGACTTGTAAACATTTATTATGGATGACTGTATAATTTTTAAACCTTTTAACTGATTGTTTAAATTGTATTAACAATTCTGGTACTTAGTTGTATTAATTATCCGCTGCGTTGTTTTTGTACACTGTTGCATGTACACACACTTAGCACTAACGTTAGGATGTGTGACCCTGTTGTCATCATCCCGGTATCTCGATTCCCGTGTCTCCTTACATGGGGGTCGTGGGCGCCACATACACACTCTTGTGGTTTAGCCGTGTTTTTTATTTATAATGATTAATCAGTACGTTTATCAAACATGTTACATGTAGTTCTAAGTCTAGGCTAGAAGTAATCTGAGCTGGGTTCTTGTTACATTCAGAAAGAAACAAAACAGCAAAACTAGAACAGAAGAACATAATTATGGCTCTTCTTCTTGTGATGAATTTCATCCTTTTTCCTTATGTTTATTTATGTTTATCCTTATCTCTTTGTTGCTTTGCTTTGGTAGAGTTTGAGATGGATTCTGTTTCAATAACTCCCAAACTTTTAAGACTAAAATTCACTGCATTGAATCGCCATCACGAGAGGCAAGATGGGAGCTGTGCTCAAGGCCGATATCGACATTCTCAATTCTACTGGTAGCCACATGGTAAGCGTCATAGGCTCAAAGAAGATGTATCGAATACAAATGCTTCTCCTCAATTTTCAGCTCCTTGAGCCAGCGATATGGTGATCCTAATTCAAGAGATAGTGCCATCAATGGAATGAGGGATGAAGAAGTTTGAGAATATACATGTTCAGTTCCGGTCATATCCAACTGAGAACGAACTATGTACCCAAATAAAATGAGTCGTTTCATTGCCTCCTCCTCGGTCCCATGCTTTTAATGAAATGACTCATTTCATCGCCCCTCCTCCATGCCAAGTTGTGTGCAAGGACTCCCCGACAAGATTGCATTTAGAATTTTCCTTAAATATACTATGATTTCTTTGCGCTCTCACGGTACATAGTCACACACGACACATACATAGGCACATATTTGTGCATGTGTGTACGCTTCCTTTTCTAACCATGTGCCTCGGAGTTAAACAAGTTTTACTAACTCGATGCAATATTGATGGTCGACTCCTAATTCATATTATAGTATAATATAATCAACTCCAACAAATTAATTTATTTTCATAATGTGCTATATCTAAGACACAAATATGCATGGTTAGCCATGAGTAATTAGCTAGGTAATTGTGGAAAACCGTACGTACTATTTATTTGTTTGAGTTAATTTTAATTTATTCTTATATAAAAAAGTCGAAAAAGTTATTTTATAAAAGAATTCAATTTCCAATAAACCTTTAAAATTTTACTATGAGACTCTTAATTATAATTTGTATATTTCTTGCAATATACTACTATGTACATCTCTCCTACAAAACGCTTGTTCGGCATAAGCGCTCGACGTGGCTAATATGGAATGGTTTAATTTGCAAGAATTTTTTAAATGAATATTTATTAGATAATCTTAAAGTATGGACATGATTTTCATTCTGTTAAAATATATTGTATTATTAAGATCTTTGTAGAGTGAGTGATCAAACAACATTGTTCCTCTTGAAGTGGAACGACATCATTTTAATTATGTGTTTTTTTAAAAAAATTATATATCGGAATTCGGAGCTCATCTGGGCTCCAACTCCGAACTTCGACTCCAACTCCATCAGAGTAGGAGCCTTGTCTAAATTCAGCCGAAGTCGAAATCTTAGAAATTTTGTCCACCCTTAAAAGCAATGTTGGTTGCCAAATTATCTTGTGAGCCTCACACCTTTGCCCAAGCTATGTTAGATCCTAAATGGTTTGTTGCTATGGAAACTAAATTCCAAGCCTTGCAAGAAAATGAAACTTGGTCCCTCTGTCCACGACCACAAGATAGAAATGTCATAAGAAATAAATAGGTATTTAAGTTGAAGCAAAAACCTGATAGCACCATTAAAAGGTCTAAAGCCAGATTAGTAGCCAAAGGATTTGAGCAGCGAGATGGAATTGATTACATAGACATCTTTAGCCCTGTTATTAAGCCTTCTACAATTCAACTTTTATTATCCCTTGTTGTCACCAATGGTTGGCCAATTAAGTAATTTGAGGTATTCAATATTTTCTTGCATGGATACCTAAATGAAGAAATATTTATGGAGTAACCTACTGGGTTCATCGACAAAAAGCTACATCGCTATATGAAATAGTCATGGTAAACGTGAATAACTAAATGAGCCCTTCAAGTTTGTGCATGTCAAGTTCACCGAACACGTGTTGACTCAACTTTTTTTTGTCGGTCTTCATACTCGTATAGACTAGGTACGAAGCCAAAATTTATGTGGAGGGGGCGAAGGATATATAAAAATTTGTATATGATAAAAAGTTACAAGAATATTACATAAAAGTGTCCATATATAACTATATAGTTAGTTTCAAGTTTGAATGTAAAATAGAAAATAAAAATATTTAATATGACGTCAATTGACCTTAACATTTAATTAACTATACAATTAAAACTATTTTATTTATATGTTTTAAATATTAATTAAAAAATTTAATTTTCCTCTTTAAAAATTAAAAAAAAAATCCTCAATTGTCCAAAAAACTATAAGAAATCTTATTATTTCTTAGAAACATTTGATTTTACTAGAATTCAAAATATAACCACGAATATTCTTAGAAAAAATTTAAAAAATTCTTAGACACTTCAAATTTTTGTTTTAAAAATCTTTAATTAGAAGTAAAAATTCATATGTTAAAAGAATTTTTAAAAATTTTTCATTTGGGTCTCCTTCAAACCATCTCTTATTTATATGTTTTTATATAACTTATCTTTTTAATACATAATTTATCTTTTTACACTCCTAACACTTTTCCGCAATTAACTTTGGTAGTTAATTGATAGATATATTGATAATATGCTTTATTTTAAATTATAATTATAATATATTTTTATAGTGGAGTCCACATTTAAACTTGTGCTAAATTTGCGCATCTCAACTAATTAATTTGTACAAACATTACTCGTCTCTAGGAGTGGGGTTTTTTTATTTTAAACTCAGACGTTGAACTATAACACATGATTTTTTAATAATAAATGTTTGCAACTAGCCACGTGCCAAATTATATATTCACGAGTATTTAATTAACGTGAGGTTGACGCAACAAATTATATCAATAAATAATTATGGCGGGCCCTCCTTTGAATCCTATACCTCAATTTGGGGGCGGGGGGAGGTACTGGTTGTTTTATAAATACACATAACCCAACGCCCTATTATTTGGAAGTACTTCAAGAATACGTATAGAGTTCAAAGTGTTAGGTACTGTATAATCTGAGTGTCGACGGATAAAGCTGCTTGGACTTGTTGATCTTTAATTTGTATCCAGGTTCAAAAATCTCTCTTCCTCAATCTCATGAATATTCTGAAGTTCATTTCATTCTTAATTTCTTCCTTATCTTAGCATTCATTCAACACGATATCTGTCATTCTCTGTTTTTAACTAAATGGCATTAAGTTTGGACGTACTTTGCCTTTTTCTTTTCTTTTTTTTTTTTTTTTTTTTTTTTAAATAAATGGCCTAATTAAGATGAAGATATTTTCAAAGCATATATCGATCCTTCAATTACATATCTGATCTCCTCCTTACTGGCCATTTATATGTGTTGGTAGATCGATGGGAGAATCAGCAAGTCATCAGGAACTACTTCAAGATCACGAAGGGAATATTGCCAATTCGTTGATGAAAGAAAATGAACATGATCTGTTGGCAAATGCAATCACAAAAACTTTAGAAAGCTTAAAGCCGCTCCTAGAATCACCTGGAATTTGTATCTACAAGGTACCAGATCCCCTTCGCTATTCGAACGAAGAAGCTTACACTCCTCAGGTTATCTCAATAGGGCCGTTTCACCGTGAAAATAAAAAATTACAGGCCATGAAAAAGTTTAAATTGAGATATCTCAAGAGTTTCATGAAGGAACGAGCTACCGCGATAAACTTGGAGGATTTGGTGAGCACTATAAAAGCTGCTGAAGAAAGTGTCCGTGAATGTTATTCAGAGACTTTTCAGCTTATATTTAGTGATGATTTTGTGGAAATGATCCTGCTGGATTCGATTTTCATTATTGAGTTTTTCTTGAGAAACTTGCCTAGGAAGGACTGGATGCCATCTGACCAATTAGCAACATTAAAGCCATGGCTGCGTAGTGGGATGGAGTTGGATTTTATGTTACTTGAAAATCAACTTCCTTTCTTTATTATTCAAAAAATATATGAGATTACGGTACTTGCATCTTTCCCAACGTCGTACCCATCCTTCATTGACCTTAGCTTTCAGCTGTTTTCTCGTTACAACCTTCAAAATAAGTCTCCCGGTGCCGAGTTGAATATACTGCACTTTGCTGACTTGGTTAGATTCTTTTGCCTACCTCCTCCCGAAAGGCAACAAGAGAGAGGTAAGAAACTACTTAAGGAAATGCACTCTGCAACCCAGTTGGCTGAGGTTGGATTGAAGTTTAAATGGGTGGACATTTCAAGCAATTGCTCACAGCTGGACCTAAAATTTACAAATGGAGTGCTGCATATCCCACGCTTTGACTGGAACAATACTTCAGAAGTCTATGCTCGAAACCTCATTGCTATTGAGCAATGTCACTATCCTGATCATGCATATGTTACTGATTATTATATCCTGTTACGTTACCTAATCAAAACTGGCAAAGACGTAGATTTACTTGTTGGAGAGGAGATCATCACTGACTGGCTAGATGACACGAATTCAACGACTTTTGTTAGCAAGCTGTGCGGCAACATCGTATATTCATCCATGAACGCTAACTATCATAGTATAGGTGAAGATTTGAGCAAATTCTATAAAAACCGTGTGAGTTATTTTCAGATTTTAAGGGCTACCTTGAAACGTGATTATTTTCGCACTCCTTGGATGGGCGCTTCTACCATAGCCGCTGTTATCTTGTTGGTGCTCACTGTCATACAAACTGGATGCTCTCTCTCTTCGCTATAGCAGGTATATATGAAGCTTATGTAATTCAAATATTATTGTATTTTTTGTGCTTTTGCACTCGAGGAATTCTTTTTGTTTTCCAGGAAAGTTTACTGCAACATATACAATCCCTGTGATTTAGTTCATTTTTTTCAAACTGATACCCAGGCGTAGGTAAAGAGGTAGAACTGTATGAGGGCTCGTTCCAGCTTGGTGCATGTGAAGAAGAGGTATACAATAAATACATGCACTTTTCAGGGTGTCGTCGACGCAAGCAACAGCAGCAAATCCAAGAGACAGGAGCGGTTCATGCGTAATAGGAGTCCAAGACACGTTCCTGCTGCATGCAAGAAGTTTAGAAAGTTTAGCTTTTGTGATATTCTGTTAATTGCTTTTGAAGACACCACTTTTTCATTCAACCACATTACAATTAAGTGATCTAAAGTCTAATATTCATAATATATATTTGAGCGAGTCTTGCTGCATGCAGCATGGTCTATCTGTTGTTATATTGTTATTTTAATGCATTAGTAGTTTTGCTGTCCAACAAATCATGTTTCTCTACTCTAGTACTACTGGACGCTATATATTGTAACATCCCGCATTTTAGTGTATTTTTACTAAAGGATTATTTTTATTTATTTAAATTTTATTCTCGTATTTTAAAATTGGTTGGATTTTTAATGAGTTTATTTCTATGATTTTAATTTGGTGAAAATTATTTTTATGTGCTTTCATAATATTTATTTATTGTTATGCATTTAAATTGCCTTTAATATTTATTTAATTACTGTGAGATTTAATTATTTCAATTTAACTTTACCATTACGTTTAAATTATTTTATTTAACTTGAGGTTTTGAAATCATTTCCGTTGGATCATTTTTGTGACCCAAATTATGAGGATTAGACCTCATTTCTTTCTCTGCATTTTCTCTTTCCTCTTTTCTTTTTCTTCCTTTTTCTTTTTCTTCTTTCTTTTCTTTTTCTTTTCCTGGTTTTCTTCTCGTTCGCGCGCCCAGCTTCCTCTCTCTCTCTCCGTCCGTTCTTCTCCTCCCCAGCCCGCCGCCGTGCGCCGGCGGTGGTCGACACCGCCCGGCTCCTCCGCTTCCCCTGCCGCCGGCGATCACTCCCCTCCATTTCCAGCTCCTCCATCGCCGCCGTTAACCACCACCAGCCCTTCAAGCCGCGGCGTCACTTTCGTTCCAGCGCCGCCGTCGCGCCACCTCCGGCCACCATCTTCCTACCACTTCATCCTCGACCCCTTAGCAACCCATTGGACCCAACCCCACCTCCGATCCGCCACCGGTGAAGCTCCACCATCCACATTTCCGATTTGGGCATTTTGGTCTTCTACCGCCCATTTCGCCGCCACCCACGGCAAACCACCACCACCACTAGCTTCACCGACCTCCCTAGGCCCTACCCTATCAATCTTGGGTCTTCGTTTGCCTCCGTTTGAAAGTTGGTATTTGTGACCCACGGCCACAGTGTATTTTACACCGTGGTGTTGCTTAAACGTCGCCTTTTTCAACTTCGTGATCCTTCAGAAATTGCTTTATAGCATTGTAAGTATTTCTCCAAAGAACTTTCGTAATTTAAATGTATTTTTGCACTAACCCATTTCACTGTATTTTTGGCATGCCGGACTGAGTCCGAGGAGTTCGGGGGTCGGATGGATTTGTGATTGGAGTTGTTTGGTTGGTTTGGTTTATTTGATTTGGTTGTTGATGAGTTGTTTTGATTGGATTTGTTGGGACTGGTTATTGATGGACGTTGGATTGGTGTTGGTACATGTACATTGCATTTGGCATGCATGATCATGTTTGTAAAGAAAACTGGGTTTTCGTGTATTGCATTCATGTTCATGTGTTTATGAAAACTGGGTTTTCATGTGAGAATGGATTTTGGGTGCGTGTGTATCACGACCCCAAGCCGAGATGGGGCATTAACTCGGTGGAGCTCCTCTGGTTACTCGGGAGCGGAATATACTGAGTAACGTCCTCTGGATTGTCGCCGGGCGACAATGGGATCGGACGAGATGGTCTCGTGCCGACTCCGTGGTCCTTCTGCTGGCGGGGACTAGAGGATGTCTGGCCACGTACGCGCTGGGCGCGGAACTGGGCATCGCTCGTTGCGTAGTGTGGGTGCTTGGCCATGTACGCGCCGGGCGCGGAACTGAGCACCGCTACGAAGCCAGGACGTGCGGATGGTCCATAGGGGAGGCCATGGTGCATATGGAAATAATGCATGGTGCATTTGGAATTAATGCACTATTTTCTGGGAAAATAGTGCGAGTTGGATTTTGGGTAAATCATTTTCTGGGAAAATGTTTTACGGATATTTTGGGCCAAAATAGGATTTTGGCGTGTGTTGGAAAATTATCATTTTCGGGAAAAATGATGTCTTGTGGAAAAATGCATATTTCATCATGTGCATGCATGTTAGTTGCATTTAATGCATTTTGTATTACGTTGTTATTTGGGGTCATACTTACCTGCGATACCATTTTGTGGTAACGCAGATTTTGATGCAGATGAGGAGGAGGAGGGCGAGCCTGAGGAGACGGCTCCGCCCGAGGAGTGATCTGGGATCACTCGTTTGTTTATCTGAAACTATTGTAATATATTTTTATGGATGACTGTATAACTGCTATTTAAATTTTTACTGATGTTTGATTGTAAATAACTTCTGGTACTTAGTTGACTATCAGCTGCGTTATTTTATTTGTACACTGTTGCATGTACACACACTGGCACTTCGTTGGGATGTGTGACCGTGTTGTCACCATCCTGGCGTCTCGATCCCTGTGTATTTATGTAAGGGGGATTGGGGGCGCCACATATATATACGACGATCATTCTTTATTCCCCCTTTGCATTGAAGTTTAGTCTAATTTTAAACTGAGTCTAACATCTCAACACATAACTGATCTTAAATTACTAAACTCATTCTTTAAACGTAGAACCTACAATCTCTTTCAACTCAATACCTTTTTACACACGGAACCTACAACATTTTTTCAAGTTCTCATAAATATATGATTTAAACTCATCTTAACATCCAAACACATATAAACTCATCTTAGGTGGGTTTATAAAATTCACTCTACCATCTCAACTCACTACTATTCATAAAGAACTCAACTCATCTCGACACAGTTCAACATCCAAACGGCTTTTGCAAAACTATCTCAACATTGGGACACGATAATGTGCATTTTGACAAGTTAACAACGTGTGTTGCTCCTCCAGTCAAGCCATCCATTACTCCTCAAGTCAAGCTACAAGTCTCTCCTTGATTCTCGGTCTCCAATATATGGAAACAATCCTTACGTACTCTGTAATTAATGTGTAAATATCTGGATGATCTCCAGAATTCATTTCCTCAGTTAATTTCCTTTTCTACTATCGTCATTTACGTGTATAAAGCTATGTACCATTTAGAATCAAATAAGACAAGATTAATACTTTCTCTTTATGGTATCAAAGCTCTAGGCTCTGTCTTCATCTTGCTCTAGTTCTTCAACCATGACTGAATCAAGTGAAGTCACGGTTATGTCCAATAGTGAAAACTCTTCCTCTCCACATGTTGTCTCGATCAACACAGCCACACTTATTCCTCATAAACTTTCGAAAGGAGGAAACTAGTCAATGTGGAACTCACAGATGAAAAACCTTCTCCTTGGGTATGATCTCATGGGATTTGTAGATGGAACTCATCCATGCCCACCAGTTGATGATCCAGAGTACAAAACTTGGATTCGGCAAGATCGACTACTACTCCTTGCCATTCAAACAGCTGTCACTGGACCAGCAGGTCCGATTGTATCTCGATGTAAAGATGCTGAGGAGGCCTGGCGCAAACTCAAAGCTACCTATGCCAATAAATCTAATACTCGGATGGTTGGTCTCATTGACTCCCTCACCAAGGTTAGTCAAGAAGGAAAGAGTATTTCTGAATTCATGCAAACTGTTAAAACCATTATTGATGATCTTGTTATGATTGGGCACGACTTGAGTGATGGAGAAATAGTAGTACATACACTCAATGGTCTCACCAATGACAACAAAGAACTCAAAGCTGCTCTACGTGCGAGAGAATCACCCATCTCCTTTGAAGAATTGGTTGAAAAGCTTATAGACTATGAAACAAGTCTCAAGCAATTAGACTCAACAAAAGAAGAATCTGTTATCACTGCTCAATACTCACAGAAGCAACACAACAAGAAAGGCAGGAGCGGCAATTTTAATACCTCCCAAAAACAACCAAGATATGGAGGAAACAATAATGGCTATCCAGGGAACAACAATATTCAATTCCAACAAAACTCATATGGAAACCGTGGGAACCCAAATTCTTCCAACAGTTCGTATACTCAAGGATACTCGCCCAACCATTCAAAACAGAATTGGCGGCCCAACTTCAATGGGAATCAATCTCGAGTCGTATGTCAATTGTGCGAAAAACCCGGCCATGTTGCCAAAGTTTGCAGGTCACGTCCCTTACCCTCCATTTGGCCACAAGCCACTTCACAGCTCACGAGACTTCAGGGAATCAGTCGGGTTGGATAGTTGACTCAGGGGCATCTCATCACATTACCTCAGATTTGCAAAATCTCTCCATTCATTTCTGAGTATGGTGGCAACGAAGATATTATGGTTGGTGATGGTAATAACGTACCTATTACTCATACAGGATTTACCACTCTTAATTCCTGTGATTCTACTTTCAAACTCAACAATGTTTTGTGTGCACCTAAAATCAAGAAAAATTTTCTCTCTGTCTCTCAATTTTGTACTCACAATAACACTTCTATTGAATTTTTTCCTCGTTTCTTTCTTGTGAAGGATTTAACCACGGGGGCATCCTTGGTGCGAGGCCAGAGTAGAGGAAACGTATATGAGTGGCCGACTTCAGTGAGTAGATCATTCTCTTCACCACAATCCTCGGCTTTCACAGCAACCTGTTCCAGTTCTTCCCCTCCAACCATCAGTCTCTGGCACAGTTGTCTTGGTCATCCGTCCTCTAAAATCCTTCATCAAATCATTGCATCTCATAAATTACCTTCATCCAAGTCCAGTTCATTTTCTAATTCTTGTAATGCATGTTTATGTAATAAAAGTTATAAACTTCCGTTTGGCCTTTCCTCCTTAACTTGTTCAAAACCTTTGGAAACTTTGTTTATGGATGTTTGGGGACATGTTCCTCTCCTTTCTTTTGATAATTTTCGCTATTACGTTATATTTGTGGATTATTTTACCAAATATACTTGGCTTTATCCAATAAAAAATAAATCCGATGTCACTTCCGTATTTAAACGGTTTAAATCTCTTGTTGAAAATTACTTCTCTACAACAATTAAAACTGTTTATACAAATGGAAGTGGTGAAGCCACTAGTCTTGGTCATTTTCTCTCTCAAGTTGGAATTCAACATCTCAAATCTCCTCCCCATACCCCTGAACATGTGGGCACCTCTGAGCGTAAACATCGTCATGTGGTTGAAACTGCACTTGCTTTGCTTCATCATGTGTCTACTCCACTCAAATATTAGTCCTTAGCATTTCAAGCTGCTGTTTACCTCATCAACCGAATGCCCTCTCCGGTAACCTCCAATAAATCACCTTTCTCTCATCTCTTTAAGCAGTCACCTAATTATTTATACCTAAAAATATTTGGTTATCTGTGTTACCCATGGTTACGACCTTACTCCACTCATAAACTCCAACCACGATCTCGTCTTTGTGTCTTTGTTGGTTACTCAACTTCACATCATGCTTATATGTGTCTTGATCCCTCCACAAATAAAATCTTCATATCTAGACATGTAGTTTTTGTGGAAACTACATTTCCCTTCCAGAGTAACACATCTCGTACTGAGTCCCTCCCAATCTTGCCTTCCCCTGCCACTTGGTTATCCAACCCGCCTCATGATACTACCCAAGTATTCATTCCAGTATCTTCTCCTAACATCTCCAAGTTACCTGTCATCTCCTCCACTCAATCCTCTTCTAACTCATGTGGTGAGTCGCATATTTGCAGGACTGACTCTTTGAACCAGGACACCTCATGCACGGGTTCCCTCTCCACACCTCCAACTCGGGATGCATCCAATTCCTCACAGGTATGTCCCTCACCTCCTATATCCTGCCCCCTCTCTTCTATTCCAGCAGAACCCCATCCTTATAAAACCAGGCTATGTAATCATATTATCAAGCCAAAACAAATTTTTGATCTTCACATCACCACCAGCACTCCCATATCCGAGCCTTCCACTTTTAAACAGGCCCAGCAACATTCCTCATGGCGTCAAGCCATGAGTGATGAATACAATGCATTAGTCTCCAATCACACCTGGTCCCTTGTTCCCCGAACTACCACACAAAATGTTATTGGATGTAAGTGGGTCTATAGAATTAAAAGGAATCCTGATGGGTCCATAGCTCGTTATAAAGCTCGCTTAGTGGCAAAGGGCTTTCATCAGCGACCTGGGATAGACTTTTTTGCAACCTACAGCCCTGTTGTTAAACCTGTAATAGTTCGGATATTACTTACTCTTGTTGTAACTAACCGTTGGTCACTTCGCCAACTCGACGTGAATAATGCGTTCTTGCAGGGCTCTTTATCTGATGAAGTCTTCATGGAGCAGCCAACTGGCTTCACTCACTCTGATCTTCCTGATCACATTTGTCACCTCCGTAAGGCCATATATGGGCTTCGACAAGCCCCTCGTGCATGGTACCACGAACTTCACAATTTTCTTGTCTCGGAAGGCTTCACAAACTCTCAGTCCGATACCTCCCTATTTATACTCCACTCTTCCAACTCGGTTATTTATCTCTTGGTTTACGTTAATGATATCATCATCACTGGGTCCTCCGCTGCTCATGTGAATAGTTTTATCACCATTCTCGCCAAACTATTCTCTCTCAATGACCTTGGTAATCTCTCATATTTTCTTGGAGTTGAAGCTCAATTTACCTCTAACGGCTTGTTTTTGTTTCAAAGGAAATATGTCAATGATCTCTTGCATCGAGTCAACATGGCAGATGCCAAGGCTGGTTCTACCCCTCTTGCCACTACTGAAACTCTCAAATTGTCTGATGGCTCTCCACCAACTGATGCTACTTTGTATCGTCAAACACTTGGGTCATTGCAATACCTCTCTCTGACACGTCCTGATGTTTCCTTTGCTATCAAAAAGCTCTCTCAGTTCATGCACTCTCCGTCAACTCTTCATTGGTCTACAGTTAAACGGCTACTTCACTATCTGGTTGGAACTCTTGACTATGGCATCATGCTTCGAACAAACCATGCGTTTGCGGATGCCGACTGGGCAGGTGATCCTAATGATCGAACTTCGACCTCTGGTTATGTTCTTTTCTTGGCACAAATCCTATCTCCTGGAGTTCTAAAAAGCAAGAGACCGTCACTCGATCCTCCACTGAGGTCAAATACCGGGCCATCGCCTCTACTGCTGCTGAAGTAAACTGGGTAATGAATCTTCTTCAAGAACTGTGTGTACCAGTATCCCCTACTCCAGTCATCTACTGTGACAATGTGAGTGCTACGTATGTTTGTGCCAACCCAGTATTCCATTCCCGTATGAAACACATTGCCATCGACTTCCACTTTGTTCATGATCAAGTTCCTATAGGACGTCTACGTGTTTCCCACGTTCATACTTCTGATCAACTTGCTGACTCACTCACCAACCCACTGCCTCGTCTACACTTCCACACTCATCGAACCAAGATTGGTGTCCTCAAACGGCCAGTCAATCTTGCAGGGGCATGACAAGTTAACAACGTGTGTTGCTCCTCCAGTCAAGCCATCCATTACTCCTCAAGTCAAGCTACAAGTCTCTCCTTGATTCTTGGTCTCCAATATATGGAAACAATCCTTACGTACTCTGTAATTAATGTGTAAATATCTAGATTATCTCCAGAATTCATTTCCTCTGTTAATTTCCATTTCTACTATCGTCATTTACGTGTATAAAGCTATGTACCATTTAGAATCAAATAAGACAAGATTAATACTTTCTCTTTACATATATGGTACGTTCAAATAATGGTTTGTATGACGTACGCTTCTTCCCTCCCCAAATTACAAATAAATCCCTCCAGCTCGTCTTTTATCTGAAATGAAAAATTGCAAAACACGTTTCAATGTCTCACGAATCCTAAGTTGGAACTCATGAATTGTATTCGTGTTAAATAACATTAATATTCAAACCCAATGATCTGTACAACAAATATGTTGTCGCTCTTACCAATTCTATATATGATGTAACACCCCGTATTTTAGTGTATTTTCACTGAAGGATTATTTTTAATAATTCAAAAATTTATTCTCTTATTTTATAATTATCGGATATTTTAAATGGATTATTTATGATCTTTAAATTGTGAAAATTAAATTGTTATGTTTTCTTAATATTTATTTATTGTTGTACATTTAAATTGTTCTTCTTTTAAATTAATTGATTGTAAGATTTAATTATTTTATTTTCATTGTATCATTAAGTTTAAATTATTTTAATTGATTTGCTGTTTTAAAATCATCTTCGTTAGATCATTTTTGTGACTCAAGAGGTGAGGATTGGACCTCATTTCTTTCCCCCACTTTTCTTTTTCTCTTTTTCTTTCCTTTTTTCTTTTCATTCCACTGCATTCCCTTTCCCCCGCGCGACACCCTTCTCTCCCTCTCTTCCCGTGCGTCCGTGTCTCCCTCACCCAACCCACTGTCGTCGCGCCGCCGTGCGCGACGCCGCCACTCCCATCAGCTTCCCCACCGGCCGGCGACCATCTCCCTCCGTTTCCAGCTCCTCCATCACTGCCGATAGCCCCCACGCACCACACCAAGCCGCGGCGCTCTCTTCACTCCAGCGCCGTCGTCGCGCCACCACCGACCACCATTTCTTCACCAGTTCATCCTTGACCTCCTAGCAACCCAATGGACCCAACCCCAGCTCCAATCCGTCACCGGTGAAGCACATCCAACCCCATTTCCGATTTGAGTATTTTTTGCCTAAAACCACCATTTGCGCTGCCACACACGGCAAACCACCACCACCATTGGCTTCACCGACCTCTCTAAGCCCTACCCTATCAATTTCGGGTCTTAGTTTATCCCCATTCAAAAGTGGGTATTTGAGACCCACGGCCAGAGTGTATTTTACACTGTTTCGTTGCTGAGCCACCACCTTTTGCACCACCGTGATCCTTCGAAAATTATTATATAGCACTGTAAGTATTTTTCTAAAGAACTTTCGTGATTTAAATATATTTTTGCACTAACTCATATTATTGTGATCTGATTGGACATGCCGGACTGAGTCCGAGGAGTTCGGGGGTCAGATTGATTGTGGATGGAGTTGTGTGTTTGGTTGGTATTGTGAAATGTTGGTTGTTGGTATGGTGTTGTTCATGTACATGGCATATTGCATGCATGATCATGTTTGTAAAGGAAACTGGGTTTTCATATACATGCATTCATGTTCATGTGTTTCATGAAAACTGAATTTTCATGTGTTAAAAGATTTTGGGTGTGTGTGTATCACGACCCCAAGCCGAGATGGGGTATTATCTCGGTGGAGCTCCCCTGGTCACTCGGGAGCGGAATATACTGAGTGACGTCCCCTGGGTTGTCGCTTGGCGACAACGGGATCGGACGAGATGGTCTCGTGCCGACTCCGTGGCCCCTCTGCTGGCGGGGGCTAGAGGATGCTTGGCCACGAACGCGCTGGGCGCGGAACTGGGCATCACTCGTTGGGTAGTGGGTGCTTGGCCACGAATGCGCTGGGCGAGGAACTGAGCATTGCTATGAAGTCAAGACGTGCGGATGATCCCTAGGGGAGATCATGGTGCATTGGTTAATGGAATAATGGGTTGTTTCCTGGGAAAATAGCGTGTGTTGATTAAAAGGATTTTATGTGATTCATTTTATGGGAAAATGAGGTTTTATTGATTTGGGTCATTTTCTGGGAAAATGACGGAGTATTATTTTTGGGCCAAAATGAGATTTTGGCGTGTGTTGAAAATATCTATTTTCGGAAAAAATAGTATTTTTGGATCTAATGCATATTTCATCATATGCATGCATGTTGGTCGCATTAATGTATTTTTATCTCGTAGTTGTTTGATCTATACTTACCTGCGGTACCATTTTGTGGTAACGCAGATTTCGATGCAGATGAGGCTGAGGGTGAGCCTGAGGATTCGGCTCTGCCCGAGGAGGGATCTGGGATCACTCGTTTTGGTTTGAGACTTGTAAAATATTTATTTTGGATGACTGTGTAATTTTTAAACCTTTTTACTGATTGTTTAAATTGTATTAATCATTTTGGTACTTAGTTGACTTAATTATCTGCTGCGTTGTTTATTGTACACTATTGCATGTACACACACTTGGCACTATCGTTGGGATGTGTGACCTTGTTGGCACTATCGTTGGGATGTGTGACCTTGCTCGATTCCCGTGTCTCCTTACATGGGGGTCGGGGGCGCCACAAGTGGTATCAGAGCAGTTCAGCTCTAGGTAAAACCACATGTCCCATAGGTGGAGTACCATAAAGTTTTAAAGTTGTGATTTGAAATTATTTGGTTTGAAGTATGTTATTTTAATGGTTTTAATTTTTTTATGTTTTTATATTTTGTTGGTTTTATTTATTTTATTGTATACTACTTGTTTGTTTATTTTATATTATTTGTTTTATTTTATGGCAGGTTATTTTATTTTATTTATTTTTTTATTTTTAATTATTTTATTGTGCACTACTTCATTTGTTTTATTAATTTTATCTTATGATATTTTATTGTTGGTTTTATTCATTTTGTTGTATATTATTTATTAATGGAATTTTATTTTATTTTGTTTTGTTCGGAGTTGAAAAGCGGGTTAAGAGTTGTGCTATGGCAGGAAGATGGTACGATTGTGAATGTCATTGTTAGACTTGAACACTTAGTGTAGTAGGCCTAACTCTTGGCAACTGGTTTGTTTTAATATCGAGGCTTTAAGGGAACGGCATGATCTGGGTGAACTCTTTGGAGTAGGAACTCAAGTCGCAATTGAGGAGGGAAATAGTTTTAAATTGCTTAGGTTAATTGAGGTCGTAGCCTCCGTAGACATTATGTAGTGAGTTTATGGAGTAGGAGGTTGTGAGTTCAACGAATTCCAAGGTTAGATTTTTGAGAAGGTCACCTAAGGTTTGAGGCCTCATAGTTTTTAGGAAATAAGTTTATTGGATTTAAGGTGATAGGTTCAACAAGCATTTGAAGGATTACTTAGATTAGAAGTTTTTGATTTTGCCAACTTTGATAAGCAGTTTGATAACAATCGGGGTTTTAGAATTTACAAGTTTTATAAGGTGAATATTTTAGATTTAAGGTCATGGATCTTCAAGATTTTGGGAAATGATTTTTTATCTGGTTTAAGGTTTTAAAATTGCAGAGTTGAAGGATTGAATTATAATAGGATTTGAGTTCTTAGTTTTGTAGACTTGGTACGCTAGCTTGGTCTATTCTATCAATTGATTAGTTGGTAACCATTAAATTGGGATTGATCAGAGTTGAGTTACTGATATGAGAATTTTTAGGAGAGATCTTCTTTGGAGATGGAAGGTAATGATCTAGTTTGTGTATTTTCCGAGGATTGAAAATGTTGATCTAGTTCAGATAATGATTGTTTCTAGCTCGAGGTTGGTGACAGGTTGAGGATTTAATCCATATCAATTTTAAGGAATAATAGATGGTGCGGACGCAGGAAATGATTCTTGTTGATTTCAAGGATATAGGCCCAGATGATGGAAATGGTAGTGACAGATCACTTGCACGTTTGGAGGATTATTGGTTCTAGCTAAGTGTGCATGAGATCGATGCGTAGTAGTGGTGAGTGTGTATGCATTTCGGAGAGTACAGGAGTCCTTGTCTCATTTTTGGCTTGGAAGAAGTGTCTTGGGTAGGTGTTGAATATGAATAAATACAATAGTATTAAATTCAAGAGATTTGGTTTAGAGTTTTTGGTGAGTCAATCGGAGTGTGTAGTCAAAACGGATTACTCAATGGAATGATAGTTGACAATAATTATTGTGATTATATATAGAAATTAATTGTGACTTGAGGTTACCTAAGAATTTAACTTTTGAGGTTATACTTTCTTTGGAGATTGAGAATCCAGTTGGTTGAATTAAGGACATTGTTATTTAACTTGAAGAGAGATTGATGGGTCGTCATGTTTGGTGTATGGTAAGATCTTGGAAGTTGAAGCTTAGGCATTAGCGATGAATAATATGATCAAGTATGTGAGTTAATCAAGCATTAGGATCCTTGGGTGATTTGAATTGGCTTTTGGTGGATTGATGATTTGAGCAATATGGCTGGCCTTGAGGTTTAATAGTGATATGTTATTGAAGGAACTAGTCGTACTAATACTAGCTTATAGGAGTAGAAGTAGGCGGCCGAGTTATCAAATAGGTTTTGATAATGTTTTGGTGAAGTCAATGATGGTTCGTAATGAGTTTAGTCACCGCTAGAGTAGATGTTATTCTGAATGTTGGTGATGAGCTTTTGGGTTTAGATTATTGGATAAAAGTTTATAGGTGCTCTTTTTGGTTGGTCGGGTTGGAATCGAATCTTTTTAAGGTATGTTCCTTATCGTAGATGAGACGGATATATTTTGGGTTGAGGTTGCTTATTTTCAATTTGGGATGCTGAGGTTGGTTTTCTGTCTATGATCATAGATGTATTTTGCGGAATATTGATTTTGATCAAGGCAGCAAGAGTTAATTGAGGAATATGAGTGATAACTCCTGGTTTTGGGAAAAAGAGTATTTTCTACCAAAAGGTGGTAAGAGTTTTCTGGTTAATAGGTATGGGCCACCTTGTACTCGATGGTGCTAGTTTTTATGAGGACATAAATTTTATGCATGTGGCGAATTATCAGAGTGTGCAGCAGAAGCGTGATATTTGTGGTTGTAGTTAGGAGTTCGGATTTTGTGCTAATCTTGAGGAATTAGTGGTGACTTGAATTTTTAGATGATGCTTGTAGTTGGAGATTAATCTTTTGGTTGTGCAATTTGTTATTGATGGTTAACCTTGGAAGTGGCCATTAGGTTACCAAAGGTAGAATTCAATGGAGGTTTAGAAGTTGTAGCATAGGAGCTGATTGAGGTTAGCATGGATTATTGTATGAAGCTATTGATCATTGGAATTTTCTGGATATTGTATTAAGGTTCTTGTGGAAAATAAGATCTTGGTTAGCATAGTCATCTAGGAATACTGGTCGTGTGTGCCGCTAGAGGACTAATACGAGTATGTTGGATGTCGCCATATTTTTTTTTTGAGAAATGTGTCACGTTAAGGCTGAGCTTTAAGGACCTGCTAGTAGACTTCAACCTCTCCCTATTCCTAAGTGGAAGTGGGATCATATTTTTTATGGATTTTGTTGTGACTTTGCTGAGGACTCCTAGTGGAAAGAACTCAGTTTGGTTGATAGTTGATCGGTTGACCAAGAGTGCCCATTTCTTGCCTATCAATAATACCGACTATTTGGGTAAGATGACTCGGTTGTATGTCAAAGGGATAGTGTGTTTGCACAGAGTACCCAAGAGTATCGTGTCGGATCGGGACCTGGGGTTCATGTCCCATTTTTGGAAGGGTTTGCAGGCAGCTTTAGGCACTAAGTTGAAGTTTAGTACTGTATATCATCCTCAGACAGACGGTCAATCAGAGCATACTATTTAGACTCTTGAGGTTATGTTGCGGTCTTGTGTCATGGAATTTCAAGGGAGTTGTGGGAATCATCTGCCGCTATTTGAGTTTGCTTATAATAATAGTTTTCATTCCTCCATTCAGATGGCCCCGTATGAAGCTTTGTATGAGAGGAAGTGTAGATCACCGTTGTGTTGGGATGAAGTTGGCGAAAGTAAATTGATTGGGCTTGAGATAATTCAAGAAATAAAAGATCAAGTTCAATTTATAAGGACTAAAATGGCGGAAGCCCAAAGTCGCCAAAAGAGTTATGCAGATACAAGGAGAAGAGACTTATCATTTGAGATGGGTGATTGGATTTACCTTAAAGTCTCTCCGATGATGGGGGTTAAGCGCTTTGGCAAGAAGGGAAATCTTAGTCCGAGGTATGTTGGTCCTTTCCAGATTATAGAGAAAGTTGGGCTAGTTGCTTATAGAGTTGCCCTGTCGGATTATTTTGGGGATGTCCAGGATGTGTTCCATGTGTCGTCTTTGAAGAAGAGTTTTGGACAGCTAGAGCGGCGTTTTGTCGACTCTGAATGCATTGAACTTCGGCCTAATCATTCTTATGAAGTTGCCCCGACTCAGATTGTGGATTGGAAAGAGCAAATGTTAAGGTTTAAGACAATACCTTTGGTGAAGGTGTCATGGGGCGATCCGATGGCTCAGGATTTCTCTTGGGAGAGAGAAGCTGACATGAGAGAGCAGTACCCGTATTTGTTCGATTGATTCTGGCGGTATGTTCTTAAGTTTGCTTCTAGTTGAATCTTATTCCTGTTTTAGCCTTAATGTTTGACCTTGCTAATTTCGAGGACGAAATTTTTTTTAAGGGGGGGAGAATGTAACATCTCGTATTTTAGTGTATTTTCACGGAAGGATTATTTTTAATAATTCAAAAATTTATTCTCTTATTTTATAATTATCGGATATTTTAAATGGGTTATTTTATGATCTTTAAATTATGAAAATTAAATTGTTATGTTTTTTTAATATTTATTTATTGTTGTACATTTAAATTGTTCTTCTTTTAAATTAATTGATTGTAGGATTTAATTATTTTATTTTCATTGTATCATTACGTTTAAATTATTTTAATTGATTTGCTGTTTTAAAATCATTTTCGTTGAATCATTTTTGTGACTCAAGAGGTGAGGATTGGACTTCATTTCTTTTCCCCACTTTTCTTTTTCTCTTTTTCTTTCCTATTTTCTTTTCTTTCCGCTGCATTCCCTTTCCCCCGCGCGACACCCTTCTCTCCCTCTCTTCCCGTGCGTCCGTGTCTCCCTCACCCAACCCACCGCCGTTGCGCCGCCGTGCGCGACACCGCCCCTCCCATCAGCTTCCCCACCGGCCGGCGACCACCTCCCTCAGTTTCCAGCTCCTCCATCGCTGCCGATAGCCCCCACGCACCACACCAAGCCGCGGCGCTCTCTTCACTCCAGCGCCGCCGTCGCGCCACCACCGGCCACCATTTCTTCACCACTTCATCCTTGACCTCCTAGCAACCCAATGGACCCAACCCCAGCTCCAATCCGTCACCGGTGAAGCACATCCAACCCCATTTCCGATTTGGGTATTTTTGGCTTAAAACCACCATTTGCGCCGCCACCCACGGCAAACCACCACCACCATTGGCTTCACCGACCTCTCTAAGCCCTACCCTATCAATTTCGGGTTTTAGTTTGTCCCCATTCAAAAGTGGGTATTTGAGACCCACGGCCAGAGTGTATTTTACACTGTTTCGTTGCTGAGCCACCACCTTCTGCACCACCGTGATCCTTCAGAAATTATTATATAGCACTGTAAGTATTTTTCGAAAGAACTTTCGTGATTTAAATATATTTTTACACTAACTCATATTATTGTGATCTGGTTGGACATGCCAGACTGAGTCCGAGGAGTTCGGGAGTCGGATTGATTGTGGATGGAGTTGTGTGTTTGGTTGGTATTGTGAAATATTGGTTGTTGGTATGGTGTTGTTCATGTACATGGCATATTGCACGCATGATCATGTTTGTAAAGGAAACTGGGTTTTCGTGTACATGCATTCATGTTCATGTGTTTCATGAAAACTGGATTTTCATGTGTTAAAGGATTTTGGGTGTGTGTGTATCACGACCCCAAGCCGAGATGAGGTATTATCTCGTGGAGCTCCTCTGGTTACTCGGGAGCGGAATATACTGAGTGACGTCCCCTGGGTTGTCGTTGGGCGACAACGGGATCGGACGAGATGGTCGCGTGTCGACTCCGTGGCCCCTCTGCTGGCGGGGGCTAGAGGATGCTTGGCCACGAACACGCTGGGCGCGGAACTGAGCATCGCTATGAAGCCAGGACGTGCGGATGATCCCTAGGGGAGATCATGGTGCATTGGTTAATGGAATAATGGGCTGTTTTATGAGAAAATAGCATGTGTTGATTAAAAAGTTTTTATATGTTTCATTTTCTGGGAAAATGAGGTGTTATTGATTTGGGTCATTTTCTAGGAAAATGATGGAGTATTATTTTTGGGCCAAAATGGGATTTTGGCGTGTGTTGAAAATATCTATTTTCGGGAAAAATAGTATTTTTGGATCTAATGCATATTTCATCATATGCATGCATGTTGGTCGCATTAATGTATTTTTATTTCGTAGTTGTTTGGTCTATACTTACCTGCAGTGCCATTTTGTGGTAACGCAGATTTCGATTGAGATGAGGCTGAAGGTGAGCCTGAGGATTCGGCTCCGCCCGAGGAATGATCTGGGATCACTCGTTTTGGTTTGAGACTTGTAAAATATTTATTTTGGATGACTGTATAATTTTTAAACCTTTTTGCTGATTGTTTAAATTGTATTAATCATTCTGGTACGTAGTTGACTTAATTATCCGCTACGTTGTTTATTGTACACTGTTGCATGTACACACACTTGGCACTATCGTTGGGATGTGTGACCCTGTTGTCACTATCCTGGCGTCTCGATTCCCGTGTCTGCTTACATGGGGGTCGGGGGCGCCACATATGATGATGCTTTACGGCCTACAATTACGTTGTTTGACTATAAACTATGCATTCTAATGTTTTCCTAATAATTACTTTTATATATTCACATTATTTTTTCAAAAACTCTATGTGCAGTTGTATTTGTATTGTCGCTCCGCACTAACCTACATGGCAAGCTACGTAGCTTTTATGAAACGTGGCATTTGATTAATGCTGCGATGTGAAACGAAGGGCGGGGAATTGATGAAATGAAGGGCGGGAAAGGAAACTAAAAAATGAAATGTATTGTTTCTCTTAAATCACGTTTGGATGTTGAGGTGATCTGTAAATAGTACTAGTGAAAAAGTAGTTACTAATTAATAGTTGTAAAAAAGTAGTAAATAGTTTATGAGTATTAGTGAGGTAGTCTGTGAGATCACCTCACTAACCAAACATATCCTTAATTAATATCGAACACACCGTTTCAAAAACCAAACCTTAGAGCTTGTCCCCCTGTCTCGAGAAGGTTCCCCTTTTGTATTGACATGCTACTTCCTCGTCGACACTCGCCACTTGCTTGTTCTTCCCCGTCGTCACCTACTCCTTCAAGTATCTGAACTTTTAGATCGTTCATTAATGGAGCCCTCCCAGATTTTATTTTGTAGCTTGGTATTTCTGGATTGCTTCTTTGTTGTTGGCTTTGTTTTTGGGAAATGATCTACATTCTTATAGCATGAAATGTCGTCCAGGTCTGCCATATGTTATAGAGCATTAGTTTTAGTTCTTTTCATATCTCTCATAAGAAATCTGTTCAAAAATCTGAGAATGTACATTTTATTGGGTTGTTTGAGATGCTTGATTTTCTAGTTGTTAGATTCATGAACTTCATGGGTGTTATGGGGTTGCTTGAATTGTGGGCTTTTTGGTAGATTTTTCAGTTACACAACCATGACCCTTTTCGTTGCAGTTTTCGAGTACATGGAGGGAAGCCAATTAATAAAAGTATATATGTTGATTCTGGAAAATTCTTTGATCAGTTGAGAAACCCTGGAAATCTTGAAAAATATAATATTAATTCACTTAAGTTTAGGTTCAAGCAGCGTCAAGTACTACAAAGGTAAAAGCGTGTTCTCTTTTAATTCGATATCAAACATAATTTTTCATCCATTTCTATCATTTAAATTGTGATAGATGTATGAGAAAAAACCCCAAAGAGTGATCAAACTTTAACTATAAATTTAGTGCTCAAACTTTATAGGTAAGTTAACAACTATATCCAAATTTTAATTCAATTTCTGGCACATAACTAAATATTGTTTAATAGATTACTTGTTCAGTATGTATTTTATCTCATACCATTAAATTGTACTGTCTTGATGTGAAAGGGATTATGCAAGAGAGGGGCTGAATGGAGGGGGCAGACGGGTTGGGGATTGAAAATTACTGTATTAACATGATATTTCATTTTCTGTTGACGAGTTTAAGGCAGATCGATCTTTGGTTTGGAAGTCAAGTATTCCAAATGTCAGGATGAAATATCTATGGTATGAAGCTAAAAGCCTCATCCGTTAAATCGGATAGCTTAATAGCCCATTCACCTAGTATGAGCCGATTTTAGCATGAGTGAACAATTTGTTAAGGTGAGTTTAGTCATGCCTATTTCCAACATATAATTTGTTACTTAACTTTTATTGCTTAATTCCCTACAATAATTTAATGCAATATGTTATTAGGTGGATTTCATCCTAGATTGGGAGAACCCAAATCATAGAGAATATGTAAAATTAAATCTTCAAAGTAGTTATAATGCCTTTCATCATCAATTGTACTTGGAATATAAGAGAAACCCTACACATGCTGCAGCCTTGGCAAAAGGGTCAACTATGGTGGATCTACCAGTTTGGGAAAAGTTATGTGAACAATGGATATTTTCTACCTTTCAGGTAAGGGTGTAAATCGGTCTGGTCCGATCCGATAAAGGAGCAAAATTTTCGGTCCATCATTTTTCCCAGACCTGACATCCATAGGGACCATCGGTCCTGTCCGATAGGTCCGTTTGGTTCAACCTAATTATTTTATTATTTTTTTCATTTTTTTCAAATAAATTAATAAAAGAAATTATTTAAAGTACTAAATTAAAATCAAGCGAATTATTAATGTGGATTATGTAACTAACTCATTAAAAAAATATTAACTATAATTATATTTATGATGTTCATAGTTACTACTTACTAATTTAGACTTTACTCTTTAGTATGTATAATTATTAATTGTTGGGGTGGAGACTAGTTTTGGAGCTGAAAAATCGAGAAACAATGAGTTCGCTCAACTATTGCTTGACCTAGCGCTCAAGCGAAGTTCAACCCGTGAGTTAGCTCAAGGTGCGCTCGACAGTGAGCTCGAGCAAAGCTTAACCCGTGAGTTCGCTTAAGTCTTGCGAGACAGTAGGCTCGAGCGAGACGTAAACCCTAGTATTCGCTCAAGCTATGCTCGACACCCTGCTTGGGCCAATGTTAATGAATATCAAATAATTTCATTATACATTAATTTTTCGTACTTGCTTGCAACTTAGGTATTTAAGAAATAAAACCTAATTATTTTAATTAAGTGTAAATAGTAGAGTATGTATGATTCTATAAATGTATGATGTATTAACTATTTACATATAAGGACATAAATTATCACATGATTTATGATTTATTATTAATTGATAGCATATATTATTTTATATGGTCAATGATAATAAATTAGATGAAATTGCATCATTAACTTATATAATTAATATATTAAAAGAATCTATTAAATTATTAAAAATATTTTAAAAAATAATGTACAGGGGTTTAGTCCGATTTGGTACCGTCCCGTCCAAAATTTGTAAACCCCGAGACCGGACCAAATTTCATCAGTCCAGAATTCGATCTGGACCGAATTCTTTACATCCCTAGCATCAATCTAGTACAACAAGTTGAGATGTATAAAATGAAGTGTAAAGAACTCACAAAGGGCTTGGAAGCAGTTATGGAGAATTAGAGGCTCTATGAAGAACGCATGAACCTAAGGTTGGCCCAGATCATGGAGTCTCAGAGGGAATTCAGAAGTGATCCACAAGCTGTTAATATTGAAGAACGATATCAAACAAATTTTGGTAAAGATAAATATATACAAGTGAATCAAAACATATATTATTTTGGTAATAGTTATAACGATAGTTTGGAGCATAGCCATCTTTTTGGTCATTGTCCCATGTTTGGCTATTTTTACAGTGGATATATTAATGAGAACTTAGTTGATGAAGTTATTTTGATAAGTGAGGAAAATGATGTAATTATGTGGTTAACAATGTCTGATGTAGATTATTTGTAAATGTCATATTACTATAGTTTGACTGAAGTTTAGTCAGGTGATAATTGTTAGAATTAGTCTTGGAATTTAGGTTAAGGCATCTGTACATTTGTATGCTATTGCTCTTCGGATTATATATATATATATAGGACAATTGCATATTAATGTTTTTATGTGTCCATCACGAATGATGACTTTATATTGTAATGGAAATATAATGAAATGGTGTATGTGGACTGCTTGTCTAAAGGCTATTGTGCTATTGTTTTAATGAAATGGATGTACTTGTAGGATGTGATTGTGGAACATAAATATGACATTATTGTAAGAACATGATATTCTTGTGCACTATATGTTTGAAATTGATATGTTATTCGGATTTATTAAAGATATAATAGATTATGTGAGACGAGATTGTAAGAGATCTGGTCAATCCAATGGTGTAAGAGGCATTGCAGTAGATTTTTTTTATAAGTTCATGGCAGTATGTGTAATAGTTGTTCAGTGAGTTTAATTGCATTGTGAACTAATGGAAAGTAGGTATATAGGCGATTTGTTGGAATTTTAAACAATTTGGACTCGTTTGTAACAAAATTCAAAAACCAGCACCTTCTGCAAACCAAAGCCAGAAATAATTGCAACGACAAGTGTAGAAAAATTTGTAACAAATCTCGTGAATTTGCAATGGCATGATTACATTTGCAAGGAATATAATTCGTTGCAACTTCACAATTTGCAGGGGAAACAATTCGTTGCAATAATGTGAAGTACTTTTGCAACGAATGTATATCGTTGCAAATGTCCATTTGCAATGAATATACATCGTTGTTGTAGTACCTTTCAACGAATGTACATCGTTGTAAATATCCATTTCCAATGAATTTATCTGTTGAGGAATTGCATTTGCAACGATGATTTCCATCGAATTGCATTTGTTGCTTTGGTATGTTTGCAACAAATGCATTTCGTTGGTGAACTACATTTGCAATGAAGTACATTTGTTGCAAATGCACTTGTAATTCCGCAACGAATCATTTTGTTAGAAATGGACATTTGCATTGCTTTACATTCGTTGCATTACATTGCAATGAATTGATATCGTTGCTACTGTACATTTGCAACAAAATGAAATTGTTGCAACTGTAGACGTACAACGGAAAAAAAATCATTGCAATGTATTTGCAACGCATCAAATTCATTGCAAATGTATATTTACAGCAATCAAATTTGTTGCAAAAATGAAATATTTTGTTAGTAAAAGACCAATTGCAACGATTGCTCATATCCCTTAGATGAACAATAGCATCAAGAATATATACATTTGCAACGAGAGAATATCGTTGCTAAAAGTCTTTATTTGCTGTGAAAAACTCGTTGGTGTTGACATTCACTAATGCGGCAATTCCGAAAGCAGGGCAATGATTATTGTTCGTTGCCAATAGTCAGTCGCAAGGAAAATAAAGACTTTTTGCAACGATATATTTTCCTTGCAAGACCTTTCCTGTTGTAGAGAGTCAGTTACATGAACCTGCACCTGGGTGAACAATGCTAGCAATTATATCAAATCTTGTGAAAGACCTATAATGGAAAGTCCATGCATGTCTTCTTTGACAGTTGGTGAATAGATTGATCATCTCCCTCCAATATTAAATGACTCCTTGAACAACGAAAGTTGCATGCCACTTGTTGAAAAGTAATTTTATTCATCATCTCTATATTACATACTTATTTTTATTTTTTATCTTTTTTTTTTTTAACGAGTATGTGGTGTAGAAATAATGAGTAGAAGAACTCAATTAGTTTAACATAAATAAATAAAATAACAGGAAAGCATCATGTGCGGTGTAGGCAGTTGGATAGAATGACTCTTTGTCGAATATCTTATATTTGTTAGTTGTCATGCACACACAAATATCCTGCATCCATCGGTCTAATGGAAAGATTAGTACTAGTAGAATCTTATATTTGTCATGCACACAGTTGGATCTTATATTTGTTAATTGGCCATACTTGCCAATTAAACTCAGATCTACCCTTAAACAAAGACTTAAAAGTCCACACATACATAAACATATATATATATATTATATACATATTCGGGATGTCTCTTGAGCTTGGAGGTTCCGCTTCTCTAATGCTATAATAAAGCTGCCCAGACCTTGCGTATTCCTTTGTTGGCAAGATGCGTAAGTGAAGGTTCAGGCTTGGGCCCTTGACAACTACTATATAATACATATATATATATATATATATATATATATATATACTAGCAGTGAATTTACGTGCGATGCACGTTTGCCCTGTATTAAATTATTCTAAAATATAAACATCTAGTGTAGAAGAAAAGAATTTAATGATAAGGTCTATGAAGATAATATAATTAATTGTTTAAGCAAACTATGATTGTTTAAGGTCTCTGATAAATGATTTAAACAAACTATATGTTTAAGCAAGTCTGGAAAGTGAATATTACATAATTGTTTCTTTCGTTACTGAAAATAGAGTCTAAAACGACTAAATATGACATAATTGTTTCTTTCGTTACTGAAAGTAAAGTCTGAAACTGCTAAATATTACATAATTGTTTCTTTCGTTACTGAAAGTAGAGTCTAAAACGACTAAATATTACATAATTGTTTCTTTCGTTACTGAAAGTAAAGTCTGAAACTGCTAAATATTACATAATTGTTTCTTTCGTTACTGAAAGTAAAGTTTGCTGGTTATGGATTCAAAGTGGTGTGTTCTCGTCATTTACAGCATTTATGGAGAGAACATTGAAGTTTTTGTGACGTTGTTTTTGGAGTTGATCTAAATCTGCACCCAATTGTATGATCCATTTTTTGGTTGAACATAATTTTGCAATATTTTGGATATACGGTAAATGTTCCTGTATGGTGAATAAATATAATGTAAAAGATATTTTTGATAACTTCCTATATGAATATCTAAGATTAAATGTTTTTAAAATACAAATTGGAATATGAATAAGTTGGTTACCTCTCCTGTATGTTCCATTAGTTCGATTGCTGTGCAACCTAGAGCTTCTTCTGCAATTTGACCGAACATGACAGCCCCCAGTCGTCCATTACCATCGTCAACGTCGATGTAAGCTCGACAGCTATATAAACAAACTATATTTTTTAGTCTGAATGATTAAGCAATAATTTAAATATAACATAAAATTGATTAAAGAAACATTTACGACGTAAAATATGAATATAACATATATATCGTGGTTGTGCATTGCTCATGTATTTGCAATGATAACATTGAAATTTTTCATTTTGTTCATATCCAGTCCCCTTCTTACACCCAATGCAGGACATGTAGAATAATATTTGATGGAGATCAACCACACAAATAGTTGCTTTAATCCAAAATTTTGCTTTCTGCATTAATTTTGGAACAGATATATGTTTTTAATGGTTGTAAATAGTATGTAGCCTTAAGATAAGGTTGTATTTATTTTGAAAAGGCATGTGTAAAATTTTTAGAAGGCAATATATATAAAGAAAAAAAAGTTTAAGAAGACCGTAGAAATGTACCGTCATTGGTTGTAGTGATTTAAGAAAACCAGCAAGATCATCAAGCTTAATTATGTCTTTCATGTCAACATTTGATGTCGATGCTGATGCTGATGCCGTTGTATGATGTAGATTTTTTTCGACGATTTCTTCAAGCAGTGCATGATTAAGCATCGTCCTAAATATTTTTAGAATAATTTAAAATGAATGAGAGAAATCATGGAGGAAAAGATATAAAAGAAAAAACAATTTTGGAGCTAGTTGATGAATATATATTTTGTGTATATATTTTAGAAATTTGTAATATAATATAGAATGTTTAAGTTTTTATTGTAGGTACAGATTATTTATATATATAATAAAGTAAGAAAGAATTACCATTGACATAATGGAGTTGCAGCAGGGATGACAGGATTTAAGGTAAATACACTTGTTGGTTGAGATGAAAGAGAAAGACCTATATTATAAAGAAAAGAAATTTGTTAGTAGATAATACATTCTATTTTTAATAAATGTTGATATTATAAGTTGTGTAATATACCATTGTATGAACCGACTTTTAAACGTGTTGCGAGTAGAGTTGGCTTAGCTTCAATAATATCAGAGATTGCTCGGCATTCACCATCCACAAATCGACTCCACATAGTTAACCATATGGGCATTAGGCTGTAAAATTTAGGAGAAAGTATTTAAAAGTGTAGTATGATGAAATAATATTGAAAACAAGGTAGTTAAAGAATTTATTAATATCACATATATAGTTGAGAAATCTTCTTTACCTCTGGTCGATAACATATATTTCTTGAATTTTTGTTGGCCCATGTATTGAGGTAATTTCTCTAGGAGGTTTCATGTATATTGCGATCGCCAGAATAGCTGTCCAATTATGTTGATTTTTTTTTTTTTTTTTGTGAAAACTGAATAAGAGTATCAAGAAGTACGTTAAATATATTGATGTGATATTTACCTATTTCAGTTCCAGTGTCTTTGTAGTCATGCAGATTGGTGAATGGGATAATATCATATTCTGGTGGTTGTAATTCCACTTCGTCATCTGGAATGTTTTCGATGATTGTTCTTGAATTTAAGATCCACTGGTATTCATGTGCTTCAATTCTATGCTTGGGATCTAAAGGCTTAACATAAGCATTACTGATGTAGTAAAACCGGAATATGTGTAACATGTCATTACGTAGGTCTATATCTTTGCCGAAAATTGTTGCTTGTAGTCGGTTGCCCTGCATAATATTGTATAAATGAATAGTTATTTGCATTCAATTGATTAGAAAATAGTATTTATTAAATATATATATAAGATTTAATTTGAGAATATAGTTAGAATGAATCTATGTTGTAAGGGGAAAACATATATATTTTGAATATATCATGTGAAAAAATACAATGTAAATATTAAGTATGTTTTTGCAAGTATGATATTGATGTCAATGTGTTACCTCAGGGTCTATCAATGTTAGATTTTGATATTTTGTTGGTGAATGTTGTGCAATACGTTTGGGTGATTTGTCTGACACAATCATCTTGATGCTCCAATTTCTTGTACTTGGAGTAATGTTTTTGATTGATGTATAGACAGTCCGCAAGTTGAAGCCTACTTATGAATTAAGAGAAAGAAATATTAGTCCAAACAATTGAATTTAAATAAAACAATTTTAATAAAAGAATAATAAGAAGTTGTGAAAATTACATAGTGAAAAAACAAATTGTATTTAATTGAGAGGTATATATTGAAATTCGATTACTCACAGAAGTTTATGATGAATATGCTAGTGTTAGTAATTCTCTATAAACAATATTATTTGTTTCAGCTTCTTCACAATCATGAGTTGATACTGGTCTTATAAGAACTTTTACTGAAGCAGAAGTTTTGGCTCTTGACAATGCTACATATAGTTGGCCATGACAAAATATAGGTTGAGGCAAGTATACACCAACAAAATCTAATGTCTGCCCTTGTGCTTTATTTATTGTCATCGCAAAACTTAATCTGATAGGAAATTGTGTTCTTTTGAATAGAAAACCACTATTATCGTCTGCATTTGGCAAGAAAGGAATCCTTGGTATGAAAACTCTTTTTCCGGTGTGGTGACCAACTGCAATTTCAGCATCAATGATATTTCGTTCAAAGTTGCGACAAATAAGACGTGTTCCATTGCACAAACCTTCTGAAGGATTGACATTTCTGAGTAACATGATAGGACAATTTTTTTTTAGTAACAATTCATAGGGTGGAAGTCCATTTGGTGTTAATGTGTTTAAGAAATCCTTCATGATGCCTTGTTCTGATGTATCAATCGTTTCATCGAAGCTATAGTATTGTGTAACTGTACCAGGAAATCTTTGAATAAGTATTGTATTTATCTCATCGACGAAGTTGTTCTTTGGTGTCAATATAGCTCGATTTGTCATTTCGGATAAATTTTCTGAATAACTGCCAATATCCTAGAAGACCGCATCGATCAGATCATTTAAAGACTCCACATCATTTTTGTAAGGAATGAGCATTTCATTGGGAATTTTGATCTTATTCTCAATTGTGATTGGTGTTGTTCCATTTCCGACCTGAAGTAAATAATTTGAGAAGTTTGGATTGAATCTTGCTCGCATATTTTCACTCAACCTAATCTTAGTTAAAGTGGACCACAAATATGACGATGCTAAACTGGCATTAACTTCTTCTTGTCTTGTGCCTTTACGAATCACAGGTAAGACTTGACGAAAATCTCCACCGAATACGATAATTTTTCCACCAAATGGTAATCTTGAATCAGTTATGTCTCGTAACATTTTATCCAATGCTTGCATACATTCTTTTCTAGACATAGGTGCTTCATCCCATATGATTAACTTTGCAAGACGTAACAATTTGGCAAGAGCACCTTGTTTGCTTACACAACAAGTACTATTTTTGTCAAGATCTAATGGAATTTTGAAGCGTGAATGTGCTGTTCGACCCCCAGGTAAAATAGATGCAGCAACACCAGACGATGCAGTTGCAAGAGCAATTAAGTTTCTTGATCTCACTGTAGCAAGAAGTGCTTTATATAAGAATGTTTTCCCTGTTCCACCAGGACCATCAATGAAGAATGCAGCAGATTCATTTAGAAGGACTTTCTGTAAAATTGATTCATATGCATGTTGTTGTTCAGGATTAAGACTCATCGAAGCCATAAGATCTTCTTCTAGTATCAAAACTGCAAATTCATCATTTATTTCCCTAGATTCAGTTTCATTCTGATCAAAAGAAACATCATGTTCTATTAAATGGAACATGTTTATGTCTTTTCCCATCGATTCAAGTGTAGAAGAGATGCTTCGTAAGACTTTTGTCCTAATATCTGCTGATGTTGCAACACTTGTTTGGAAATCGCTTGACATATCTTGTTCAAAATATTCCCAAAGTTCTCTAGGATTTGTTGGGTTACAATATACTAAAATTGTTGCAAATAACCGTCTTAAACTGTGTGGTATTTGGTATAAGGAAGCCTCTTGCATACAATCTTGCAAACTGGTATCTCTTTGTAACAAACCATGTAATGTAGCTGCTTCACGAAAGGTTGGTGCAGTGACATTGCCAACTGTTTGGATGTGGTCAAATGATAAAGGGCCTCTTATATGATTTAACAATATCCGTAAGTAATACCTTTCACCTTCGAATGGACTTGCTGTAACAATGCGGCCTATAACAGTTTTCTTCTTTCTTGGAGTCCATATTTTGTGTTGTTGGTTCCAAACAAAAGCTTCAGGAAATTCTTTGTACAGTAGTATTCGTGCATTTTCATTAGCTTGATTTGTTGAAAAGAATTCAGTCAACATTGATTTTGCCGTAAAATCATATCTCAGAACATTGTTAAGGTCGTTATGTGCATGAAAAGCTACTAGATGTTGATCTTCAAGATGTACATGTAAACTGTAAACTGATGGATACATTTCATTAAGAATAAAGCCATATATTCTCCACATGGCTTCTGGTGGAGCAATCCATCTAGCTGATTGAAATTGTTGGATTTCATCTATATCTTGGAATTTTTGTCCAGGAATCAAGTTGAAAGCAACACGATCATGACCTTTATAAATGTACTTATAAAGGTATTTGACTGCTTTGATTGTTGAGCAAATTTCTACATTCAAGTGACAATCAAATTTTGCGAGGAGATATGGATTATGTGGAACAACCCAACGGTTATCTAAATTTTTACCTCTGACTTTGATAGTTATTCCATTATCACAACGTCTGTACTGTGGGAAACAATCGATTCCAACAGTTGTGTTAGATGCAAAGCCTTTTGGAAAGTGGTTTTTACAACTGCCATTTGTTTTCATACACACATTGTTCGGATTTAGTACTCCACAGGGACCATGCATCATATGTCTTATTACTGTCTTGTGCAAATGTAAATTTCTCTCTTTGTCAGGTATTTCTGCTGATACAATTTCATCAAAAGATTCTGGAGCATAGATTTTCCAATCTCTTTGTAGTATGATCAAGAAATGTGCATGCGGTAGTCCTCTTTTCTGATGTTCAATGACATATACATATGCTGAAACTTTCCCAAATATCTCCCGTTTGAATAATTCATCCTTCAGTTCTTCTAATTTTGCTCTAAAGATACGTGCAATCAAATCAGGACGATTTTGTGCTTCTTCTTGTGGACCCAACTCATCTAAGATTTCTTTCCAACTTGGGTTACATGTCATGGTTAAAAAGATGTCCGGTTTTCCAAAGCGTTGGACTAAAGCCATTGCTTCAATATATCTTTTGCGCATATCTCTTGCACCTCCAATAAAAGAAGAAGGCAGAATGATGCATTTACCAACTTTAGAAGCATTGCTTTGTCCAATTGATATACTGTCAACTATTCCTTGATACACTTCAGATCGAATCTCTTGTTACTTATTACGAAAATAATCCAATCTTGACGTCTCAATTTTTACGTACATATCAACAACAAACTGCTGCAGTAAAAGGCCCGAGAACAACAAAATAGATTTTATATTTTTCCTAATTTGAAGTTTGTAGCAGTAGTACTCGCGGCATGAGACAACCTGTTGTTTTCTATTCTTTTTCAGCACTGTAAGATGATAAATTTAACAAATCAGAAATATAATATTATTATATTAGAATAATTAAAAGTTAAAAGAAGATTAATTATTTTAACCTTCTTGTTCCTTTATAAGCAGTTGTTCTGCTGATACTGATTGTTGAGGGTCAATTGTTGCTCTTGTTACTCGTTGTGGTAGTCTTTCCCCTTTCTTTACTCTTAATATTCCTTGGTGCCAACCAGTATCACCAAAAAGAAATAACAATGGAGATTGCAGTGGATCATAACAGCCAAAATAGTATTGGACTATATGACTTCCACCTGCATGATTGAATACCACAATATTTCATCCTTTTAAATGTTCTGAATCATCATCTTCAATCCAAATGACTGCTACTTGGGAAGCTGACGGAGTGTTAAAAACACGCTGATCCAAACCCGCATCTGAACGAATATGAATTTTGTGATTTTTCAAATTGAGCAAATCCCCAAGAGTTCGAAAGAATGTTGAGTATGGATTAACATGAAGAATATCCATAAGTTGAGCAACAGTTGATGAATCCAATCTTTCGATGTTATAAAAACGATTGTCCAATTCATGTTCGGTATCATAAAAATATAGTTGTAGATATGAAGGATGTCCATCCAAAGGAACCAAGTCATTAATGTAATGATAAATTTGACCTTGAGCTCGAAATGTATAAATACCTCTGTTTCTTCTATACAAATCTCTATCAAATTTAACTCCGAATGATGTAAAAGCAAACTTGTTGTTGTATGTGCGAACATACGTAAGAAAGTTGACAGATTCAACTGTATTAGAAGTAAACAAATGGTAAAGTTGTTCTGGAATATCATTTGTAGTTAAAGAGATTGTTCCATTGGCACAACAAAAACCCTTCGTTTCATGTTGAAATCTTTTTGCTTCACAAAATCTACAGAATGGAACTGATGGTAAGAAAGTTGCCTCAAATGGCACTGTTTGTAATATTTTCCTATGACCAGCTGATTGTTGATGCTGATTTCCTATGGAGGAAAAATGAACCATAGAATTGAGGTAAATTCTTAAAGTTGCTATAATTTCCAATAAAGGTATCGTTGAATGAAACTGTATATAAGGGAGGAAAAAAAGGAGAAGAAGTACAACTTAATTTTATACATCTTTCTTACCCCGAAAATTTGTTAACAACCTTGTGTCAAAGTTGGGTTCGCATCGAGAAAGGGAATGTGCCTATTGAATAAAGAATTAAGTATGTTGAATAAAAAAGAATAAAATGATTGATGGGAAAGTACGGTTAGAACGAAGGAAATACAATAAACCTGTTCGGTTTGGAGAGAACCAGATGTATGTACATTTTCTGTACATGTATTTGTTGCCCCAAGTGTCAAAGATATTGTGGTATCGTCCAAAGAAAGAGGTTCTGTTGACATAATTTCAACTGTGTTTATTTCCTGATAGGGAGCTCCGGAACTACCAACGGAGGATATATCACTGGTTCCAGCATCAGCACGAAAAGTGCGTTGTCTTTTTGTACAATATGGCCTGACCTCTTCATTATTGTGTATGAATTCTATATGATCTCCCAACACATTTGTTTCATTGCGAACGATTGGTTGGGAGAAAAATTGTTCTTCATGTTGAGTAGTATCATTCGTAGAGTTCCTTTGTTGAAGATATCTTTCTTTCTTTTTTTGTCGTACATGTTCTTTTTCTTCTAAAGAAAGAGCCTCATACAAATTGTTTATCTTAGGATGTTTTGCAGTACCTTGGGAATCATTTTAAACAAGGATTAAAGTAAGAAGAATATGAAATAAATAATTGATCATATGATGTTAAATTTGTACTAATTTATTAATATAAACTTACCACTTTTCATTTATACATGGAATGAAAGAACTCTTGTTGATAACTGGATAAAAGAGAAACTTATAATGATGCAAGGTCAAAAACCTTTTCAATCTAAGTATATATTTGAACAAAATAAAACCACCTATTGAAAGAGATATATTTATAGCATCGTTGGTTACCTTGGTAGTCTCGGAAAAAGACTAAAAAAATCCAATCAACTCAGCAAATTCAACGAAGCTGTAAAAAATGGAGAATGAAAATTAGAAATGAACAACCAATAGGTATAGAAATTATATGACTGTTATAGCATGAATTGCAGATGAAGAAAGTAGAAATCAAAAACTCACAATTAAATCAATTATTTAAACGAATAAAAGGAAACAACAAATTTTGAAATCCATGAAAATGTTATATTTTGTTTGCAAGTTTTTATATATATTTCTTTTATCATTTGTATTTTTTGTCTGACTTGGGAAAGCCAACTTTTTCCCTCCCTCTTATAAATAAATCTTGTTTTTAAAATTATAAAAACACAATCCTTATTTTGTCCTTAACATGACCCAAAAAATGTAAAATTTTATTTTTAGTTGATTGTGTGTTGTGGTAATATACATGACCCAAAAAAGTATAAATTTGGCATTTGATTTTCAACACACTTAATTGCATTGTGGGTATCATTACGTAATGATACCCACATTGATTTAAAAATAATTGATTACAGGTTATAGAAAATCATGAAAATAAAAATATCAAGTTTTTAAAAAATTAATAAAAAAAGCATAAAAAAATAAATAATAATAATATTTTATGATTATAAAAAGCAACATAGTTAATTCAGTGTGGTGTTTATGTTTTGAGTGCATGGATAGTCAAAAGCTAAAAAGTGGCATATATATTATTCAAAACTTTGCCTAATTAAACCAAATCCAATGCTCTATAAGATCATGGTGTAATTTAAAAAGAGAAAGGCATATATATTATGTGAGTTTTAGAGTATCGTGGACCTTGATCACCAAAGTACGTAAACGACTAATTAGAAAATTTGATTCTTTAAACACTATGAAACAAATCTTTTTCCAACCTTTCTGAATAAGCTAGCCCTTGAAGATTACTAATTAAGTTAACTTAATGGTATAATGTCGATTGAAGAGGAGATAGATATAATTAAATTAAGTAATGGCCGGGATCTGTAATTTGTACAATCAGTTCTAAGTGCAAGTCATCAGTACCACTACCACTCATGCATACAAGTGGGGGGGTTCTATTATAAGAGGATAGGTTCCCTATCTTGTTTTTTCTTTTTTTAAAAAGGCCAGCTTTTTCGTTGACTTGCCCAAGAAAGTGTAGTAAATTTACAGGTAGTACTAAAGGAAATACCAATATCTCCTCTCCACGAAGATTTTTATGAGGATTCTTTGTTAATGGATATAAAGCCATGCACTCATTGTTACAGATCAGAAACCCTAATCTCTCTCTCTCTCTCAAGTTATGTGAAGCATGTGTACATGCTCTCAAAAGGAGGTGTGAAATGAAAAGGAGTCGGTGTCTTTAATTAGTTCCTTATTGATGTTTTTTGTGGGGGAGAGGAATAACTTTTGCCTTTTAAAAGAGGGAGCATTTTTTGTTTTTAAAAGGTTGTCTTTTGAATGCTGGAATAAAGTGATGATTTTATATGTATTGTGAAATATGGTTTAAAATCATGTTCTGTGTGGGTATCATTACTTAAAAAAAGAAAAACGATAAACAAAGTTAGTTCAATGCATGGGTCATGTACATTAATATTAATTACACATAAATCTTTACGTACAAATTAAGTGAAAAGAGCGTTGCTGCACTCAACTCTCCCAGCCACTACTGGAAGTTACAGTTAGTTATAGGAATTTTTTTTTTTCCTTTTCATACATGTGTTTTTTAATACTTTTTAATAATTGATTATGTATAATAATTTTTATAATTATTTTGTAGTAAAATTACGTTTAGAATGTCAAATTTTATAAAATTAAATTTATTTTTAATTATATTATATGATTATATTGATTGATTCAATTAATTTTATTTTATATTATGCAATAAGAATAAATTATGAGGTTTTTAATTTATTTAATTCAATGATATTGCTTAATGATAAAAATAAACTCAAAGAGCAAAAGTATGTCAAATTTCATAAAATTAAATTTATTTTTGATTAAATTATATGATTGTATTGATTGATTGAATTAATTTTATTCTATATTTTGTAATAGAAATAAATTCTATTATTTACAAACTTTATTATTAATATTCATAAAATTTTTATTTCATTTTATTCTCGAAGCATCTTTTAAAATACAAGTTTATGCATAATATTATTTTCATTGAATATGTACTCTATTTTATCAAATTCTTTAATTGTATTTTCAATTTTTAAAAATTTCAACATGTTAATAATTGAATATGTATAATTATATGGGTAAAATTCTAAGTATTGATGTAAGTATTTACATATAGAACTGAATTTGTTGGTAAAATTTTATGAGTAATTTTATAGCAATTTTGTAAAAATTTTTTTTTTGATAAATATGCATATATAACTAATAAGATATAACATTTAACTATGTCAGAACGTTAGTTTATAAGTTTATAACTTTAAGAAATCGATATGACTTGATGATAAAAATAAACTTAAAGAGCAAAAGAATGTCAAATTTTATAAAATTAAATTTATTTTTAATTAAATTATATAATTATATTCATTGATTCAATTAATTTATTGTATATTATGTAATAAGAATAAATTCTAAGGTTTTTAAATGAAATATAAATAGCAAAAGGAAAAAAAAAAAATTGCTTAGTAGTAAGATAATAGTAAAAGAGGTATAATTACAGAATTATAATTTAAAAATATTTTAATTTGATAATATTTTTTATTTAACTGTTATATCTCATTTCTTAAAATCCAATAAGTATTTAATCTAAAATTACATCTCTATTATTCACAAACTTTCTTATTAATATTCAAAAAATTTTTATTTCATTTTATTTTTCAAGCATCTTTTAGAGTATAAGTTTATGCAGAATATTATTTTTAATGAGAATGTATTCTATTTTATTAAATTCTTTAATTGAAATTTCAATTCTTAAAATTTTTAATATTTCAATAATTCATTACATATAATTATATAAGTAAGACTGTAAATATTGATGTAATTTTTCAAATGGCAAATGTATTTTGTTTATTTTGGAATTATAAAAGAAGCAAACTTATAGTTTAAAGTCAATTAAGACAGGTAGAACTAATTAAATAAAATATTATTAGTGAATGTTTTAAGCAATTTTATTTCATTAAATAAAATATAGTATTATTTTTATATGATTTATCTTAGTATATGTTTGGATGCAAATGTGAGATGAGATCGTTTATTTTTTTTTGGAAGATAAATGTAGTAGATTCTCTTTTATATAGAAGTTGCTATATTTGCAAAATACTCTAGATAATCTACAGTGGAAGATTTCAGGAAAAATCTTCTTAAAACGTAGTATTATTTTTAAATTAATTCGGAATTATAATTTAAAACAGTTCAAAGTCCATGCAGAATAATTATTGAATAAATAATATTAAATAAATGACTTAAAAGATTTTAAAATCAGAGAAACAAAATAGATTATTTCAGTTATTAATTCACAGTATGAAACTAAAAAGTTAAATGATCCATACTTTTGACACTTTTATAAAGGATCCATGAAAATGTTATATTTTGTTTGCAAGTTTTTATATATATTTATTGTCTCATTTGTATTTTTTGTCTGACTTGGGAAAGTCAACTTTTTCCCTCCCTCTTATAAATAAATATTGTTTTTAAAATTATAAAAACACAATCCTTATTTTGTCCTTAACATGACCCAGAAAATGTAAAATTTTATTTTTAGTTGATTGTGTGTTGTGGTAATATACATGACCCAAACTTTAATCTATATTTACAATAGAAATAAATTTTATTATTTACAAACTTTATTATTAATAATCATAAAATTTTTATTTCGTTTGAATCTTGAAGCATCTTTTAAAATACAAGTTTATGCATAATATTATTTTCATTGAATATGTACTCTATTTTATCAAATTCTTTAATTGAATTTTCAATTTTTAAAGATTTCAACATTTTAATAATTGATTATGTATAATTATATGGGTAAAATTCTAAGTATTGATGTAAGTATTTACATATAGAACTAAATTTGTTGGTAAAATTTTATGAGTAATTTTATAGCAATTTTGTTAAAAAATTTTTTTTGATAAATATGCATATATAACTAATAAGATATAACATTTAACTATGTCGGAACGTTAGTTTATAAGTTTATAACTTTAAGAAATTGATATTACTTGATGATAAAAATAAACTCAAAGAGCAAAAGAATGTCAAATTTTATAAAATTAAATTTATTTTTAATTAAATTATATAATTATATTGATTGATTCAATTAATTTTATTGTATATTATGTAATAAGAATAAATTCTGAAGTGTTTAATTGAAATATAAATAGCAAAAGGAAAAAAAAATTGCTTGGTAGTAAGATAATAGTAAAAGAGGTATAATTACAGAATTATAATTTAAAAATATTTCAATTTGATAATATTTTTTATTTAACTGTTATATCTCATTTCTTAAAATTCAATAAGTATTTAATCCAAAATTACATCTCTATTATTCACAAAATTTCTTATTAATATTCACAAAATTTTTATTTCATTTTATTTTTCGAGCATCTTTTAGAGTATAAGTTTATGCAGAATATTATTTTTAATGAGTATGTATTCTTTTTTATTAAATTCTTTAATTGAAATTTCAATTTTCAAAATTTTCAAAATATTTTAATAATTGATTACATATAATTATATAAGTAAGACTGTAAATATTGATGTAATTTTTCAAATAGCAAATGTATTTTGTTTATTTTGGAATTATAAAAGAAGCAAACTTATAGTTAAAAGTCAATTAAGACAGGTGGAACTAATTAAATAAAATATTATTAGTGAATGTTTTAAGCAATTTTATTTCATTAAATAAAATATAGTATTATTTTTATATGATTTATTTTAATATATGTTTGGATGTAAATGTGAGATGAGATTGTTTTTTTTTTTGGGAAGATAAATGTAGTAGATTTTCTTTTATATAAAAGTTGCTATATTTGCAAAATACTCTAGATAATTTCCAGTGGAAGATTTCAGGAAAACCTTCTTAAAACGTAGTATTATTTTTAAATTAATTCGAAATTATAATTTAAAACAGTTCAAAGTCCATGCAGAATAATTATTGAATAAATAACATTAAATAAATGACTTAAAAGATTTTAAAATCAGAGAAACAAAATAGATTATTTCAGTTATTAATTCACAGTATGAAACTAAAAAGTTAAATGATCCATACTTTTGACACTTTTATAAAGGATCCATGAAAATGTTATATTTTGTTTGCAAGTTTTTATATATATTTATTGTCTCATTTGTATTTTTTGTCTGACTTGGGAAAGTCAACTTTTTCCCTCCCTCTTATAAATAAATATTGTTTTTAAAATTATAAAAACACAATCCTTATTTTGTCCTTAACATGACCCAGAAAATGTAAAATTTTATTTTTAGTTGATTGTGTGTTGTGGTAATATACATGACCCAAACTTTAATCTATATTTACAATAGAAATAAATTTTATTATTTACAAACTTTATTATTAATATTCATAAAATTTTTATTTCGTTTGAATCTTGAAGCATCTTTTAAAATACAAGTTTATGCATAATATTATTTTCATTGAATATGTACTCTATTTTATCAAATTCTTTAATTGAATTTTCAATTTTTAAAGATTTCAACATTTTAATAATTGATTATGTATAATTATATGGGTAAAATTCTAAGTATTGATGTAAGTATTTACATATAGAACTAAATTTGTTGGTAAAATTTTATGAGTAATTTTATAGCAATTTTGTTAAAAAAAATTTTTTGATAAATATGCATATATAACTAATAAGATATAACATTTAACTATGTCGGAACGTTAGTTTATAAGTTTATAACTTTAAGAAATTGATATTACTTGATGATAAAAATAAACTCAAAGAGCAAAAGAATGTCAAATTTTATAAAATTAAATTTATTTTTAATTAAATTATATAATTATATTGATTGATTCAATTAATTTTATTGTATATTATGTAATAAGAATAAATTCTGAAGTTTTTAATTGAAATATAAATAGCAAAAGGAAAAAAAAATTGCTTGGTAGTAAGATAATAGTAAAAGAGGTATAATTACAGAATTATAATTTAAAAATATTTCAATTTGATAATATTTTTTATTTAACTGTTATATCTCATTTCTTAAAATTCAATAAGTATTTAATCCAAAATTACATCTCTATTATTCACAAAATTTCTTATTAATATTCACAAAATTTTTATTTCATTTTATTTTTCGAGCATCTTTTAGAGTATAAGTTTATGCAGAATATTATTTTTAATGAGTATGTATTCTTTTTTATTAAATTCTTTAATTGAAATTTCAATTTTCAAAATTTTCAAAATATTTTAATAATTGATTACATATAATTATATAAGTAAGACTGTAAATATTGATGTAATTTTTCAAATAGCAAATGTATTTTGTTTATTTTGGAATTATAAAAGAAGCAAACTTATAGTTAAAAGTCAATTAAGACAGGTGGAACTAATTAAATAAAATATTATTAGTGAATGTTTTAAGCAATTTTATTTCATTAAATAAAATATAGTATTATTTTTATATGATTTATTTTAATATATGTTTGGATGTAAATGTGAGATGAGATTGTTTTTTTTTTTGGGAAGATAAATGTAGTAGATTTTCTTTTATATAAAAGTTGCTATATTTGCAAAATACTCTAGATAATTTCCAGTGGAAGATTTCAGGAAAACCTTCTTAAAACGTAGTATTATTTTTAAATTAATTCGAAATTATAATTTAAAACAGTTCAAAGTCCATGCAGAATAATTATTGAATAAATAACATTAAATAAATGACTTAAAAGATTTTAAAATCAGAGAAACAAAATAGATTATTTCAATTATTAATTCACAGTATGAAACTAAAAAGTTAAAGGATCCATACTTTTGACACTTTTATAAGTAGCTAGTTGTTGGGATATCTTGTTTCCACTTTCAACTTCACGGAGCTCAACCTATATAAAAAATTCAACAATGTAATATTCTAGTAAGGACAAAAGCAAAGTTGTAAAGAAAAAAAAAATGAATTTACTGTTATTTAATGTTTTTCAGATCGAAAATTGTAAAATATTGAAACATAAAAATTTTTTTAAGTCATTTTGTAGGAAGAAAAATTTTCTCCCGCGCGGCTGCTTCTCCTCTAGCGCAGCTCGGCGCCGCCGAGCCCCGGCCATGATCACCGCCGCCACCGGCGTGTTCCCCTCACGCCGACGAGCATCCCTGCCACCACCAATGTTTCCCACGCGCAGCCATGGCTCTCCCCCGTGGAAAGAGAACCGAAATGGGTTTCTCCCATTTATGTGAACTAGCGCCGCCGTACGCGGCCACCGAAGCTGACGACCACCATCGAGGAGTCCCCCTCAAGGCGGCGACCAACCCAGCCACCGTCGAAGTCCCCCACGCGCAACCCTCCATCTCCCCCACGGACACCGAACCAAAATGAGTTTCACCCATTTGTGTCATGTTACGTCGCCGTACGTGGCCACCGAACCTCACGACCACCACCGAGGAGTCTCCCTCAAGGCGGCGACCATCCCAGCCACCGTCGAAGTCCCCCACGCGCAGCCCTCTCTCTCCCCCACGAAAACGAACCGAAATGGGTTTCACCGATTCTGCGGCCATAGGCAGCCACCCAAGCCACCGCACCTCCACCAGTTGACACCGACGACAACCTCTAGCAGACCCAGCCACCACGAGGTTCAGTTTGCCTCTCCGTCGTACACTGTGAATCTGAATTGAGTTTGAGATTCACAGAAACCCAGAAACCCATTTGAGCTGTAGAAAGAAAAAAAACATGCGAGAAACAGGAAAAAAAAAGAAACAAGATGCAGAAGTTAGAGGTGAAATCAGAAGAGAATTGCGTACCAACGGCGAGAAGAAATCTTAACAGCACGGGAATTTTTTTTTCTTCCTCGAGTTGAGTTTGAGAATTGTTCTGTAAATCTGAATTTTAAGTGTGTAGTTGAGTTTGAGAATTGTTCTGTAAATCTGAATTTTAAGTGTGTAGATCAGATATTTTATCATCTCAGATATTTTAAGTGTGTAGATCACGCTAACTGAACGAAGAAGATCAAAATTGTAACTGAATTTTAGAAGGCAACGAGAAAGAGCAACGAGAAACAGAGTGCTGGACGAAAGACTATTCACTACTGTAGATCTTATACATGCTTTTAAGTATTAGGAAGATATATATATATATATATATATATATGTTTATGTATGTGTGGACTTTTAAGTCTTTGTTTAAGGGCAGATCTGAGTTTAATTGGCAAGTGGAAGTGCAAATATCTTTGATTATATCGAACTACTCCTCAATCGTGATGTTATTAAATATAAGGTCATAAAAAAAAGTGTATATTATAAATTTTAAGAATTAAAATAAAGAACAATGCTACACAACTTCCCCAACTTCCACACATCACATTTTTTTAAAATTTTTAAAATTTTTAATATTTTTTTTAAATTTTTTTTGAGTTTATTCTTCTTATATTAATTCAATTATTCTATTCAATATTCATATATTAAATATTTGATAGAGGAAGTAAATAATAAAAATTAAAAAAAAATATGGTACGTAAAGATTGTGTGAATAATAGGAGATTATGTATATTTTTTCTAATTATTTTGAGTCTAAAGTGATAATATAAAAAAATACATATCATTGCTCCAATTAATTATAAATAATGGAAGAATAAAGAATGTACTTGAGCGTCATTGTTGATGACGTCATTACAACAACGTTTTAGGTACCTCTTTCGTGGCGCAATGTGCTGCTTTGAACATGGGCAGATGTCCCAACGACGGTAGACAGAGTCAAAGAGACGAAGGCTTCAAATTTTAAAATTCAAATAAAATATTCTTCATCTTATTATAATTTTATATAACTATTTATTGAGGAATAGTTGAACAGGTTAAAGATTCAAGGATTAATAGATGAACTGGTTAGATCATTCTCATTAGATTAGCTATCTCCAATTCAAAATTGGGCTAATATGATAACTTTTTGGCTTTTGACTAATGCCTCAAAACTCTCACTCCACATTGAATTAGTCATTTCATTCTCTATAATAATAAAATATTATTATGCTTTAACTATATTTTTTAATATAATTTTTTTTAATTTCAATAATTTTTATTTATTTATTCATAATTTCTAACCCTTCCCAACAAACCCCAATAATTATTTTCTTTTTTATTTTCACAACTCACCCCCACAAACATTTTTAGTTGAGCAACAAGTTGTGCTACTACTACTATCATTTAAACACTAACACTATTGTTTAAAATCCAACAATCTATACTTTCAACACTTACACAATTGTTGCCCAAAATTTACAGATAAAATAAAATCACAACTACAAACAAAACTTCTCAAGACAACTACAAATCAAGTCACAAGCTTTACAAAAAGATAAAAAGAACTGACAACTCAAAAAGAAGCACTGGTCAACTCATAGTTGCTGACCACTATTGCTGCCTACACATAACAGCAGCTCAAAAAGATGTTGCACACACATAACAACAACTCATAGTTGCTAACCGCATACAACAACCTAGAAAATATAACAACATAAGCATATAGTTGCTACTCAAAATTTACAAAAATTAGCACAAAACCAAGAAGTTTCTTTTACATATAGTTGTTACCCACAAAATATAACAGCAACAGTACCTATGAGGCCCACATTACAGCAATACGCAAAATATAACAACAACAGTGCTCACATTACAACCCAAAATACAGCTCTTCCTTTGCACATAGTGGCTGCCTAGCCACATGTATTTCCAACACATGTGGCTGTCCAGCCACTACAACCAGCTAAAACATATTCTATTACAATATTAAATAGATAACAACAGCCCAAAATATAGACAAGAAATGGCTACACACCCATGAAAGGTTGAGATGGAGATGGAGACGTAGATGTAGATTAAAACCGCCTCTTAGATTCCTTAAAAATTTCTTTTTGAAGATTTTGGAAATACTCTCGCTGCATTGCATTCATACCAGCAAGATCCAATTTCATTATCTTCATATCGGTCTTCCTCTTCTTTTCAGCTACTAATTCAGACCTATCAGAGTTTGTTTTGTTGGCCTCTTGCCTTCTCTTTCGCATGAACATGGCTCTATCCTCGTGCATTCGAGTTAAAGAGGCATGAAATTCAGAGTCCGAAGCTTCGGTAGCCTTCCTCATTCTCTCCTTTTTTCTCTTAGCCTTCTTGCTTGGATGTCTCTCAATAATGACCTCAATGTTCTCACCTACTGTGTCGTCTCCTACTGGAGTCGAGTCTGCAATAGCTATATGTTTTCTAGGTGGTTTCCTTCTTGTTGACAACGTTGACATATGTTGTTGCAATTTTTTTTTCTTAGCCTTCTTGCCTGGAGGTCTCTCAATAATGACCTCAATGTTCTCACCTACTGTGTCATCTCCTACTGGAGTCGAGTCTGGAATAGCTATATATTTCCCAGGCAGTTTCCTTCTTGTTAACAACATTGACATATGTTGCTGCCATTTTGGTTGGTCTCAATATACACCAACAGTGTTACATGGTGTAGCTGGATTTCTCAATCTCTCTATACATGATTTTGGCCATTTCAATCTAAATATGTCAAGGGAGAATGTGAGAATATAATTTCTGTAAATAATTTGCATATTTGAAACAGTTCAAAATTTATACCTTGTCTTGCTCCGTTGCACCACTTGGATGCAATGATTCTACTTAGGCTATAGCAGTACAAAACTTATATGTGCATTTTTAGATCACCGACCATTGATTGGTCAGTGACACAACAGAACGTTCTGGATTGCTAGGTTTCTTATACTCATTGTAATAATCTAAAATTTTATCCCACATTTGTGTAAATTTTTAATCAATTCCTCGAATAGAATCAATGCTAAAGTTGAGCCAACCTGACACGAGGAGGTTGTCCTCCTCTACGGTGAAAGATACACCTCATGCAGATTTCTTAGTAGGTGGCATTTTTTCACATTCCAATCGTGCTCGTTAGAGTACAACATTATCATGATTACTACCCATTAGAGTGTTGGAGATACCTTGTTCACCACTTTCCAATAGGTTGGTGAAGAAGGGATTTTCATCAAATGTGGCGTCCATCCTTAAAGAGAGCATTATTGTACAAAATCAGACGTAGATTATATGTCGATAATGAGTAAAAAGGCAAACATTAATTCAGTGAACAACCAGATTAAATGTAGTCTTGGAAAACAAAGGCAAACATTCAGCTCAAGGAACCCACATTATCATAGCCTGTGCAATCACTAATCTAAAAACACATGCAATAAGATCACTAATTTAAAAACACATGCAGTAAGATCACTAATCTAAAAACACATGCTGTTCATATGAGGGAAAGAAATATATTGATAATTAGAATCATTATTTTTATTATTTACTAATCTTAAAATACTCAATCTTATTGAAAATAACCAACTTTAAAGTCTTTGTTTAGAGTAACACTAGAACAAAAATTTGATTTTGGGATGATTCTTTTTCGACGAAATAAAAATTGTCCCAAAAAAAGAGTTTTAAGGACGAAATTTAAAAATCGATGGAAGTCATTAGCTGTTGGAACAGTCAATTTTTAATTTGAACAGTATATTTCAGGATGAGAAATTTCGTCCCTAATAAAATATCCTATCAAAGATTTACTAACCATTCAAGTGTAATAACTTTCAAACGGATATTATATACGATCGAACTAAAAATTGACACATTAAATTAATAAATTTAGTAGGAAATGGGCTTACCATTTGAACACTTTATTAAACAATTCAAACCCCAATGAGTTACAGTTCAAAAATGGGTAGTGATTGTTTGATTAGTATTAATACTTGTTTGAATGCAAAATAAAGGGTTCAAATGGAAATTATGGCGGAATCGATTAATTGCTGAAATCTTTGACAGTAATGGAAATACATTTGAAGGCTTATACATTACATTCGAACAGTGCCCAAATTTTTACAAATTTTGGTGGCAAAACAATATCATACTTAATTATGGAGAAATATTTAGTTTATATAAAAAACTAATAGTTAAAGAATATATACAGTAGTACCCCAAATCTTTTACCATATACTCAACTCCAGCTAGGCGTGCCTCTAGTTGTGTTAGCTGAGTACTGATCATCACCTGTGTGGCGCCCCCGACCCCCATATAAGGAGACACAGGAATCGAGACGCAGGATGGTGACAACAGGGTCACACATCCCAACGATAGTGCCAAGTGTGTGTACAATAAACAATAAACAACGCAGCGGATAATTAAGTCAATTAAGTACCAGAATGGTTAATACAATTTAAACAATCAGTAAAAAGGTTTAAAAATTATACAGTCATCCAAAATAAATATTTTACAAGTCTCAAACCAAAACGAGTGATCCAAAATCACTCCTCGGGCGGAGCCGAATCCTCAGGCTCACCCTCAGCCTCATCTGCATCGAAATCTGCGTTACCACAAAATGGTACCGCAGGTAAGTATAGACAGAACAACTACGAGATAAAAATACATTAATGCAACCAACATGCATACATATGATGAAATAGGCCTTAGATCCAAAAATACTATTTTCTCTTAAAATAGATATTTTCAACACACGCCAAAATCTCATTTTGGCCCAAAAATAATACTCCGTCATTTTCCCAGAAAATGACCCAAATCAATAAAACCTCATTTTCCCAGAAAATGAATCACATAAAATCCTTTTAATCAACACACGCTATTTTTCCAGAAAACAGCCCATTATTCCATTAACCAATGTACCATGATCTCCCCTAGGGATCATCCGCACGTCCTGACTTCGTAGCGATGCTCAGTTCCGCGCCCAGCGCTTTCGTGGCCAAGCACCCACTACGCAACGAGCGATGCCCAGCGCGTACGTGGCCAAGTATCCTCTAGCCCCCGCCAACAGAGGGGCCACGGAGTCGGCACGAGACCATCTCATCCGATCCCGTTGTCGCCCAGCGACAACCCAGGGGACGTCACTCAATATATTCTGCTCCCAAGTGACCAGAAGAGCTCCACCGAGATAATACCCCATCTCGGCTTGGGATCGTGATACACACGCACCCAAAATCCTTTAACACATGAAAACTCAATTTTCATGAAACACATGAACACGAATGCATGTACACGAAAACCCAATTTCCTTTACAAACATGATCTTGCGTGCAATATGCTATATACATGAACAACACCATACCAACAACCAACATTTCACAATACCAACCAAATACACAACTCCATCCACAATCAATCCGACCCTTGAACTCCTCGGACTCAGTCCGGCATGTCCAACCAGATCACAATAATATGAGTTCGTGCAAAAATATATTTAAATCACGATAGTTCCTTGGAAAAATACTTACAGTACTATATAATAATTTTCAAAGGATCATGGAGCTGCAAAAGGTGGCGACACAGCAACTTAACAGTATAAAATAAATTGTGGTCGTGGGTCTCAAATACCCACTTTTGAATGGGGACAAACTAAGACCCAAAATTGATAGGGTAGGGCTTAGAGAGGTCGGTGAAGCCAATGGTGGTGGTGGTTTGCCGTGGGTGGCGGCGCAAATGGTGGTTTTAGGCCAAAGATGTCCAAATCGGAAATGGAGATAGATAGGCTTCACCGGTGACGGATCGGAGCTGGGGTTGGGTCCATTGGGTTGCTAGGAGGTCGATGATGAAGTGGTGAAGAAATGGTGGCCGGAGGTGGCGCGACGGCGGCGCTGGAGTGAAGAGAGCGCCGCGGCTTGGTGTGGTGCGTGGGGGCTGTCGGCGGCGCGAGGGAGGCTGAGATTGGTGGGGTGGTGTCGCCGGCCGGTGGGGAAGCTGACGGGAGGGGTGATGAGGTGTACGGCGGCACGCCACGGCTGGGCTGGGAGAAGAGAGAAACGGGCGGGGAGAGGGGGGAGCAAGGCCGCACGGGAAGAGAGAGAGAGAGGAGAGAAAAGAAAGAGAAAAAGAAAAGGGAAAAGGAAAAATGGAGGGAAAGAAATGAGGTCCAATCCCCACATCTTGGGTCACAAAAAATGATCCAACGAAAATGATTTTAAAACAGCATCTCAATTAAAAAAATTTAAACTTAATGATAAAATGAAAATAAAATATTTAAATCCAACAATCAATTAATTTAAAAAGGAGAACAATTTAAATGTACAACAATAAATAAATATTAAGAAAACATAACAATTTAATATTCACAATTTAAAGATCATAAAATAAACCATTTAAAATATCAGATAATTTTAAAACAAGAGAATAAATTTTTGAATTATTAAAATAATCATTAAGTAAAAATACACTAAAATACAGGGTGTTACAACCTGAGTCTTAGAGATGCTAGCAATCTTTCTATGTAAGTCAGAGATGGTACTTTGGATCTCCCAAAGCACTGCACCAACCACCTCTACTATTTGTGCACAGATCTCTTCAAGCACTATATCTGTAATATCCTCAAGAATAGCAGTGCGTGATGCCTTCTGTGTAGATGTCTTGCTTGATACGCCATGATCTCTCAAGTGTGCATCTCCCTGAGTCTCAACCGGCTTCGTAATGGGAGCACGAAGACAAAATCTCGAGTGTCATGTGCTGCGTGACAAGGTCGAGGAGTTGATCGATCCAATCGGCTCCCAAACACACTCAACAATATCTAGTAGGACCCCCGCAGCTAACAGAAATTAGGTGATCATGATCTCAAATGATAATATATTTGTCGTACTGTAGTGGGTCTCTGATCAAATCCTAGCAAATATATAACTCACTAGGTCGATAGGCATCCTATGAGCGACGCGTATTGTAAACCTTGCCCTATCCATACTAATCTTAGTCTTGTGCTATCGAGGATCAATGTTGTTGACGATGGTTATGTTAATAATATTGAAGAAACTAGATAAATCAACCTATTTGATGCTTTTTGTCCCATCATATGGAGAAGCATCTGGACCCATAATTACCTGTCGAACCTCATGATCAGCGAGGCCATCGAGTCCATCTACACTAATGCCCTTGTGCTCAGCCGTCTCCCTAGCACCCACATCTTAGACTTCCTGGGCAGCACATTCAGATATGCAGTGGGCAATTGAGGGATACCAATAAAATTAGTGATTGCATCCATTGAAAATGTAACTAATATGCCCCAGACCGAAATCGTGTATACCTCATCATCTCGGCTGGCATGACCAAGCTCTCTATAAAACTCAGATACGATGTTGATGTAGGAAACAAAGTCCCTCCCTTCGTCCTTCTGGTCAATGATTGGCATCCAACTACGCTCGATGAAGACATCTGCCAAGGAAAGACTCTCCCAATGAAGATCATGAAAGTCAGAGATCTTCACCTCACGCTCCAGTAAAATAGTCCTCTATCAAATTTCTTTGTTGGAGGTTGCTCTAATCTGTCACGTTTCCTTCCCCTATAAGTTATTGTGAATCTTAAATTTAAAAAATAATGTAAAGAAAAATTGCTTATAAAATATAATACATGATCTTTCACAAAATTATATGTTTATTAAAACAATGACAAACTATTTTGTTAGGAAACCATTTAATCAAATAATTCACTGTTCGAACATATAATTTAACGTTCGAACATTACACATATGCGATCGAATGCACTATTTGAACAACTGTTTGAACGGTTACATAACCATTAGAGGCGTGAGTTTCTTCCATTCAAACACATTAAATATTGTTCGAACGATTTCTAGATCGAACTCAGCAATGGCTTAGTCAACTCAAGGGTCATTAAAACGAAAGGAATCGGTGGATTCCTTTCGCTCTTCAACAAATAACAAGCATACAAGGCTGAGATGACCATAGAGGCCTCCTAGAGTTGTGTTTTTCGGCCACCAATCGCGTTCATTGACAAAAAATATAAATATAAAAACAATCCCTATTTTCTACAAATAATCAACCCATTAAAATCATGTACGTTGTATACCTCTTGAGTAGAAGTGGTTGTTGACGGTGGCGGTGACAAGATCGGCCAAAATCATGTGTCACTTCTTAAGGTTGTGACCTTTGGATTACTATTGGTTAACCAATGGATGTGCCCTTTGCCAACCGGTGCATAATGGCTTATAAATAGGGGTCATTGGTGCATAAATGAATGCACTCAATTCCCTTTATTCATCACCAACTTGTGGGACAAATACCCTCACGAAAGTGTCACCATATTGTCAAAATTCCGCTTCCATTTGTTCTTAATTATTCTACAGTGGTATCAAGAGCACAGGTCATGTTAGAGGGAACTTTTCACGCATTGAGAAGACAATAAATAGGCAAGTGCTTGGTTTGGCAACCACTTGCATATTATAATCACCTTCGCTTGCTTGAAAATTCGAAAGAGAAACTTTTTCAAATCACGGTGGGAGGATTGGAGTACATTGGAAATCTTCAAAATCTTATAAGTTGTTATTATTTTTAAGAAAACTATTGGAATATTTTTACGCAAAGAAATAGTGCATTTTCTAATTTTCATCACCCACTATTGCTGTTCTGGGGGGTCGTCGTAGTTCATCACCGCTTCCGAACTTCGCGGACCTCGGGAGCACGTCAGAATCTTCAAAGCTGGTGACCATTTCGTCGGACGGAAGTGAGGATCCCAGTTTTTCTATTTTGGAAGAAGTCCAGCATGAGGAAGAAGAAGGTTGACAAAACGGTATCGTTTCGTCCAACGGTAACATAATTTCAAACTTATCTTGGCTAAATGACATTGTCGTTCAGCCAAGGGAGGAAAAAAAGGGTAAAAATGACATTGTCGTTTTGCCCAATTCTGAAGAAGGAATTCTGGAGACGAGCCGAGCCACCATGTCGTTCTCTGAGCCGAGATTCAAGCCGTTCTCTGAGTCGAGCCACGAACAGAGCCATTGGCCAAGCCGCCGACTTTTGATTTTCTCCAGAACCCTATTTGAACTGGCTAAACCGGTTTACTCGGTTTCCTAAGCTGGTTCATGACAGATTTGTTCAATCGGACAGTTCGAGATCATTTCAAGCCCGATTTAGTCTGTTCAAAAGCCGTTGTGCTCCAAATTTCGAGCTAAAACATTACAAAGCACCTGTTGGTCAAAATTATCTCCAGAAATTTTTTGAAAAAGGTGAACATCAAGGAAAGTTCGTGGATATCCTCGATCAGGGCGTCACTTTCATTATTCTCCTTATTTAAAATATAATAGGAAAATTTCTAGACTATCACCTTGGATTAAATCTAAGGGTTATTATTACTATTAAATTTATAATAGTTTTAATTTTTGCACAGTTGAACTATTATATTTAAATAGTACACATTTATTATTTCTACATTGTTCTTGTTGATTAATTTTTAAAGTTTATTATTTATGACATCGAATAAAAGTATTGATCCCTCAGGGATAGAAAAACTGAATGGAAGGAATTTTCGGGCCTTGAAAAGGCATATAGCTTTTCTTATAACCCCTGAAAAAACCTTATATACATTAACAACACCAAAGCCATAGGAAGAAATTGTAGAAAATGATGAAAGTGAAAGTGGGAGTAGCGTTTCAAATAAAGATAAATGGATAGAACACAATGCATGGGCAAAAATTTTAATTTTACATTGCATGAGTGATCACATTATTCCTCTCTTTGAAGACTGTCAAACTGCTAAAGAAATTATGGATGTAGTTAAAACAAAGTATAGTTTAAGATCGGATACTTATATACAGTTATTATTGGATAAGTATAACCGGACTTGTATGAAAGAGAATGATGATATTGGCAATCATGTACTTCAAATTGAGTTAATTGCAAAAAAATTACATGATGTTGGTCATCCTCTCACTAATAAAATGTAAGTTACAACCATACTAAATAGTCTTCCTTCATCTTGAGATCGCATTGTTACTTTTTTAACACATAATGGAAATGAAGTAACAATGATATCGCTTCCAGTACTTTTAGTACTTGAAGGAGAAAGGATGAAGAGAAAGAATAAAGATAGTGAGTCATCAAATTTATTGATGGCTTAGGACAAGCGTTCTACACAGAACAAGATGAAGCCATTTTTTTGAAACTCATTTGGAAAGAATAGACATTATAAATCACAATGTCTTAATAAAGGAAAAGTACAAGAAAGTAAGGAAATTGTGATGATAGTCTCAGAAGTAATGCTAGTGGAACTAGTGTTAGATTCATGGTGGGTTGACTTTGCAGCAACAAGACATATATGCAGGAACAAAGATATGTTTGTGAAACTTGAAGATAAACAAACAAGAGAGCACAAAGTATATATAGACAACAATACATACTACGATGTCTTGGGGAAGGTACATGTAAATTCAAAGTGAATTGTTCCGTTATTTTACTTAGTGATGTTTTATATGTACCTAGTATTCATAGGAATTTAGTATCAGTGCTTGTACTAAATCAGAAAGGCAATACAATTGAGTTTAAGTCTGGAACCGTTGTAATAAGTAAGGGCAATGTATTAGTGAAAGGCATAAAAGATCACAAATAAAGTACCAATTTCTGAGTATTTGAATGTGTCTACAGATTGTGTATATTTATGACATTTAAGATTAGGTCATATAAATAAAAATAAGATAATTAGAATGTGTAAAAGTGGATTAATATCACAAATAAACTCATATAATTTTGATATATGTGAACCATGTATCAAAGGAAAAATGAGTAGTAAATCGTTTTCAAAAAGTTGGAAATCCACAGATTTACTAGAAATTATACATTATGATGTTTGTGAAGCTTTCAAAACAAAAACCCAAAGAAGAATTGAGTACTTTATTACTTTCACTGATAATTATTCGAGATATGGGCATATCTACTTACTCAAGCATAAATCTGAAGCAATTGAGAAATTTAAAGAATTTAAATTAGAAGTAGAAACCCAGTTAGGCAGGCCCATTAAAAGTTTGAATAGTGATAGAGGAGGAGAATTTGAAGTTTCAGATAATTTCTACAAATTGAATGGTATAAGACACATTTATACTATGTCATATAAAACTCAACAAAATGGCATTGGAAAAAGGAGAAATATAACTCTATTGGATATGGTGCGATCGATGATGGCATATACTGATCTACCAATACATTTTTGGGGTGAAGCATTATCGATTGCTATATATATTGAATAGAGTTGAAACTAAAGCAAAACCTCTTACACCTTACAAGTTATGGACGAGACATAAACCAGACTTAAGTAAGCTCAAAGTGTGGGGTTGTAAGGCACAAATGCTTATCTCAAGGCCACTAAGAGATAAATTAAAAAGTAAAACTTGAAAATGCAGGTTTATTGGGTATGTAGAAAACGGAAGTGGCTATAGATTTTATCATTGTGAAAGAAGATTGATAGAATGTAGGGATGTTGTTTTCTTGGAAAATACCAACCTTATTACTTCTGTTGATCAGATAGATTTATTAAATGATTTAGAGAATCAAAAAATCTCCACAGAGTCTAACAATGAAAATTCTGATATTATTCAAATCCAGAATAATAAAAATAAAAGAAAGTCAGATAAAAATCAATCTTCAGGTATTGATGTTGGAGATAGTAGGAGTAAAAGATCCAGAAAACCATCAATATTATTTCAAGATCATTATGCACTAAATACCAGTTTGGAAAATTTATATAATGATCCTAAAAATTTTTCTGAGGCAGTCAATATTATTGATTTAGATAAATGGCTTGAGGCCATGAAAGATGAAATAGAATCAATAAACAAAAACAATGTTTGAGAGTTACCAGATCTTCCAAAAGATAGAAAAGCTATAAGTTGTAAATGGGTTCTCAGAAGAAAATTTAAAGTCGATGGTACTTTGGAAAGGTACAAAGCAAAGTTAGTAGCCAAGAGTTATACTCAACAACCAGGTGTAGACTTTGTGGATACATATTCGCCTGTGGTGAAGTTCACATCCTTAAGGATCATCATGTCTATTGTTGCTAAGATGAATTTGGAATTACATCAGTTAGATGTAAAAACAGCTTTTCTCAATGGTGAATTAAAAGAGGATATTTTTATGATTCAACCAGAAGGATTCCAAATTAAAGGACATGAAGAGAAAGTCTACAGGTTGAGAAAGTCATTGTATGAACTTAAGCAATCTTCAAGACAGTGGTACTTGAAATTTTACCAAGTCATTTGGAAATGGGATATGGAATAAGTCCACTAGATCATTGTGTATACATATGGAAAAATGATAATAAATTAACATTATTTTCATTGTATGTTGATGATATATTACTGGCAGGTAATTGTCTAAATATGATGTAAGAAACAAAAGAATTCCTAAAATGTAACGCCCCGGTCCTGCAGGGGTCAAAGAGTTACTTCTTATCACTAACACTCACATTTCTACAATATAATTATAGATTCTAAATTCCGAATATCGTAAAGAAAATTCAATTCAAGCTAATTTCCTCAATATAACCAATTTTTTCAAAATGCCAAGTCATCATAACAAAATAAAATTTCTTAAAATAAATCTCAAATACTCCTCGAGAACTTTCTATACTTCATCCACTACTCTTAAATCATATCACCCAAAGCTCCAAAATCTTGATCCCCAGCTGAAATATCCAAAATCATCTGAAAAGTATTGTGGGGATAAGAGGTGAGCTATCAAAAACTCAGTAAGCAGTGAACATATACTAGTATGTAAACATGAGCTTTTTCAGAAAGTTTAGTATGCAGAAACAAAACATTTCATTTTCATATGCAGATCTCAGAAATGTGTTTTGAAAAAATCGGAGTGACTTTTCAATCTTTTTATTCTCAAAACATCAACTATTCATATATAAAGACACTTTTCATATTCAAATACCATTTTCATATTCAAAAATGCTTTAGCATAACATAACTGAATATCTTCATCTTATCGTATCATTTCGTATCATATCATGTTATATTATATACCATGTTTAACCCCCGTGGTAGAGTTGTGCTATCCCCGATGGCCAAAAAGCAGTATCATATTGTGAAACTTCTCCTTTTTCAACCTCGAAGTCCCGAGTGTGCACACATGAAAGAACACATAAAAGACCACTTTGTTTCCAAGGTGGGTGCATTCATATCATATCATGTTGGTACAAACCATATCACGTGAACCAATATCATCATATTAGAACCATACTCAGAATCAGAATCAAAACAGATAAGTATGCCAAAGGTTTTTCATATCCATATCATATCAAAACACGTGCTAAAAATATTCATATCATTTCCATTTGATCAAAAATATATCCAAATCATTTCATATCACATGTATAAAAATCTCAATGATATTATATTCACTCTTTTGCATATTCCAGAAAATGTCAAATATTGCTCATATGTACACTATTCATGTCAAAAACATTTCTTTTCTCTTTCATACAAATCTCATGAGTGAATGCAAAACATATACTGAGGTTTTCACATTTTCTTTTTAAAACAACATACACATTTTTACAAACCAACCTCAGTTCATTTCTTTCTATGCAAATCTAGCATAGGAACCTCGCTTACCTGACTCTTGTGAAGAGTTACTAGAGCCTTGAACTTGAGCTCTATCGATGTCATGACCTACATAGAAAATTATTCACTAACATGTTAATACTCCATATAAATGCGAATGCAATAAAACTAACTAAATTATGTGATTCTATTTAGCCCACACATGACATCATTTTGCTTCAGTTTCAATACAGGGTGTAAGCATACTCACACAACCTCCAAAACCTTAACCCAACACGTCATGTCCAACCAATCAGCTCACTTTCATAACTCGTTATGACAATGACAGCCCACAATCGTTGCAACCCAACACGACCCTCCATAACACAAGCCTAACAACCAACATTAACTCAAATTGTAACACCTAACAATTACAAAATTGCCACATCGTACAGTCTAAATAATCATATTTATCCACCCAAACAACCATTTATCAATTCCAATAGAAACTTAAACATCCACCATAAATAACATCAAACCCAAAACACTAATATTTAAACCCGAAACAGCCAACAAATCCCAATATAAACCACTCACACAAACAAATATATCATCCAATCCAACCGACCCCCTTACTTCTCTGACTCAATCCGACACAACCAACAAGTTCACAATAAATATGAGTTAGTGCAAAAATACATTTAAATTTCAAAAGTTCTTTAGAAAAAAATACTTACAATGCTACAACATAATTTTTGAAGGATCACGGAAGTACTAGAAGTGGCGACACAACAATGTAACAGTGAAAAATGGACTAAGGTTGTGGGTCTCAAAAACTCAACTTTTGAACGGGGACAAACGAAGACTTGAGATTATTAGGGAAGGGCTTAAGGATGTTGGTGAAGCTAATGGTGGTGGTGGTTGGCCGTGGGTGGCGGCGTAGGCAGTGGTTGAAGTCCAAAAAGCTCAAATAAAAAATGGAGATGGATGGACTTCACCAGTGGCAGATCGAGGCTGAGGATGGGTGGGTTAGGTAGCTAGGAGGTCGTCGGTGATGTGGTGAAGAGGTTGTGGCCAATGGCAACGCGACGGCGGCGCGCGAGTTCAAAGGGTGTCGCTGCTTGAAGCCGTGCGCAGGGGTTCATGGCTGCGTGAGATGGGCTGAAAACTGAGTGGCGAGGTTGCCGGCCTGTGGGGAGACGGTTGGGAGGGGTGGTGACGGAAAAGGGGTGGCACACAGCGACGCTGTAGTTGACGACGCACAGACGGGGAAGAGAGGGAGAAGTCACGCGCGGGAAAAGAGAGAGAAGAGAAAAAGAAGAGAAGAAGAAAAGAAAAAGAAAAAAAAAAGAGGAAAAGAAAAAAAAAAGAAAAAATAGTGAGGCAAAGAAATGAGGTCCAATCCTCACATCTTGGGTCGAAAAAATGATCCTGAAAAGGATTTCAAAACAACAAGTTAAATAAAATAATTTAAACATAATGATTAAATAAAAATAAAATAATTAAATCCAACAATAAACTATTTTAAAATAAAGAGTAATTTAAATGCAAAACAATAATTAATATTAAGAAAGTATGCCAAAATAATTTTCACAAATTAAAAATCATAAAAATAAACCAACAAGAGATCCGATAAATTTAAAATAAGAGAACCAATATTTAAATTAAATAAAATACCCATTCAGTTAAAAATACACTAAAATACGGAGTATCACATGAAATCTAATTTTGAAACAAAAGATATGGGCGAAGCCGCCTATGTTCTTGGTATAAGAATTTCTAGAGATAGAATTTCAAATTTATTGTATTTAGATCAAGAAAAATATCTAGAAAAAGTACTTAAAAGATTTGGTATGGAAAATTGTAAATCTTTAAGTACGCTTGTTTACAAAGCTCATACTTTAAATAAAAGTATGCCCAAAAAATGAGGAGGAAATAAGTGAAATGCTTAAAGTTCCCAAAGCTCAAGTTGTGGGAAGCCTCATGTATGCAATGACAAGTACCAGACCAGATATTTGCCATGCAGTAGGATTGGTAAGCAGATTTCAATCCAATCTAGGTAAAGAACATTAGCAAGTAGTGAAACGTATATTAAAATATTTACAAGGTACCAAAAATTTAAAATTGTGCTTTGGGAAAAGTGATCTAGAATTAATCGGCTATAGTGATGCTGATTTTGGAAGTGATGTAGATGAAAGAAAATCTATAACTGGATATATATTTCTATTTGGTGGAACAACAGTTTCTTAGTTAAGTAAGAAACAGGGTTGTGCTGCTAAGTCTACTATGAAAGCATAGTATATTGCTTGTAATATTATAGTAAGTAATGCGGTGTGGATAAAACGTTTTTTTGAAAGGTGAAATTTGGGTACATCCATAGAACCAATCAATGTGTTTTATGATAATCAGTCTGTAATTTCATTGATAAAAAGTGAAACACAGAATTCCAAGGGAAAACACATTGATGTGCATTATCACTATATTTTAGATATAATGGAAAGAGGTGAGGTCAAGGTTAATTTTATTTTCTCGATCGAAATGGTAGCAGATCGGATGACCAAAGGTTTATTTCTAGAGAAATTCAGAGAACATGTGACTAGAATGGGATTGAGAGAAACCTCGGTGAAGCAATCTCATGGTCAACATGCATAACTCAGCAAATTCTGGGAACGCCTAGAAAATTGGAGTTATAGTGATACCTAAATGAAAATTTCGGTCATTTGTAAAGTCACTGATAAGGTGATCAAGAAAAACCTTAGGAATGGCCTTAGGGTGAGTACTTGACAAAATTTCAGTGCAGGTTGATTAATCAAGTAAAAGGTTGATCATGGTAAAATCGATGATAAGGTGATTAAGGAAAGACTCAGGTGAGTAAATACTTAACAAAATTTCAATGTCATTCACTAAAGTTTTAGTGAAATGTGATTTAATTACCCAATTAAATGGTTAATCATTTGCAAAGTCGTTGATAAGGTGATTAGGGAAAACCTCAGGAATAGCCTTTAGACGAATTACTTAACGAAAATTCAGAGCAGGTCGATACATGTGTTATGTATTCGGTTGAAGTCGTTAATTGCGGCAGGGGAATGAAAATTGATCCAATCACGGGATATGGACTATTGATACAGTCAAGGAGAATTGATGTCATTCACTAAATTTTTCTTTCTAGTGAAATGAAGTCACCTCTAATATGTGATCAGTAGGAGCACATATGGTAAATGGTGCGGTCAGATAAGTTAATTACAAAAAACGTGTGCACGTAGAGGCTTGTCATGCTCTGACGCCAATTTACAGGAGTAGCAGATGAGAGTTGAGTAGTGGAAAGCTCATATTGGTACTAAGGTAAAATACTCAAATGGATCATCACCGATTTGTGTGATCAAGTGGGAGATGTTATTCTAAGGGGTGTAATCACCAAACGGTGTACCCCTTGGAATGACACATTCCAGTATAGTGATGGTTCCCATGAGGGGTGATGTTTAAGGAAGTATCAATAAGCATAACCTTTTGATTTAGTCAAAAGTTGTGTGTGACTAGTAAAGTGTCAAGAGACACAACCTTTTGATTTAGTCAAAAAGTTGTGTCACTTCTTAAAGTTGTGACCTTTGGGTTACTATTGGTTTACCAATGATCAGGCCATTTGCCAATAGATTGTGTCACTTTTTAAGGTTGTGACTTTTGGGTTACCATTGGCTAACCAATTGATATGCCATGTGCCAACCGGTGCATAATGGCCTATAAATAGGGGTCATTGGGGCACAAATGAATGCACTCAATTCCCTTTTTTTATCACCAACTTGTGGGACAAATACCCTCAAGGGAGTGTCACCATATTGTCAAAATTTCACCTCCATTTGTTCTTAATTATTCTACAAAAAATTGATAGGAAGAGGTAGATTCAGTTATTTATATCACTATAACAAATAAGGTCTTTTGGAACGAAAATTTTCGTCCCAAAAGACTAGCATTTCGTCTCAAAAATATTTTGGGTCGAAAAAAAACTGTCCCAAGTTCATCCCTATAAAATTGTCCCAAAAGATATTTTGGGACCAAAATCACAAATTCGTCTCAAAAAATATGTTTTGGGACAAAATTAAGCTGGACCGTTCGATTGCGTTTGCACGGATTTTTTTTGGGACGAATTAAATTCATCTAGGAAATCCGTTCAAACTTCAGAAATAACGTTCGAACAATGAGGAATGGTTCGATCGGGTATTTCATGACCTGTCGATCGATACCTGTCTGTTTGACCAAATACACATGAAGAAACGTTCAAACAAAAAAATTGATGATCGAAAGCAAATAGTGAATTGCTTGTTCAAACGGCATGCAATTTTTTACCGTTTGAACTCTAAATTGCAATGTTCGAACAGTTGTGTCCGATTTATATATGTTCGAACGGTTATTATTTTTTTGGACAATACTTAAAACCAAATAAATATTTATATTTAAAAAATAGATTATAAATTGTTCAATATAAATAATACTAATCTAATAAGTCAGAACTAAATAAATAAAATACTAATAAAATTATCAATATGTGATATATAATTGTTCAATAGGCAAAAACACTTATAATGAAATTCAATTGTTTGGATGCCTAAATTGTTGCATAAGCATCTACATTTGGAGCTGCATCTGTCTTTATTGTTCATGCATTTGGAGTTGCATCTCTTTGTTGATCTTCTTGTTGTTTTATGCGCATCTCCATGTCTGCTTGTTTCGTCAATTGAGCCTCTAACTCCTGCTATTTTGCCATTAATTCTTTGATCCTAGAATTTGCATTCTCTAATGCAATGGCAGTAGTGCTTGACGTTGATGAATAGTTTGAAGGCTTTACACAGCGACCCAAACCCCTCAAGTAGCCCGAACGTTGATGAATTATGATCTGATGCAACTTCAGCACAGAGGGCAATCATTTTACCCCACATGCAACATATAAAATTAATATTGATACAATAATTTAAATATGGTTAATTAAAAGAAATTATGATACTTATATAATTCTCATGAGCATCGGGATAAGTCCACTCTCCATTACTATTAGTATGTGATGCAACATATAATTTTATCAGATCATAATTAGTGTCTGACTCTTTCTACAAGAGACATTATTAAGATATAAAGTCTATATTAAAAACAAACTATATAGAATAAAAAAATAAAAAAAAATAAATTACCAATTTCTGAGAGAGGCGATTGAAAGATCTTGAGCCTACATGATGATGAATCTTTAACTTCGATCTATTCGTTTTGTTTATAGAATTTCGCTCCTGCATAGAAGTTGTAAAAGTTAGTAATTGAAAAATTACAAATATGACACATAAAGAATTCATTTAATTTACCTTATATGATGGATCCTCAAACATGTCGCAAAGTTTTCCCCATTCTTCAAGTCGGACATCTTGAAAAGGATGCTGGCGTGCATCTTCCTTATTCTCGTACTTCTTGTAATGCTCGTGACATCTCGCCTTATACTTGTGGAATGCATTACACATCAGCTCTTTGACAGTCCTACGCTCCTCTCTTCGACCAAAATTTAGTTCAAAGTTATCATTGAAAAAGTATATACACAAAGATATTATCATTTAGAATATTAAATAATGTCAATAAAAATTTATTATTTAAATATTACATACCAAACAACGCTTCTTTATAAGTTTTTTCACATCTTGCGAGATTTTATGCCATGAACTCGTAGCCAAAGGTGCATAAGTCTGTGTAAGAGCACCCACATGCGAAGCAAGCCAAGCTGCTTGTTGTCCCTCGCCTCCGATATGTTCTTCAGGAATGTTAACCTTAATCTTACCTACTATACGATATTTCTCCAACAACACTTAGATCAACTGCCACCTCAACTTTTTCAGCCTCAATATCTTCCCTATATAATGGGATTATCTCATACTGTATCAAATCCACAAATAAGTTAAAGGCATGTTGACTCTCTTGGTATGCTTCTTGAGTAGAGTGATCATCTTCTTTTTCAACTTGTCCCTCCGCCTCAGGGATAACGTCATAAATATTCTTAGAAGAAAACTTTTGTACTACTTGCTATTGATGTCCTAATTGAGGATTATCTAAATAGAATACTTGAGATGCTGGGGAAGCCAAAATAAAAGGATCATCTTCATACCATTTTTTTTATGTATGAATACTCAGAAAATATTCATCCTGTCATTTTCCCCTTTGAGAATTGCTTAAATCCAACCAATCACACGTAAATATATAAACCACAAGCTCCCCCACATATCTCATTCCAATTATATCTATAATAACTCCATAGAAATCAACATTGTCTCCATCATGACTCTTTTCGACAAGGACACCACTATTTTGTGTTTTCCTATAAAGTTCTCGATCAATTGTGTGATATCTACTTCCTCAAGAAATACATGCAGAATATCGAGCAGTATGCCTTGAGGGACAACGCACCAATGCATATAGTTCGTCTGATATATCGTTCGGATTACTCGCATACATTTGTACAACCTACATATTAAATAAAGTATAAACATTGAACTGTTAACAATCATCTCTATTTAAAATATATTAGTGCAAAATTGCATCTGTATTAATGTCATTACCCGTTGTTCAAACCATTTCGGGAACTCCTGTTCATATCTCTGGTCTATATCATTTACTCCCAGTTCTTTTAGCACGTTAATAAGATTACTGAAATTAAAAATTACCAACAAGAAGTATATTTGTATAATTGTTTAATAAGTAAATTCAATGATTAATTAACAATTAATTTGAACTTACTTCAAGTGGCTCTCTATCTCTGGGCAATTATTTAGCACGTACCACTAAGCTTTCTCGAACTCCCTTTCACATAAATCATAACCACGCTGAGCACCAAGTGGACATACTTATTGGGAAAATCCGTTCCGTTGTCTTGCTTGGTCAATATCAAAATTTCTTTTCGGTCGATCAAACCTAGTGTCATCGCCATGGAAGTATTCGGAACAGAATGTATGCCACTCATCATCAATATATGTTTCTACAATTGATCCTTCTGGACGGGCCTTATTACCTACTGTGCGTTTCAACTTTTCAAGAAATCGTTCAATGGGATACATCCATCTATACTGGACTGGTCCTACAAGTGGAGCCTCATGTGGCAAATGAATGGCTAAGTGAACCATGATGTCAAAGAATGACAGTGGGTAAATACTTTCTAACTTACACAATATAACTGCAATTTGCCGTTCCATACGATCCAAAGCTTCTACATTCAACGTTTTAACACATAAATCTTTAAAAAATGCACCCGGCTCAATTAATGCAACCCACACATCTCTGGTCAAGAACTCACGGATACCAACAGGCAAGATACGTTGTAAACATACATGACAATCATGGCTTTTTAGTCCAGTAATTTTCCAGTCATTTGTTAGCACATGCCTTGTTAAATTCGAGGCATACCCATTCGGTAATTTAATCTTCTGCAACCACTCACAAAATGTAGTCATTTCGTTCTTTGACAATGTATACCACCCAATTGGCATGTAAATAGACGAACCACTTTGTTGCAAGTGCATTTCAAGTCTAATTGCCAACCGCTTTAGATCTTTCCGTGAGTTTATATTACCATTCGTTTTACCTTCAATTGACATCAATGTTCCTAACACAGACTCGCATATATTTTTTTCAATATGCATAACATCGAGATTATGTTGCAATTTTAATGTCAACCAGTAGGGGAGTTCAAAAAATATGCTTTTTTTTTCCCGATTCAACTCATTCGCACTTAGTTTTCTCTTCCATTGTTTTTTTACCAAAATCATTACTTCCGACATTCACAAACTGTGCAATAACATTTTCGCCAGACAATAATGGTGAAGGGTGCCCCCATTCAATAGTGCCATCAAATATCATACCATTTCCATGCCATCTATGGTCACCAGGTAAACATTGACGATGACCCATGAAGAATAGTTTCCTCCCATACGTAAGCCATTCAAATTGGGTATGTTTGTTACAAGTCCGACATGTTAATTTCTCCTTAGTGCTCCAACTTGACAAGTTTCCATAAGCGGGAAAATCATTTATTGTCTATAACACAGCAACATGCATCTTGAATGACTTGTCTGTTGATGAATCAAATGTTAAGACCCCATTCTCCCACAAATCTTTCAATTCTATTATCAGTGGCTGCAAGTGTATGTCTATATCATTTCCTGGGGATTTCGGACCTAAAATGAGCAAACTCATCATGAAATATAGATCTTTCATACACTTCCACGATGGTAGATTGTACAGCATAAGTACAACTGGCCAAGTACTATGACTAGTACTCATCTTCCCAAACGGATTAAATCCATCTGTTGCTAATCCAAGTCGAACATTACAAGGTTCTTCAACAAACAATGGATGTTCCAAGTCAAATTCCTTCCAAACTTGAGAGTCTGCAGGATTTGACAAAACATTATCATTCTTGACTCTAGATGATGAGTGCCACGTCATATCCACAACCATTGAACGTGGCATGTAATCTAGGTATGAATGGAAAGTGACATACAACCTTCCGCGATACATTCTGCTTCTCAATTGTCCATCATGATTCATGGCAAATAGGGCACTCGTTCAATTGCTCATTCTCTTGCTAAAATAACACAATCATTTTTACATGCATGTATTACATTGTAATTAAACCGGAGTCATTTTTTCAACTATTTTGCTTCGTCAAAGTTGCAGGATAAAATATTGTCTGATGGAAGTGCCTCTTTAAACAGCTCGAGTAACATATTGACAGCCTTAATAGATATTCAACACATGGATTTTATGTGAAGCAGTCTAACTGTAAATGACAACTTACTGTGCCTTCTACACCCTGGATATAACTTACGCTATGAATCATTCCACAAGCGGGTAAAAGTTTCATGGCACGAATCATTTAAATTTGATGGATCTGTTCCACTTTCATCCATAAACATTCCCACACTAATGTCGCCCAGCATTTGCTCCATATCCTCTTCGGGATCGTCACCAACAACCTCAGGATGTACATCTTCATCAATGTCTTTTTCTTCATCTCGAAGTCCATGTAAGACCCAATCGGTATAACCTTGGTCAATACATTTGACAAACAGATGCTATCTCACCAAATCTATCTTATGAGAACATAAATTCTTGCAAAGTCGGCATGGGCATCTAATATGACCGTCACTGCCAATTGTACAGGATGCGAACTCCAAAAATTTCTTAACTCCTTCAGCGTATACATTGTAATTTTCACCCAACCGATCTTTAACTCGCATCCAACTCTTATCCACGTCTAATATCCTATTGCAAACAGTCACATGCATCAACAAATAATCAATTATCTAACATGTAATGCAATTTCTCATTTCACAGGGTAGTTGGTCCTATCCCATTCGGGATTGTAAGATCATAATCGCCAACCTATCAACTATTATCTGTCACATCCAATAAAATTTCAATAGCATCTCCCTATAGTTCTCCAAATATGCTTGTTTGGTCGTGCACATCGACGAGTAATACATTGATGCACATTCACCGAAACTGCATATCCAGAGAACAATAAGGGATGACTCTACCAAAATCATAATGTCGGATGCAACAGATATAGTTTGATAGTTTGCGAGAATGATCTTACAATCCCAAACTATCCACTCTGGACAATTCAAGAGTTATCAATCAACCATTCAACATGATTGATAACTCTCAAACGGATCTAAGGTTTATTTCAATGTCAAGTAGAAGATACAATATTAAAACATAAAAATAATAAAAAAATGCGAGAATACAAGATGATACAATATATATATCATGGGTATTTTAAGTATCCTAAATATATCATGGGTATTACTTATTAACTTAATTATACATTATAGTTAATTTTAAGTATTAATTAAAATTTAATTTTATTATTTGTTAAGTTAGTCCTCATAGTTTAATATTAATTATCTTTTATCATAGTTTAATTAATACTTAAATATTAATGTGAATTTAATTATTAATAATCCTTATGTTTTTATAATATAATTTTAACACATATTAAGTAATTAGTTGTAAGATAATTTTACAACTATTATATTGTTCGAACATGTTTATCCGTTCGAACGGTATATAACCACGTTCGAACGGTCTCAACCCAAATTCCAAACACTAACCAGTTCAGACGAGTACTATTTCATAAAACATCATAAACTCATATTCAGAAAATACTACAAACATATAACATATATACTTCAAATAGCACTACAAAACAAACATACAACATATATACTTCGAATAGCAGTCCTCTAACAAACATATTTTGCGTTTAATCTAACAAAGACCTACATAATATACATATATATATATATATATAAACTACAAAATCAATAACAAAAATGATAGATTTAGAAGTAAAATGATAAAGAAAGTCATATATTTAAACAAAATATACTAAGCAATCATCTTTGTAAGATGATAGAATAAAGGATTGTGTGAAGAAAATGTAAGATTTTGGAGAGAAAAAGGAGAAGAGTGAAAGAGATGACAGAAAAATGAGGGACTGACGGCGTGCGGGAAGATTATAAGTTATGGCCAACCATTTGAACGTAAATAAAGTGTGGTCGAATGCGAAAAATTTCAGTGTGCCAATTTTCCCGCCCTCACAAATTTTTGGATTGCCTTTTGATCGGCTAAAAATTACGTTCCAACGGTAATCCAGGAGTCTTTAATTGGTGGGGTATTTTTCCAGCACTGTAATAATCCTTTCGAACTATAACAAAGAACATTCGGACGATAATCTAGAGTCATTAATTGGCGGGATATTTTTCCACTATTGCAATAATTCATTCGAATGTTTTTTTTCATAAGTTCAAACGCAAATAATGTGTTCGAACGATTTATGAGTACCATTCGAACATATTACCTTAATGTTTAAATATTGTTTTTCATCATTAAATGAAAACATTGAAAAGTACTATAAGATCATATGTATTAGTTATATATACTATCATATATATAGTAATATATACTATCATATATATAGTACTCTATACTAAATATCATAGATATAGTATAGTATACTAGAAAAATGTAAGATGATATCTATTAGTAATATATACTATCATATATATTAGTAATATATACTATATATCATATATATAGTATCAGTAATCTATACTATATATCATATATATCATATCATATATATTATACCATACTAAAGTGTAGTGGAAAATATAAGATCATATGTATTAGTAATATATACTCACATATATATAGCCTCAAATATACTAAGATCAGATAGTAAAGTATAGAGAAATTTATAAGATAATAGTATATTAGTAATCTATACTATATATATATATATATGTTGTATAGTATCATATATAACTAATATAGTAAAGTATAATGGAATATATAGTATGATATTTATTAGTTAAGTATAAACTCATAGTATATAATACTATATGTTATCATATATATATATATATATATATATATATATATTACAACCTCATATATAACACTTTGATAGTAAAGTATTATGATATATTACTATTATACTATAATAAAATACATATAAGTTATTACGTTTTCATTTAAAGTATTATACTATTATAATATATTATAATATTACATATATATTATAGTATATATAATCTACTATAATAGTATATATATTATATTAATTTATAGGATTATAAATATAATATACATTTAATATAAATTTTTACTAAACTTAAAACAAATACCGTTCGAACAGTAAATATTAACATTTGAACCGTAGTTTAAAACCGTTCGAATGGTCAAATAAAATGTTTGAACGGTTATGCACATATAAGTTATTGCGGATAGAACTTTCTCTCACACCGCCATTCCCACCATTTGAAAATGAGAGAAAACGTTTGAATGCCCATCAATCGCCGCCGTCTACCGCCGTAATCAGCACCTACGTCAAACACTCTTCCTCCCAAGTGAATGTATGTATTTTAAAAGTTATTTTACCATTTATTTTATGATTTTATGGTTTTATTCGTATTTTCTAGAAAAATTATATTTTTTCATCAATAGTCACCGTAGAACACCATAAATCTACTGTAAGATGTTTAGAAATGAAGATTAGTATGTGTTTTGTCGAAGAAACCACAGAATCGATGCAATTTTGGGTGTTTTCATGGCCGCTGAGTTGACTCAGTCATGGCCGAGCTCGATCTGGTTTCCGTTCGAACGATTTGCAATGTTCGTTCGACCATATTTTATCGTTCGAACGCTTTATATTACATTTGAACCATTTACTTTATATTAGCTTATTAAATTGTTTTCATCGTTTCATTGAATTGTTCTATCAATTAATTTATTAAATTGTTATTAGTATGTAATTTTGTAAATCTTTTCGTCGTAATTAGATTTTATCACTAATGTTGAATATATATATTTTATTTTTAAAATTTCAGGTTCATAATAATGTCTTATAGGGGCTGTAAACGTGGTAGATTAGAGGAACCTTCCATCCAAACAGTTCGAGAGTGGACTATTTTACTTGAGCGACAGGTAAAACTGTCTGATTTTGTGGCTCTTATATGGGAGGGTATGACCCTCCCATCAGTATTCAATGATCGTGGTTGGGCATCAATCTTAGATCAACGAGAAGAAGATATGGAACTCATTTCCGACATTGAGATCGTTACTGAGTTCTATAAAGAACTCGATGGTGCCAGCCTAGATGATGGAGGGGTATACAGGATCTGTGTCCGAGGAGCTCCTGTTATATTTTCAGCGGACAGACTCGCTGCATATCTGGGTATTTGTAGGCTTCTTGATGCCTATCCTAACCTGCCGCCTAGAGAGTCTGATCATTCAGGTGATGCAGAGATGTCTCAGGTTGAGGGACCAGTTTACACAAATGAGATCGATACACTTGCTGATCATGAGGTCAGACACTTGATTGTTGGTCCAGATGCTCCAGTGTACGATGGGACAAAGAGTATTAGGTAGGCAGATATATCTTCTTTCTTCAAGATCATGAATTTGATCATCGCCAACAATATTGACCATCGGTAGCACAAGACCAAGGTCGGCATGGATCGAGCGAGATTTATGATACGGGTCACTCGTGGTATCCCGACCGACCTCGTGGTTATATATTTGAGAGGATTCGATCAGAGGCTCGGTTCATTACGACAGATATATTGCCGTTTGGAATCTTCATCACTCGATTTTGCTACATGCCGGGGTTGTGCCCGCACCTGCAGAGCCTTCCTGAGAGCCGATGAGACAAATCAACAGCACCACCCTGTCACAGAGCACGGGACACTTGAGATTTCGTTTTCGTAGAGGTATTCCTGTCAGGGCTGAGATTCAAAGAGATGCATAGCCGGGAGATACTGGAGTATCGGCTGGTGAGACATCTACACAAGCCGAGACATCACGCACATCTACTTGTGAGGAGATGGCCGACATACTGCGTGCTGAGATTGGTGTACACATATCAGCAATGATTGATACAGTGCATACTGCCATGTCTGAGTTGCGTACAGAGATTATGGCTACCATCTCTGGGTTACGTACAGAGGTTAATGAGTTACGTACAAAGATTAATGCCAATAATGCAACTCAGGTCACGCTCAGTACTCAACTGGCTAAGGTAGAGAGACAATTAGCTGCAGTCGAGAATGTGTGTAGAGACCTCGCATCATGTAGTTTCTATTTTTTATTTATATTTTTTTTGTTATAGTTATGGACAGTATATATGTGTTTTGATAATTTGCTTTATTTGTAAATTAAATATTTTATCTTTTCTGGAGTAATTATTGATTTATATTATGTGGTGCATGGTTGATAATATTTATTTAACTAAAAATCTTATTTAAGATAAACGAAATCATTAAAATATTTTTAAATTAATTACATAAAATTAATTAATGAATTCGTATATATGATATATATACTTTTTATATTTTGAGTTTCGTACCAAGATTAATATTATACCTTCAAATGTATAAATGTGGTGCTTGAATATGTTCTAATTAAATATATTCCGTTCGAACGGTTTAGAAACCTTCCTGTCAAGTTTTGCCACCAAATATTTTCCATTCGAACACAACAAATTATTGTTCGAATGGTTGTGAACTTTCTCCGCCGTAATAAATTAGTTCCCCGCCAAGATTTTACTGTTCGAACGTATTTTATTTCGTTCGAACGAAAAAAAATTTTTGAGACGATTTTATTCGTCACAGAAAATACTGTTCAAACGGTTATTTGACCGTTCGAACAATTTTATAAAATCATCAATTTTTTGTTTCAAAAGCTCAAATTTGTTGTAGTGTATTATATTCTTAAGAGCAATATTAAAGTGGGATAGAGGATATATATATATATATATATATATATATAATATCAGATTGACTGCATGGGTTAATTTTGGCAACTCGCAAGCGTGAAATATATATGGTTACACCGGTGTGTACGTTCACGCATTGGTGGAAATGAGGTAGTGATAGTACTGGTAAAAGCTGGAAGATTTGGTACAAGGCCGAGGAAGTCGGGTAATGAGATGCGTGTAGCGCAGTGGATGGAGGCGCCTAAAAGTAATAGATCAGTCTTCAACCAACAGAAGAAAAACAAAATTAATGAAAGCACAATGAATTAAAATGATGCCTAGACCCTACTGGAGAGAGAAAAGAAAGGATGAGAGCAAGGGCCTCCCATTGCACAGATGGGTTGTCGAGAGGTGAGGGTCTAATATCTAGAGTAAGGTCCTTTTGATGAACCGTCTCTGGCCTCTTGTTATCATACCTTTCAGCTATTTCCTGAATCATACTTGCAATTTTGTTATCCCGATTATCATACCTTTCAACTTTGGTTTTTTTTTTTTTTTTTTTTTTCCCCTTTTATTTATGGTTTTCGGCGTTGATCAGTAATACATTTCGTAATAGGTTACGCAAAATTGGAGTTTATATATTCATGATTTGGGTTGGACACAAGCATGTGTAAGTCCAGGACGAGAAACCCTTTGCTTGGGGAAAGAAAAACAGTATTACGTACACGACAAATTGCTGCATGTTAGGGTGGGACTTGAGCTGGCCAGCCTATCAGGTTTAGCCCTGCTGAAATCTTTTGAATTTAGGTTGGAAGTTCAGTCGTCTCTTCATCAATCATCAGGTCTAGTTGCACAATTTAATTTGGTCTGCCAATAATTCACATGATTTGAGTCCAAAGACCTCCTTAATAAGTAGGATGGAACTCAGAATATCAGTAATCTAATACTAGCTAGCTCCGATTAATTCCTACCCGTATTACAAGTATTAGATCGACGATTAAAAAAAACGAGAGTTAAAAGAGTAAAATTATTCGAAACTAAATTAAGCGTTACACTAGCGAAGTTTCGGGCGCTAAGAGGATGCGCGAGACTTCCCCTATTATTACAACATAAACACTAAACCATTACTACATATTTGAAATACTTTTCAAAATATTAAAATCAGATATGTATATATATATATATATATATATATATATATATATATGAATATTGCGCGCGCGCGCGCACACACATATATATATATGCATTCCCTTAATTTATTGGAGCGTTTCACGTATTAGCTTAAGGCCGGAGCTTATTATAGTAGTCGATGAGACTATTTTTGAAGCCACGAGATGGCACATTCTTCTTCCAGTGCTCTCGAAAGTCCCCCAAGGCCGTCAGAATCTTTCTGCCACCTCCTTGGAGCACCACTTTAGAGTTGTCTCTGACCAGCGCAAAGTGTTTTAAGGTCTGATCATCTTTATGCAGAAACTTTGGGCATTCCTCGTACCAGCCCTCTTTTTTTGACAAAATTTTTACCTGATCCTCTGTCTTGTGGTCTGCGATCCTGAAAAGTTTTATGGAAAATCTTTTGTCGTTTATTATCGACGGATCGTTAGCCACAGCAGATGCTTTCTTGCGAAATTCTTCGAGCCATGCTCCGTTCATGCTTGCGTAGTAGAAAGTGTACTTGGTTCTCTGATAAATTCACTTGAAAGTTGAATGCATGTTGGCGATTGTGAATTAATTTTGCTTTGAATCTCAGATGCATGAATATGTTAATCTGGTGTACGTGTGTCATGTGTATTTGTTACCAATTAAAACATCCGTTGTACTTTTAATGTATGCACAAGCATGCATTTAGAGTTTGAGAATTAAATAACTATACCGCGCCCGGTACTTTTCCAACTGGGGGTGCCATTCTTGGCTGCGGACGAAATGCAGGGTTTTGATCCGGGGTACTACTGAAAGCAAACGCATTTGGGTGTTCCACCTCATCCCCAAGTGGATCATTTGCCGTTACGATGCTAAGCTGTTTGTCATGTTATAGAATTATAATTATAAAAGTCATCAAGTCAAATGTACTTTAACATGAGATCGATTAATTCTAAAGGAACTGGAAAAATAATTTTGAAAAATATACATATTGATCATGAGGAAACATTTCGGACAAAATTGAAAAAATAAATGCTTGATTCATAAACAGTTCTCCCAAAAGAAAATGCTTAGGATTGTAATTTAATTTTTTTTTTCTTTTATTGTTGTAATGTACTAGTCATGTTTAGTCACAACCATTTGTGAAATTATATTTTTTTTTTTTATAAACTTAGAACTTTTCAATTTAAAAAAAAAAAAAAAAAAGTACCTCGCAACAAGTGGGAGAAAGTGAGACATGAAGTGGGCCCTACAATATTTAATATTGCTGCCCGGATAAATATTTTCAATAATATTAAACGAGTATTAATAAATATTGTTGTATGGCTCATTCCATTTTTTATTTTTTTTTAATAAATTTAAAAAAATTCGTTTAAATTTGTTGTAGTGAAAACAGAAAAGATTGGCCGTTAATGTGTGCGTTGTTGCAGAAAAATTGTTTATACTGTCGTTTGCTACAAAAGCTAACCATTTTGTTCGTAGAACCGCCGGTATGAGCCTGCATGAGATAATCCTCAGGCAAAATCAGTCCTGTGAAAGCTTTCACAATTTCCTCGGGTACTATTGTTTCTGCAGTGAACAAGAATATCTTTGTCAATCATTTCTCATATTATAAATGCTGCCAATTTAACAGCTTGACGCCACATATTCAAGCTGGTAGCTTATTCATATATATATATATATATATATATATAATATATAGATATATAGATATATGCCCGTGGCCAACCTATATATTGTTTATTGCAAAGAACTTTCTGCATCTGATCTTGTAAGTTGAGGGTGACGTTGATGTTTTGAGCCAAGGCCAATAGTTCGGATAAAACGATCACAGCTTTATCCTGGAAAATTGCCAAATTACGTAAATACTAAATATTAAAATGATCAAATTCAATTCATAATCCCGATTCGTCCCACTAACAACAATATTTTGCAAGATTTTGTTCGTGTCAAAAAGCGCAAATCATTGGGTAGATGACTGATCATCATCTACCCAGAAAAAAAAAAAAAAAAGAAACAAAAACAAAAACAAAAAGTACAAATTCACTGTCAAAGCGGCCGGGGCTTATCTGCACGTGCGACCACGTCGCCAAGTTCCCTATATTTAGGATTAGTTTGGATGGAAGATGAGATAAGATGATATGAAATAAAATAATTATAAATTAGTTGAATAAAATATTATTAAAATATTATTTTTTAATATTATTATTATTTTAAGATTTAAAAAAGTTGAATTATTTATTATATTTTATATGAGAATTTGAAAAAATTATAATAATGAAATAAGATGAGTTGAAAGTATTTCTATATTCAGACGGGATTTAGTAATAATAATATAATTTTTATGAACTAATAGAAAAGTGAGTAATAAAAACTAATAAAAAACATAATATTTTCGTTTTTTAATTTGTAAGAACAATTTAGAAAATTGATATTGCTATTTGGAAAAAAATTAATTTTTTTCAAAAAATTAAACTTATTTTTTCTTTTCGATTTCAGAACCATAATCATGCATGGCGCACTAGTTTTAGAAATGAAATTAATTTTTCAGAATTAATATTAATTTGGTTTCAATTACAAAACAATAATATTTACGTAATTTCTCTAGCTATATAAGCTGTAGGCTTACTGATTCACCCATCACATCATAACGAGGAAGTCTCCATTAATAATTACGTTTTTACTGTAGTTATAATAAATCTCGTAATTAAGCTAAATGTAAATGCAAATCAATATTTAACTAACAATCCCATTAAATTGTTTATATTAAAAAAAATTAAATTTTTTACTTATAAATTGTACTAATTCTACATGTTTATATAATTATTATTTTCATCTATTGAATATTTTATGAATGCTTCTCGATCCTCCCACATTGAATATTTAGACTCTCTCGCAACTTCTACTCTTGTTGTGCCTAAGTAGACTTTACAGTGAGATATTTAGAATATATCATTATTATTTATTATTTTATTATTATATTTTATTTACTTTTCACTACAATTAACTAGAATTATATAATATTTTATTATTAATTTTTTATTATTATTTATAGAATACTTCACTATCTAAATACAACTTTATAAAAGGTTGTTAGGGGCACCTCTTCAGGGACCCCACATCGGGTCCTTTTTCTTTTCTATTTTTATGACGAGGAAGCATTAATTGAGTGGTAAAGTTTAATAATTTTATTTAACGATTATATCATACAATATTTATATTGTATAATTTAGTTTAAAAGATAATTTTTTTAAAATTCTACATGAAAACATTAGATTATTAATTTATTGGCAAATAATAATTTATTTATTTTTTAAATTAATAATATTTTATTATTATTTTAACTAACTGATAAATAATTCAATATGAAAATGTTTTAGGAATGGAATAATTTAACAAAACCCTAAAATGTGATTTTAGCCAAATTTTACGTTTACCGTTACGTATTCCAATGCCAATGTTCAAATAATTAATGTATTTATACATCAACTTACAAACAACATAACTCTTCACATAATTTTCCATTCATCGTTACCGTTAAGTTCTATAATCTATCAATGATTATTTAATCATGTTGGCCTAGATCATGGCGACAAGCTTGATGATCTATAGGATTAGGCTCCAGACCGAAGAGCTTACAAGATTCTTGGATGTTGCGCGGCAAAAGCGATACTACTAGATGAGGTAGAGGCAGCAAGAAATTGGAGATCTATACATTCTCTTGTCAGTATGAGATGAAGATACAATTGCGGTAATACGAAGAGTAGCTAGCAAGAGGAAAGGATGCGCTAGGAGCTACAAAAGCAAGTTCATAAAAAAATATTGATGGCACGATATATTTAAAAATAGATCCATCTGATGGAAGATTAATCAAAGATTTTAATAGATATAGAATTATAAATACATCGATTTTGGGGTCTTTGTTTAAGAGTAGATCTATTTCTAGTACTATATATTTGTATTGACTTTATAAGTCTTTGTTTAGGTGTCTATCTGTTTCCGATATTGTTAATTGGCAATTCGGCAGCCAAAGTCTTTGTTTACATTGAATTACTCCTAAAAGAACGGTTACATTTAAAAAAAAAAATGCTTGGTTTAAAAATAAATTTATTGCCTTTTGTGATATATTCACTACAACACAATTTGTTTTTTGTGACAGTGGAAACCATCACCAAAAATTACTAAAACGTCACTAAAGATATTTGGTGACCGTCACCACAACCGTCACTAAAGGTGTGTCACAGAAACAATTGGTGACGGTTTACTGTTGAACCATCACTAAAAATATTTTAATAGTAGTTGGAAGTGTTTCGTTTGATTTAACGTTTGAACGTTCCCTTTTTTTGTGACGATTGCTATCTGTCATAGAAAGTAACGTTTGGACGTCCAATTGAACTTACGAATGACAACCCGACCAATTGGCATTCGAATGACAGAAGTTGACGTTCAAAGTTCCGTTCATATGTTAACGAACCAATGTTCAAACGTAACGGGTTTAACGTTTGGAAATTATTTCGAATGTTAACAAATAAGCATTCGAATGCAAGTGGTACATTCTGAGGTTTGTTTGAACGTTAATCATTTAATTATTCGAACGTTTAGTTTGTTTGAGGGTGAGTACATTCGAATATAGAGTCCTACGTTCGAATATTACTATATAATTTTTTGTATTCACGTTCAAACGTTGGTTCGAATGTGAACCAATGTTCGAACGTTTTTAATTTACATTCGAACGTACAAATTAGAAATACTAATTTAATAAAATTTAAAAACATACCAATTGCATCCTAGCAAAGCCCCCGGCCCAGATGGGATGCCACCAATATTTTTTCAAAAATATTGGCACATCATTGGAGACAAAGTTATTGCAGTTGTGCTAGAGGTCCTCAACACAGGTTAGTTCCCACTTGATTTAAATCACACTCTGTTAGTATTAATACCAAAGACATGTTCACCTATGTTAGTTTCTGCTTTTCGACCTATTAGCTTGTGTAATGTAATTTACAAGCTTATAGCTAAAGTCATTACTAATCGATTGAAAGGTGTGCTGCCCTCCATTATTTCTGATACACAATCTGCATTTGTGCCTGGAAGACTTATCACAAACAATGTGTTAGTAGCTTATGAGCTGATCCACTATCTTAAACATAAGAGAAAGGGGGAAAATGACTTTATGTCACTGAAATTAGATATGTCTAAGACTTATGATCGAGTGGAATGGGATTTCCTTAAAAACATCTTAAGAAAATTGGGGGTTACTCGTGGGTTGGTTGATCTCATCATGAAATGTGTGATCTCAGTCTCTTTTTCTATCATGGTGAATGGTAACCCTACTGATCCAATACTGCCTTCTTGAGACATTAGACAAGGAGACCCCTTGTCCCCTTATTTATTCCTATTATGTACTGAAGCTTTAATTAGTTTGCTCAAAAATGCTGAATTAGATAGATTTGTTAAGGGGATTAAAATCTGTAGGGAGCGCCTAGTATTAATCATATGCTTTTTGCTGATGATTCCATTGTGTTTTGTGATGCTGATGTCACCACCTCAATTAGCATTCAAGGGCTATTAAGGAAATATGAATTAGCCTGTGGTTAGATGATTAACAAACAGAAAACTGCCATGATCTTCAGCTCTAATGTGCCTGATAATTTGAAAGAAACCATTATGGCTATGTGGGGAGGGAGTACAGTTCAACAATATGAGAAATATTTGGGCTTACCTCCCATTGTTGGGAAAGCTAAATCTGTTGCTTTCGTAGAAATTAAAAGTAGAGTATGGAGGAGACTACATAGTTGGAAGGAAAAATTCTTGTCTCAAGGGGGTCGGGAGATCTTACTAAAGGCTGTTGCATGTTCAATCCCATTAGAGAAGATGATGGCTCGATTTTGGTGGGGACAAAGAGATGAGGGGAGGAGAATCCATTGGATCTCGTGGGACAAACTGTGTGTTCCTAAATCCAGAGGTGGAATGGGTTTTCGAGATCTCAAAGTTTTTAATATGGCCCTTTTAGCTAAACAGGCTTGGAGGGTGCTCAAGTATGAAACCTCCCTAATACACAAGCTGTTTAAGGCTAAGTATTTCCCTAATTCTTCATTTTTTGAGTCTTAAATGGGCCATAACTCTTCCTACACTTGGAAAGGAATTTGGGAAGCAAAAAATATGTTGATGAAAGGGTGTCAATGGAGGATTGGGAATGGGGCTACTGCTCGGATATGGCAAGATAACTGGGTTCCTGGCTATCAAAGTTTAATACTGGAGGAGACTGGCAGTGTAGAAATGGATTTTTTAGCAAGAGTAGCATCTTTGAAAGATATTGAGACACGCTGGTAGGATGTCTCCAGGGTTAGAGCTCTATTCAATCCAAAAATAGCTTCAGATGTAATGAAAATCCTTCTCAGTCCAGGGCAACATGAAAATGTATGGATGTGGCGGCATGAGAAAAATGGGGCTTTCAATGTTCGAAGTGGATATCGATTTTTCAAGAATCTTACAAATGGTGATACTGCTGACAGTTCAAACGCCTATGAAGAGCAGAAAATGTGGAAAGCTATTTGGAAAATGAGGGTCCCCAATAAAGTTAGAGTTTTTGCTTGGAGAGCTTGCAAGGAAAGCCTACCTTCGAAATACAACTTGTTTAAGAGGAAAATTATAGACAGTCCTGCATGTGATTTTTGCAATAATTCTATTGAAGATGTATCCCATGCTGTGTTACAGTGTCATATTGTTAAAGTTGCATGGCGGCAACTTGTACCTGCTCTAACATTTTTTCCTGAATTATGCACAGTTACGGAAGCCATTGTGTCCCTGTTACACAAAGGGGATCAAGGTTTACTTAGCAGATTTTTCTTAATTGCATGGTCATTTTGGTACAGGCGTAACAAATGGACAATTGAGCACAGCCTACTGGACCCTTTACAGGCTGCAAACTATGCTATTAGTTTGCAAAAACTTGTAATCCCAGCACCTGCAACCAAACCATTTAATGCAGAAACTGGGTTGTTGGCAAGCTCCTCCTACTGGGTTTTGCAAGCTAAATGTTGATGCTGCGTTATTTTTTTATCTTCAAAAGGCTGGAGTAGGCGCTGTGCTTAGGGATGATAAAGGAAATGTTCCTATGGCTGTAAGTAAATCTGAGCATGAGCTCCATGAACCAGCGTCTGTTGAGTTACTAGCCATGTTACAAGGTCTGCAGTTTATTTTGCATTTAGCGATTTCCAAAGTCGTGTTAAAAAGTGATTGTTTACTCATGGTGGAAGCTTTGGCTAATTTTGAGGATTCCTTATCAAGTCAAGGCAACCTGTTAAAGGAGGTAAGAAATCTGCTCAGCCATTTCAATGAGTATCAAGTTCAACATGTAATTAGAGGTGGAAATCGGGTGGCTCACTTCCTAGCAAAGCATGCATGGTCAGTCTATGATTTGGAGATGTGGATGGGATCTGTCCCTTCTTTTCTACATCAATATATCTAGCTTGATCAAACCAATTGGTAAACATTACTTTGATGATTAAATGAAGTTCTTATTATAAAAATAAAAAATAAAAAATTAACAGCTAACAATATCTTATAAAATTTTAAAATTAGATATTAAAATTAGTTATATACCCTGATAAAATTTACTTCTTTTTTCTCTCGCCCACCGCGATTTTGTTGCAACGACATAACATGCTCCATTTGCACCATCATCTCTTGCTGCACTTACTCTTGGACTTCACTGCGTATTTTTTCCTTTTGGTGGTCCTGCAAACACATCTCTAAATGAGACTGTCGTTCTAAGAGAGACTCTAACTCTTACTGTCTCGACCTCATATACTCATTCTCACGCCATGTAGCTTCTAAATCTTTGATAAAATTATTAATTTGTGAAGTCGATGAGGTTGTGGAGGATAAACATCTATGCTTGATAAATCGTCCCAAACCTCTTGTCATACTATACTGCGGCTCAAGCACTTGCGTGAATATATCTATGTCACTAGGAGAGGATTCCCTAGAAGCCGACTGCGTCTCTATCATTTTTTCCTGCAATTTGAAAGGTAATGATCGTTAATAAGTAAAGTATTAAAAGAAATAGAAATAAAAACTAAATTATTCACATGTTGCATAATTTATTTAACAAAATTAATACTACTTACATAATTATCTGCAGCGACAGGATCTATCCACTCACTATACTCATTAGTGTGAGTAGCAGCATAAACATAATGAGGAAAAAGTTTTCAGGATCATCACATTTCTAACAAAACAACATTAGCAATTTTAAAAAAATAATGTTTGTACTTAAATAAAATAATATTAGAAAAATAAATGAATTCTATATTTTTTAATTATCATTTTTTCAGCAAGACGGTAGAATGACCTTGAACTGACACGATGATGGACAGTCAGAGTGGATCTATTCTGTGCATTTGTAGAACTCAAGTGCTACAAAATATATTAAGAATGTTAATTGTAATATGTATACATATAATAGATAGAACGAATATGAATGTAAATAATTAAAAGATATAAATGTAAAATACTTGATAATCTAGAGATGTGAAAAGATCACAATATTTTCTCCAATCATCTAACTTTATCTGCTGGAACGGGGACTGCGCAGCCTCTTCTAAAGTCTCAAACTTCTTGAAGTGGTCATGACATTGTCCCTTGTGATGTCGGAATAGTATAGCCATCAACTCATTCACGATTCTCAAATACTCACTACGGCCAAAGTTGAGGTTGAATTCATCCTAACAGGTGAATCAGGTCAAAAATATGATATACTAATCTAGGTGAAAAAAATGTACTCTCAAAATAAACTCACCAGCACATGACTTCAAATGTGCTCCTTAATCTCATTCAGAACATCTCGCCATGAACGCACATAAAATGGAGTATAAACTTGAACTACTGTGTCAATATAGGGGTAAAGCGCTGCTGCACTATCATCCACTCCTCCAGTGGAATTATCAAAAATGGTGATCTTGAGTTTTTCGTGCCTTTTATTTTTCTCAAGAGAGATACCACGTGTATAGCCACGACCGCGACATGCAGATGTATCAACTACATGATAATAGTATAATTATAGTTATATAGTTATTGAGACAAAACTATTAACTATATAATTAATTATCAACTACAATATTTCCTTACTAGTAGGTGTCGACTGACTGTTGTTCTCTTGCGTGTTAACTTGATCTTCAGGAGTGGATTCCTCGAATGGGGAGTTCTCAATGGGTTCGAGACTTGGACTTGGTGGAGGCACATTTCTTCGTTGTCGTTTTGGTGACGTCCTTGAAAATAATTAAATATATCAAGGAAAGTTAATTAGAAAAAATTATGAAAAGTGTAATATTTTACAGTCACTTATATGAATAAAATATTTAATACTTTTATTCTTCATCTTCGGATGTATTTTCTATACTTGTTTCAGAATCTCCCTCAATAACATATTCATCATCATCATACACCTCTTCTTCGTCCTCCTTTCCACCTCTTGCCTGGATTCATATTCGTCTTCATGTTCTGACTTGTTTTCTTCTTCTTCTTCTTTTTCTTATTCTTTCTCCTCACTTACTTGAATTGAATAATCATTTAATATGGACGAGTCGAGATGGACAGGTGGGACATCATCTCTACACAAGGGGAGCAACTCGAGTGCACTGAGGTCAACAAACAAGTTAATACCCTCTCCATCTTCCTACTATGTCTCTACAATCGGAGTGTCATCTTCATCTCTATTATTCTCATAATCTGTACTCGTTCCTGTTTCATATATATTTCGAGGGACAAATTTTTGTACGACTTGTCAAGTTATCTCTCCACTATCTTCATCAGCACTTTTCATTGGATTAATCAAGTAATAAACTTGGGTAGCTTGATGAGCCAATACGAATGGATCATCTTCATACCATTTAGATGCAGTATTGACACACATAAAGTGATTATCCTTATGTATTGAAATCTGACCACTGCCTAGATCCCACAAATCACATTTAAAGACATATGTTACAGATCTACCTAGATATTTCAATCCAATAATATCCCATATGACACCATAATAGTCAATATCATTTGTTCCATGACTCCCCTCGACCAACACACTAAAGTTTTGAGTCTTTCTATTATGTTCACAGTCCAGAGTATGAATCCATAATCTTGAACCGTGCATACAGTGTATCAAAGTGCTCTATTTGAGGGACCACGTGTTAATGCATACAATTCAGGAGAAATTTCTCCAGGATCACGAGCACGTTGTTCCAAAATCTAACAATTGAAATAGTATATATTTATTAAAAGTTATCCAAACTTAAAAGTTTCAAAATGTAACATATATATGATTTTAGTTCATACACGTTCTTCAAACCATCTGGGAGATTCTTCCTTGTGGCCTCTATATTTTCTACGCGTTCCGTCCTAAGTTTGTCCATGTGCTCACTGTTATATATAAATGCAAAAGAAGTATATTTTTAGCACAACATTTATAGCAACTTCAAGAAAAACTAGAATTATTTGAAGTATGGAACGACATACTTGCGATAGTCATCAATCTCTTGACAATTATTTAGCACATATCACCGAACTTTACTAAACTCTCCATTAATTAAATCATAACCCCTTTGTATACCCAATGGTCATATATTCTGGGAAAACACTGATAGCTCACGAGGAGGTGGAGTAGTAAGATCAGCATTTCGCTCTTGACAATTAAATCGTGTCTCAACATCACGAAGATATAGATAGCAACATGTTAACCACTCATTGTGTGTATAGGCCTTTACTATTGAACCCTCAGCTCTGGCTTTATTCCCAACAGTGCGTTTTAGTCGACCCAAAAATCTTTCAACTACATCCAAAGGAACTGCACCGATCCATCCAACAGTACCTCTTGAGGTAAATGTATTGATAAATAGACCATGACATCAAAAAATGATAGTGGAAAGATCTGCTCAAATTTACATAGTATAGTAGCAATGTCTTCTTCCAATTTCGGCAACACATCTCAATTTACTATCCGAGCGCACAAATCCTTAAAAAAAATATAGAGTTCGGATATGGCGACACGTACATTAGATGTCAGCTTCTCGCGAATTCCCATAGGTAGTAACTTCTGCAAAAATACGTGACAACATGACTTTTCAATCCATTGATCTTCCAGTCATTAGGGCTCACACATCTATCAATATTTGAAGCATAACCATCTGGCAACTTCACACCTTGCAACCATTTGCAGAAGTCCATCCTCTCCTCCCTCATCATCGTAAAATATGCATGCGGCATAACATCCTATTGCCTTCTATCCGCAAATATAGATTATATTTAATTCCCATTCTTTCAAGATCTTTCCTTGTCTTAATTGTGTCCTTCTTTTTGTTAATGCTCATCAATGTACTCAGTATATTATCACAGATATTCTTCTCTATGTACATTACATCCAAACTATGTTGCAACATACAGGACGACCAATATGGCAAGTAAAAAAAATACTACACTTTGTCCAATTCAATTCTGTTGTACCTCATTTTCTCTTATTTTTTCTCGACCTTTGCCAAAATTGTTAGCTCTAACATGTACTAGTTGTTCCACTATCTCTTTCCCAGACAACTCATTTAGTGCAATTTTATCCTCTACTCTCGCATCAAACTTAGCACATTCTCTTCTCCATACATGATTTGTTGGTAGATAACGTCGATGACCTATGAAACACAACTTCTACAAATATTTTAACCACTCGCTAGCAGTTTCTTTATTACACGCCGGACATGCTAACTTCCCTTTCATACTCTAACTGGAAAGATTCTCATATGCCGGAAAGTCATTTATGGTCAACATTACCACAACATGCATATAAAAAGATGTCGATGTAGATGCATCATAAGTTCTAACGCCTGTTTCCCATAACTCTTTCAGCCCTTCAATCAATGGTTGCATGAATACGTCAATGTCATTCCCAAGTGAACTCGGGCCGGGGATAAGTAAAGTTAACAAAAAGCTGGGTGCCTTCATGCACCTCCATGGTGGAAGATTGTACGATATCAACACAACGGACCAAGTGCTATAACTTGTACTCATATTTCCAAAAGGGTTGAATCCATCGGTTGTGAGTCTTAAGTGCACGTTTCAAGCTTCTATCCCAAACTATGGGTATTGATTATCGAAAAACTGCCATACAAGTAAGTTAGCTGGGTGCTTCATATATGCATCATCCTTAACTCTTTTCTCCTCATGTCACCTCATATCGTGAACTGCTTTCTTACAGATATATAATCTTTGCAACTTAGGTCTCAAGGAAAAATACCGCAACACCTTAACTGGCACTTTTTTCTTACCCTTCTACCTTGACTCTCCGCATACAGGACATGCTTGTTTCTCTTCGTTCTCATTTCAAAACAAAACACAATCATTCTTGCATGCATGTATGGACTCGTACTCAAATCCTAATCCATTTCTCAACTGTTTTGTTTCATAAAAGTTATTGCGCAATGCAGACCCTTCGAGAAGTACCTCGTTAAATAAGTCCAATACCAAATTTATTGCTTTCGTCGACATCCCACACAATAACTTAATGTGAAACAACCGCACAATAAACGACATTTTAGAATGTTTTGTACAGCTTGGATAAAGCTTGCGCACGCTTTGCATCTTCCTACATTGAAGTGAAATTTTCACAATCAGTCCCTTCGCCACTTGAGGCATTATCGTCAACCTCATCCATAAACATCATTACTCCAATGTCACCCAACATCTTTTCCATCTCATTTTGCTCATAATCATCATCTATGTGCTACAAATAATTGTGATGATAGACCAATACATCTGCTGACTATTCGTACGACTCTTCATGCAATACCCATCGTGTATACTCTAGATCCATACGGTTCACAAATATATGACTTTCAATTTCATCTAACCCATCACACACAAATTTTTACACTTTTGACATAAACATTTAATATAACCACGACTATCAGCACAAATTCATATAAAATCAATAAAAATTCTTATTTTATGTGCATAAAAAATATAATCATTTTCAAGTCTATCGGCATATCCTTATTATTTTCCTTATAACATAATAAAGGAACAAGACTGTACTCGTGCGTCATCGTTGATAATGTCATTATAATTACGTTCTACCTCTTTGGCGGTACCGCGTACGGTGGTCACGTGTTTCTTTCAACATGCATGCATGTGCTGATGTCCCAGGACTCGTAGACAGGACGAAGGCTTCAAGTTCTATAAAATTGATATAAAATATAATATATTTGGTTGTATATTATAACTACTTAACTAGGAATGACAGAGGTAGTCTTGGGTGGGTCTACAGCCGGCCATCTCTCCCAGCTCGAGCTACCGTCTGTTATATTAATATATTTTTTAGCATTTATAAATACCTTTTAAAAAATAAAAAATTACAATATTATTAAAAAATACTTATTTAATTACTAAATAAAAAAATAATAAAAAAATATTAAAAAAATGATAGGGTTACTATCTTTCTACTACTCATTTACTACTCTTTTGTATTTGATTTTTTTAATTTTTTATTTTACTTAATAGTTAAGGAAATGATTATTAGTAAAATTAGATTTTTTTTTTATTTTTTCTTAATGATTAAAGATGTTACAAAAATACTTAAAAGAAAATATTAAAAAAATAAATAAATTATAAATAGTAAATAGATAGTAAAAGGATAATAACTCTTATCACTACTCAATATTAAATAGTAGTGAGTACTAGTAAAACTTAGTGAAAAATAAATTAAGAATAATGATAAAATATTGAATAGTAATCTACTATCAAACATAGCTATGGGTCTTTGATTTTTTTAATAATGTTTAAACTTTGTGTACTCCCTTCTAAAAAATATAACATCTACCATTAAGAAAATAATTTTTTTCATAGCATTTTAGATTTATCTACTCTTTTTAAAATTAATGTGTAAACTTGTATATCTTAAAATTACAAATATCATTTCTATATTATAAATTTATAATAGAAATTAAGACACATGATGAAAGGGATCCCAAACACTTAAAAATTATCTCGATATTCGAACGAACAATGTAAAATATGGACAATGCTAGGGTGCATAGCAAATGTGCACTCCAAATATCACTACAACACAATTGCTTTTTAGTGACGGTTGGGAAATTGTGACAGTCCCTAGACCGTCACTAAAAGGCATTTTCTGTGACAGTTTCTGGAAACTGTCACTAAAGATAGAATGAGATTTTTTTACGTTCCAACGTATGAGAAATATGCGTTTGAACGTTACATATACGTTCGAACGTTATGTCTGTTTACGTTTGAACGAAAAATGTTTTGGCGCAACCGTTCGAATGTTATTAATTTTACGTTCGAACGTAAAATGTTTGCACCAATGTTCGAACGTTAAGTAATAACATTCGAACGTTCATTGTAAATTTAAATTAAATGATTTTAATTTAAAAATTATGTGGTTTTTATTGTGCATAATTTGTGAACAAGTCTAAAAAATTGAATTGTATATATTTATATATACACACTTTGTAATATATAAATATATATTATTGATTTATATATATTTGAAATGCAGTGATTTAGTATTAAAGTTGAAAAATATAACATCAAAGAAGATTAAAAATTGAAATTAAAAAACGATAGAAATATTCAATAATATTTTTCGTTACAAATATTAAAAATAAAATACAAAATTTGATAGAATGTAGTAAACAACAGTCAGATGATAACGTTATCCGCAAAAGTCGAACTCCGTACCTCCTCAGTCAAGGTATCAACCTTGTCGTTGAGGATAGTTACACGATGGGTGAGTTCGGCAACAGACGCCGATATAGCCACGAGCGATCGATCGATCTTATGATCGATATGCGCAGTCAGCTGTGAGATGACCGCATCAACCCAAGCAGGCCGCACATCTCCTGCAGATGTACTCGGCGTATACTGACTACTACTCCCGACATGACCTGGCTCAGGCTGCGTCAGAGGAACTAGATCCTCTACAGGGGGTGGCTGACGTCCCCTCGCCTGTCCAATGCTACGTCGATGCGTGGTCATGTCGAGGGGGCTCATCTGATCTTTGACCCGCTCCTCTGGCTGGGTCGGCACTCCCCGTGCAAGTAATAGTCGGCTGATGAGGACACCATATGGGAGATTATCCGTGAAGACGATGCTCGCCTCGTAACGGATCCTCTGAAAGATGTGCAATGGCAAATCTATAGGATCTCCACGTGCCACTCGTATCAAAAATTGTGCCCGAAGCTGACTAAATGTGGTTTTATGAGCCACATGATCGACATTTGTTGCAACAATAAGGTGCAACATGGGGAAGAAATGCAGCAGATGGTTCTGGTTGAAGGCGTTCTTCCGCTCGATCTGCATGCGATCCCTCCCGGTGAGGATGTAGAAATCCTCGTCTCGGTCATCATCCCGAGCCTCGACTCCAGTATCCTCAGCCTCTGACTGGCCTGCATCTCTGGCTGATGCTGGCTCACATCCCCGGCTAGTAGATGATGTAGAAGTGCCTACATCCTCACGGGGTGTCGAGTGTGCAAATGTCTCCACTCCTCGACGAATCCCAAGGTGCTCGTCGATGACATCTGCTGATACCTCAATGGAAACACCACGTACAGTCACGGTGTGAGAGGATGCATCCTGAGGCATGTCACACATCCCCATATAGAATTCTTGAACCATTGAGGGGTATACCTTCCCCTCAATGTGCAGATATTTCCCCAGCCTCTATTGAGGAAAATATCTCTCAGGTTTGTCTGCTGCCAACAGAGTTCGTCGAACTCATTAATTAAGACCTCTCGCTCTACCATAACAGTACGAGCTCCGATACGGGCAGTGTCCGACGTGGCTCCTTCCCTCCCTCGTTTCCTAGTATGCAGTGGAAGAGCCATATCCTGAAAATAGAAAAGGAAAAAAAAATTATTTACAATAATGCATTTTTTTGTATTAATTTTAAGATGCTCTGCCGTAACGTTCGAACGTTTTATCTTTAACGTTCGAACGTTAAAGATAAAACGTTCGAACATTTATTTATACGTTCGCACGTAAAATAATGTCAATATATTTACATTCGAACGTAAAACAAATACGTTCGAATGTAACAATGTACGTTCGAACATAAGCAGTAAATAAATATTGGCTGACGTACGTTCGGACGTTAAAGCAAATACGTTCGAACGTATTTGTTTTACGTGTGAACATAAATATGAACGTCCGAACGTCGAAGCATGAATAATGTAGAAAATCATTACGTTCGGATGTTATAATTAAACGTTCGAACGTGGAAGCCGTAACGACTCTGTAATTTAAACGTCGTACGTTCGAACGTCTTGGTGAAACGTTCGAACGTTTCGACGCAGAATGGCTGAGTCGACTCAGCCATTATTGAAATCTCAAAAATTTCTCTACACGGTTCTAAATACCGAAATGTCACCGTAGAAATGAAGTATACACTTCAAGAAACATTTATACGGTGACTATTCGGCCAATGACTAGCCGTGGTGGCCGGAAAATGAAGTTGAAAATCCGGCAACCACTTATCTGGTTTTAAACAAAACTCAATCCAAATCTCAATAAAATACATGTTACTTGAATAAAAGATGAATGCCTACCTTTAGTGACGGTTGTGGCGGAGTTGACGGCGGCGGTGAAGGAGGCGTGGCCGCATGCAACGGAGTAGACGATGATACGTATTGGAAATGTCGTTTCGACGTTCGGTTTTGGCCCTATATACACAGAACGTTCGAACGTACTTATTATTACGTTCGAACGTTTTTCAATTTAATATTATATTATAAATGTTTATGTTATATATTAGGATGTTATATAATATTATTGACAATTAGATTATTGGTTTTTTTGTGAGTGCTTGTTATATTTCTAAAGTTTAGCAATATGTTTATACATGTTGTTGTGATTTTATGCTTACTCTTGAAATAATTGTGATTATTGTTTGTGAATTTTGTGAATAGTTTATGAGCTTATGGTGTTTATTGATGATTTAATAAGTAGTATATAGTTATAGATATATAAAATGTAGTATATATATTATAGTATAAGTTAGTATATAATAAAGAATTTAATAAGTAACAATTTAATATATATTATTGATTTATATATATGGTATAATTTATATATTATATACATTTATGTTCTCATTTTAAGTATTATGCTATCATACTATACAATGTAGTATATAGTTATAGATATATAAAATGTAGTATATATATTATACTATAAGTTAGTATATAATAAAGAATTTAATAAGTAACAATTTAATATATATTATTGATTTATATATATGGTATAATTTATATATTATATACATTTATGTTCTCATTTAAAGTATTATGCTATCATACTATACAATGTAGTATATAGTTATAGATATATAAAATGTAGTATATATATTATACTATAAGTTAGTATATAATAAAGAATTTAATAAGTAACAATTTAATATATATTATTGATTTATATATATGGTATAATTTATATATTATATACATTTATGTTCTCATTTAAAGTATTATGCTATCATACTATACAATGTAGTATATAGTTATAAATATATATATAAAATGTAGTATATATATTATATTATAAGTTAGTATATAATAAAGAATTTAATAAGTAACAATTTAATATATATTATTGATTTATATATATGGTATAATTTATATATTATATACATTTATGTTCTCATTTTAAGTATTATGCTATCATACTATACAATATAGTATATAGTTATAGATATATAAAATATAGTATACATATTATAGTATAAGTTAGTATATAATAAAGAATTTAATAAGTAACAATTTAATATATATTATTGATTTATATATATGGTATAGTTTATATATTAGTTACATTTATGTTCTCATTTAAAGTATTATGCTATCATACTATACAATGTAGTATATAGTTATAGATATATAAAATGTAGTATACATATTATAGTATAAGTTAGTATATAATAAAGAATTTAATAAGTAACAATTTAATATATATTATTGATTTATATATATGGTATAGTTTATATATTAGTTACATTTATGTTCTCATTTAAAGTATTATGCTATCATACTATACAATGTAGTATATAGTTATAGATATATAAAATGTAGTATACATATTATAGTATAAGTTAGTATATAACAAAGAATTTAATAAGTAACAATTTAATATATATTATTGATTTATATATATGGTATAGTTTATATATTAGTTACATTTATGTTCTCATTTAAAGTATTATGCTATCATACTATACAATGTAGTATATAGTTATAAATATATATATATATATATATATAATGTAGTATATATATTATATTATAAGTTAGTATATAATAAAGAATTTAATAAGTCACAATTTAATATATATTATTGATTTATATATATGGTATAGTTTATATATTAGTTACATTTATGTTCTCATTTAAAGTATTATGCTATCATACTATACAATGTAGTATATAGTTATAAATATATATATAAAATGTAGTATATATATTATATTATAAGTTAGTATAGTAGGAATCGTATGTTCGAACGTTAAACTAAGAGCGGGAAATTTCCCGCTCGATTAAGGTATCTGTGTGATTATTCAGACGTTCGGACGTTTATACTATATGTTCGAACGTTATTTGATGAAAATCACCAGAAAATTATGTACATCCGAACACCAAATATGTTAACGTTCGAACGTTAGTTAAATTAGTGCGGGAAATTTCCCGCTCAAATATGGTAACACTTTGATGAAATGTACGTTCGGACGTTTAAGTTAAATGTTCGAACGTTTATCTGTAAATTTACGAACGTTCGAACGAAAAATTGTGATACATTCGAACATATATGAGGAAAGTGCGGGAACTTTCCCGCTAGATTTTATGTTATAAATAAGAAGGGTACGTTCGAACGTGTACTGTAAACGTCCGAACGTTATGGGCAGGAATAATTTTAGAATATAACGTTCGGACGTACAACTTAAACGTTCGAACGTTTAAACTAATAATTTTAGAACTTAATCAGTACGCGCAAGGGACGAAGCGGATCATTTCTTCTTCTCTCGTGCGCGCAACAGAGAGAGAGAGAGAGAGAGAGGGTGTTAGAGTGAGAGAGAGTTGAGTTAGAGAGTTAGAGAGAGTTGAGTTTTGGTAAGAAAAAATTTTTATTTCTTGTCTTTATTTGAATTTTATGATATTTATACAATGTGTTTTTGTTATAGAATATTTCTAATAAGTTAGTGTTGTATTTTTTTGAAGGATTGCTTGTTTTGGAAAGTTGGAAGATTTTGATTTGTAAGAGGATATTGTGAGTGCTAGGTATATTTCTAAACTTTATCAATATGTTGTTGTGATTTTATACTTACTCTTGAAATATTGTGATTATTGTTTGTATAGTTTGTAAATAGTTTGTGAGTTATTGTAAATATGCTGTGATATGAATTTGAAATATTGTGTTTATTATTAGAAATATATTTTCATTAGGCTTTGTTAATACATGTTTATTGCTTACTCAACTTTAGGAATATGTTAATACATGTGGCATGTTATTTTGTGAATATATTGTGAGTTATTATGAATATGTTGTGATATGGACTTGAAATATTTAAATTATTATTTGTGAATGACGTTTGAATATGTTTACATTGTTACAAATATATTGTCCTTAAGCTTTATTAATACATGTAGCATGTTATTTTATGCTTACAATTGAAATATTGTAATAATTATTTGTATAGTTTGTAAATAGTTTGTGAGTTATTGTGAATATGTTGTGATATGGATTTGAAAAATTGTGATAATAATATTTCAAATTAAATAATAACAAATAAAAGTAACTCTTTAAGAATTATAATAATTAAAATTATTGTATAACCATTGAAATTTAAGAATGATAATTAAATATTTATAATAATATTTGAAATTAAGTAATAACAAATAAAACTAACTCTTTAAGAATTATAATATTTAAAATTATATTATACTTCTTTTACAATTTAAGTATAACAATTAAAATTATATTTTAAGAATGATAATAATTAAAATTATAATATAACCTTTAAAATACTCTTCAATAAAAAAGTCTTGAAACTACTAAATAAGTAGAGTTTGAATATGTAAATATACTTATTTATTATAAACTAAAGATAAAGGAAATAAGGATCAAATAGATTCTTATATAAAAATTATATACTTATTGTCTATATAAGTAAATAACTCACTCAATTAAGTATAACAATTAAGATTATAATTGTGGAATGATAATAATTAAAATTATATAATAACCTTTAAAATTATATATAACAATTATAATCTCTAAATTTTGGTCTAATTGCTTGACTGTCATAGTCTCTTCGGCCTTGAGAGTTGTCAAGGTCGGACAGTTTGTGACAGTTAAGTAATTAGACTAAAATTTAAACATTTCTTCAAGATCATTCTCCCTCGTTGTGTACAAGACACGGAACGTAGGGTCACATAATCTTCCAGCCCTCTTTAGTTTAACAATATGGAGATATTGTTGTATGATTTTTTGCTAGATGCGTGTGACATTGCATAAATACCCTTAGACCCGTTTGGGAATCAGTGTACATTTATGTGTTCACTGATTCCTGAATTGTCCAGTGTGGACAGTTTGAGATTATATTATCTGTATTGCACATTTTTGTTACTCGCTACTTTCCACGTTTAATATGAAGTTTCGGTGTCTTCTTCTACTGTTCTTCGGGTATACTGTTCGTAGGGTCACAATCCCGATATTTGAACATGTATACTTGGAGAATTATGGGGAGGTACTGCCGAAATTTCTACTAACGTAGAAATTAGTAGAGTGACGAGATTTGTGCAATATGGAGAATATAATCTCGAATGGGATAGGACCAACTACCTTATGAAAAAAGTAATGAGAATTGGAGCATGACATGCATGTGAATTTTCAATGTATGTGTTATTAATATATAGATGTTTTTAAAAATGGACAAAAATTGGATGCGTTTGGACGATAGACTTGGAAAGGATTACGTACCCTATGCATGTGGAGTAAGAACTTTCATTGATTTTGCACGGGCTTCTGCTGATAGTCGTGGTTACATTAAGTGTCCATGTCGAGGGTGTAAAAATTTGTGTATGATAGGATTGAATGAAGTAGAGCGTCATATATTTGTGAACGGTATGGATCTGGGGTATACGCGATGGGTACTGCATGGTGAGCCGTATGAAGGGTCAGCAGATGTATTGGTCGATCATCACAATTATTTGAGGCACATGGATGATGATTATGAGCATGATGAGATGGAGGAGATGTTGGGTGACATTGGAGCTGGGATGTTTATGGATGAGGTTAACGACAATGCCTCAACTGGTGGATCAGGGACTGATTGTGAAAATTTTCCTTCACTGTGGGAAGATGCAAAGCGCGAGCTTTACCCAGGTTGTACAAAACATTCCAAAATGTCGTTTATTGTGCGGTTGCTTCACATTAAATCATTGTGTGGGATGTCGACGAAAGTAATAAACATGGTATTGGACTTATTTAACGAGGTGCTTCCCGAAGGGTCTGCATTGCCTAAGAACTTTTATGAAGCGAAGCAGTTGAGAAAGGGATTAGGATTTGAGTACAAGTCCATACATGCATGCAAGAATGATTGTGTATTGTTCTGGAAGGAGAACGAGGAGAAACAAGCATGTCCTGTACGTGGAGAGTCGAGGTGGAAAGGTAAGAAAAACGTCCTGGTTAAGGTGTTGCTGTATTTTCCCTTGAAACCTAGGTTGCAAAGATTATATATGTGTAAGAAAACAGCTCATGATATGAGGTGGCACGAGGAGAAAAGAGTTAAGAATGACGGGTATATGAGGCATCCAGCTGATTCACTTGCGTGGCAGTCTTTCGATAATCAGTATCCAGAGTTCGGGTTAGAAGCTCGGAACGTGCGCCTGGGACTCACAACCGATGGATTCAACCCTTTTGGGAATATGAGTACAAGTTATAGCACTTGGCCCGTGGTATTGATTCCGTACAATCTTCCACCATGGAGGTGCATGAAGGCGCCAAACTTTTTGTTAACTTTACTCATCCCTGGCTCTAGATCACCTGGGAATGATATTGACGTATTCATGCAGCCGTTGATTGAAGAGCTGAAAGAGTTATGGGAAACAGGGGTTAGAACTTATGATGCATCTAAGTCGACATCTTTTCAGATGCATGATGCGGTAATGTGGACCATAAATGATTTTCCGGCGTATGGGAATCTTTCCGGCTGGAGTACGAAAGGAAAGTTAGCGTGTCCGACGTGTAATAAAGAAACTGCTAGTGAGTGGCTAAAATTTTCTCAGAAGTTGTGTTTCATGGGTCATCGACGTTATTTACCAGCAAATCATGCATGGAGAAGAGAATGTGCCAAGTTTGATGGGAGAGTAGAGGATAGGATTGCACCAAAAGAGTTGTCTGGAGAAGAGATAGTGGAACAACTGCAACATGTTAGAGCGAACAATTTTGGCAAAAGTCGGGGAAAGAACAAGAGAAAACGAGCTGTACCAGAATTGAGTTGGACAAAGCGTAGTATTTTTTTTGACTTGCCGTATTGGTCGTCATGCAAGTTGCGACATAGTTTGGATGTAATGCACATAGAGAAGAATATTTGTGATAATATACTGGGTATATTGATGAGTATTAACAAAAAGACGAAAGACACGATCAAGACGAGGAAAGATCTTGAGAGAATGAGAATTAAACATAATCTGCATTTGCAGGTGGAAGGCAACAGGGTGGTCATGCCGCATGCATGTTTTACGATGACGAGGGAGGAAAGGATGGATTTCTGCAAATGGTTGCAAGGTGTGAAGTTGCCAGATGGTTATGCTTCAAATATTGGTAGATGCGTGAGTCCTGATGATTGGAAAATCAATGGATTGAAAAGTCATGATTGTCACGTATTTTTGCAGAAGTTATTACCTGTGGGAATTCGTGGGAAACTTACATCTAATGTACGTGTGGCCATATCTGAATTATGTATGTTTTTCAAGGATTTGTGCGCTCGGGTTGTAAATCGAGATGTGTTGTCGAAATTGGAAGAAGACATTGCTACTATACTATGTAAATTCGAGCAGATCTTTCCACCATCATTTTTTGATGTCATGGTCCATTTAGCAATACATTTACTGCTAGAGGTACTTCTGGGTGGACCGGTGCAGTTCCGTTGGATGTATCCAGTTGAAAGATATTTGGGTCGATTGAAGCGCACTGTTGGGAATAAAGCCAAAGCTGAGGGTTCAATAGCAGAGGCCTATATACACGATGAATGGTTAACATTTTGCTCTCTATATCTTCGTGGTGTTGAGACACGATTTAATCGTCAAGAGCGAAATGCTGATCTTGCTACTCCGCCTCCTCGTGAGCTATCAGTGTTTTCCCAGAATGTACGACCCTTGGGTGCACAAACAGGTTACGATTTAATTGATGGAGAGTTGGGTAAAGTTCGGTGGTATGTGCTAAATAACTGCCGAGAGATTGATGATTATCTTAGGTATGTCATTTCATTTCTTTGAATAATTATAGTTTTCTTTAAATTAATTAGAATCGTTGTGCTCAAAATATACTTCTTTTGCAACATGTTATAACAGTGACCACATGGACAAACTTAGGACAGAAGGCGTAGAAAATATAGAGGCAAGACACGAGGAAGAATTTCCCGGATGGTTTGAAGAACGTGTATGAACTAAAATTATATATATGTTATATTGTGAAATTTTTAACTCTGGATAATGAAATAATAAATATATACTATTTCAATTTATAGATTTTGGAACAACGTGCTCGTGATCCAGGATCAATTTCTTCTGAATTGTATGCATTGGCCCGTGGTCCCTCAAATAGAGCACTTCGATATACTGCATGCACGGTTCGAGGTTATAGATTCCATACTTTGGACCGTGAACGTAATAGAAAGACTCAAAATTGTGGTGTGTTGGTCGAGGGGAGTCATGGAACAGATGATATTGACTATTATGGTGTCATACATGATATTATCGGATTGAAATATCTGGGTGGGTCTGTAACATATGTCTTTAAATGTGATTGGTGGGATCTAGGCGGTGGTCGGGTTTCGATACATAGGGATAATCACTTTACGAGTGTCAATACTGCATCTAAATGGTACGAAGATGATCCATTCGTATTGGCTTGTCAAGCTACCCAAGTCTATTACTTGATTGATCCAATGAAAAGTGTTGATGAAGATAGTGGGGAGATAACTTGGCGAGTCGTACAAAAATTTGTTCCTCGAAATATATATGAAGCAGGAACGAGTGCAGATTACGAGAATAGTGGAGATGAAGATGACACTCCGATTGTTGAGGCATACCAGGAAGATGGAGAGGGTATTAACTTGTTTGTTGACCTCGGTGCACTCGAGTTACTCCCCTTGTGTAGAGATGATGTCCCACCCGTACATCTCGACCCGTCTGTATTAAACGATCATTCAATTCAAGTTAGTGAGGAGGACGAAGAAGAAGACGAATCAGAAGATGAAGATGTATTTCTATCAGGGCAGGAGGTGGATAAAGATGATGAAGAAGAGGTGCATGATGATGATGAAGATGTTATTGATGGAGATTCTGAAACAAGCATGGAAAATTCATCTGAAGAATAAAAGTACTAAATATTTTATTCATATAGGTGACTATAAAATATCTTGAATTTTCATAATTTCTTCTAATTAATTTTCTTTGATATAATTAATTATTTTAAAGAATGCCACCAAAACGACAATGAATAAATGTGCCTCCGCCAAGTCCAAGTCCTGAATCCATTGAGGACTCCCCACTCGAGGAATCCGTTCCTGAAGATCAAGCTAACACAGAAGAGAACAACAGCCAGTCGACACTTACCAGTAAGGAAATATTGTCGTTGATAATTATATATATAGTTAATACTTTTTTCTCAATAACTATATAATTATAATTATAGTATATCTATTATCATGCAGTTGATGCATCTGCACGTCGCGGTCGTGGCTATACACGTGGAATCTCTCTTGAAAAAAATAGAAGGCATGGTAAACTGAAGATCACAATTCCTGATAATTCCACTGGAGGAGTGGATGATAGTGCAGCAGCACTTTCCTCCTATATTGGCACAGTAGTTCGCGCTTTTGCTCCATTTTATGTGCGCTCATGGCGAGATGTTCCGAATGAGATTAAGGAGCACATTCGAAGTCGTGTGCTGGTGAGTTTACTTTTCAGTACATTTTTTTCACCTAGATTAATATATTATATTTTTTACCTGATTCCCTTATTAGGATGAATTCGACCTCGACTTTGGCCGTAGCGAGGATTTGAGAACCGTGAATGAGTTGATGGCTACACTATTCCGACGTCACAAAGGACGATGTCATGACCACTTCAAGAAGTTTGAGACGTTGGAAGAGGCTGTGCAGTCTCCTTTTCAGCAGATGAAGTTAGATGATTGGAGAAAGTGTTGTGATCTTTTCGCATCTCCAGATTATCAGGTATTTTACATTTATATCTTTTAATTATTTACATTCATATTCGTTTTATATATTATATGTATACATATTACAATTAACATTTTTAATATATTTTGTAGCACTTGAGTTCTACAAATGCACAGAATAGATCCGTTCTGACTGTCCACCATCGTGCCGGTTCAAGGTCATTCCACCGTCTTGCTGAAAAAATGGTAATTAAAAAATTATAGAATTCATTTATTTTCCTGATATTATTTCTGATAAGTACAAATATTATCTTTTTAAAATTGCTAATATTGTCGCTTTGTTAGAAACGTGATGATCTTGAAAACTTTTCCCTCATTCATGTCTATGCTGCTGCTCACACTAATGAGCATAGTGAGTGGATGGATCCTGTCGCTGCAGATAATTATGTAAGCAGTGTTAATTTTGTTAAATAAATTATTTATATAATATTTTAATAGTTTATTTCTTATTTCTATTTCTTTTAATACTTTACTAATTATTTACGATCATTACCTTTTAAATTGCAGAGCAAAATGTTGGAGATGCAGTCGGCTTCTGAGGAATCCTCTCCTAATGACATAGACATATTCACGTAAGTGCTCGGGCCGCAGTCTAGTATGGCAAGAGGTTTGGGACGATCTATCAAGCATAAATGTTCATCCTCCTCAACCTCATCGGCTTCACAAATTAATAATCTTACGGCAGATTTAGAAGCTGCACGGCGTGAGAATGAGTATATGAGGTCGAGACAACAAGAGTTAGAGTCTCTCTTAGAACGACAGTCTCATTTAGAGACGCGTTTGAAGGACCAACAGAGATACCAGGAGGAAAGAATACGCAGTGAAGTGCAAGAGCAAGTGCAACGGGAGATGATGGTGCAAATGGAGCGTGTTATGTCGTTGCAACAGAATCCCCGTGGGCGAGGGAAAAAGAAGAAATAAATTTTATCAATATTTCTGACTAGTTTTAATATCTAATTTTGTGCTTTTATAAGACATTGTTACTTGTTAATTGGGTATGTAATATGATACAATTGGTATTATGTTTTTAAATTTTATGAAATTAGTATTTCTGATCTGTACTTTCGAATGTAAATAAAAATCGTTCGAACGTTGGTTCACACTGTAACAAACGTTCGAACGTAAATACAATTGAATCGTTCGAACGTTAAACTATACGTTTGAACGTACTCACGCTAAAACGAACAAACCGTTCGAACGGTAAAGCGACTAACGTTCGAACAAAGAACTTGCATTCGGACGCTCCTTCGTTTACATTCGAAATAACGTCCGAACATTAAACGCGCTACGTTTGAACATTTACGTTTACGTTCGAACAAATATTCGAACGTTTATTGTAATTAACGTTCAGACGCATTAACATTCGAACGTAAATATGATACGTTCGAACACGATATCCAACGAACGTCAACTTCTCTCATTCAAACGCCAATCGGTCGGGTATAACATCCGAACGTTTGATTTTACGTTCGAACGTGATTTTCTGTGACAGTTCATAACTGTCACAAAAAAAGGAACGTTCGAACGTTGTACCGAACGGAACACTTCCAACCGTCACTAAAAATATTTTTTGTGACGGTTGAACAGTAAACCGTCACCAAATGTTTTCTGTGACGCACTTTAGGTGACGGTCATGGTGACGGTTTCAAACCGTCACCAAATATGTTTAGTGACGGTTTGCCATTTTTTTGTGACAGTTTTCTCTGTCACAAAACACACATTCTGTTGTAGTGTATACACACAAGTGCAAAAGTGTTTTTATTTATTTATTAAGTATTTTTTGAACATTCTTAACCATTAAAATAAAAAAATAAAAAATATATAAATTCACTAATAGTCACTTTCTTAACCGTTTTTAAGGAAAAAAAAAAAGATGAGTGGATATATTTAAGAAACATATTTAAAAATCATACTATCATTTTCTATAAAAAATTGTTAAACTTGAAACTAAATTAATAACTTTAGAATAAATTAACGCTTTAAGGGGTCTTCGTACACATACACAAACCTTTTTTTTTTTTTTTCTTTGGGTGTGGCGCCCCGACTCCCATGTACAAAAATATACGGGAATCGTGACGTCGAGATGATGACAACACAGTCACGCATCCCAACGATAGTGTCAAATGTGTACATGCAGTAGTGTACAATAAACAATGCAACGGATAATATACATAAGTCTATTAAGTATCAGAATTTTAAATATAAATATTCAAAACAAATCATTTTTAAAAAGTTATACAGTCATCTCAAATAAAAATATATACAAGTCTCAAACCAGAATACGAGTGATCCCAATCACTCCTCGGGCAGAGCCGACTCCTCAGGCTCACCCTCATCCTCCTCTGCATCAAAATCTGTGTTACCATAGAGCGGTACCGCAGGTAAGTATAAACCAAACAACTACAAAATAAAAACATATTGATGCAACTAACATGCATGCATGTGATGAAATATACATCAAATCCAAAATATCATTTTTCCTGAAAATAGATATTTTCCAACACACGCCAAAATTCCATTTTGGCCCAAAAATAATAATCCGTCATTTTCCCAGAAAATGACCCAAATCAATAAAATCTCATTTTCCCAGAAAATGAATCACATAAAATCCTTTTAATCAACACACGCTATTTTCCCATAAAACAGCCCATTATTTCATTAACCAATACACCATGATCTCCCCTAGGGATCATCCGCATGTCTTGGCTTCGTAGCGATATTCAGTTCCGCGCCCAGTGCGTTCGTGGCCACACATCCTCTAACCCCCGCCAGTAGAGAGGCCACGGAGTCGGCACGAGACTATCTCGTCCGATCCCGTTGCCGCCCGACGACAACCCAGGGGACGTCACTCAGTATATTCCGCTCCCGAGTGACCCGAGGAGCTCCACCAAGATAATACCTCATCTCGGCTTGGGGTCGTGATACACATGCATCCAAAATCCCTTAACACATGAAAGCCCAGTTTTCATGAAACACATGAACATGAATGCATGTACACGAAAATCCAGTTTCCTTTATAAACATGATCATGCCTGCAATATGCCATGTACATGAACAACACCATACCAACAACCAACATTTCACAATACCAACTAAACACACAACTCCATCTACAATCTATCCGACCCCTGAACTCCTCGGACTCAGTCTGGCATGTCCAACCAGATCACAATAATATGAGTTAGTGTAAAAATATATTTAAATTACGATAGTTCTTTAGAAAAATACTTATAGTGCTATATAATAATTTTCGAAGGATCATGGAAGTGCAAAAGGTGGCGACACAGCAACGTAACAGTGTAAAATACACTGTACCAGTGGGTCTCAAAAACTCACTTTTCAACAGGGACAAACCAAGACCCGAAATTGATAGGGTAGGGCTTAAGGATGTTGGTGAAGCTAGTGGTGATGGTGGTTTGCCGTGGGTGGCGGCGCAAAGGGTGGTTTTAGGCCAAAAATGTCTAAATCGGAAATGGAGATAGATAGGCTTCACTGGTGACAGATCGAAGCTAATGATGGGTGCTTTGGGTTGCTAGGAGGTCGAGGATGAAGTGGTGAAGAAATTGTGGCCGGAGGTGGCGCGACGGCGGCGCTGGAACGAAGAGAAGGCCGCGGCTTTGGACGATTCGTGGAGGCTAACGGCGGCGCGATAGGGGCTGGGATTGACAGGGAGTGGTCGCCGACCGATTGGGGAGCGAAAGGGAGGGGCGGTGAGGGCCACGGTAGCGCGGCGGCGGTGGGCTGAGAGAAAAGGAGAAACAGACGGAGAAGAGAGGGAGGGCTAGTCGTGCGCGGGAGAGGAAGCAGGGGAAGAAAGAAAAAGAAAGGAAAAGAAGAAAAGAAAAAAGAGAGGAAAGAGAAAATTGAGGGAAAAAAATGAGGTCCAATCCTTACATCTTGGGTCACAAAAATGATCCAACGGAAACGATTTTAAAACATCAAATCAATTAAAATAATTTAAACGTAATGATATAATGAAAATAAAATAATTAAATCCAACAATCAATTAATTTAAAATAAAGAACAATTTAAATGCATCACAATAATAAATATTAAGAAAACATAACAAATTAATTTTCACAATTTAAAAATCATAAAAATAAATCCACTCAAAATTTGATAAACTTAAAATAAGAGAACCAATATTTACATTAATAAAAATAATCTTTCAATTAAAAATACACTAAAATAAGGAGTGTTACATTGTGTAAGGATTAGTTGATGACGAATCATGTCATTATTACAAGATCTGCATCTTCGTTAAGGGCAAATGTAGGCAAATATTTGGAAGCTAGCAATACAAGGAAAAGCGCCGATATATCTTTTTCCATTTTAAAAAAGAGTTAGGGCCACATGTTCAATAGTAATTTCTCTCCAATTTTATGAATAAAAATTCTCACTTATGACGAAAGACTATCGTATAAACAAAAAATTCACTACTTATCAAAAGGACCTAACAAAGCTAAGAAACAAATTACATAATAGGCCTATGAATATGGCTATACACCTCAACTACCGGAATCTAACACCTTTGTAAAATATCAACATGGGCAATATTGAGTCTTTTCTTCCTGTTCGTTTTGATAGATATGTTCCTGAATCAAAAAAGTATCTGCTTCCAACAAGCTTGAATCGACATGTTACTATCCTCTATGTGCAACCTACATCGGCGAATCCAAAGAATGCATACAATGAAAACCGGCGTGATACCCCTTAGATGTTCTAGTGGGGAAGACCGTTTACCTTTAGAAACCCAAATCCACAACCGCTCTATCCAACTTTGTTGTTGTTCATACTAAACCTCAAGCATAATTGATGCCTTTCTCCACAGCTTCAGCGCAAACTCCTCCTCTCCCCGTACATGGTCCATTGTTTCAATCTTTGGCTGCTCACAGCATACATACGCTGAACATAAGGAAATGCCCATGCACTGGACATTGGTCTCTATGCTCAAAGTCCCTCATAACCCTTTCCAGCATACAAAATAAATTCTGAGAGGAATGAACAGATCCCAAATAGACTTTGCCCACATGACTTCCCCACACTTGAATCGACAGAGCTCCCATCCGGATTTCACAGTGACATTACTTTCCTTCGAAGGCTTCCAATACACCTTGTCTTCCATCTCTGGCCTACCTAGCTTTACCTTCGAACAAATGTGCCAAGCCTCATCTCTTCTTATCATCGCCATAAGCATGTCTTCTCCACTTTGTTCCAATAAGCATCTCCTGCAACAATAATTTAGGTTGGTGTATAGCTCCTATTTGTTTTCCTAGAATGCCAAGACTAGACCAGTTTTTCCACCATAAAGGGATTTTTCCTTCATTAATATGCCAACCTATTTGCTCCATGAAAGCCAAAAACAAGATGAGATTGACTTCCATAGAGGGGAGGCCTTCCACTGAACCACATCTTGAAAATGATGATTTTTTTACAATACTTTTCCCTCATGAATTTTTCCCTTAAGGAATTACCATAGAATACATTCCAAGCTAGTTTCATTCGGATAGCCTTCTGAACCTCACATAAATCACAAATGCCTAACCCTCCCCCTTGAATCGGTTTAGCAACTTTTTGCCAAGACACCCGATGCTTTTTACGATGCTCTTCCGTGCCCCCCCCCCCCCAAAAAAAAACCCCCGAAAATAGAATTAAGCTTTCTAATGACCATCTTTGGAATATCCATAACTGACATAAGATGAATAGGTAAGTTAGAGAGCACATGTGGAAGCATGACAATGCATCCCCCAGCCGATAGAAGAATCCCTTTGCAGCCATCTGGCTTTGCCCAGACTTTATTTAACATATCCTCTAAACAACGCACTCTAATCATGGATGAGGCTATAGGAATGCCCAGATATGTACAAGGAAAATTTTCAAGACCATATCTGGCAATCCTTTGTAACCTTTTTTTCCTCGCATACGAAATACAATTGGAAAAATAAATGGCAGATTTATCCGTGCTCACCTTTTGTCCCGACCACATAGAATAAGTATCGATAACGTCCATGAGCCCTTTCATCGTTTTTTTATCCCCATTTAAAAAGAACACAACATCATCATCATAAAGTAAGTGGAATACCTACGTACTCACTTTAAGAATTGAGAGAGGTTTGATTTTCTGATGGTCCACTGCCTGCTTAACCAACCTTGTGAACACTTCCTCTCCTAGAATGAACAAGAATGGTGAGAGGGGTTCCCTTGCCGAATCCCTCTGGAAGATTGAAAATACCCTCGATATGTTCCATTAAGCATCATAGAGAAACTACAATTTTGCACACAATTTTTTAGAAGTGCAATAAACTTATCTGAAAAACCATAAGCATTTAAGGCCTCCCATAGAAAATTCCACTCCAACCTATCATATGCCTTCATCATTTCCAATTTCAGCATAATATTTCCTCCTCTAGTCTTTCCGTTTAGGTTGCTCAATAATTCCTGAGCCAAAAAGGCATTCTCAAAAATACTATGCCCCTTAACAAAAGCATCTTGCTCTTCTGAAATAATGCTAGACAATAAAGGCCGAAGTCTTCCAACTATAATTTTGGATAGGCACTTATAAATTATCGAACATAAGCCAACTGAGCGGAATTTAGCAAAACTATCCCGGCCGATTTGTTTTCGGAATAAGGACTAAAAGGTGGAAGTATAATACGGACCCAAAGGAAAGCCTGAAAAAAATTATGTGGCCGCTTTAAGCACAACTATGTCCTAGCAAGAGAAAAAAAAAAAAAAAAAACTAGCCCCAAATCCATCAAGCCCTGGACTACTATCCTTTGGAATGGACTTCATAGTTGCTAACATTTCCTCCATGGAATGTGCTTTGACAAGATAAAAATTATCCTCCTCCAAAATAGTCGGTTGTACAAGCTTACATATTTCTTCTTGTGTACTTTTATGACCCTCAGATTGCAAGAGCTTCTGGAAGAAATCCACTGCTCCATCATGCATGACAACCGGGGAATGAAGCAGATGCTCTCTTGCATCTCCACGTCTTCCTTCTATGATTCCTGGTCATACCATGGAATAATTTGGTATTTGCATCTCCTTCTTTTATCCACTTCACTTTGGCCTTTTGAGCCATGAAAATCTCTTCTTTATGAAGCCAATCATGCAACCCCTTCCGAGCTTCCTGTAACAATTTGTTATCCTCTATCTCACCTGACTCAAGCACCTTGCCTTCCAATTGAATGATCCCATCTTCCCAAAGTGAAATATTAGTGAAAATATTACCAAAGGACGTGTGATTCCACTCCTTTAAAGTTTGCTTCAATCGCTTCAACTTAGCAGCCAAATTCAAGAGCCCATCAAATTTTGTAGCTTCCTCCCAACTCTTAGCAACCACGTCTCCAAACTGAGCATGTGTAGTCCACATGCGTTGGAAGAAAAAAGGCCTTGGACCATAAAACTGTCTAGCATTTGAAATTTTGGGGTGCAACGGACAGTGATTTGAAGTGCTTATGGCCAAAGTAATGACTCTCGTAGCCGGGTATCTCCGTATGAATTCTTGATTAACAATTACCCGATCTAACTTAGCCCATATTCGGCCACGCCCTTCTTGCCCATTACACCATGAATATTTTGAGCCTTCTTCTTGAATCTTTCATGAGCCCACAATTCATTATGCAATTGTTAAAATCATCTTTAACTCCTTGAGGTTTTAAGAGACCACCAATTTTCTCATGATCATACCGAATAACATTAAAATCACCCCCAACCATCCATAGAATATCCTGTCTTTGAACTGTCTCCAACTCTCGCCAAAGGTGCACTCTCCCAGATTGAAAACAACTTAAGTAAATAAATGATAGCAGCATCTCAACCTCACCTTTTTTATAAAGTCCAGAAATCTATTGCTTAGTACTGGACACCATTTGCATAGAAACATCCTTCTGCTAAAAAACCCATATCTTGCATTCTTGATGATAGATCGTCATGAAATTAGCAAACTTCAACTTCCTTGCCCATTCCTTAATTTGACATTCAGCTGCAAACGGTTCCAAAATGGCCAGCACATCTGGTTGGTCTCGAAAATATTCTTCTGTAATTGTAAAAAAAATACCCAACCCCCGAACATTCCAAACTAAAATGTTGTCTAACATATCAAACTTTTTTGGAAGATTGAGTAATCATACTTGGGAGTGTGATTGTAACTTTTTTCTTCTTCTTCAACTTTACAATCGGCATCTCAGTTTCCTGATCTGTCTCCATTGCTACGTTCTCTGTATTTTCAAATCCTTTGCTATCATATCCTTCCTGACATAAACTAGGCTCCATCACTGAAAGCACATCCGTTTCTGCACCTATGGCATCGCAGTTGCATCCTTCCACATTTGTAATAACGGGCAATTCCACTTTAATTACCACAACCTACATATTGATTTCCTTAGCATCCAATCTCTTGGCCATTCCCTCCTTTATTCGGCACAACTCTAATGACTCTTCGGCTATGTCCTCCACCACTACCTGAGTACTGTCATACTATAATTGCACTGCTTGTATAGGGATTGTACCCGAATCTGGTTGGCACGCTTGCTCCCCTGTCTGCTCATTGATGCCCGTGATGCTCGCCGTTCCAGAATCACCATCTACCACCAGATCAGATATCCTTTCTAATTCAGCATTTACAATTTCTTCCAAAAGTAACGATGCTTCTTCTTGGGGAATCAGAAATGTTAACCAAACTCGAAACCACTTCCACATTCATATCCCTATCACTCGGTTCTGCCTCACCTACTTCAATACATAGTTGTATTTTGCCATCATGCTGTTTTGAATTTTGGTCATCCGCTGTTAAGGACGACACCATCACCCCATCCTGCATCACATACAATATTGGTTGCTCAGTTTCCTTTTCCTCCTTTTTCTAGCTTGCACTTGGTCCTTTTTATGCACAGATTTTCAAACCTGTCTTTGTCTCTCAGATCTCTTCAATTCCTCTCTAGTCTAAGGCATACCCCTTTTCTAATTTCTTGCATGTAACCCTTCCCTTCTACACATACTATTCAAATGGCCTTGCGGGCGGCACGTCAAACAATATGCAGGTAGGGTTTCAAATATCACTTCTTGGAAATGGCTTCCCATTTTATTAGGAGGACCAATCAAAAAGTAGTTCCTATGATCTTTAGAAATATCCATCTCCACACACATTCTTGCACCCTATGTCCTTCAAATGTAGGTTGTTGCATTATCTCTTTCCAGATGTCTACCATAAGGTCCTATAAAAATCTTCAACGTAGACTCATGGAAAAAATGGGGTTGTAACCCTGGTAAAAATATCCACACCGGTGCTAACATCAATTCTTCATATTCATTGAACGAGGGAGTCCAATGGAATATTTTATATGGAACGTTTACAATATCCATCACTTCACTGGACATAGCAGTAACAAAGTCAGATTCATTCGTCAAATGAACCAAAACATTTCGAGCCCTCCTCATGGCACCAACAACTGGCATTGAGGATACTCCCTAATGATTTTTAATGTACCCCCAATAACATCCAGGGAAGGACGACGTCGCTGGAATGTTAACACTACTGAGAACCGAAACAGAGCCACTGTTCATGTGGTATGTTCTTTGTTGAAAACAAAACATAGATCTCCCTCAATCAGTTTTGCTCCACACATGGGAGCCACTACCTCTGGCATAGGTAACAAACGTGACGAAAAAATATCAGCAAGCATCCTCGCCGTGATAGGCAAAGACCCAGAACCTGCCATAGAGGCCAAGGCTGCGGCCAAAAGTACACCAACCCTAGCAAAACGACAAAAAACCTAGAGAGAAAAAAAGTTTTTGGCTCTAGATGAGGTTTTAAATTAATCCACTGTTAGCTTAAAAAGTAGGATTGCTTATCCCCCCAAAAGGGGTAAGAACTTCATGAATTGTGACGCCCCGACTCTCACGTAGAAAAATACGGGAATCTTGACGTCAGGATGATGATAACTTGCAAAAGTGCATAATGAAAATCACAGTGGATAATATAAATAAGTCATCTAAGTACTAGAAGTTTAAATACAAATATTCAAAATAAATCATCTTTAAAAAGTTATACAGTCATCCCAAAATATATTATAAAGGTAAATACATAAATAAGTGATAAAACGAATCTCGATATACGAGAGCAATCCTAGATCACTCCTCCAACGGAGCCAAGCTTAAGGCTTGTCATCCTCATCTGCATCAAAATTTGCGATACCATAAAATAGTACCACAGGTAAGTAATAATCCAAACTACTCTCGAGATAAAAACGCATTGATGCAACCAACAAATAGATCCCAAAATCTCATTTTTCCCGAAAATGATTATTTTCTAACACATGCCAAAAATCTCATTTAACACAAAAATATAATCCGTCATTTTCCCAGAAAATAATTCACACAAAAACCAACCATTTATCGGACACTGTAGGCGGGAATCGCAGTTCCTTTCCACACAATAAGTACCAATCAGAGCACTGTAGGCGGAAATCACAGGCGGGACTCTACCACCATCCCTACCGCATGCACCGTAGGCAGGAATCACAGGCGAGACTACACCACCATCCCTACTGCGTGCACCGTAGGTGGGAATCACAGGCGGGACTACACTACCATCCCTGCTTACCACCATTCCTACCACGTGCACCGTAGGCGGGAATCGCAGGCGGGACTATACCACCATCCCTACAGTCTCTTTCATTTTCTCATATGAAAATTCAATTTTCAATAAACACATAAATATGAATGCAATTACACGAAAACCCAGTTTCTAGTTACAAACATGAAGATGCATGCAAATATGCAATGTACATGAACGATGCCATAACCAACAACCAACAACCAACAACCAACAACTCACAACGCAAACCAAACACACAAACAACTCTGTCCTTAATCCATCCGACCCCCGAACTCCTCGGACTCAGTCCGGCATAACCAACCAGTTTACATATAAAATGAGTTAGTACAAAAATACCATTAAATCACGAAAGTTATTTGAGAATATACTTACAGCGCTATATTATAATTTTCGAATGATCACGGAGTTGCAAGAAGTGGTGGCTCAGCAACGTAACAGTGTAAAATACACTGTGGTCGTGGGTCTCAAAAACCCACTTTTGAATGGAGACGAACCAAGACCCGAAATTGATAGGGTAGGGCTTAGAGATGTCGGTGAAGCTAGTGGTGGTGGTGGTGGTTTGTCGTGGGCGGCGGTGTAGAGGGCGGTTTAAGGCCAAAAACTCCAAAACGGAAATGTTGATGGATGTGCTTCATCGGTAGTAGATCGGGGCTAAGGATGGGTGCATTGGGTTGTTAGGAGGTCGAGGATGAAGTGGTGAAGAGATGGTGGCAGAAGGTGGCGCGATGGTGGCGCTGGAGCGAAGAGAAGGCCGCGGCTTTGGGCTGTTCTTGGGGACTCATGGCGACGCGAGGGAGGCTAAGGTTGAAGGGGGTGGTCGCCGGAGGGAAGGGAAGAAGATGGGCTGGGCGGTGAGGCAGACAGCGGCGCTGCGGCGTCGGGCTGTGAAGAAGAAAAATCGCACGAGGGAGAGAGGGAGAGCAGCGCACGTGAGAGGAGAGAGAGAGGGAAGAAAAGAAAAGGAAGAAAAATAAAAATAGAAGAAGAAAATAAAAAGGGAAAAGAAAAATGGAGGGAAAGAAATGAGATCCAATCCTCACATCTTGGATAAAAAAAATGATCCAACAAAAAAGATTTCAAAACAGCAAATCAATTAAAATAATTTAAACGTAATGATAAAATGAAGATAAAATAATTAAATCCCACTATAAATTAATTTAAAAAAAAATAAATAACATTTTAAAAGCATAACAATAATTAATATTAAGGAAACATATCAAATTTAATTTGCACAAATTAAAAATCATAAAAATAAACCCACTAAAAATCCGATAATTTTAAAGCAAGAGAATAAATTTTTGAATTAATAAAAATAATCCTTCAATAAAAATACACTAAAATACGGGGTGTCACATGAATGCCCCGAGTATGTTTCACCCTTCATGAGACAAAGAGCTCACATAGCAAACCACATGTGCCATAATTGTGGTGTTCTTTTTCCCATCGTTTTTCATTTCGCTGCATTTTGCACACCATTGTTTCTTTACTTCTGCATCTTCCTTAAGGAATCACGCCATCCTCCATAGTCCGGCCTAGAGCTGCTAGAATTCTCACTACAACATATATAATTGAATTTTTATATCGGTTCAAAAGATGTAACTATCAATAAACAGTCATTAAAGATAAACTTTAGTGACCTTTAAACTATCATTAAAGTTTAGTGACCTTTTACTATATCGGTTCACAATATGTTACTGTCAATAAAGAGTCATTAAAGATAACTTTAGTGACCTTTAAACGGTCATTAAACTTTAGTAACCTTTGACCTTTAGACCTTTGAATGTTAATTTCAAGTCTAACTTACGTTCGAATGTAAAAATTAGGGGGGTTTCAGAGATGGTTGAGTCGATTTGGGCACTTCGATTCTCCCAACCACACTACTATTGGGGGAATGGGCACCCTAAAAATGGAAGGTAAACTCAAGATAACCCTGTTATGGTGGTCATTTGGCCATTGATCAGCCACGCTGGCCAAAAAATGGCCAAATGAGCCAATATCATTTTAGGTTTAAGTGTAAACCGAAACCTTCTTAAATTCAATGTAAACCACTATAAAAAGTATAGCAGAGGGGCACTAACGTCCTTGTCGTGAGGGTTTGGAGGAGTTGGACTGCGGTGTTAGAAGCATTGGACAGTGGAGCCGGGAGGGTTGGGTTTTAAGTTTTGTTGAAAACGTGTTTGAGGAGTTCGAACCATGCACTTATTGTTGTGTAACATTCGAACAATAAGTTACAAACGTTTAAATGTCTGCCGTTTGAATTTTCCATTCTGCATACGTACGTGAGAGTGTAGCATTTTAGAATCAGAACATGTGAACCGACATAACTACCGTTTGAACGAATACACATACATGGTATTGGCATGAAACATTACCGCCACTAGGTAAGAAGGTGCCAACACCGAAAGTACCGTTCGAACGTACAGTTTTCCATTTCAGAAACATTCAAACAATGAGTTAACTGTTTACATATAACAAAACCATTCGAAGGTTTTATTTTTCATTATTTAGTAATTTATTTCAATTTGGATTTACACAATTAAAGGATATTATAAATAATATATGATATACGTATAGTTTAGGATGCATGTATGCTATATCAGTATATATATATATATATATATATATATATATATGATATATCATCATATATGATATACTAGTATTATATATCAAAATATATTTAGCGATACTATAGTATATTGTATTAATATATTATCACTAGTGTCACATAATAATATTATAGTATATGGTATATTATGATATCTATATATATACACACACACTAGTTTATACTATTTATAATATGTGATGTATGCTATAACTATATATATATATATGAATCACTGTATAGAGATCACTATATATATCACTATTAAATAAATCATTGTATAGACTCAACTTTTTTTGTCAGCCTTCATACTCGTATAGCCTAGAGAAGAAGCCAAGATTTCTGTAGAGTGGGCGAACGATATATAAAAATCTGTATATCACAAAAAGTTAAAAGATTATCTAAAAGCGTCCATATATATATATATATATATATATAATTAGTTTCAAGTTTCAATGTAAAATAGAAAATAAAAATAAGGTCAGTTTGGTTATACAAATTAAACTATTTCATCTCATCTCATCTTATATAATCATTATAACTAATTTCACAAATTCCTACATAAAATATAATAAACAACTCAACTTTTTCAAATCTCAAAACAAAAATGATATTAAAAAATGATATTCTAGCAATATTTTATTTAACTTTCAACTTATACCTCATCTCATCTCACCTGTGTAACCAAACGAGACCTGACAATTGGTCTTAATGTTTCATTAACTATATCATTAAAACTATTTTCTCTACATATTTTAAAATTTAATTAAACAATTTATTTTTCCCCTTTAAAAAAAAAAATTCCTCAATTGTCCAAAAAATTATAAGCAATATATCTTATCATTTATTAAAAAATTAAAAAATATATAGAATTTGAATTTTAGAATTCAAAATATAGCCACAAATCTTAGAAAACTTTAAAAAATTTTCTTAGGCACTTCAAATTTTTGCTCTAAAAATCTTTAATTAGAAGTAAAAAATTATATGTTAAAAGAATATGTAAACATTTTTCATTTGGGTCTCCTTCAAACCATCTCTTATGTTTTGATATAATTTATGTTTTTAATATATATATAATTTATCTTTTTACACTCCTAGCACTTTTCCTCAATTAACTTTGGTAGTTAATTGATAGATATATTGATAGATATATTGATAATATTTTAAATTTTAAATTATATTTATAATATATTTTTATCGTGTAATCCACACATTTACAAATAACTTGTTTGAAATTTTCACTTCTAAACTAATTTGTACCAACATTACTGTCTCTAGGAGTGGGGATTTTTATTTGCGTATCATATCGCACTACAAGATATTTGGTTTTTTTAGACAAAAAATTGTCTCAAAAAATTCCAATTTCGTCCCAAAATAGTTTTGGAGATGAAAAAGTTTTGTCTCTATTTTGTCATGAAAAGATCATCTCAAAAGGTTTTTGGAGATGAAATTCAATTTTTCGTCTCAAAAAATTACTTTTAGGGATGATATTTGGCAGAACCAGTCGAAACTGTTTGAAAGAGCCTTTTTTTATGGACAAACCAATTTCGTGTCAAAACATTGTTCGATGAAATATTTCTCAGTTTGAACCGACTTATCCTTTTGAACAAATTAAAACTTTGATTCGAACTAATAACCATATTTGATCTTGTTTGAATGAATGAAGTGTTCGAAAGAATAAATTTTGTTCGAACAAAAATTATGTTTGTTGAACAGACATTTTATTTTGGGAAATTTTGTTTGTTCGAATAGAATTTTGCATATTAATGTTGTTCGAAGAAATATTTTATTGTTCGAACGGCCGTATGGAATGTATTTCTCATTTGTCATTCGTATGGGTTAGTTTTTATTTGAAAGGGTCTGTTCTTCTTCAAATGGATTTATAAATGGTAATTTACCATTCGAACTGGTTATTTATCTTTCGAACGGTATTAATCATACAAAACAAAATTTAATTAAAAATACCATACCAATATTACACAAATTGTAATTCAAACATTAATTGTTTAAATATTTTAGAACATCATAATAGAAAGACAATGAAAGAATAAATAAAATTTAAGATTGTAGTGGTGGTATAGAGTTTTGGGACATAATTGACTGCAACTGTTCAAACACAGCTTTTTGTACCTCTGTCCCTAGTCTCTTCTAAATTTTGTCTCAAGATCCGCTTCTTGATCTAATCGGGTCAACAACTCTTTTTCCTTGGACCTCAATCGTTCTATCTCAAGTGTTGCTTCCTCAAATTTCTTAGTTTTGTCGTCATTTGATCTAGCTCAAGAAGAGAATGATGATGTTGAGGATGACTTCACGTAAGGTCCTAAGCTCCTCAAATATTTAGAACGTGATCAAAAGACTTGAGAAAAGATCTGAGCATCGTTGACAGATGATGCATCAGATAGATCCGCAACAGTTTCCTTAAGAGATATCATCTTGTCCTACAAAAAGAAAAATACTAAAGTTAGTATAAGTAACAAAAATATTATTAGACAATGGAATTAAAGAAGTTTAAACTTACACAATTTACCTCTGCTTCGGGACTAATCCAAATACCATCACGATTTTTATGTGCTTTAGTATACAATTAGGTCAGATCATAGTCAGTATGACTTTCTTCTTTCTACAAAAAGCAAATCTATATTAGACTTTAAATGTAAAAAAATGTATTATATGTTAATATTTAACGGGGACTAGAATAACTTATCGTTTTGTTAGACAAACGATGAAAAGATCGAGAACCCGCATGATGATGTATCGTTAAATTTAATCTATTTGCTTTGTTCACAATACTCCGTTGCTAAAAAAAATATTATCTCTATATGTTTAATACATCTATCATATACTATCAGGAAAAGATAGCAGCGAAATTACCTGATAAGTAGGATCTTCAAATATATCACAACTTTTTGCCCATTCGTTTAGTGGCATTTCTTGGAAAGGATTTTGGCATGCCTCTATTGTAGTACTGAGCTTCTTATAGTGTACATAACATCGACCTGTGTACCTCTGAAATGTATTTGACATCAGTTCCTCAACTTTTAATCAATCCTCTCATCGGCCCAAATTAAGCTCAAACTCAACCTTTCAAAAATTATAAAAGTTGGTATAAATACAAAATAACTTTAAAGTAACATGTTATATACTTAAGTTGTTTGAGATGTAACTTATTACTAAGCAACGATTTTTAATGTGGTCTTTCACATCTTGGAGAACTTTAGATCAAGAGGATGTAATAATTGATACATATGTATGAATAAGCGTACCAACATAAGAAGCAAGCTAAGCTGCCGAATCTCCAGAGCCACCAGTGTGATCATTAGGAATATCAACTTTAATTTTACCCACTTTCCTTATTTTTTGTATGTAAAAACCCCTCGTAGTGCCTCTACCTCAGCGTTGGCTTACAACAGCTATATATACAGTAATTAAAACATGTATTTTAGTTCAATTATTTTATTTTGTAGATATATATTACTTAAACTGAATATAAAATGTGGTATTTAATTTGATAAAATACCTTGTCTTGGGCCTGGTGATGTTGACTCACTATTCATGGTAGGTGAACCACTGAGAGAGTCGGTAATGGATGTGGATGACGCATGTGTTGCTTTGTGTTTGGGTGGCATATTTGTTTGAAATTGTAACAAATTATTATTCAAACAAACGTTACATATATTTATAAGAATAATACTTACAAAAATATCTACTTGAAATTCATTCACTATTGGTTTTGCTGGACCAGTGCCCTCATCCTTACTAGACACTTAAGTTGATTCATCTTCTTCCGATATTTCAACCTCAATTACTTTGGATTAAACATCTTCTCTACGCAATGGAACCATGTCATATTGGCTTAGATCAACAAATAGATTGATGTCTGACTCGTTTTTTTGATATGCTTCTTAATTTCCTGAACTATCAATTCTTCATGTGGTTTGTCTGTCTCTAGAATGTAATCATATACATTTCTTGGTGCAAACTTCTCCACTACCTGCCATGAGTTTTCGTACTCCAAATCATCTAAATAAAAAACTTGATTCGCTTGGCAAGCAAGAACGAAGGGATTGTCCTCATACCATGTACGAGATGTATTGACACTCACAAAATATTTATTGTTGCGCACTCCCAACCTGCCATTTGAGACATCATACCAATTACATTTAAACAACCAAACCATATTACAAGAATTAAGATTTTTGCACTTCTTGCACGGACATCTTATAAATTTTTTACTGTCAACACTCATACAAGCAAACTCTATAAAAAACTTCGCCACTTGTGCATACTCTTTATAGTCTCTTCCAAGTTTCTCAACAACATCCAACTTTTATTCATTGTATTTCCGTTACTCGTTGGATGTCTATAAAAAATAATCCAATTCATGGGATAAACATTATCAAGAGTATATTCATACTTGTTTACCATTTATTTTATAAAGTAGTTGATCCTATTTCATTTGAGAGACTATCATCTATATCGCATATATACTCAGTCCAAAACTCTAATCTTAGTAAAAATTTCGGTAGCATTTCCCTACAATTCTCCATGTGTGCTAGTCATGATAAGTTGTCGACCTTATTTATGGGCCGAGAAACTTACAGACTACATACCCGAAGAATCTAAGGAAATACTGAACCAAAATTTTAATTGACTAACATAAGAAACTGAATATATTTGCTATATAGATGATAGAATCACAAACTGCTCACTTTGGACAATTTAACAGTTGTACCCAAATATTCTTTAAGAGAATATTTAGTCATAACTCTCGAACAGGTTTAAGGTTCAACTACATGTAAAAATAACCCTGAAATCCAAAACTGTCCAACTCCTACAATTATTAAATTAGAAATCAAATCACATTCCAAACCACAATTTGTAATGCCTCAATGGAAAGCCCAAACCACATGACCTATATTCCAAAAGGACTAGTCAATGATACAATTGGAGCTCCATTGAGACCTTATAAAGAGCTTGAACTTCTCATTCCCAAGCAATGTGGGATCCTATACACCACCTACCTTTATCCATATCATATGGGGTATTACAATCTATCCTCCTTAAATTCTCGATGTCCTCGTCGGGCCTGTCTATTATAGGTGGCACGGCTCAAGCCCATATTTTGGTTGGGAACCTGTCTTTAATACCATTTGTAACGCCCCAATGGAAGGCCCAAACCACATGGCCTATACTCCAAAAGGACTAGTCAATGATACAATTGGAGCCTATTGAGACCTTATAAAGAGCAAGAATTTATCATTTCCAACTAATGTGAGATTCCATACACCACTTACCCTTATCCATATCATATGGGGTATCACGGGCTCCCTTCGTCACACTATAGATAATGAATGTGTATGTAACTTCATAATAAACGATAACCAGTTCCGCGCCTAGTGCATTCACGACCAAGCATCCTCTAGCTTCTACCACTAGAGAATCAATGACGTTGACCTGAGAGTATTACCGTAGCGCCTACTCCAAATTCCCAATATCATATAGAAACTTCGATTCAAACCAATTTCTTCAATATAACAAATTTTTCAAAATGCCAAGTCATCATAACACAATAAAATTTCTTAATAAAAATCGTCAAGACTCATAAAAACCTTTTATGCTTAATCCGCTATACTTAAATCATCTCACCCAATGTCTCATAATCGTGATCCTTAGCTGAACCATCAAAATATCTGAAAAATATTGTGGAGATAAGGGGTGAGTTATCAACAACGCAGTAAGCAGAGAACTTTTACTAGCATGTAAAAATGAGCATTTATAAAGTTCACTATGTAGAACAAAACATTTACTTTCAGAATGCAGAGCTAGCATATTTACTTTCAGAATGCATAAACAAAACTTGTTACAAAACATGAGAGCGAAACTTTCAAAAAAACTTTCTTATTCAAAAATCCTTCGGCATATCATAAACTCAGACATCATCTTCATATTATATCAGAGCATTGCACTAGGACAAATACCATATTTAACCCCCGTGGTAGGGTTATAAACCACCACTATACCCGTGGTTGGGTCGTATACCATGTTTCACTCCCATGGTTATAAACTACCGTTATACTCATGGCTAGGCCGTATACAATGTTTCACCGCCATGGTAGGATTATAAACCACCATTATACCTATGGCTGGGCCTTAACAGAAACAGATCAGAACAACAACGAAACCAGATCATATTTAAATATAGAATCAAAAATTCATGCCAAGACATTTAGATGCCACATCATATCAAAACTGAATACTGAACAATTTCAAATCATTTCACATGTTCAAAATAAACAGAATCAAAACATCTTTATTTAGTCATAGCAAAAACTTTTAGATTTCCATATTCGCTCCTTTTGTAAAGTTCAGAAAATGGAATACACAAAATTAGTTTACATCTCTGCACTAGTCATGACAGAAAATTCTTTCTCTTTTATAAAATTTATGCATATGCAGAACAAACATCTAAGGTCGTTTTTAGATTTCTTTCTGAAAACAAACATGCTTATTTTCAAAGTCAATCTCATTTCATTTCTTTTGTGCAAAACTAGTATATGAACTCCATTTACAGGACTTTGTAGCTTTTCAGAAATTTTTCACAATAGTATTGAACAATTATCAATTGTCACCTATAAAAATTCATGTAACTTAAATAAATCTCCAATAAACAGATAATCTCATATTATACATGAAGTACCTATTTTAATTCCTCAAAAATCTAAAATTTCTCTTAATTCTAAAATACCATCACTTCCTTAATTCCTTGATATCCATATAGCTATTAAACTCAAAATATTTCTAAAATTGCATAATAATATTAGTAATAAATACAATTATGCCATAAAATACATTTTTGGTTTAAAAACTCATTAAAACAAAACTGATTAAAGTAGAAGAGCAAATATTTCATTTAATAAAAATAGACTAATTAGTTTTTCTTTAAAGAGTTCAAAAGAAAAATCTTGCACTACTATGTACTTCTAAAAAATATATTAATACTAATAATATATTTCAAATATTTATTTAATCTGTATTTAAAACAAAACTCATACAAAGTGAGTTTAATATATAAAAACTAAAACATGATCAACTTAGAATTACTCTGTTAAAGGCATCAGTACACTGACTTAGCACTATAAGTCCATACATCAACATCCAAATAAAGATATAACCTACACGTAATATAAAACTCATGATTTCAAACCCAATATGCATAATCAACTCATTAAAATATAAATCCATTATCCTAAACATCCGAAATAATATATCTGGAAACATCATACTAAGGGGCAAAATGGTAATAGTACATCTCATCTATTAGGTTAACCGAGACACAAAAATATTTCCTTTTTAAGTAAACTACCACAAAAACAGAGGACCAAGACATGAGCGGTGGCAGCAGCACTTACCCAAGGAAAACTAAGAGGCAGCGTCACCGTGGGGCAAGGAGGTCGTGGTGGAGTTGGGTTGAGGTGGACAGTGGTTGTCCCAACGGCGGCGCATTGAGAGAAAGAGAGCAAGATGAGCTAGAGAGAGAGAGAGAGAGAGAGAGAGAGAGAGCATGGAGGCAAAGCTCGACAGTGGGGGAATTTAGTGTGGGCTTACCTAGGGGTGGTCATGGCGGACTTGGGTGTGCAATCGACGTCTTCTGGTTGTTCCCGCTTGAGGCTGAGTAGCTAGGCAGCGGCGCTGGGGTTCATTATGATGTCATTATGATGGAAGGTAGGTGCTCTGCTTTTCGGTCTTGCAAATCAGAGGAGGGCTTGCGGGGTTGGCACGCAGAGGTGCTGGGGCTTCTGTGGTGGTCAGGTGAGGGGTGGTGGTGTCAGTTGTACGTGGAGATGGAGGCTGAGCAGCTTTCACACTGTGGCTAATTGGGTGTTGCCATGCATGGGTTGAGGCCGTGGGTTGAAGGGAGCTTGTGAGGGTGCAGTTTACTGTCGAGGGAGCCTAAGGTGAACGGTAGCTGTGTTTGAATGTGGAACACAGCCGTGGGCAGGTTCACTTCCTTTGGTCCGTCCTGGGGTAGCAATAGAGGGGTATCGGCTGGCTTGTGAACCACCTTCGGTGATGGTGGTGGAGGGATGGCGCCGAGAGAGGTTTGGCTTGGAGAGTGGCTGACGGCAGCAAGGCACCTTGGGTAGTTTCTCTAAACAGAAGAAAAAAAAAACTCTACTTCTATATCTATGGGTTAGGTGGTTGAAAACTAGAGGAGAAAAAAATGAATGGGAGAAACTGCATGGGAGACATGCATGGACGTGGAGACGTGGAAACTGATTTGAAACTGATCCTAGGTTATTCACGAGCTTGGATTTTGGGAGGTTTGGACTATTTTTGTGAGTTATGGGCTCGACTCATCCACTGAAAAAAAAAATTAAAACCACTTGTGCTATAAATCTCGTGGCCAATTCTCACTTGATCCAATTATCAACTGCAATAAAAAATTCTCGTGACAAAATAATTTTTATAGCACTCGTGCTAGGCTTGGGCTTGGTATTGGGCCTAGGGGTTATAATGTGGGTGTCTCAGGCAATGAGAGGTAGTTTGGGCATTGTTGGGACAAAGGGCTAGAGAGAGAGAGAGAGAGAGAGAGAGAGAGAGAGAGAGGTAGTGAGGGGAAATCTAGAGGGAGGGGGTGGGGTGGTCGATTGAGGTGGTGGTGGTGGTGGATGGCGTGGTTAAGGGTCGTTGTAGTGACTCACCGAGAGGGAGAGAGAGATGGGGATGGTGTAGGCTTGTGAGTGGTGGTAAGAGGGTGAGCTAGAGGTGGGGACCTATGGCAGTGTGTTATGGTAGTAGACAACGGTGATGCCCTAACCGAGAGGGATAGATGATGAGAGAGAGAGAGAGATAGAGAGAGAGAGAGGAGAATAGAGGCAACTGTAAGTGGCAAGGAGGCTTACTATTGTAAGGTGGTATGGCGGTGGTGGTTAGTGAGGCTGGGGAGTCACGACTGTGACTCACAAAGACGGAGAAAGAGGTGGGGAGAAGTTCTTGATGGTAGTGAAACAAATAGGGTGGTGGAGGAGCTCTTGGCGATGCACAGTGCTGAGGCAAGGAGGATGGTGACAGCGGTACCCGCAACGGAGCTGAAATAGAGAGGGTGAAAGGGAGGGAAAGAGAGAGTGCGAAGGAGGAAGGAGGCATCACATGACGAGGCGATGAACACTAGGGTTTTCAAAATCATATAAGGCCAAACTTTCCTAGAGGGTAAAAGGGAGAGTGAATGGGTGGTGGCCGGATGGTCAACAAGGAGGGTGTGTTTTGTTGGTGTGTGGCAGATCACTGCGGTAGAGGAGCCCTAATTGAAACAGAGGGTGAGGGGCATGGATAGAGAGAGAGATCTTGGAGAGGAGTGGAGCTGGCCGCATTAGTACGATGACGCAAATGACCCAAAATAGAGAGACAGAAGAGAAATGGAAGAGGGTAAGAGTAGGAGAAGAGAGCTTGAGCATCGAAGAGGTGATGGATGGGAGATTGGGCTGGGGAGTGAGGCATTGGTCATGGGGAGAGTTAGGGGGGGATGACGTAGAGGGAGAGAGAAGAAAGAGAGGAAGAGAAAAAGTGAGGACAGGAGAGGGAGAAGAGAGTTTAGAGTTTGTGTGTTTGGGGCCAAAATGACATTGTTTTGGTGGGGGAACCTCTCCTCTGAGTCGTTGTTGAAACGGCTCAAAACAGGTGTTATAAGAGGCCAAAACTAATGATAGTAGTTTAAAGTTTATACTCATAAAGTTTAGTCATGATTACAATTGATTATGTAACATTGAATACCTTTCTTTATATAGATTTATTTCTGATGATCAAACAACGAAAATTTTTCTTATAATGAAATGATCGTTCCCTCAATAAACAAGTTCTAAATCAAAAATTGTATTTGTCATCCCCTTCCATCATCATCTCTTCAAGTGGTGCATGTTAAGTAATTGGAGTATAAATAAAGAATTATAAATAATTAATTTTTCATGAGTTATATGATGCAATATATGTAACGCCCCGTTCCTGGAAGTCCGAAGAGTTAGCTCTTGTAACCTAAATATCAACTCAAAAATCACAATTATAAATAATCCAAAAACTCTACAAAAATATTCATTTACTTAAACAAAAAATCTATGTTCCTTCATAAGGACAATACATAATTCTTAATAAAATAAATTGAAACTCTCCAAATGACTCAAAAATATCCTTAGTTCATCGAATCAAAATAACTGAAAATAACCAAATTACTAAGTAAGACTCTCAACCAAATACTTGTAATCTCGAACACTTATTCCACAACAGACTTCACACCATACTAAAACTTCCTATTCTTATTCTCCAGATGAACCATCAAAATTATCTGAAAAATAATTGGAGATAAATGGTGAGTTATGAACAACATAGTAAGCAGAGGAGATATACTAGTGTGTAAACATGAGCATTTACAGAATTCAGAATGTAGGAACAAAATATTTTCTTTCAGAGCGCAGAATCAGAATTGTGACGCCCCGACTCCCACGTATAAAAAATACGAGAATCGTGACGTCAGGATGACGACAACACGGTCACACATCCCAACGAAATGTACTCAAGTGTGTGCACATGCAAAGGTGCACAATAAAAATCGTAGCAGATAATATAAACATGTCATCTAAGTACCAGAAATTTAAATACAAATATTCAAAACAAATTATCTTTAAAAAAAGTTATACAATCATCCCAAATATATTACAAAGGCAATACATAAATAATTGATAAAAACGAATCTAGATAAAGGAGCAATCCCAGATCACTCTGCCAACGGAGCCAAGCTAAGGCTCGTCATCCTCGTCTGCATCAAAATCTGCGATACCATAAAGTGGTACCGTATGTAAGTATAAACCAAATAACCACGAGATAAAAACATATTGATGTAACCAACATGCACGCATATGATGAAATATGCGTCAGATCCAAAAATATCATTTTCCTCTAAAATAGATATTTTTCAACACACGCCAAAATCCCATTTTGGCCCAAAAATAATAATCCGTCATTTTTCCAGAAAATGACCCAAATCAATAAAACATCATTTTCCCAGAAAATAAATCACATAAAAATTATTTTATTCAACATATGCTATTTTTCCTGAAAATAGCCCATTAATCCATTAACCACATGCACCATGATCTCCCCTAGGGATCATCCGCACGTCTTGACTTCGTAGCGATGCCCAGTTTTGCGCCTAGCGCGTTCGTGGCCGAGCATCCACTACGCAACGAGAGATGCCCAGTTCCTCGCCCAGCGCGTTCGTGGCCAAGCATCCTTTAGCCCCCGCCAGCAGAGGGGCTACGGAGTCAGCACGAGACCATCTCGTCTGTGACAACCCAGGGAACGTCACTTAGTATATTTCGCTCTCGAGATAATGCCCCATCTCGGCTTGGGGTCGTGATACACACGCACCAAACAATCCTTAAAACATGAAAACCCTGTTTTCATTAAACATATGAACAAGAATGCATTTACACGAAAACTCAGTTTCCTTTACAAACATGATCATGCGTGCAAATATGTCATGTACATGAACAACACCATACCAAAAACCAACAATGTAAACCAAACACACAACAACTCCGTCCACAATCCATCCGACCCCCGAACTCCTCGGACTTAGTCTGGCATGTCCAACCAGATCACAATAATATGAGTTAGTGCAAAAATATATTTAAATCGCAATAGTTCTTTGGAAAAATACTTACAGCGCTATATTATAATTTTCGAAGGATCCCGGAGATGCAAGAAGTGGTGGCTCAACAACGTAACAGTGTAAAATACACTGTGGCTGTGGGTCTCAAAAATCCACTTTTGAACAGAGACAAACCAAGACCCAAAATTGATAGGGTAGAGCTTAGGGATGTCGGTGTAGCTAGTGGTAGTGGGGGTTTGCCGTGGGTGGCAGCGTAGAGGGTGGTTTTAGGCAAAAAATGCCCAAAATGGAAATGTTGATGGTGGAGCTTCAATGATGATGGATCGGGGCTAAGGATGGGTGCTTTGGGTTGCTAGGAGGTTGAGGATGAAGTGGTGAAGAAATGGTGTCCGGAGGTAGCGCGACGGTGGTGCAATGCAGAAAGGAATGCCTCGAATTTGCGTCGTGCGTGGAGGAGAACGACGGAACGAGGGGAGCTGGAATTTGGGAGGTGGGGTCACCGACCGATGGGGAGCAACGGTAGGGGTGGTGACGGACACGGGCGGCGCACGGCGGCACTGTGGGTGGAGTAGAAAACGGACGGGGGAGAGAAAGAAGAAAAGGAAATGGGGAGAAAGAGAAGAAAAAGGAAAGAAAAAGGAAAAAAAGAAAAGTGAGGGGAAAGAAATGAGGTCCAATCCTCACATCTTGGGTCACAAAAATGATCCAACGAAAATAATTTCAAAACAGTAAGTTAAATAAAATAATTTAAACGTAATGATAAAATGAAGATAAAATAATTAAATCCAACAATCAATTAATTTAAAATAAGGAACAATTTAAATGCATCACAATAATAAATATTAAGAAAATATAACAAATTAATTTTCACAATTTAAAGATCATAAAACAAACCATTTAAAATATCCGATAATTTTAAAATAAGAGAATAAATTTTGAATTATTAAAAATAATCATTCAATAAAAATACACTAAAATACGGGGTGTTACAAGAATAACATTTTCATAATGCAGAGTCAGAACATGTTATCAAAAATATCAGAGCGAAAGTTTGAAAATATTCATAATCAAAATCCCTTTGGCATAACATAAACTGAAATATCACATCTTATATTATCCTATCAGAACAATTACCATATTTAACCCCCGTGGTAGGGTTGTGTAAACCCCGATAGCTAACCGAGCAGAAACAGAATGTTAATCTTCCCCTTATTCATTCTTGGAGCCCCGAGTGTGTACATAGGAAAGACCACGCAGAAAACCACTTTGTTTCCAAAGTGGGTGCACCAGAAACAGAAAAGTTGGTACCAACCCGAACAGAGACCACAGTTTTACACCCGTGGTGAGGTCAGAACGGAACAGAAACATAAACAGAATGTTATGTCAGAGGTTTTTAGAAATCACATCAGATCATATCAGATTACAGGAAATCTTCAGAACATAACAAAATCATATCACAACATAATTTATGCATAAAATTCCATATTCGCTCTCTTTTTCAAAGTTCAGAAACAGAATATCAAAAATAAGCTCATGTCTACACCAGTCATGACAGAAAATAATTTCTTCTTAAACAAAATCTCATGAATAATGCAAAACAAATAACTGAGGTAGTTCAAATTTATTTCCATAATCAAATATGTATATTTTTCAAAAATAACCTCAGCTTATTTTATTTTAATGTAAAGTCTAGCATAAGAACCTCGCTTACTTGGACTTCTTAGCTTTTTCAGAATTTTCCTCAAAAAATGTTGAACAATAATTAATCGTCACCTATAAAATAATCACGTAATTCTCGTAAATTTTTAATTAATCACACATTTCGATATTTAATCCTAAACTTCTAAAATAACCTATTTTAATCCTTCAATACCTAAAAATCCTCATAACCTTAAAATACCATCCTTTTCTAAGACCATCAATATCCACTTAATCGAATTCATACTAAAGAAGAAAATTTATCGAATAAGTATTATGATAATTATAACTCAATAAAAATTAATATTCAAAATATCTAAAATACCAACAATATTTTATAAATAAAAATAATACATTGGTTACTAAAATTTTCATAAAATAAGTCATGAAAAACTCATTTCTTAAGAAAAATAGGTTTACTTCCTTTAACTAACAATATTATACAATATAATATTTATTGAAACTTAAAGCAAAAATCCTATTTAAATATAAACTCAACAAAAAAAAAAACTTCACACTCGAAAATAGTAGGCTAAAACCGGGAGCTTTCCATATATATACATATATATTTGGTTAAAACTTTACATTTAAATATACGTATATATATATAATTACACCTAAAGAAATAAAACTAGCGATGAACATAAACGCATGAATATTAGAAATGCAGCGGCGGCAGAGACTCACCGAGAAGATAATGTGCGACGGCGCAGGGTGCGACGGGAGGTGGTGCACTCGGTGGCTATGCACTGGATGAGAAAGAGAGAGAGAGAGATGCATGGTAAGAGAGGGACAAAGTCATGATATACAGAGTGAAACACGGCGTGCAAGGAAGTGTTACCTAGAGTGTTACGCGCGGCAACGGCCTGGTTGGCTATCGACGGTGGCACGACTAGGCGTGGTTGAGATGCTAGACAATGGGTTCCCTTTGTGCTCCAGAGGAGATGTCCGAAAGGGTTGGTCAAAGCGAAAAACTTGCCGTGCTTGGAGGAGCAACGAAATGCTCTGTTTTCAGAACCTAAAACAGAGTATGCTGTGCATGTTTCTCCTTCAACGGCTGGGCGACGGTTGTTGACTTTCCGTGGTGGTGAGGATGGCTGGAGGGTGGTGCGCTATTACATAGAGGAGTTGTTGTCTGTGAGTTTGTCTGGCAGGACAACGGCGTCACGGAGAATCAACCCGTGTTGTGCTACGGGCTTGGCTAGTGATTGGGTGATGCACGGTTACGCTGAGGAGAAAGTCTCATAGTGAGGAAAAGAAGTGGCTGTGGTGAGGCTTTAGGCCCTGGGTGATGGTCATACAGTGGAAGTGGGTTGCTGTTTGTGTGGGAAGGAGTTGCTAGTGGCGGCAGTGCACTTAACGAAGGCGTTCTCTATGCATCGCTATTGCATGCATATAAATATGATGCGAAAACCCTAGAGATAAGAGAGACGTGTGTGTGGATGAAAGGCTGAGTCGTGTGTGTGCATGCATGCTGTGGATGAGAGGAAGACCTAGGGAAAAAGAAAAAAAAAAGGGAAAGAATAAAACGTGCGGAAGTTAACGTGTGAAGAAAAATAAAACAAAATAAAATGAACAAAATAAATAAATAACGAAATCAATAAATAAAAATTGAGTTCGATTGGATCCGGGTGTTACAGTAAATAGTACGATTATATAATTAAAATCATGATGAATATATAGCATTTGGTATAGCTATAAATATGGTGTTTTGAAGTCCTTTCCATCTTGAACTCTCAAACTCTCTCATTTCTCACAAAAACTTTCTCCATAGATACGACTAGAGGGGGTGGGAGCTTCGGCTCCCTTCCCCTCCCTCCCTTCATCCCTCCTCCTACCTCCCTCCCTTCTATTCTGTATTTGTTTTGTTTTGTGTGTTTTCAAGTGAAATAAGGGAGAAGCGTAGATCTAGGTCTTCCCACCTTGGCTCCCTTCTCCTCCCTCCCTTCATCCCTCGTCCTTCCTCCCTCCCTTCTATTCTGTATTGTGTTTTGTTTTGTGTGTTTTCAGGTGAAATAAGGGAGAAGCGTAGATCTAGGTCTTCCCACCTCGGCTCCCTTCCCCTCCCTCCCTTCATCCCTCCTCCTTCCTCCTTCCCTTATATTCTGTATTGTGTTTTATTTTGTGTGTTTTCAGGTGAAATAAGGAAGAAGCACAGATCCGGGTCTTCCTGCCTCCCACAGGCCAGCACGCGCCCCGCCATGGTGTTGTTCAATCGCCGATCTTCAAGATCACCGAATGAGGCACCAAACGGAGTGACGAGTAGCCCGCACGTGCGGGTCGATTTTCCAGAGTCGTTCGGCACGTGGCTTTCACATACTACCGGGGAGCCCTCTGCCAAAGCCACGTGTGGCATTTTTGGAGTCTGTGAGTCCAGGATCTTCAAGATCGACTGTTGGTTCTCTTCCAATAGTGGCACGTGTATTGCATGCGCCACAGTAGCCTCTGTGGCCTGCTTTTCCGTTTTTATACAGTGTTTTATCTTTGTAATTTCTTTTGTGTAATGTTGTTTCTAGGAAAATAAAAATCCAAAAAAATATAGTTTCTTCGGACTTTGGTCCAAATGGAGTAGTGGTCCCCTCCGTGTTGATGGGATTTGGTGAACCCTACCCTACTTAGTCTGGGTATGGGGCTTTGTAACCTCTGTCGTGGACAGATGTGGTATTTCTCTAGTATTTAGGTCTTTAGAGATTTATTGTCTAGACTAGATCATATCAGTCACGAAAGTGAACTGGGAAGCTACTAACGTTTGTAATTGGTTTGTTTTTCAAGTTAATTTTATAAGTCCTCTCTTAATGAAGGGTTATGATCGGTTTTATTAAAAAAAAGAAAAATATGGTGTTTTTATTTGCATCTCGTATTAATATTTGAACTGAAACATATTCAACTACAACACTTTCTTGATCTTTAATAATAATAAATGTTTGCAACTAGGCACGTGCATTGCCCAGTTGACCTGGAGTAATAATATTTGCAACTGAAAGATATTCAACGTACCAACACTTGCTCTTATTAATAAATATTTGCAACTAGGCACGTCCATGCCTGATCATGAGTCGGAGTACTACGAGTTTTCAGATAAATAATATCGTCTATTTCATGACTATCTGTTCGTATATATTCTGTTCATTAGTTGTATTTAATTAACATAGAGTTGGCAGTCCGTGAACAGAATTATATTAATAAATAACTGTGGCAGGCCCGCCATGGATTAGTCGACCTCGAGTAAAGAGAGGTCCAACCTCGCAACAAGACGAACGTAGAGAGATCTATATACCCAACGCTCTATTGTTTGAAAGCCACACAGATGCAACTAAATTAAGGTCTGCATATATACGTACGTAGCGCTTCAAGATTACGTATACAGTTCAAAGTGTGAACATCGATCCCAGCTTGTTCTGTATCTCAGTGTCGACGCATAAAGCTGAAGCTTGGACTTCTTGAGATCTCTTCCCGTATCCAGGTTCAAAAATCTCTCTTCCTCGATCTCATGAATCTCATGAAGTACTTCATTATAATTTCATTCTTTCTTCCTCGTTCTCATGAAGATTTAAGTAGTGAATGGCATTTAGGGTTGCATTTTGAACTCGAGATTTGACTTTTTGTATCTTTTAGTAATATATAATTATGCAAAGTTATCGAAATTAAGCCTCAGTATACAACGTACGGTGTGGATTTCATGTGATAATTAGTTAATAATTACTTGTATGTTAGTTATCATGATCATGAATTGATGATCTGCGTAAAGATCGATGAAAGGGTACTCAATAATATTGTTGATAGGCAAAAAGCATAAGATCCAATTAACGTTGTAATATTGGGTCCTTGTAAAAGATAATTAATGTCGTTATTTTGTCATTAATTTGTGGCTACGTTATTGATAGATGGGAGAATCAGCAAATGAACCAAAACTTCAAGATGATCAGGAAGCAAATGCCTTGGTAAAAAATGAACATCGAGGCACAAAATTGGCAAATGAAATCAAAACAAGGTTGGCAAGCTTAGAGCCACTCCCAGAATCACCTGGATGTTGTATCTACAAGGTGCCAGATCCCCTTCGAAAATCGAACAAAGAAGCCTACACTCCCCAAGTTATATCGATAGGTCCTTTCCATCGTGATAACAAGAAGTTGCAGGCCATGAAAAGGCTTAAACTGGGGCATCTCAAAGCTCTCAAGGAGCGAGAAAACGTAGACACGAAGGATTTAGTAAGCACTATAAAAGCTGCAGAAGAAAGTGTTCGTGAATGTTATTCAGAGACTATACCACTTAGCAGTGATGATTTTGTGAAAATGATCCTGATTGATGCGAGCTTCATCATTGAGTTTTTCTGGAGAAACTGGGCGGAACTCTGGACTGAATATGACCGGGAATTAATAAAGCCGTGGTTAAGCAATAGGCTGCAGCTGGACTTGATGCTACTTGAAAATCAACTTCCTTTCTTTATTATCGAGAAAATATATGACATTGCAATGCCAGATCTCTCAATCGATCACCCCTTCATTGAGCTTTGCTTTGACCAGTTCGATTATCACAACGTTCAGAAAAAGTCTCATCACGATCTCGAGTGGAAAATAATGCACTTTGTTGACTTGCTTAGATTCTTTTGCCTACCTCCTCGCGAAAGGAGACCGGAAAGAAGTGCAAAAATAGTTAAGAAAATGCACAGTGCAACTCAGCTGAAGGAGGTAGGATTGAAGTTTAAGTTGATCGATTCAAGCAGTAGTTGCACACAGCTTGAACTAAAATATGCAGATCACGGCGGAGAGTTGGAAATCCCAAAGTTTAAGCTAGACGATACAATGGAGATTTATGCTGGAAACCTCATGGCCTTGGAGGAGTGCCACTATCCTCATGAAGCATATATTACTGATTATTATATTCTGCTACGGTTCCTTATCAGAACAAACAAAGACATGGATTTACTTGTTCACGACGAGATCATCGCTAATTGGCTAGACGACATCAATCAAACTTTCATCAACAAACTGTGCATAAACGTCGTACATTCAGGTATGAACAACGATTATCATAGTATCTGTGAAGGTTTGAACAAATTCCACCAAGAACGTGTGACTTATGTTCAAAAGTTGAAGGCTGCCTTGATACGTGATTATTTTTTCACCCCATGGATGGGTGCTTCTACCATTGCTGCTATTATCTTGTTAGTACTCACTATCATACAGACTATATGCTCTCTCATCCCGCTATTTTAGGTATGATTTAGAAAGGAATTTGTGTAATCCTAAGGGTATTGGATTTCATATTGATGAAATAATTGTACTAGCTATTTCATTATTATATTTACTGTCGAAAATGTCAATAAAACACAATATATTACTAGAATTTTGGCTTTTGCACCCAAGCAATTATTTTTTTTTTCTTCGGAAAATTACTCCAAGAATCTTATTTGATTCTCGCGCATGGTAGTCACTTTCAAATGCATGCCACGGTGGCGCACGATTGGCCACATTTTCCTCGGAGGTGTTCGAATTACTGAGATAAAACCACATTTGTGAAACTTCAAAATCACAAGTACCATTGACAACCCATTAATGGAAGTATTCATTATAGCTGTGAAAGGCATGCCAATCAAACTTGCTACTACTAGTACATATATACTGAATATGTATGAAATAATATGTTCAAAGAGGCTATATATACATATATTTCACCAAGTTGCCTTGCAAGAGACCTGGGTTAGGCTAAATGCCACTCCCACAAACCCAAGCTGACTAAAATACCCTTGCAACAAATCAAAATAGACAGAGGAAGGTTGTGGCATTTGCATCTAAATTTCTTTCCGGCGATTGATATTTGGCTGCAAAAGTGCATTTTACTGTAGCTGCTTTTGATTTCCGAAGGCAAAGGAAGGGTAACCAAAATACCATTTTTCCGGCGACTTTTTGTGCACACAAATAAAACCACCTCAAAAGATTTGTTGAATAACGTTTTATTATCAACGACAGAAAAAGTCACCACAAACTCAACTTTTTACGGTGCCTTTTTTGTCGCTGCATAAAAATATTTATTAAATGACTACTTAATAGATTTCGCAATGAGAAAAATTTGCCACAAAAAAATTAGGACATAAATTAACCCTAACTTCATTCTTCCCCAGCTTGATATTCTCTCTCCATTCTCTAGAGTTTTCTTCTATCCCAAGCCTACCCGCTACCTTCTCGTCGCTCACCGAGGGATACCAATGAGTCTTAATCCTCCGTCTCCCTCTTTTTCTTTCTTCATCTGCCTCTCTCTATCTGATCCCCTGCGAAAATCTCCCACTAGGACCAGTAATACTTCAATCACATTTAACCATTCGATTGAAATATCCAAATCCCTATCTCACTTGAAACCCTCCTTAAAAATCTCCAAATATCTTGTGATTTTGTAGCAATAAACTCGTCTAAGCTCTGATCTTGGAGTCAAGCTTTTGAATAAAAAATGAGAGGATTTCAAATGAAGGTGGATAGCACAAGGAGACTCGTTGAACGAGATTTTCTTTTCTTTTTTCTTGAAACGAGGTCTTGGCCTTCCATGGATGGGGAGTTGGATCTTTGTACAATCCTCACATTCAGCCCCCATTGTGATCAACCACTCATTTTTCTCTCGATTGGTTACGATAGAAGAGACTGAGATATAAAATTGTACCCTTAGTAAAAGTGCAATAGTGGAATGTAGGAAACAAGGAGTTTACATGGGAAAGTGAGCGAGTCACATTAGGGTAGTTTCCATATTTATTTGAGGAGGGACATGCCTATAAATAGGGCATCAACCTTTAGTTCGAAACCACAACCTTTAAAGGACAAAATGGTGTGAGAGAAAAGAATTCCCAGAAGGGCAGCCATGCCTCCCGTAGTTATACGTAGGTTCATTGCTGATCGAAGGATGAAGGAAGAAAGCTACCGAGACTAGGAGAGTTCTCAGAAGGGCAGGGATCTAATATCCAAAATGCTTAACCATGCTGGCACAAGTGACAAAGCATAGAGAAAAGAGGTGAAGTTTCACCAATGTCCTATGAAGCCAAACCTGACCTAAGTGCTAGAATACAACATTAACTTTGGGAAAATATTGGATCTAAGGGCTGGGCAAGGGGGTCCCAATCCCTAACCCATCGGTTGTCGGTGGACTACTTAAGCTGCTCTCGCGATGAGAATAGGTCAAAAACAACCTCGCTAAGTCCAGCCTTAATTCACTACTCGACTGCCTCCCTCTTGACCTCGCTCTTCCTCACGGCTCCTCAGCCACGACAACACTCACAAAACCTCTCTCTCTCTCTCTCTCTCTCTCCGTCCCTCCCCCCCTCCACCATGCACAGCAAAAGAAGCCTAACTCATCCATAGTAAAGCTTAGCCATTGATTCCCCTTTCTACCATAAGACCCAACTGAGACTATAATGCAATTGGGTCGATGTCATTGCCTCTCTACTAATGGAGGCTAGAGGATGCTTGGCCATGAACTCATTGGTCGTGAATTAGGCATCACTTGTTATGAAGTTACACGTATGGTCGTTACATGGTGTGACTGAGGGAGCCAAAGTCTGTGGATGGTCCAAAGGGAGATCATGGTGCACACATTAATAAAATGACTTTGGATTTTATGTGGGGTGTGTGAGTATCACGACTTTAAGTCGAGATGGGGCATTATCTCGGTGGAGCTCCTCTAGTCACTCAGGAGTGCTTACAACTGAGTGATGACCCCTAAGTTGTTGCCGAGCAACAGCTGGCTCAAGTGATACGGTAGCAGTCTCTAGTCGACATTGTTGCCTCTCTACTAGTGAAGACTAGAGGATGCTTGGCCACAAACCTACTGGGCAAAGAACTGGGCATCACTTGTTATGAAGTCACATGCACAGTCATTACCCATAGTGTGACGAAGGGAGCTAGAGTATCCGGTTGGTCCATACGGAGACCATGGTTCATACCTTAATAAAATGAATATTTTCAAAACAAAAACTGGGATTTTTGGGTGTGTAATGTCTTGTGTGAATGATTCAGTGCATACTTGAGTTTGGTAATTTTCAAAATGTCAAATGTCATATTTCTCTGTACTTTCTTGTTGGCATAATTCCCTTTTTCTACCTAAATGTATTTTGAGTGTGAGACTTAGTTTCACTTATTGAAATTTTGTGAAATCTCATTGTGGTGGTCCCACTGGCGATTCTACTCCTCAGAATCATAGATTTTGATGTAAAGGGAGGGTATGGTGATGGATACGTGCATGTAAGTCCAACTCCACTAGAAGAATGAAGACTGTGGTTATTTCTCTTTTGTAATTAAAGTTATTTCCAGACTTGTGGCCTATGGATGCTAGCTTGATGATGTAATTTAATTTTTGGTAGTGTAATTAGCTTCATTAAGAATACCGTTTTATTTATGCTACAATATATTTGTACACATTTTTTATTATGTAAGCACACATTGTATTCTTCTTATTGTGCGAGGGGTGTATGATTATTATAGCCAACGTCTTAGTATCGTGGTTGTAGCCAAATTGCAAGGGGGTTGGGGACACCATAGGTGGTATCAGAGCTTTTATGGCTATGGGAAAATCCATAGGTCACCTAGCTGCAATACTAGAGTTAGGCTTCAATCTTAGTATGATAGGCTTGAAAATTTGTTCATTTAGACTTGAATCTTTAGCATAGATGGCTTGAATTTTCACTGCGATAGGCCTGAAACTTTAGTGTTGTAAGCTTGAACTTTTAGCAGTTAGGTGTGGATTTGAGATATCTAAACTTGAAAGGAAACAACATCGTCTAGGCGAGCTCATCGTGGCAGAAATAGAAGCCATGAACTGATGGAGGTGACAACTTCTAATCACCCAGGATATTTAAGGTTTTAGATTCTACAGAATTTATGAAATGAGTTGTTTGAAATATGAGGTTCTAGACTTTGTAGACTTTAATATATGATGATTTGAATTTTACAGGCTTTAAGAAATGATTTAATGACATTTAAGGTTTTAGCATCTAAAAGCTTTAAGAGATGATTTTTATTAGATATAAGGTTATCGATTTTGCGGACATTCGAAAAATGATTCTTATTTGAGTTAAGGTTTTAGAGGTGTAGACTTTAAGCAATGAATTCTTACAAGGTTTGAGGTTTGTGGTTTTAGTATGCAAGTTCGATCGAATTAGTTCATATCGAGTCTGCTAAGTTATCGAATGTGCACAGTTTGAAAAATGATTATTATTGAGTTTGAGGTTATAAGGTCGGCAGACTTTCAGGAAATGATTCTTATCAAATTAAGGTTATAGATGGTGCAAACTTTAAGAAATGATTTTTGTCAATTCTAAGGAAATAGGTCCAACAGACTGATGGAAATGATATTTTATGTGATGGTGTAGAATGTGATCAAGTTAGGTTAAGAGTAGGAGTGGGTGGACTACTTATATTGAAGGCAAACTTTAGTAATGATTTGGTGGACTTTCGTAATGAATGATATTGAGTTTAGTACCACTAGAATAAATTCTAATTAGGATTGGGATGATGAGCAGTTAAGTCTCTGTTGTCGGGTGGAAGGTTGTAGGTGCTCTTTATTGGCTGGTCGAGATGGTTTAAAAACTTTCGGAGTGCATTACTTATCTTAGATGGGATGTGTGGACCTTGATTAGATAGGCACATCTTGGATAAAGTGTGGGTGTGAGGATACCATCACCTTAGAGTTGATTGTTAGTATATATGTCCACATGTGTAGGATTTGATAGAATAATTTAAACTTTCTCCGTCGCAAATACTTGAATTAATGTTACCCATAGAAGTTACTCCAAGTGTTATTGACTTGACTCTTCCCAATTACTCAAACCTCCCTACATTCATACTTGTTACATCCTTGAAAAATATCATTTTATGAATTCTTTGCACAATGGTCCTTACGGCATGGCTTAGCTTATTTTTAAGTCATGGTCCCAAAGTTTCTAGGTTGTCATTCTTGAAACTCTCTTGGAAATTGATATGAAGGGAAACCACAATTTTTGTAAATCTTTTACTTTCTTTCTATCTATTCACTTTATCTACTAAATTTTGTGAACTCAACTTATTTGTCCAACTTAATGAAATCCTTTGGCGACTTAGTGCTTTGACCAGAGTTTTAGAACTATTTTTTTATGAATTGCTAGAATTTTATTTTCCTTTTATTTTATTAAAAAAAGTTTTCAATGGAAGGACCAATCGTGAGCCCGGCTACTTCATTGTGACCTTCCTCCCTACCCATTGCAAATCAATTTTTTTCTTTACTCACCTGGCAGAGCATACCTTTGCTTCCTAAATGTGACTTCATTCATTAAATTAGTTTCTCTCACCGATGGGAAGCAATCAAGTAAATTGACTTTCACCACTTCTTGTTTCACTTTTGACAACTCTGTTTTGACTACTCAACCTTATCCACCACGAGCTTGACTTAGTGTATGGTTTCTAAGATCATTCCAAGGAAAATTGATGGAAAGTATGTCTTGGGCAGACTCTTTTAGATCACCCCTTTTTCGTGTTAAAGGCTTCTCATTGATATGATGATATTTGTTTTATGCACTTTGATGTGTTTATGTTGATTGGTACTAGTATATTGTCATCGATCACAGATGTAATTTTCAAGGAGTATTGATTTTGACTGAGGATCCAAGAGACAATCTAGAAAGATGGGTGAGAATTCATGGCTCTGGAAGATGATTCTATCATCCTATCCAAGTGTGGTAAGAGTTTTCTTAGTAGGTGTTGATCTGGTTTATTCTTGAGGGTGAAATATTTAAGAGGTCTTAACTCTAGGCTTTTTGGTGAAGTTATCAAAGTTGCGTAGCAGAAGCGTGATACTTAGTAATATAATGGTTAGGAGTCAATTTTCATGATGATATTTGAGGAATTATTTATGACGTCAGTTCCCATAGAAATCTAAATTTGAGACTATATAATTTATGGTAGGTTGATCATGTTGCAATGCAAATTTGTGGTTATTAATGATTGAGTTTAGAACGAACTAGTAGGTGACCAAGTGAGTGCAATAGAGGTATGGAAGTTGAAAGCTTAAGCATCAATAATGGGCAGCATAGTCTATATTGTGATTATAATCAGGGTCCATAGGTGGGATATGCTTTTGTGGAACCAGGGATTTTGGATAGCATGGCCTACCTTGGGATTTTTTACGCTAGATGCTAATGGGAGAACTAGTTTTGGTCATAATGGGGGGAACCTCTAAGGAAGTAGACGTAGAGACTAGTCATAGTTACGCGAAGCAAATTTCCTAGATGAAATTTTTATAAGGGGGAGGATGTGAAGCCCAACCCACACTTAGGCCCAAAGCCTTAGGAAAAAGCCAACCCATCCCCGAAAACGGTGTCATTTTGGCCCCAAACTAACAAACCCTAAAATCTTCTCACTCTCACATCGTATTTCTTTCTCTTCCTCTCTTTCTCCATCTCTCTACCTATGCATTGTCCTCTCTTCCTCTACCCATCCCTCACCTCTTTGTCCCTTAATCTATCTCTCCCACTCAGACTCCCTCCCTTCCTTTCTCTCTCTCTCTCTACCTCACCTCTTCCTCTACTTGTCTCCTCTCTTCTTTCTCACTCTACCAAGTCTACTAGGTCCTTAGTTCTCTCTTCTCTTTCCCCTAGTTGTGTTATCTGATGTAGCCCATGCCGCCACCACTCCTCATCAACCAATTTCCCCTCTCCTATAACTCTTTCTCTACCCGTCAAGCTTTGTGTCTCTCGGTTTACACCTCTTCACCATTGTTGGCAGCCACTTATCGACTCTCTCACCCACCCATAGACACTTCAGCCACACCCCCACCTCCCTCTCATCTATCGGTCCCACCTCCCTTAGATCCCTCAGGATCTCGTTCTCTTACTTAGGGTTCCACCGCCACCCTCGTTTTGCAGTGTCGCACCACTCTAGAAAGAACCTTGCAAAGTCTAGCCTCCACTAATTTCTCAACTGCCTCCTCTTGACCCCCCTTTTTCCTCACATCTCCTCAGCCACAATGGCACTCACAAAACCTCTCTCTCTCTCTCTCTCTCTCTCTCTTTCTCTATCTTTCCACCATGCACTACTAGATAAGCCTAGCTTAACCAACATGAAGCTCAGCTGCCAATTTCCCTTTAGCTGTGAGACCCAGCTAAGACAGTAACGCTCTCTGGTCAATGTCATTGTCTCTCTGCTGGTGGAGTCCAGAGGATGCTTGGTCAAGAATGAGCTAGGCGAACTGGGCATATTTCGTTATGAAGTCACACAAACGATCATTACCTGTAGTGTGATGAAGGGACCAGAGTGTATGGGTGGTCCATAGGGGAGACCATGATGCGCACATTAATAAAATGACAGTTTGGATATTATGTACAGTGTGTGAATATCACGACCCTAAGTTGAGATGGAGCATTATCTGTAACACCCCGCTCCTTCCTTCTGACATACGCTTCTTCTTTCTAACGTATGTTCCTTCTTTCTTATGTAAGCAAGTTCCAAGGATGAAAATTATGTTATTGCCCGCCCCATCTCTCTAGCGATTACGAGCCTCGTTATGCGTGCTGAACCTCTATGGCGTGTTCCTAAAGACATTATGTGACTTCTAAGGCACGCCCAGTGTTTTAAATGTACTGAAAATAATTATAAGGAGCGTTTATAGTGTTATTGAACTAAGTTTGATTTTAAATACGATAATTATAATATTCTTGAAGAGGTCCAAAAATATTATAATTTTCGGAAATAATTTTAATATTAATATTAAAATGATTTCAGTTATTTAAAATATTATAAGATTTAAATTATGTTGAAAGCTTTAATTAATTAAATGGTTTTATCCTTTTAAATATATTAAATAAGACTTCATTATTTATTAATGATGAAGGAATATTATTTTATAAACTGAAGTTAGTTTAAATAATATTTTAGTTTAAATAATATTCTACCTTAATTCCTTTAAGTGCTTTTAATTAAGTTTTTGTTTTCGCATTTTCAAATCAATGTTTTAATCCTCCACCGTTAGATCATTTTGAGGATCCCAAGACGAAGGGATTGGGTTAAATACCCAAACCCCTCTTCCTTCTCCCTCACTTTTCCCTAGCCCTCTCTCTCCTCTCTCTCCCTCGCGAATTGCACTACATGACACCCCCCATGCCCGAATTCCTCACCTCCGCCACCACCGGCACCTCCTCCCTCCGGTGAGCTTTCCCATGCTGGCCCTTCTCCCTCACGCTTTCTCTTCCTCTCTCTTGGCAGTGTACAACCTGAATGGGCTTCACGTTGCTGCACCGCCGTGCACCATCCTCTGGTGCCACCACCTCCACGGTAGCTCCTTCTCCCACTGGCTATCACCCTCCACCGTGCAACCCTCCCTCTCTTTTAACAGTAAGTAGCCGAAATGGATTTTTAACCATTTCCCCTCCTTGCGCCGTCGTGCGCGGCCACCCACGGCCACCAAGCGCCTCCATGTGCTTCCCCATCCCTCCCACTTCCTCCTCCACATGACCCGAGACCCATAGCCTCCCTCCACCGCACAGGCTCTCTCCCTCCTTTATGCACGGGTTCTCCCCTTTCTAATGCCGTGCGCCGCCACCCATGGTGTCCAGCCACTGTCATGAGCCTCCTCCAGCCACCACCGACACATCCCGACCACCCATGGCCCCGATCTGCCACCCATGCTACACACTCTCCCTCACTCTCTCACGGCATCTCTCCCTCTCACACACGGCCAAGTTCACTTCCACCATCGTGGACCATTGTGCCACCACCTCCGAGCCTCCACGGCTCCACCAGCAACTCCCTTAGCCGAACCCTAGGTCCAAACCATTACTTTATGTGGTGGGTAGCCACTGCACGTGATGGACAGCCATTACGCGTGGCTGACCACCACTGTACCCGGCTAGATTCGTCGTGTTACACTCCTTGCCACCATCACAAGGCCACCACGAGCCCTTCCAAGACCACACTTAGCTATCCAAATGCCCAAACAGCCACCGTACGTGGGTTAGCCGCCACGTGTGACCCTTCCCACATCATCAATAGTGACGATCGATGAGCAACGCACTGGTTATCCCGTCGATGGTATAACCCTCTATCCCTCGTTAATTATGTTAGATGTTAATTAGTTGATTAGGTTGTGGATTGTGTTGTTAGTATTTGTGGAGTTAGTTGTGTTGTGATGTGCTGTGTAGTGAGGTGTTGGGCATATCTGTGTAGTGAAGTGTTGGGCATATTTGTGTAGTGCGCTGTGAAGTGTTGGGCGTAGTTGGGAAGTGTGCTGTGAAGTGTTGTGGAATGTACTGTGTAGTATGGTTGAGGAGTGTGTGCTATATTGGTAACGTGGCATGTGGAATAGGAACAATACATGCTGAGTGTACTCTATGTGTGGCGTAGTGTGGGATAAGGAGAGTATATGTAAAATATATCCTCCTGGCGTATTGTGGAATGTGAAGAGTACACGTGGAGTGTACTCTGTGTGGCGTGGCGTGGCTTGTGTGAAGGGAGTACACGTGGAATGTACTCCATGTGGTGGAGTGATGCACCATATGACGGGTATGCCATAGTGGTGATGTAGCATAGTGTGTGTGAAGGGAGTACACGTGGAATGTACTCAATGTGGTGGAGTGATGCACCATATGGCGGGTATGCCATAGTAGTGATGTGGCATAGTGTGTGTGAAGGGAGTACACATGGAATGTACTCCATGTGGTGGAGTGATGCACCATATGATAGGTATGCCATAGTAGTGATGTGGCGTAGTGTGTGCGAATAGAGTACACGTGGAGTGTATTCCACATAGTGGAGCAATACACCATGTGGCACGTATGCCGTAATGGTGATAGGTCGTAGCGTGTGAAGTGAGTACACGTGGAGTGTACTCCATGTGGTGGAATGATGCACCATATGGCGGGTATGCCATAGTGGTGATGTGGCGTAGCGTGTGTGAAGGGAGTACACGTGGAATGTACTCCATGTGGTGGAATGATGCACCATATGGCGGGTATGCCATAATGGTGATGTGGCGTAGTGTGTGTGAAGGGACTCCATGTGGTGGAGTGCTGCACCATATGGCCGGTATGCCATAATGATGATGTGGCGTAACGTGTGTGAATGGAGTACAAGAGGAGTGCACTCCATGTAGTGGAGCAATGCACCATGTGGTGCGTATGCCGTAATGGTGATAGATCGTAGTGTGTGAAAATGGAGTATACGTAGAGTGTACTCCATGAGGTAGCGGGACTCCATGTGGCGTGTTGCAGAGAAGATGATGGTTGTGTGGTTGATGGGCGTAGAGCGTGGTAAATATTTTCAGGAACTGTGAAACAGTGTCCGGAAGTAGTTATGGCATAGCCTGTAGTCTGAGGTGACAAGCGTCACCGTGATGGTCTTATGGCTAGGAGTATGTGTCAACTAGCGGAACAAGTGTAAGAGTGCGCAGTGGAAGCATGACTGGGGAATGTCACGACCACTGGTAATCGTGCTTATGATAGGTGAGGAGTTAGTGTAGAAATGATGTAGTAGGAAAGTGAGGAGTATGTGAGGAACCGTACTCGTGATGAGTTAGGAGTTGGCGTAGAAATGGCATAGTGGGATGTCAGGTGACGTGAGAAGGTCACGGTGTAGCTTGGGTGTAGTCTCGAGCTATATGACGTGACATAAGGCGTGGTTGTGAACGAAGTCTTGTCGTGTTAACTGTTAGGATGAACTATCAAAAGGGACGGGTAGCATGAAGAGTCATGCTAGCCGAGTTAAAGGAAAGTTGGTATCGGAGTATGGCCCTTGTCCCTACGCGCAGGTGATCAACATGTTATATGTTGGTCTCAAGTGATAAAGGGATAAGGTACATGTGTAATCTGGTTAGACACATGTGCCAGATAGATTCACCATATGTAATGGGTAATCTGTCCTTGCCCCAGTTACACGGTGTTTAAGCCTCAGAGTTGGCTTAGAGCTGTGTGGCTTGTATGGATGGGAATGAGGATTTAGTGTGGGCTAAAGTGCATGGAGGTAGTAATGGGTGTATTATCTAGGACTGGGATGCGTGATTCCCTCAGTCGGAATCATGCATCGAATGTGGTTAGTAAGAAGATTAAGATGAATGTCTTAGTGTCTTAATCCTAAGGTGAATCATGAGTTCACTTTAGTAGATGAGCACTCGAGGCAAGACCTTGAGTTGGAAGATGTGGTGACCGTAAGTGGTCCCTAAAGGGTTTAACATAGTAAAGTACACATAAGAGCACCGGATAGAAGGAGAGTGTTCCAAGTGATGTGTAGCTCTATTTCTAGTTTAAGTTGCTTATGTATTAGATAGAGAATGACGTTAAGGTTATGTGTATGCATGTAGGTTGCCATATGACATGCACATGAATGGACTGCATGATATGCAAGTAGCATGGAATCCAGGTAAATGTTACGTTCATACTCTTCTAAGAGTTTTCTAAAATATAAAGGAATGAAAGCGAAACATTTTTCATCACGATGCTTTACAAAAAGACATGAAAGACGTTTTACGATAGAAAGTGCTAAGTGTTCAAAGGTATACGTATGTACAGCCCTCCTTGGCAGCCCCTTTTTACACAACGAAAGTATTAGTTGCACGCATGTGAATGGATGACTATACGTTGTATCTATTATATGTATTTTTTAAGAAAATCTATGAACTGATGAAAATGCATAAAAAACATGAAAAATAATGCTTTTATGGATCCTACGAACTGATGCTTTCATGTGTGCCATGAGGTGATGCTTATGGATGTCATGAAAGACGACGTTTAAGTTCATGTATGTTTTTAAATAACGTTTTCCATGAATGAACTGTTAAATGAAGGATAGAGCTGAAATGAATTGAAAGTTTCAACCCATGCCTTCAACGATATTTTTCCATGAACTGAACTGTTAAATGAAAAGGACTTAACTGAAAGGACCGAACTGTAAGAAATGACTGAATGAATGAATGCTTTAATGTGTGAAGATACGTAACGGCCACATGAATGAATGAAAAGGGTACCAATGAATGGGCAGATTGCAATGCTGGGTAAGTAGTACTAGAAGTGCACCCAGTGCTGCCCCTGATTGAAAAGGGATTTCCAATCCGTTGGCCACTGGTAGAGTCCAGATCCAAAGGAAGACCGCTAATCCCAACACACGGGGCGTAACAGTGTGTACTGGCCTATGAAAGTAATAAGAAAGAATGTATGGATGCATGAACGCATGAACTTTTAAGAAATGAATGCATTGATGGGGGACACGTCTTACGAAAAGAAAGCCCATTTTTAAAAGAAAATCTCATCCAGTGATGTTTTTAAATGAACGCATGTATGCATGCACGCATATACGTATAGTATGTATGAACGTATGAATGCATGAACGCACTGCATTCTTGAAGAAATGAAGGTACTGACGGGGGACACATTTTATGAAAAGAAAGCCCATTTTAAAAGGAAACTCCGTCCAGTGATGTTTTCACATGAACGCACGTATGCATGTACGCATGTACGTATAGTATGTATGAATGATGAATGCATGAATGAAAACCTATGTTGTTATATTTTAACTGTATGAAGTAATGCTTACGAGGCATCGACTTATTTTCATTTTTATGCATGTCCCTCCCCTCACAAAAACTGAATGATCAGGACGGACACGGCCCATGGAGAAGAGCACGGAAGTCTAGGCATGAGTTTTAATTGTACGAGAGACCTTTTTATTGTAAGATTAATATTTTCCATTGTAAACCTCTTTTATTCTCCAAACACATTTTACTTTATAAACGTAGAGTCTTTGTAACACCCCGTTCCCGGAGGTCCGGAGAGTTAGCTCTTAACACTTAACATCAAACATCAATAACACAACTATAAGATCTAGAAAACTCTATAAAATGTTAATCCATTTAATCAACCCAAAAATCTATGTTCCTTCATGGGAACAACCATGAAATTCTCAATAACATAAATTAAAACCCTCCAAAACTTGAAAATATTCTTAACTCATCAAATCATAATAACAAAAAATAAAACAGTTTTCTAACTACGACTCTCAAGTAAGCACTTGTACCCTCGGGCACATATTCCATTACGGACATTACACCTTGTTAACACTTCCTACTCTTGATGTCCAGCTAAACTATCAAAATTATCTGAAAAATAATTGGAGATAAGGGGTGAGTTATTAACAGCTCAGTAAGCAGAGGATATATACTAGTGTGTAAACATGAGCATTTACAAAATTCAGAATGTAAAAACAAAATATTTTCTTTCAGAATGCAGCGTCAGAATAACATTTTCATAATATAGCGTCAGAACATGTTATCAAAAATATCAGAGCGAAGAGCGAAAGTTCGAAAACATTCATAATCAAAATCCCTTTGGCATAGCATAAAGTGAAACATCACATCTTATCTTATCATGTCAGAACAAATACCATATTTAACCCCTGTGGTAGGGTTGTGCAAACCCCGGTAGCTAACCTAGCAGAAACAGAATGTGAATCTTTTCCTTATTCATTTTCGGAGCCCCGAGTGTGCATATAGGAAAGACCACGCAGAAAATCACTTTGTTTCCAAAGTGGGTGCACCAGAAACAGAAAAGTTGGTATCAACTCGAACAGAGGCCACAGTTTTACACCCGTGGTAAGGTCAGAACTGAACAGAAACAGAAACAGAATGTTATGCTAGAGGTTTTCAGAAATCACATCAGATCGTATCAAAGTACAGGAAATCTTCATAACAGAACAAAATCATATCACAATATAATTTATGTACAAAATTTCATATTCACTCTCTTTTCAAAGTTCAGAAAACACAATGTCAAAAATAAGCTCATGTCTACACCAATCATGACAGAAAATAATTTCTTCTTAAACAAAATCTCATGAGTAATGCAGAACAAATAACTACGGTAGTTCAAATTTCTTTTCAAAATCAAATATGTATATTTTCCAAAAAATAACCTTATGTCATTTTATTTTAATACAAATTCCAGCATAGGAACCTTGCTTACCTGGATTTCTTAGCTTTTTCGGAATTTTCCTCAAAATGTCGAACAATAATTAATCGTCACCTATAAAATAATCACGTAATTCTCGTAAATTTTCAATTAATCACACATTTCGATATTTAATCCTAAGCTTCTAAAATAACCTATTTTAATCTTTCAATACCTAAAAATCCTCATAACCTTAAAATACCATCATTTTATAAGACCATCAATATCCACTTAATCGAATTCATACTGAAGAAGAAAATTTATCGAATAATTATTACGATAATTATATAACTTAATAAAAATTAACATTCAAAATATCTAAAATATCAACAATATTTTATAAATAAAAAGAATACATTGGTTACTAAAATTTTCATAAAATAAGTCATGAAAAACTTATCTCTTAAGAAAAATAGGTTTACTTCCTTTAACTAACAATATTATCAAAATACAATATAATATTTATTGAAACTTAAAGCAAAAATCCTATTTAAATAGAAACTCAACAAAAAAACTTCTCACCCAAAAACAGTAGGCTAAAACCGGGAATTTTCCATATATATACATATATATTAGGTTAAAACTTTACATATAAATATACATATATATATATATATAATTACACCTTAAGAAATAAAACTAGCGATGAACATAAATACATGAATATTAGAAATGCAGAGACTCACCGAGAAGATAATGTGCGACGGTGCAGGGTGTGATGGGAGGTGGTGCACTTGGTGGCTATGCACTTGATGAGAAAGAAAGAGAGAGATACACGGTAAGAGAGGGACAAAGTCATGATATATAGAGTGAAACACGACGTGCATGGAGGTGTTACCGAGAGTGTTATGCGCGGCAACAGCCTGGGTGGCTATCGACGGTGGCACAGCTAGGCGTGGCTGAGATGCTGGACTATGGGTTCCCCTTTGCGCCACGGAGGAGACGTCCGAAAGGGTTGGTCAAAATGCAAAACTTGCCGTGCTTGGAGGAGCGACCAATTGCTCTGTTTTTGGTAGCTAAAACAGAGTATGTCGTGTGTGTTTCTCCTTCAACGGCTGGGCAACGGTTGTTGGCTTTCCGTGGTGGTGAGGATGACTGGAGGGTGGTGCACTGTTTGCACAGAGGAGTTGTTGTCCACGACTTCGAGTGGCAGGGCAGAGGCGTCACGGGAAGGAAAGAAATAGTGTTGCGTTACGGCTTGGCCAGCGGTTGGGGTGTTGCACTGCTTGGGGTGGCTTTATGTGACCAAGGCGGATGAGTGTTTTGCAGTGGCTATCTTATTGTGTTGGTGGTTTGTGGTGGAGGTTTATGGTGGCAAGGTGGATGAGCATAGAGTCGAGAACGCGGAGAGGTAGTGAACGAGAGGGAGTGAAGCGTGGGTTGCGTCGATTACGTATGGGGGCAGTGAACGTAACGGAGCGGTTTCTCTAAGCATGGCCAATGTGTGCGTATAAATATGATGTGAAAACTCTAGAGATAAGAGAGACGTGTGTGTGGAGAGAGCTGAAAATAGAGTCGTGTGTGTGTATGCATGTCGTGGATGAGAGGAACACTTACGGGTGAAAAAGAAATATAGATAGAAAGAAAAAAAAAATAAACATGCGGGAAAGAATTTAAAAGTGTGAAGAAAATAAAATAATATAAAATGAACTAAAAATAAATAAATAAAATTGAGCTTGATTGGGTTCGGGTGTTACAGTCTTGCACCCTGGGTATGCAAGTAAAAGGTTTTAAATCGAACGGTAATTCCCGTTGTCCTTTATAAAAACATTTTATAAACAGTCCCACCACAAGGACGAGCGTTCTATTATCTAGGTGGAGCTCCTCTGGTCACTCGGGAATGCATAAAATTGAGTGACATCTCTTGGGTTGTCGCCAGCTGACAATGGGGACGGGTGAGATAGTAACACTCTCGGATCGACGTCCTTGCCTCTCTACGAGTAGAGGGTAAATGATGCTTGGCCACGAACGCACTAGGCACAAAATTGGGCATCACTTGTTACGAAGTTACATGCACGGTTGTTACCCATGGCGTGATGAAGGAAGCCAGAGTATGCACATGGTCCATAAAGGAGACCATGGTGCATACCTCAATAAAATGATATTTTCAAAACAAACATTATGATTTTTGGTGCGTAATATTTTGCGTTAAAGATTTCGTGCATACATTAGTTTGGCAATTTGCAAAATGTCAAATGTCATATTTCTTTGTATTTTCTTGTTTGCATAATTCCTCTTTTTCTACATGCATGTATTTTGAGTGTTAGACTTAGTTTCACTTACTGAGATTTTGTGAAATATCATTATGGTGTTCCATCTCCGATTTTGCTCCTTGGCACTGTAAATTTTGATGCAGAGGGAGGGTATGGTGATGGATACGTGTATGGAGGTTCGGCTCTGCTAGAAGAGTCAAGATTATGGTTATTTCTCTCTTGTAATTAAGTGTTATTTTGTGACGCCCCAACTTCCACGTACGAAAATGAGGGACTCGTGATGTCGGGATGATGACCTCGAAATGTGTGTACATGCAGAAAGTGTACAACAAAAACGCAGTGGATAAATTAAATATGTCAACTAAGCACTAGAATTTTAAATACAAGACTACCAAAATAAAAGTATTATCTAAAATTATACAGTTATCCGTGAAAATAAAGTAAAAATTCAAATATATAAACAAAAGGGAAACAAATCCCATAATCCAAAAAGCGACCACATGTCACTCCTACTGCGAAGCCAATCCCTCAGGCTCAACGTCTTCATAAAACGGTACCGCAGGGTTAGGAAAACCACATGAGATATGAATCTCAGTAAGTAACAACCCAATAGATAAAAGTGCATTAATGCAACCAACAAATATGCGTGCATATGACGAAACACGAATGTGACCCAAAATCCTAATTTTTCATGAAAATGATTATTTTTCAATGCACGTAAAATATCCCATTTGACCCAAAACACGTCATGAATAATATCCACCATTTTTTCAGAAAATAGCCCAAATATAAACCAACCATTTTTCCAAAAAATGGTGCTTATAACCATTAAATCATAAACCGCCGTTTTCCTGGAAAATAGCCCAACATAATCATTTATTGAATATTGTAGGAGAGAATCACAGATGAGACTCTACCACCATCCCTATTGTTTGCACGGTAGGCGGGAATCAAAAGTGCAAATATGCATGCCATATGTAATGCTAACACTTTTATCTTAGATCTTCTAAGGGCGCAACTTTCACAAAGCTAACACTTTTATGTAAAGTATGCATACAAGAGAGCAAAAAATTAGGAATTCTATTGGAATTGGGGTGGCGCAAATGTGCATGCCATATGGTGCTAGAAATCTTTATAGCTTGAAATGCAACAAGAGAGTGAGAAGGTGGGTCGGCACGTAAGGGGTGTAAACCATCTTCAACCAAGTCTTCAAACATCACCCAAGTGGTCTTCAGATCCTTTATAAAAAGTCTCCACAGAACACAAAGCAGTAATTATGATCAAATGTAAATTGAGAACTCGAGAGAAATTTCTTTTTAATATTAGGAACAATAAGAGCAATACTGATAGTAAGAAGTGAGTTCTACAAATAGATCCTACAACAGAAATCTAGAAACTAACTTCACTTAATTGTGAAAAAACAACAACTTTGCAATCAATATATCAATTGTAAAAAGCCATAAATTTATTTTAGTATAATCTTTTTATAAACCGTTCTTTTAAGAGTAATTCAACGTAAACAAAGGTTTTACTTGCGAAATAAATGCTTTGCCTGCCATGTTGGCAATTAACAATATCAGAAATAGAAATATATAATACTCTTAAACAAAGACTTAAAAAGTCAAAACAAACATATATATATATATATATAATACTAGAAATAGATCTACTCTTAAACAAGACACCAAAATCGATAAATTTATAATTCAGTATATGTTAAATCGTCACATCTTCCACCAATTGGAACATAATTCTATATATAATGCATGGTGGCCACATGCTTGAAGAAATGCCAGTCTTCTCGCATATATAAGTTGACTAGTACCAATGGAGGATCGATATTCTATGTAAGATTAATTTTGATGTCATTGGTAGGGTCGATATTCTAAACAAAGACCTAAACTGGGCGCACGTGGGCCGGCTTAGAACCGGTGATCAATTTTCTGTCTCCTTTAGTTTTTTTGGCTTTTTTCTGCATCGGAGTTAGAAAAAGTACATGAGTACCCTTCTACTCATCGATCTATATAATTTTCTTTTCATAAAACTTTTCTCTCAGCACGTCCCTTCATTTCTAAAAGAACTCGATGCATAAATACATTCTCTTATCATTTTGTTTTGGTTGGTACACACTGTTACACCTCTTATATAAAGGTTAATGATCTTCCTTTAGAACTGGATTCCGTCCATACCCACAGGTTGGGAATCCCTTTCAATCAGGAGGCAGCACTGGATGCACTACCAGTACTACTTACCTAGTATTGCATTCTGCCCATTTATTTGATACCTATTCATTCAGTCATGGCCGTTACGTATTTTCATACATTAAAACATTTCTTCATTCAATCCGTTCTATCATTCATTCTTTTCGGTCATTTCTTTTCAATCCTTTCAGTCAACAATTCGTTAATAGAAAAACGTCATCTAAAAGCATGAGCTTAAACATCATCTTCCAAGGCATCATTTAAACACCAGTTCATGGCATCCTTTTTAAAACATCATTTAAAAGCATACGGCATAAACCTTAACGTTTCGTTTCATAGAAAATAAAGACAATAGATACTACATATAGTCATCCTTCCACACGCATATACTTAATACTTGGCTTGCATAAAAAGGAGCTGCCAAGAAAGGCCATACATATATATACATTTGAACACTTATATTGAGCATACTTTTCATAAACATCATTTCATTTCATTTCATAAGGCATCGTAAAGAGAAACATTTTTTTTTCCATTTTCATATCTTTTAAAAAACTCTAGAAGAGTATGAACATAATACTTACTTGAACTCCATTCTATTCTCATATCATGCAGTCCATTCATGTGTGTGTCAAATGACAACCTACATACATACACATAACCTTAGCATCATTCTCTATCTAATACATAAGTAACTAATTAACTTAGAATGGAACTACACTTCCCTTGAAACACACTACTTCTATCCCTAAGCTTTTACGTGTCTTTTTCTATGCCAAAACTTTTGGGGATCCACTTACAGTCACTATCTCTTCCAAACTCAACGTTCTACTTCGAGTGCTTATCCACTTAAAGTGAACCTCATGATTCACTTTAGGGTTAAGAAACTAAGACCTTCATCTTATTCTTCTTATTAACCTCATCCTGATGCATGACTGATCATATCGACTAAGCCACGCATCTCAATCTTAGAAAATACACACGACACTTCCTACATTCGAGCTTATGCTTCCTCATCATCATCATCATTATCCTCATCCATGCATATCACACGACTCTAAGCCAATTTTGAGGCTCAAACATCCTGTACCTATGTTTAGGATAAATTACCTATTACATATAGTAATTCCGTCTGGCACACATGTCTTACTAAATTATACATGTATCCTACCACCTTATCACTTAAGATTAACATAGAACATGCACGTTGATCATTTTTTGTTTGTATAAACAAGCATCATACTCCGATAATAAATCTTCTGTGTCTTCTCTTGTTTTTTGGCTTTTTTCTGCATCGGAGTTTGTAAAAGCACGAGTACCCTTGTACTCACGAACTCTTTCCTGTAAATACGCCAGGCCATATATTGAACAACGTACACACATGCAAGCCAGCTTTCTCGCTCTTCTTCTTCCCCAAAACCTTAAGACTTCGATCTAAAGTCTCCGGCCCGTCGTTTTATAACCAAAACTCCGTGATGGTGGAGTGTGTTATGCGGTTATACCAAAGCAACATTCAAAAGGAGTGCCCTCTATTAGGGTGTTCAACCGGATCCGGATCCGGATATCCGGCCATAACCGGATCCGGATCAGGATACTAAAATTAGGACGCTTATCCTCCCGGATTAATCCGGATTCAATACGGGTGGATAACCGGATTGTAACTGGATATCCGGATTTAATTCAGATCCGGGTTATAACTGGATTTAATCACGTTTTAATGTTTTTTTTTTTAAAAAAAGACATTAAAACTTGAAAAAAATGTATTTATAGCACTTGTTTTCTTTAAAAAAATTATGATATGCTTAAATTGCCCAGATTTTTCTTTAAAAATAATTTAAACACTTTCAATAAAAGATTTAAAAAAAATAAATTAACAAAAAAAATAAATAAAAATGCAAAATAAATAATATTGTTGTTACATCACAATGCAAAACATAAATTTGCAAAAAACAAAATAAATAATAATACATCACAACTAATTAACTAAAACATAAATTTACAAAGAACAAAAGAAATAATAATACATCACAACCAATTAAACTAAAACATAAATTTACAAAGAACAAAAGAAATAATAATACATCACAACTAATTAAACTAAAAAATAAATTTACAAAGATCAAAATGCATTAGTCTTCATAGTTATCTCATGTTCTTCTGCATACCCCAACATGGCTATGGTGTACTGTCACATACATACAACAAATATTAAAAGAATTCTATGAGTCCCTTTTGTGGCTTAAAGATGATTAGTGTGCATTTGCTATGATTTTTGTGTGAAACCATGTGAGAAAACATAGCTTGTATTCAGGTCTATCAACCTTCCTCAACAGCCTCATTCCCAAGGCTTGCATTGAAGGGAACCCTCTAAGATCAGGAACATCATACCTTGTACTCGTAGATGGATTCTGCAAGCTGAGAACAACAGATATGAAAAGGTAAATTCAAATCAGCTCCAAGAAAAGCTACTCTAACCCACCATGGATAGAGTTTGGTAGAGCCATGTGATGTACATCATGTGACCACTAGAAAAGTGCACAAATAATAGAAACAAGATAAACTCATCATTATATGGCAAAGATTGCAGAAATCAGAACAAACCAGCATTACTCTCTGCATTAATTGCTGCTGCTTCTTGCTCATCCTAGAGAATCTAGAAGATAATGGAATTTTGATAAACTAATCACTGAATTACATTTGAGAAGGTAGGGATAAAAAAGGATGCAACGGCTATAGAATCATCATCATAATTTTTGAGCTCAACCACGCAATGAGAACACCAACACTACCCTTTCCCCATAGTAAACACAACAACTGTTACTGCTAATACTGGATATGAAATTCAAGAAGCAGCAAAAAATCCAAATTATCATAGCATAATGGATATGCAAAAGAAATTGTGAAACAGGGCCTAAAACTCATTTACCTCCCATTGAAAATATCAAATTCATTTTCTAGCTAAAGCGAGGCTTTGGATGCTATAAATTTGACCCCACATGCCAACGATGAATTAATTACCTACATCACAAAGCACCTAAGTAATATGTAGTTCCAAGACTAAGAGCATTTAGTCAATATACTTAAGCCTCTATGCTTCACTAGGGTCAACAGCATGGGCAGCCAAAGCAATTAGAGCAGCCTGAAAGTACAAACAATTAGGAACCAGTAAAATTATAACAATTAGAGCAGCCAAAGTAATGAAAATTCTTAAACACAATATCAATTCTAATGAATTATTACAAAAATAAGGGGAACATTAAGAAGAGGGTTAAGTTGAAGTTGAAGTTGCTTAAGTTGCTGAAGTTGAAGGAAGAGGATTACCTAAAGCAAAAAAAATGCAGAGGTCAAATTAAATGGATAAATTAATAATAAAAAATCAAACTTAACAAATTAAAGTGTTTACCTTATACATGCTCCTCGATCTCCCAAGAACTAAGTGGTTCACAAGTTAACCAATTTTGCATGCGAATTAATGCTTGGACAGTCTCTGGAGCTAATGAGCTTCGATATGGGTCTATTACACGTCCACCGGTGCTAAATGCGGACTCGAATGCCACGGTGGAAATAGGGATGCCCAATACATCCCATGCGATCTCCGCAAGGATGTGATATCTAAATGAGTTCTTCTTCCACTCTGACCCATGTTGTTCAAAGTGTTTTCAATTGTACAAATTTGTTGAAATAACATATTAGAGGTCACATATAATGAGCCAGAGATTTTCAAAGTGGCATCACAAAAAAACTTTTAGAAACTTAATAAAAATACAAGCCATTTGCCAATGTTCAAACGAAGGCGCCAAAAGCTGTGACTCCTTCACTCCCATTAGCCCAAAAGCTCTTTCGTATTTTTCAGCAACACTAAGCATTAGGTATGTTGAGTTCCATCTAGTAGGAACATCTAGACACACCATTCTTCTACACAATATTCAGCTCATTTGCATATGTTTTAAATATATCAAGCCTTGCTACCTCACAAATCTTATTGCTTCTCTAATCTTATTTATAGCATCATGAATAATTTTTAAACCATCACATACAATGAGATTTAAAATATGTTCAGCACATCGCACATGTATGAACTTGCCTCCCAAAATTGTGAACTCATTATCTCTTACGTTCCTCCTCACATGATCAATAGCAACATCATTAGAGGAGGCATTATCCATGGTGATTGTAGAAAGGCGGTTAATCTCCCAATCCGCCAAGTAAGACTCTAACATCCAAGCAATGGTCTCACCCCTATGATTCGGAATCTTAAAAAACATTATAATTTTATTGTATAATACCCAACTTTGATCAATATAATGGCATATAACACAAATATAATTCTTGTTTTGTACCGATGTCCATATATCGGTGGTCAAACAAACTCTTTGACTACTCAACAATGTCTTCAACCTTTGCTTCTCCTCCTTGTATAAACCAATACACTCTTTTTGCAAGGTGGTTCAGGAAGGCAAGGTGTGTCTAGGCTCTAAATAACCCAAAATTTTAACAAATGTCGGATGCTCTATAACCTTGAATGACAATTCACACTGGATAAACAAATTGGAAATCATCGCCTTTAATTTTTCACTATCATATTGTCCTAACACTTGAGGATTAGATCATTTACTATCCATCCTAACTCCAGTGCGTGATGGTGATTTATCCTTCCCAAGATTTTTATTCTCTCTAATCGGAGAGTTCGGACAAGCATATCTTAGGTGGTGTGATATTGATGAAGTACCATTTTTATAATGGCATCCATAAATCTTAAAGCAATAATTGCATCGAGCTTTAGGTACAATGGGATCAACAGGTTCAACTCTTGTAAAATGATCTCATACAAGAGATTTGTTCGTAGCCTTCTTGGCTCTTTTTGACTTTGGGGGTGAGATGGTGTGGTGTTTTGGGTATTCATAGACGAAGGCACTAAAGGACTAGTGTCTCCCTCCATGTCCAATGAAATAGGCGTTGATCCACCAACACTACGACTAAAACTATCTTTCATCTCTTTTGAACATAAAAAATAATGTACATGCTTCAGCAAATATAATAAGAACCAACACTACCACTAAAACTATCTTCCATCTGTGATCTAAAATTGTACAAAAAACAGAACCAATGTAGTCATGTAAACTAGGACGAAAGTACTCGATGTAAAGACATTAGTTATTCCATTTACTTTGTGCTGAAGGAAAACAAGGAGCAGGAAAAGAAAGAGGAGAGCAAACAAGAAAACGCAGAAGAGAAAAAGGAAGAAGTACCAAACCTAAACTAATTACAAACTCCGACCTAAAAGATAAGAAAAATAAAAAGAAATACACAAAAACTGGATTCCAGACAATTTAGCTTAGCTATTCCCCTGCTATGCAATCATACCTAATGCATCCCATATCAGCAGCTTGCATGTGACTTAACTACAGAAGCACATATGGCTAAGAAAATCAAAACTATGCTTAAAATTTGAATCACTCCACCAAATCTCTTGAAGAGTAGTTTACAAAGCCCTCCACCCAACAAAAAAAAAAAAAAAAAAAAACAAAATAGAGAGGCATACATCAACAAAAGATTGATAAATCTAAAATTAAAAAGAGGCAAACGGAAAACATTAAGATCAGAACAAAGTACTTACTAAAAAAAATTCAAACCAGGATAAATGAAAGATGTAATAGATGATATGATTCACTTAACAATAAAATTCTCTAACATTTTGAAGAGGCAAGATTTTTTTTTTAAGAGGAGAATATAACGCAAATGATTTTACAAAATCAGTCAATGGTTATCATACTAGTTTGGCATAGTTGTCGTTTACAATCCAAAAGTGTAACACCTCGCATTTTAGTGTATTTTTACTAAAAGGTTATTTCTATTTATTTAAAAATTTATTCTTGTATTTTAAAATTGGTTGGATTTTTAGTGAGTTTATTTTTATGATTTTAATTTGGTGAAAATTAATTTTTATGTGCTTTCTTATTATTTATTCATTGCTGTACATTTAAATTGCTTTTCATATTAAATTAATTACTGTGGGATTTAATTATTTCAATTTGACTTTACCATTATGTTTAAATTATTTTATTTAACTTGCTGTTTTAAAATCTTTTCCGTTGGATCATTTTTGTGACCCAAGTTATGAAGATTAGACCTCATTTCTTTCTCTGCATTTTTCTTTTCCTCTTTTCTTTTTCTTTTCTTCTTCTTGCCTTTTTCTTTCTTCTTCTTCCTTCCCCTCCCGCGCGACCCAGCCCCTCTCTCTCCTGTGCATCATTCTTCGATCACCCAGCCCGCCGCCGTGCGCCGGCGGTGGTCGACACCGCCCGGCTCCCTAGCTTCCCCAACCACCGGCGACGCTACCCCTCCGATCTCAACTCCATTCGCGCTGCCGTTAGCCACCACGAGCCCACTGAAGTCGCGGCATTCTTTCCGCCGCTGCACCGCCGTCGCACCACCATTGGCCACCATCTTCACACCACTTCATCCTTGACCTCTTAGCAACCCATTGGACCCAACCCCACCTCCGATCCGCCATCGGTGAAACTCCACCATCCACTTTTTCGATTTGGGTATTTTGGTCTTCTACCGCCCATTGCGCCGCCACCCACGGCCAACCTTCACCACCACTAGCTTCACCGACCTCCCTAGGCCCTACCCTATCATTTTTGGGTCTTCGTTTGTCTCCGTTGAAAAGTGGGTATCTGTGACCCACGGCCACAGTGTATTTTACACTGTTCTGTAGCTGTTTTTCCACTTCTTGCAGCTTCGTGATCCTTCGGAAATTACTTTATAGCGCTGTAAGTATTTTCCAAAGAATTCTTGTGAATTTAATGTATCTTTGCACTAACGCATTTCACTGTATTTGAACTGTTGATTGGTTTTACCGGACTGAGTCCGAGGAGTACGGGGATCGGATAGATTTGTGATTGGAGTTGTTTGGTTGGTTTGGTTGAATTGGTTATTGGTTGTTGATGAGTTGTTTGATTGGATTTGATGGGACTGGTTATTGATGGACGTTGGATTGGTGTTGGTACATGTGCATTTCATTATTTCATGCATGATCATGTTTGTAAAGAAAACTGGGTTTTCGTGTATTGCATTCATGCTCATGTGTGATTTGGAAAGTTATGATTTTATGTGAGAATATTTTTGGGTGCGTGTGTATCACGACCCCAAGTCGAGATGGGGCATTATCTCGGTGGAGCTCATCTGGTTACTCGGGAGCGGAATAAACTGAGTAACGTCCCCTGGATTGTCGCTGGGCGACAATGGGATCGGACGAGAGATTCGTGCCGACTCCGTGGTCCTTCTGCTGGCGGGGACTAGAGGATGTCTGGCCACGTACGCGCTAGGCGCGGAACTGGGCATCGCAAGTTGCGTAGTGGGTGCTTGGCTACGAACGCGCTGGGCGCGGAACTGAGCATCGCTACGAAGCCAGGACGTGCGGATGGTCCCTAGGGGAGGCCATGGTGCATAGGGTAATAACGGATTAATTGGCTATTTTCTGGGAAAATAGTGTGTGTTGGATTTTGTGTAAATCATTTTCTGGAAAAATGTTTTACGGATTATTTTTGGGCCAAATGGGATTTTGGCGTGTTGGAGAAATTATCATTTTTGGGGAAAATGATGTTTTGAGGAAAATGCATATTTCATCATATGCATGCATGTTGGTTGCATTAAATGCATTTTATTTCCTGAGGATTATTTGGGTTATACTTACCTGCAGTACCATTATGTGGTAACGCAGATTTTGATGCAGATGAGGAGGAGGAGGGCGAGCCTGAGGAGACGGCTCCACCCGAGGAGTGATCTGGGATCACTCGTTTGTTTATTTGAAAACTATTGTAATATATTTTTATGGATGACTGTATAACTGCTATTCAAATTTTTACTGATGTTTGATTGTAAATAAATTCTGGTACTTAGTTGACTATCTGCTGCGTTATTTTATTTGTACACTGTTGCATGTACACACACTGGCACTTCGTTGGGATGTGTGACCGTGTTGTCACCATCCTGGCGTCTTGATCCCTGTGTATTTATATAAGGGAGATTGGGGGCGCCACAGGTGGTATTAGAGCAGTTCGGCTCTGGGTAAAACCACATGTCCCTTAGGATAGTACCAGAAAATTATTTTATTATTTTAAAATAATAAATTTTTGTTGAAGTGGGGTAAGTTAAGTTATTTATTTTATATTATGAGTTTATTGTTATTTTATTTTATGTTAATTGACGCTATTTGATTACGTCAAATAATGGTAGAGAATGTGTTTTTAATAATAGTGTGTTAATAAATTTGTGTTTCATGGGTCATCGACATTATCTATCATCAAATCATGCATGGAGAAGAGAATGTGCTAAGTTTGATGGGAGAATAGAGGATAGAATTGCACCAAAAGAGTTGTCTGGGGAAGAGATAATGGAACAATTGGTACATGTTAGGGCGAACAATTTCGACAAAGGTTGGGGAAAGAACAAGAGAAAACGAGACACAACAGAATTGAATTGGATAAAGCGTAGTATTTTTTTTGACTTGCCGTATTGGTCGTCTTGCATGTTGCGACATAGTTTGGATGTAATGTACATAGAGAAGAATATTTGTGATAATATAATGGGTACATTGATGAGCATTAACAAAAAGATGAGGGACACGATCAAGACGAGGAAAGATATTGAGAGAATGAGAATTAAACATAATCTACATTTGCGGGTGGAATGCAATAGGGTGGTTATGCCGCATGTAAGGCTGTGCATAATGGGCTGTAAGCCCGATCCGTTTACCAGAACCGACTTCTCCAACCCGTGAAAGACGGGTTCATCGGGTCAAATGTATAATACCGGGTTTTAGTAAAATCAACCCGTCGAATCCGTCGAAACCGACTCTGAGTTGAAGATGAAAACAGAGCTGAAGACCACGAAAACACTTACTAAGCTGAAGACGAAAGCAATCTCCTTTCCACTGCGGAAACCCTAGTCACTATCCCCGTTCTCCATCGCCGTTTGCGTCACCGGTCGCAGCAGTGCGTTCTCTCTCTCTCTCTCTCTCTCTCTCTCTCTCTCTCTCGGTAAGATTTAAGTTTTCGAGCTTTGTTTGGTGCTCTGTGTGTGTGTGGTGTGTTTGTTTGGGTATTAGATGTTCATAATTTTTGGGTGATATTTTTAATTTGTACACCACAGTTTGATGGATTTTTGCATGAAATCCCTACTTTGTGATGGGCACTTTCTCTGGGTTGCAGAGTCTGTTGAAATGTTGAACTAGTTTGTGAGTTTGTTGTTGGGTATAGCAACGTAAATTGCACCGAAATGGAGGACCCCTTTTATCCATTAGTTTCTATTTCTCATAGGTTTGAGAGCTGTAAATGGAGGACCATGGAATGCCCAATTAAGCATGGGTACCAAAATGGAGGACTATGGAATGCCCATTCTAACAATCTTTATATATTTTGAGTTTTTTCTCATCTTGACAACGATGGGTACAAACCCAGAAAAGCTTTTGGGTTTTGTTCACTGATTGGCATGGTTAATGTGGATTCATGTACAAATTTTCTGGATAAACTCTGTTTGGGGATGCCCTTGTACTAAGGATGTTTGGGCTCTTTGTTGAAAAAAAATTTGAAAGTTTAGTCTTCCTGATCTCAATTTCATGGACCTGGTTCTTACCATAGAAGGGTATTTAGAAGCTGCACATTTTGAACTCTTCTTGGTTATTGCTAGATTTTTGTGGCTAAGACGCAATAAAATTTTGTATGAATATGATGGTATTTTCCAATATGCCTCTTTATTTTAGATTGTTTTTTTGAGTTGTGTCAATGTGCTATTATTATAAGAACTAAATAAATAAATACGTGGGGTTTTTGTTTCCTCTGGGTAGCTTTCCTAAAACTGGTCTAAATACATTGTTTTTCTGCTGAAGTTCTGTTATGAGGTTGAGTTTGAGGTTGCTGAAATTCTGAAATTTTTTGAACTTTCTTTAGCCAGGCATGAGAATGGACGCAATATCATACTACATAGATTTCTAGCACATGCTGATTCAGTTACTGACATTACTCTTGTAGTGGGGCTCTACAACTCTACAATAATCTCTTGCTCATTGAATTTTACATGTAAGTTCTGGAATCTTTCACGTGGGACACATCTTAGGACAGTGGCATTCCCATGCATAATTTTTGGAGTTGCACTAGACCCAACAGAGTCTGAGTTTCATGCAGCAGGGTCAGATGGTTCTGTTTACAAGGGAACATTGAAGGTTGGAAGCAAAAAACTTGTTAGCCAAGGGGGGAACTGGTGAAATGGACCCAAAAACATGATGGGGCAATCATATCTTTGGCGATAACAAATGAGGGGCGGAATTTGGTATCTGCAATAGAAGATGGAAGTGTATGGAGTTGGGTAATCACAACTGGAGAGATCATTATGGCTCTTAAAAATGAGATGGGGAGCATTAGTGATATGGTGGTGAGCATAGGGAGGATTAGTTATGGCAAGGGGCATGGCGTTGGAGGGACTTCTGCAACTAGTATATCAGGGAAGTAGAGTCTTTCTTGCAGAGAGTTGAGTTTTCCCATGACGCAGACACTAGAAATGGAAGAGATATTGACTTTGGTGGCAAAGGACAGGAGCAGAGCCATTGACATGCTTGAATCTCCCATCGATATGTACGAGAAGCTCTTGGAACTCATTCTCAAAGAAGCCAAGGAAGGCACCAGCACGGGTAGTGAGTAAGCGAAAGATGTCATGTATACTTTAAGTAGCTAAGTTTGTTATCCAAACAAATAAGAAAGCAGCACAACTGATTTGATGGTTCTTTTTAATCTCATTTAAAAGCACAAAGAACAATTCACTATATTACATGTCACAATAACCACCACTATGGCATGTAGCAGGCAGGCAGGAGCGGGTCTGGTCGGACCGAGTCCAAACCCGGTTAAATGTCATTGGGTTGTAGGCCTAGCCGTATGCATGTTTTACGATGACGAGGGAGGAGAGGATGGACTTCTACAAATGGTTGCAAGGTGTGAAGTTGCCAGATGGTTATGCTTCAAATATTGGTAGATGCGTGAGTCTTGATGACTGGAAAATCAGTGGATTGAAAAGTCATGACTGTCACGTATTTTTGTAGAAGTTATTGCTGTGGGAATTCATGGGAAACTGACATCTAATGTACGTGTTGCCATATCCGAACTTTGTATATTTTTTAAGGATTTGTTTGCTCGAGTAGTAAATCGAGATGTGTTGCAGAAACTGGAAGAAGATATTGCTACTATATTATGTAAATTCGAGTAGATCTTTCCACCATCATTTTTTTATGTCATGATTCATTTAGCAATACATTTACCGTGAGAGGTACTGTTGGGTGGACCGATGCAGTTTCAGTGGATGTATCCAGTTGAAAGATATTTGGGTCGACTGAAGCGCACTGTTGGGAATAAAGCCAGAGCTGAGGGTTCAATAGCAGAGGCTTATATACACGGTGAATGGTTAACATTTTGCTCCCTATATCTTCGTGGTGTTGAGACACGATTTAATCTTCAAGAGCGAAATGTTGATCTTGCTGTTCCACCTCCTCACGAGCTATCAGTGTTTCCTCAGAATGTACGACCCTTGGGTGCACAAAGGGGTTACGATTTAATCGATGGAGAGTTGGGTAAAGTTCGATGGTATGTGCTCAATAATTGCCGGGAGATTGATGATTATCTCAGGTATGTTGTTCCATAGTTCGAATAATTCTAGTTTTTTTCAAGTTTAACTATAATTATTGTGCTCAAAATATACATCTTTTGCATTTATCTATAACAGTGAGCACATGGACAAACTTAGGACGAAAGGCATAGAAAATATAGAGGCAAGACAAGAGGAAGAATTTTCCGGATGGTTTGAAGAACGTATATGAACTAAAATTATATATATGTTATATTTTGAAACTTTTAACTCTAAATAACTTTTAATAAATATATACTATTTCCATTGTTAGATTTTGGAACAACGTACTCGTGATTCCGGATCAATTTCTTCTGATTTATATGCACTGGCTTGTGGTCCCTCAAATAGAGCACTTCGATACACTGCATGCACAGTTCGAGGTTATAGATTCCATACTCTGGACTGTGAACGTAATAAAAAGACTCAAAACTCTAGTGTGTTGGTCGAGGGGAGTCATGGAACAGATGATATTAACTATTATGGTGTCATACGTGATATTATCATATTGAAATATCTGAGCAAGTTTGTAACATATGTCTTTAAATGTGATTGGTGGGATCTAGGCGGTGGTCTGTAACGCCAGTCCTTGTGGTGAGTCTTTTTATGAAATATTTTAAGAAAGGACGACGGGAATTACTGTCCGATTTAAAACTTTTTGCTTTCTTCCCAGGGTGCAAGACTCTACGTTTATAAAATAAAATTTGCTTTTACAATATAAGAGGTTTATAGCGGAAAACATCATTTTTAATAATAAAAGGCCTCCCTTACATTTAAATGCTCGTGCCTAGACTTCCATGCTCTTCCTCATGGGCCCTATCCGTCCCGACGCGTACTTCATTTCCTTCCCTGTTGGGGGAGGGACATGCATAAAAACTAAAATGAGTCGAAGACTCATAAGCATTACTTTATGCAGTTAAAATATAACAATGTAGGTTTTCATTAATGCATTCATCATTCGTACATACTATACATGCATGCGTGCATACGTGCGTTCATTTGAAAACTTCACTGGACGGGGTTGTCCTTTCTTTTCATAAAACGTGTTACCCGCCAGTGCCTTCATTTCTGCAAGAGTGCAGTGCCTTCATTTCTTAAAATGCATTCATTCCTGCGTGCGTGCATACATACGTACATACATACATTCTTTCTTTTCACTTTCATAGGCTGGTACACACTGTTACGCCCCGTGTGTTAGGGTTAGCGGCCCTTTGACCTGGATTCCGCCCGTGGCCACAGGTTGGGAATCCCATTTCATAGGGGGCAGCACTGGGTGTACTACCAGTACTACTTACTTGGCATTGCAATCTGCCCATTTATTGGTACCCTTTCATTCATTCATGTGGCCGTTACGTATCTTCATACATTTCATGCTTTCATTCATTCATGCCAGCTCTAAAGAGTTGGAGCTTTCATTCATTTCTTTTTTTCATTTAACATGAGAAATATTTCTTTTCGTGAGAAAACGTCATTTCGTGAGTGTGGGCACGAACGTCCTCTTTCATGACGTCCACGAGCATCACCTCATGGCGTACACGAAAGTATCAGTTCGTACCGTCCATAAAACATAAAGCAGGGCTCCAACTTTGCCTTTCGCGTCATCCATAAGCATCACCTTGAATGTTGGCCTTCGCGGCGTCTGCGAGTATCACCTCGCAGCGCTCGAGACAGCGTCAGTCCGTAGGATCCAAGAAGGCGTCGGCTCAAGCTCGTCTTTCGTGCATTTTCATCAGTTCGTTTCTTTAAAAGTACATACAATAGATATATCTTATAAACATCCGTTCGCATGCGTACAATTAATAACTGGGTGCGTAAAAAGGGGCTTTCATGGAAGGGCCGTATGTACATATACGTTTGAAAGCTTGGCATCTTTTTTCATAAACATTTTCTTAAATATAAAAGCTTTTCCTTTTCGTTTCATAATTTCTAGAAAACTCCAGAAGGGCATGAATGTAATACTTACCTAGACTCCATGCTACTTTCATACCATGCAGTCCATTCATGCACGTGTCAGCTGGCAATCTACATGCATACATAACCTTAACGTCATTCTCTATCTAGTACATAAACAACTGAACTAGAAATAGAACTACACTATATTTGAAACACTCTCCTTCTATCCCGTGCACTTACGTGCCATTCATTACGTTAAAACCTTCGGGGACCACTTAAGGTCACCACATCTTCCAACGCAATGTTTTGCCTTGAGTGCTCATCTACTAAAGTGAACCCATGATTCACCTTAGAATTAAGACACTAAGACATTCGTCTTATTCTCCTTATTGAACTCATCTTGATGCATGACTCAGACCAACTAAGTCACGCATCCCAATCCTAGACAATACACCCGTCACTACCTCCATACATCCTAGCCCATACTAATTCTTCATTCCCATCCATACAAGCCACACGGCTCTAAACCAACTCTGATGCTTAAGCATTGTGTAACTGTACTCAAGACAGACTACCTATTACATACGGTGAATCCGTCTGGTACACGTGCTCACCAGATTACACATGTATCTTATCCCTTTATTACCTAAGATCAATATATAACATGTTGATCACCTGCCCGTAGGGATAAGGGCCATATTCCGATACTAACATTCTCTTAACTCGGCTAGCATGACTCTTCATGCTATCCATCCCTTCTTACAGTTCATCCCAACACTTAACGCGACAAGACTCCGTTCACAACTATGCCTTATGACACGTCACATAGCTCGAGACTACTCTCAAGTTACACTGTGACCTTGTCACGTCACCTGATATCCTGTTATGTCACTTCTACGCCAACTTCTAACTCATCACGAGTACGGTTCCTCACGTACTCCCGTCACATCGTGACATCTCGTCACATTCTCGTTACGCCATTTCTACAATAACTTCACCCATCACAAGCATACTGTCCGTAACCATGTCACTTCATGACGTTGCCCAGTCATGCTTCCGCTGCGCACTATTACACTTATTCTGCTACTACACCCATACTTCCAGCCATAAGTCTTTCACGGTGACACTTGTCACTTCAGACTATGGGATGTGCCATAACTATTTCGGGACACTGTTCCACAGTTACCGACATAACTCGCTATGCCCTTCAATCATTAAACCGTCCTTATCTTTGCGACACGCCATACGGTGTATCGCTGCCTCGCGGAGTACCCTCCATGTATGCTCTATTTCCACACACTACAACCTATCATCAATATGGCATACCCGCCATACGATGCATCACTCTACCACATGGAGTACACTCCTCGTGTACTCCGTTCATACACACCACATCACCATCACGGTATACCCGCCATATGGTGCATCGCTCCACTACATGGAGTACACTCCGCATATACTCCATACATGCTACGCCACATCACCATCACGGCATACTCGCCATATGGTGCATCACTCCATACACACTACGCCACATCACCATCAAGGCATACTCGCCGTATGGTGCATCGCTTCACTATATGGAGTACACTCCGCGTATACTCCATACACACTATACCACATCACCATCATGGCATACCCGCCGTATGGTGCATCGCTCCACTACATGGAGTACACTCCGCGTATACTCCATACACGCTACGCCACATCACCATCATAGCATACCAGCCGTATAGTGCATCGCTCCACTACATGGAGTACACTCCGCGTATACTCTATACATGCTACGCCACATCACCATCACGGCATACCCGCCGTATGGTGCATCGCTCCACCAGATGGAGTACATTCTACATGTACTCCCTTCATACGCATGCTACATCACGCAGAGTACACTCAGCGTGTACTCTATCCATTCCACACAACGCCACGCCATCCATACAACATATGCCCCATAACTACTGTACAGCACAACCACGCCATCATTACAACACAACCTCCACAACTGCATTACCTAGCATAGTCCACAACACTTCACAAATATGCCCAACACTTCACAGTGCACTATCTAGCGCATCTCAATACAACCCAGTCGTTCTCCTAATACTAACAGCATAGTCTACAACCTAATCAACTAATCAATATCTATCATAATTAAAAGGGATAGAGAGTTATACCATCGACGGGATAACCCGTGCGTTGTCCGTTGATCGTCATAGCCAATGACGTTGGAGAGGTCGTACGTGGTGGCTAACCCACGTATGTTGACTGTTTGGGCGTTTGGATAGCTAAGTGTGGTCTTGGAAGGGCTCGTGAAGGCCTTGTGTTGGTGGCTGTGAGGAGCGGTACACAGCGTACCTGAACGTGTACAATGGCGGTCAGTCGCATGCAGTGACTGTCCATCACGTGCAGTGATTACCCACCACATAAAGTGGTAGTTTGGACCTATGGTTCGGCTGAGGGAAATGCGGTAAATCTCGAGGTGGCACCTCGGTGGCTCATGGCGGTGGATTTGGCCGTGAAGTGGGTGAGAGGCCATGGGAGAGTGAGAGAGAGTGTGAGTGCTTGGGTGACAGATCGGGGCCGTGGGTGGTTGGGTTGACTTGGTGGTGGCCTGAGGAGGCTGATGACGGTGGTTACCCACTGTGGGTGGCAGTGCACGGCGGTGCATAGTGTGCAACCCGTGCGTGTGAGGGAGAGGGAGGCCATCCGTGAGTGAGAGGCTACTGGCCATGGTTCACGTGGAGGAGGAAGGGGGAGGTCCATGGTGGCGTCTAGTGGCCGTGGGTGCCACGCACGGCGGCGCTAGAGGCCGTGCACAGTGAAGCCGTGCGTGGGTCTCCTCGCGCGTGCGTGTATGCGATGGAGGGGGAAGGTGGCTGCATGGGAGGAGCTAAGATTGCTGGAGGGTGGTGGCCGGTGGTAGAGGAAGCTGCCTTGGAAGTGGTGGCGCCGGAGGACAGCGCACGACGGCGCTACGTGCATCAAGCCCATTCGGGCTTTGCACTTCTAGCGGAGAGGAGGAGAGAGCGTGAGAGAAAGGGGCTGCTGTGGATGGACTCGCCGGAGGGAGAGGAGTGCGACGGTACCTACGGTGAGAGCTGCCGACGCACAGCGGCGCCGGGCTGGGCAAGAGAGGCTTCGGCGTGGGAGAGGGTCGCTTATCACGTATGCCGAAGGAGAGAGGGAGGAGGGAAAAGTGAGGGGGAAAGAGAGAGGGTCTGGGTTTATAATCCAATCCCTTCGTCTTGGGGTCTACAAAACGATCTAACGCTGAGATATTAAAATACTGATTTGAAAATGCGTAAACATTAACTAACTTAATTAAAAGCACTCAGAGGAATTAAGGTAAATATCATTTTAAAATAACTTTAGTTTATAAAATAATATTTCTTCGTCATTAATAAATGATGAAGTCTTATTTAATATATTTAGAAGGATGAAACCATTAAATCAATTAAAGCTTTCAACATAATTTAAATCCCAAGAATATTTCAAATAACGGGAATCATTTTAATAATTAATATTAAAATTATTTTTGACTATTATAATATTTTGGAGCTCTTCAAAATATTATAATTGTCTCATTTAAAAACAAGTTTAACTTAACGATACTGGAAATACCTCATATAAATATTTCCAGTACATTTAAAACACTGGGCGTACTTTAGAAGTCACATACTATCTCGAGAGGCACGTCGTCATGGTTCGGCACACATGACGATGCTCGCAGTCTCCAGAAAGAATGGCAGACTGTTGCATAATTTCATCATCGAAATTTACTTACATTAGAAAGGAGGAGCCTTACGTAAGAAGAAAGGAGCGGGGGTTACATGGTCGGGTTTCAATACATAGGGATAATTACTTTACGAGTGTCAATACTGCAACTAAATGGTACGAAGATAATCCATTCGTATTAGCTTGTCAAGCTATGCAAGTCTATTACTTGATTGATTAAATGAAAAGTGTTGATGAAGATAGTGGAGAGATAACTTGGCGAGTCGTACAAAAATTTATCCCTTGAAATATATATGAAGCAGGAACGAGTGCAGAGTACGAGAATAGTGGAGATGAAGATGACACTCCGATTGTGGAGGCATACTAGGAAGATGGAGAAGGTATTAACTTATTTGTTGAACTTGGTGCACTCGAGTTGCTCCCCTTGTGTAGAGATGATGTCCCACCCGTCCATCTCGACCCGTCCGTATTAAATGATCATTCAATTCAAGTAAGTGAGGAGGAAGAAGAAGAAGAAGAAGAAGTGTTATAAGATGAAGACGAATCAGAATCCGGCCAGGAGGTGGATAAGGAGGATGAAGAAGAGATGCATGATAATGATGAAGATGTTATTGAGAGAGATTCTGAAACAAGCATGGAAAATACATCTGAAGATGAAGAATAAAAGTACTAAATATTTTATTCATATGGGTGACTATAAAATGTCTAGAATTTTTATAATTTATTCTAATTAATTTTCTTTGATATTATTAATTATTTTCAAGAATGCCGCCAAAACGACAACGAAGAAATATGCCTCCGCCAAGTCCAAGTCCTGAATCCATTGAGGACTCCCCACTCAAGGAATCCGTTCCTGAAGATCAAGTTAACACGCAAGAGAATAACAGTCAGTCAACACCTACCAGTAAGGAAATATTGTCGTTGATAATTAATTATATAGTTAATATTTTTATCTCAATAACTATATAACTATAATTATACTATCTATTATCATGTAGTTGATGCATCTGCACGTCGCGGTCTTGGCTATACGCGTGGCATCTCTCTTGAGAAAAGTAGAAGGCACGGAAAACTCAAGATCACCATTCCTGATAATTCCACTGGAGGAGTGGATGATAGTGTAGCAGCGCTTTCCTCCTATATTGGCACAGTAGTATGAGTTTATGCTCCATTTTATGTGCGCTCGTGGCGAGATGTTCCGAATGAGATTAAGGAGCACATTCGAAGTCGTGTGTTGGTGAGTTTACTTTGAGAGTACATTTTTTAAACCTAAATTAGTATATCATATTTTTGACCTAATTCACTTGTTAGGATGAATTCGACTTCGACTTTGGCCGTAGTAAGGATTTGAGAACCGTGAATGAGTTGATGGCTATGCTATTCCGACGTCATAAGGGACAATATCATGACCACTTCAATAAGTTTGAGACGTTGGAAGAGGCTGCGCAGTCTCCTTTCAAACAGATGAAGTTAGATGATTGGAGAAAGTGTTGTGATCTTTTCGCATCTCTAGATTATCAAGTATTTTACATTTATATCTTTTAATTATTTACATTCATATTTGTTCTATATATTATATGTATATATATATTACAATTAACATTCTTAATATATTTTGTAGCATTTGAGTTCTAGAAATTCACAGAATAGATCCGTTCTGACTGTCCACGATCATGCCGGTTCAAGGTCATTCCACCGTCTTGCTGAAAAAATGGTAATTAAAAAATTATAGAATTCATTTATTTTATTGATATTCTTTTATTTAAGTACTAACATTATTTTTTTAAAATTGCGTATGTCGCTTTGTTAGAAACGTGATGATCCTGAAAACTTTTCTCTCTTTCATGTCTATGCTGCTGCTCACACTAATGAGCATAGTGAGTGAATGGATCCTGTCGCTACAGATAATTATGTAAGCAGTGTTAATTTTGCTAAATAAATTATGTAACATGTTAACGAATATGTAACTATTTCTTTTAATACGTTACTTGTTAACGATCATTACCTTTAAAATTGCAGGGAAAACTGATGGAGATGCAGTCGGCTTCTGAGGAATCCTCCCCTAGTGACATAGACATATTCACGCAAGTGCTCAGACCGCAGTCAAGTGTGGCAAGAGGTTTGGGATGATCTATTAAGCATAGATGTTCATCATCCTCAACCTCATCAACTTCACAAATTAATTATCTTACCAAAGATTTAGAAGCTACACGGCGTGAGAATCAGTATATGAGGTCGAGATAGCAAGAGTTAGAGTCTCTCTTAGAACGACAATCTCATTTATAGATGCGTTTGCAGGACCAACAGAGAGACCAGGAGGAAAGAATACGCAGTGAAGTCCAAGAGCAAGTGCAACGAGAGATGATGGTGCAAATGAAGCGTGTTATGTCGTTGCAACAAAAACGCGATGGGAGAGGGAAAAAGAAGAAATAAATTTTATCAGTATTGGCGGCTAGTTTTAATATCTAATTTAGAAATTTTGTAAAACATTGTTACTTGTTAATTGATGGTATGTAATATGATACAATTGGTATGTTTTTAAATTTTATGAAATTAGTATTTCTGATCTGTACATTCGAATGTAAATTAAAAACGTTCGAACGTTGATTCACATTCAAACCAACGTTCAAAAGTGAATACATAAAATTGGATAGTAACATTCGAACGTAGGCCTCTACGTTCGAACGATTAAACGATTAACGTTTGAATAAGCCCCGAACGTAGCACTTGCATTCGAACGCTCCTTCGTTTACATTCGAAATAACGTCCGAACGTTAAACCCGTTACGTTTGAACATTTGTCCGTTAGTGTTCGAACTAAATTTCGAACGTTTGTTATAATGAACGTTCAGACGCATAAACGTTCGAACGTAAATATGATACGTTTGAACTATAATCAAAGAATGTCAAATTCTCTCATTCGAACACCAATCGGTTGGGTTGCCATTCAAACGTTCAATTTTATGTCCGAAAGTTACTTTCTGTGACAGTTCTCAACCGTCACAAAAAATGGTAACGTTCAAACGTTCAACCAAACGGAACGCCTTCAACCGTCACTAAAAATATTTTTAGTGACGGTTCAACAGTAAACCGTCACCAATTGTTTTATGTGATGCACATTAGGTGACAGTCGTGGTTCAAACCATCACCAAATATTTTTAGTGACGTTTTGGCAATTTTTTGTGATAATTTCTTCTGTCACAAAAGACAAATTGTGTTGTAGTGCAGGCCATATATTGAACAACATACACACATGCAAGCCAGCTTTCTCGCTCTTCTTCTTCTCCCAAACCTTAAGACTTTGATCTAAAGTCTCCGGCCCGTTGTTTTACAACCAAAACTATGTACACTTTCTACTACGGAAGAATGAACGGAGCAAATTAAATAGTGTATTAATGAGTGAGTTACAAAGTCACCACCCCTCACTTTGAACAATTTTCACACGAGTTTGAAATTGGGTTTCAAAAAAAAAAATAAAAAAGGGGCAATTTCTTAGATCTTCCAAGGGCGCAACTTTCACAACGCTAACACTTTTATGTAAAGTATGCATACAAGACAGCAAAAAATCAAGAATTCTGGAATTAGGGCGGCGCAAATGTGCTAGCCATATGGTGCTAGAAATCTTTATAGCTTGAAATGCAACAGGAAAGAGAGAATATAGGCTGGCACGTAAGGGGTAAACCATCTTCAACCAAGCCTTTACCAGATCGTTTATAAAAAAAACTCCATGGAACACAAAGCAGCAATTGTAATCAAATATAAATTGAGAAATCGAGAGAAATTTCTTTTTAATATTAGGAACAACAAGAGAATTATTGATAGTAAGAAGTGAGTTCTTCAATTAGAATATCCTACAAAAGAAATCTAGAAACTAACTTCACTTAATGTAATATCTCAGATCTGTTCTGCAAAAATAATAAAAAAAAAAACCAACTTTGCAATCAATATATCAATTCTAAAAAGCGATAAATTTATTTTAGTATAATCTCTTTATAAACCCTTTTTTTAAGAATAATTCAACGTAAACAAAGGTTTTACTCGCCAAATAAATGCTTTGCCTGCCATGTTGCCAATTAACAATATCAGAAATTGGTATCGTGTTCATACCGTCGTATTGAATGATCCGGGTCGTTTGCTTTCTGTCCATATAATGCATACAGCTCTAGTTGCTGGTTGGGCCGGTTCGATGGCTCTATACGAATTAGCGGTTTTTGATCCCTCTATTGAAATATAAGGTACTACTCCTAAACAAAGACTTAAAAAGTCAATACAAACAAATATATATATATATATATATATCTAAAATATATAGTACTAGAAATAGATCTACTCTTAAACAAAGACCCCAAAATAGATAAATTTATAATTCAATATATATTAAAATCGTCACATCTTCCACCAATTGGAGCATATATAATTCTATATATAATGCATGGTGGCCACATGCTGGAATTAGAAATGTCTCTGTCTTCTCATATATATAATTTGACTTAGTACCGATCGATCCTCGTAAGATTAATTTTGATGTCATTGGTAGGCGATTTTTCGACTTCACCATTTTATCAATTTTTTAAACTGGGCGCACGTGGGCCGGCTTACAACCTGTACTGATCAATTTTTATTATTTTATTATTTTTTTCTGCTTGTGAGTTAGAAAAAGCACACGAGTACTCTTGCACTCACGAACTCTTTTCTATAAATATGCCAGGCCATATACTGAACAACGTACACACATGCAAGCCAGCTTTCTCGCTCTTCTTCTTCCCCAAAACCTTAAGACTTCGATCTAAAGTCTCCGGCCCGTGGTTTTATAACCAAAACTATGTACACTTCCTATTACGGAAGCATGAACGGAGCATGGCCCGACAAGTTTTACAGCAAAGAAATTGTTGTGGCTAAGACATGACTCTAAGCCAACTCTGAGGCTCAAAAATCATATACCTATGCTTAAGACAGATTATCCTTTACATATGGTAAATCCGTCCCGCACACATATCTAATTAGATTACATATGTACCCTATCTCCTTATCACTTAAGATCAACATATAACAAGTTGATCATAATCTTGTATAAATAAGCATCATAGTCCGATACTAACATTCTCTTACTCGGTTGGTAGGATTCTTGTGATACCCTATATGATAAGGATAATGGTAGGTGGTATATGAGATATTACATTGCATGCGAATGAGAAGTTATTACTCTTTATAAAGTTCCAATGAGACTCCAGTTATATCATTGACTAATGCTTTTGGAGTATAGATCATGTGGTTTGGGCCATATGGTTTGGTCCTTCCATTGGGCGTTAGAAATGGTATCAGAGCGTATCCTAACCAGAAATGTGGGACTTGAGTCATGCCACCTACAAAAGATAGGCTCGACAAAGATGTTGGGAATATCTAACATGATTCATGAATTCGATAAGAATACAATACCAAATAAGAGGATTTGAATTTGATATAAATAAGTTTGAATCGAAACGAGTTGACCCAATAAGACACAATATTAATAAATGAGTCAATTTCGGGTCAACTCGTAAAACTCGCAATTAACCTGTATAAAATGAATAAATTCTATTTTTAAATTCTATAAATGTTTTGTCTTATATGAATTTTTTCATTATAGAAAATATATAATTAATATTTTTATTTGACTACATTATATTTCAAACTATTAAATTTATATGGAATTTTATTTTACGAAAATATTAGTTTTCTTATACATTATTGGTTTGGATGTTAATAATAAAATATTTTTATCATGACCCCAGTTATAATTGTGAATTATTTATTTTGTTATATTTGTATTATATATAAAATTATATTAATTAGGTTAAAAAAAAAATATACAAGTCAGATCAATCCATTTATATGAGGGGAGAGATGAGTGAGCCAGTAAAATGTGGATAGTCTCAACAATATGACCATGCTGTTTTTAAGCTAAATCGTTTTGTTCGGAAGTGCCGGGACAAGATACTTGATGGAGAATCTCATTGGAAGCAAATTAAATAGTGTATTAATGAGTGAGTTACAAACTCACTACCCCTTACTTTGAACAATTTTCCCATGAGTTTAAAAAAAAAAAAAAAAAAAAAAAAAAGGCAATTTCTTAGATCTTCCAAGGGCGCAACTTTCACAAAGCGAACACTTTTATGCAAAGTATGCATACACGAGAGCAAAAATTTAAGAATTCAGGAATTGGGGTGGCGCAAATGTGCATGCCATATGGTGCTAGAAATCTTTATAGCTTGAAATGCAACAGGAGAGAGAGAAGATGGGTTGGCACGCAAACCATCTTCAACCATGCCTTTAAATATCACCCAATTCGTCTTCAGATCGTTTCAAAAAAAATCTCCATAGAACACAAAGCAGCAATTGTGATTAAATGTAAATTGAGGAATCAAGAGAAATTTCTTTTTAATATTAGTAACAATAAGAAGTCATGAGTTCTGCAAATAGAATAGCCTACAAAAGAAATCTAGAAACTAACTTCACTTAATGTAATATCTCAGATTTGTTCTGCAATTAAAAAAAAAAAAAATTGCAATCAATGTATCTATTCTAAAGAGCAATAAATTTATTTTAGTATAATCTCTTTATAAACCCTTTTTTTAAGAATAATTCAACGTAAACAAAGGTTTTACTCGCCAAATAAATGCTTTGCCTGCCATGTTGCCAATTAACAATATCAGAAATTTATATATAGTACTACTCCTAAACAAAGACTTAAAAAGTCAATACAAACATTATATATATATATATATATACTAGAAATAGATCTACCCTTAAACAAAGACCCCAAAACCGATAAATTTATAATTCAATATATATTAAAATCGTCACATCTTCCACCAATTGGAGCATATATAATTCTATATATAATGCATGGTGGCCACATGCTTGAATTAGAAATGTCTGTGTCTTCTCATATATATATATAATTTGACTTAGTACCGATCGATCGAGGATCGATCGATGTAAGATTAATTTTGATGTCATTGGTAGGCGATTTTCCGACTTCACCATTTTATCAATTTTCTAAACTGGGCGCACGTGGGCCGGCTTACAACCAGTACGATCAATTTTTATTATTTTATTATTTTTTATCTTTTTATTTTTTCTGCATGGGAGTTAGAAAAAGCACATGAGTGCTCTTGTACTCACGAACTCTTTTCTATAAATATGCCGGGCCATATACTGAACAACGTACACACATGCAAGCCAGCTTTCTCGCTCTTCTTCTTCCCCAAAACCTTAAGACTTCGATCTAAAGTCTCCGGCCCGTCGTTTTATAACCAAAACTATGTACACTTTCTATTACGGAAGCATGAACGGAGCATGGCTCGACGAGTTTTACAGCAAAGCAATTGTTGTGGCTAAGGATCCGTTGATAGCGCACAGCAAAGACTTTTCCATAGGATTTTGCAGGATTGCAGACCACGGGAGAGAGGAGGAGGTACAACGGTTGTCGAAACGAAAGGGGTGGGACAAGAAATGCCCAAAGTTTTTGGATAACAATCAGTACTCTATCCATACTGGACACTTTGCGCTGGTCTATAACAAGTCTGAAGTGGTGCTCCAAGGTCATGGCACAAAGATTCTGAGGGCCTTGGGGGACTTTCAAGAGGACTGGAAGAAGAATTTGCCATCTCGTGGCTTCAAAACTAGTCTCGTGGACCACTATAATAATCTCCGCCCTTAAGCTAATACCTCTGCATGCATGTAACGCTAGCTCCAATAAATTAAGGTTCAGTGTTTGTCATGTTGTAATAATAGGGGCTGCCTCGCGCCTTCTCCTCTTAGCTAAATAAACTTTGCTAGCTAGCATGCTTAATTAGTTTTGAGTCATTTTACTCTTTAACTCTCGTTTCAAGCTAAAAATTAACTACTCAAGATCTTGTGCTAATTCATTTTCTTTAGTACTTGTAGTACTCGTAGGAATTAATCATAGTATTAGAAATAGTAGATTAGAGTATAGCAAAAATGTTTATCACGAATGAAAATTTTTTTTAATCATCTTTAATACTTGTAAACAGTCGTTGTTGTTTGTCCAAAATCATCTTTCTTGATGATGGAGTGTGCTACGTAGATATATCATAGCAACACTCACAAGGAGTGCCCACTATGGATGCCCCTTTACTACATCTCTCACTCACGCATAATAGGAAAGACCCCAAGTTTGCATCTCTCAATATATTCTCAATTTTGTTCGTACTAGCAAATAGATTGTTTGATCATCTAGCAAACCTTTAAAAGAAAAATGGAAGCACTATACATAATCTATCATAGAGAAGACCAACATAGCAGCATCCCTCAAAGTGTCTCATTTTGCCCTGATTCATTTGGTCACATCAGATTTTGCACCTCTAATCCCTCTCAAGTCAAAAGACTCAAAGCAATGCTATATCTCCATAAAATATTATATCAATGTACCCACTACAATTCGAAACTTCCAAAAACCAATATAACTTCTCGATAGTGAGTACAAACAAAATATTGATGTGTTATCAAATTGTTTTCCCTTTGCCCTAGTGTCATTCATTTTTAGTTCGGTCGCTTTCCAAGCAATATTTCTTTAGACCATATCTTTCATGCCCATAGACAATATGCCAAAGTAGCAGACACTAAAATCTTAACCTCGTGACATGTTCAAAGATCTCCTAAAGGCATATATAAATTAAGGTAATCAGTTATTACCTACAGGACTCATGAGCAGGGGTCCATTTACTAACCTCCTACGGTTGGCAGTAAAAACACTTATAGTATGAAATACATATTACAGTGGTGGAGTTCCTTTTCCAAAAATAGTGTATGTCTAATCTCAATATACCGTACAAGTCTTAATCAAGTTGTTATCCTAGCGTTTAACCTGAGTCTCATCATTTGCTCATTGTCCAAAGTGCCAAAGATGATCTCATATATAACGCCCCATCCCTGGAGGTTTGGAGAGTTATCTCTTGTAACCTAAGTTCATCTTCGATCCATAACATCTTTATATACTCCAATATTCCCAAAAAGTACAAAACCTATTATTCAGACCAAAAATATATGTTACTCCACAAGGACACCAAATAAATATCTCAATGAAATAATTTAAAAACTCCAAAAATATTTAGAAATATCCATGACTCCAAATGTCAAATAACATAAAATCATAAATCTACTAAATAAGACTCTCCAATAAACTTGTACCCTCTAGCACTTATTCCTCTATGATCATCAAACCTTACTCTTGACTTTTAGCTGAGGTACCAAAATTATCCGAAAAATATTGTGAAGATAAGAGGTGAGTTATCAACAACTCAGTAAGCAGTGAATATATACTAGTATATAAACATGGGCATTTACAGATTTCAGAATGTAGAACAAAATACTTTCTTTCAAAATGCAGAACAAAACACTTTTGATTTTCAGAATGCAGAATCAGAATATTTGTTTCCTGAATCTAGAGTCAGAACATGTTGTGGCGCCCCTGACCCCCATGTAAGGAAAACATGAGAATCGAGACGTCAAGATGATGACAATACGGTTACGCATCCCAATGATAGTGCCAAGTGTGTGTACATGCAACAGTGCACAATAAACAATGCAGCGGATAATTTAAATAAATCAACTAAGTACCAGAATTTTTAATACAAATTAACATAAGTAAAATTATTAAAAAGAGTTATACAGTCATCCCAAAATAAAATATAATACAAATCCAAAACAAATACGAGTGATCCCAATCACTCCTCGGGCGGAGCCGAATCCTCAGGCTCACCCTCATCTTCCTCTGCATCAAAATCTACGTTACCATAAAATGGTACCGCAAGTAAGTATAAACCAAACAACCAAGAGAATAAAAATGCATTAATGCAATCAACATGCATGCATATGATGAAATATGCATTATTCACAAAACATCATTTTTTCCGAAAATGCATATTTTCCAACACACAACAAAATCCCATTTGGCCGAAAAAAAAATCCATTTTCCCAGAAAATGATTTTCCCAGAAAATGATTCATATAAAAATCATTTTATTCAACGCACGCTATTTTTCCAGAAAATAGCCCAATAATCCATTTTGCCGTATGCACCATGATCTCCCCTAGGAACCATCCGCACACCCTGGCTCCCTTAGCCACACCACGGGTAACGACCATGCGTGTGACTTCGTAACGAGCGATGCCCAGTTCCGCGCCCAGTGCATTCGTGGCAAAGCATCCTCTGGCCCCCTCCAGCAAAGGGGCCACGGAGTCGACATGAAAGCGTTACCATCACGTCCGATCTCGTTGTCACCTAGCGACAACCCAGGGGACGTCACTCAGTATATTCTTCTCCTAAGTGACCAGAGGAGCTCCACGAAGATAATATCCCATCTCGGCGTAGGGTCATGATACACACGCACTTAAAAATCCTTTCTCACATGAAAACTCAATTTTCATGAAATATACATGAACATGAATGCAATTACACGAAAATCCAGTTTTCAGTTACAAACATGAACATGCGTGCAAATATGCCATGTGCATGAAACAACACCAATATCCAATAACCAACAAATGAAAACACAATCCAATCATACAAATAGCTCCATCCTCTAATCCGTCAGACCCCCTTACTCCTCGGACTCAGTTCGGCATAACCAACCAGTTCACAATAAAATGAGTTAGTACAAAAATATATATAAATCATGAAAGTTATTTGAGAAAATACTTACATCACTATATAATAATTTTTGAATGATCATGGAGCTGCGAGAAGTGGTAGCACAGCAACGTAACAGTGCAAAATTTACTGTGGCCGTGGGTCTCAAATACCCATTTTTGAACGGGGACAAACCAAAACCCGAGATTGATAGGGAAGGGCTTAGAGATGTCGGTGAAGCCAATGGTGGTGGTGGTTGGCCGTGGGTGGCGGCGTAGAGGGTGGTTGAAGGCTAAAATGCCCAAATTGAAAATGTAGGAGAATGTGCTTCACCGGTGGCAGATCGGGGCTGAAGATGAGTGCATTAGGTTGCTATGAGGTCGAGGATGAAGTGGTAAAGAAATGGTGGTCAGAGGTGGCGCGATGGCGGCACGCGAACACAAGGGTGTCGCAGCTTTGCGTTGAGCGTGGGGACAAATGGCGGTGTGAGAGAGGCTGAGATTGGAGGTTGGTGGTCACCGGCAGGTGGGGAAGGGAAGGAGAGGGGATGTGAGGCACACGACGGCGCGTGACGGTGGCTTGGTGGAGAAGAAGAAAACGCACGGGGAAGAAGGAGAGGGACGTCGCGCGTGGGAGAGGGGAGAGAGAAAGAAGAAAAGAAATGGGAGGAAAAGAAAAGGAGAAAGAAAAAGGGGAAAAATGTGGCGCCCCCAATCCCCCTTACATAAATACACAGGGATCGAGACGCCAGGATGGTGACAACACGGTCACACATCCCAACGAAGTGTCAGTGTGTGTACATGCAACAGTGTACAAATAAAATAACGCAGCGGATAGTCAACTAAGTACTAGAATTTATTTACAATCAAACATCAGTAAATATTTAAATAGCAGTTATACAGTCATCCATAAAATATATTAGAATAGTTTTAAATAAACAAACGAGTGATCCCAGATCACTCCTCAGGCGGAGCCGTCTCCTCAGGCTCGCCCTCCTCCTCCTCTTCTGCATCAAAATCTGCGTTACCACAAAATGGTATCGCAGGTAAGTATGACCCAAAATAACAACGTAATATAAAATGCATTAAATGCAACTAACATGCATGCACATAAAAAATATGCATTTTTCCACAAGACATCATTTTCCCCGAAAATGATAATTTTCCAACACACGCCAAAATCCCATTTTGGCCCAAAATATCCGTAAAACATTTTCCCAGAAAATGATTTACCCAGAAAACCAACTCGCACTATTTTCTCAGAAAATAGTGCATTAATTCCAAATGCACCATGCATTAATTCCATATGCACCATGGCCTCCCCTATGGACCATCCGCACGTCCTGGCTTCGTACATGGCCAAGCACCCACACTACGCAACGAGCGATGCCCAGTTCCGCGCCCAGCGCGTACGTGGCCAGACATCCTCTAGTCCCCGCCAGCAGAAGGACCACGGAGTCGGCACGAGACCATCTCGTCCGATCCCATTGTCGCCCGGCGACAATCCAGCGGACTTTACTCAGTATATTCCGCTCCCGAGTAACCACAGGAGCTCCACCGAGTTAATGCCCCATCTCGGCTTGGGGTCGTGATACACACGCACCCAAAATCCATTCTCACATGAAAACTCAGTTTTCATAAACACATGAACATGAATGCAATACACGAAAACCCAGTTTTCTTTACAAACATGATCATACATGAAATAATGATATGAACATGCACCAACACTGATCCAACATCCATCCAGAACCAATCCCAACAAATCCAATCAAAACAACTCATCAACAACCAAACCAAATAAACCAAACCAACCAAACAACTCCAATCACAAATTCATCTGGCCCCTGAACTCCTCGGACTCAGTCCGGCATGCCAAAAATACAGTGAAATGGGTTAGTGCAAAAATACATTTAAATTACGAAAGTTCTTTGGAGAAATACTTACAATGCTATATAATAATTTTCAGAGGATCACGGGTGCGCTCGAAGTGGAAAAATAGCTATCGAACAGTGTAAAATACACTGTGGCCGTGGGTCACAGATACCCACTTTTCAACGGAGACAAACGAAGACCCAAAAATGATAAGGTAGGGCCTAGGGAGGTCGGTGAAGCTAGTGATGGTGGAGGTTGGCCGTGGGTGGCGGCGCAATGGGCGGTAGAAGACCAAAATACCCAAATCAGAAATGTAGATGGTGGAGCTTCACCGGTGGCGGATCGGAGCTGGGGTTGGGTCCAATGGGTTGCTAAAAGGTCGAGGAAGAAGTGGTGTGAAGATGGTGGCCAATGGTGGTGCGACGACGGCGCTGGAACGAAAGTGACGCCGCGGCTTGAAGGGCTGGTGGTGGTTAACGGCAGCGCGGATGGAGGTGAGGTTGATGGGGTGAGGTCGCCGGCGGCAGGGGAACACAATGGGGTGGGCGGTGAAGGCCACTGCTGGCTCACGGCGGCGCTGGCGTTGAAGGCGACGGACGGAAGAGAGAGGGAGTGGGCTGGGTCGTGCGCACGGGGAGGGGGAAAAATAAGGAAGAAAAAAGAAAAGAAAGAAAAGAAAAGGAGAGGAAAGAAAAATGGAGGGAAAAGAAATGAGGTCCAATCCTCATAACTTGGGTCACAAAAATGATCCAACGGAGATGATTTTAAAACCATAAGTTAAATAAAATAATTTAAACGTAATGGTAAAGTCAAATTGAAATAATTAAATCCCACAGTAATTAATAAAATATGAAAAACAATTTAAATGCACCTTAATAAATAAATATTAAGAAAGCACATAAAAATTAATTTTCACCAATTAAAAAATCCTAAAAATAATCCAATTAAAATCCAATAATTTTAAAATAAGAGAATAATTTTTGAATAAAATAAAAATAATACTTCAATAAAAATACACTAAAATACGGGGTGTTACATCCTCCCCTCCTTAAAAAAAATTTCGTCCTCGAAATTGGCAAGGTCAACATTAAGACTAAGACAGGAATAAGATTCAACTAAGAGCAGACTAAGAACATACCACCAAAATAGTCCGGCAAGACCACTCTATAAGCAACAAACCCAACCTTCTCTACGATCTGGAAATGGCCAACATATCTTGGACTAAGATTTCCTTTCTTACCAAAGCGCTTAACGCCTTTCATAGGAGAGACTTTAAGATATACCCAATCACCTACTTCAAAGGATAAGTCTCTTCTTCTTGTATCTGCATAACTCTTATGGCGACTTTGCGCTTCCACTATTTTAGTCCTTATAAACTGAACTTGATCCTTCATTTCTTGAATTATCTCAGGCCCAAACAATTTACTCTCGCCAACTTTCATCCCAACACAAGGTGATCTACACTTCCTTCCATACAAAGCTTCATACGGGGCCATCTGAATGGAGAAATGAAAATTGTTATTATAAGAGAACTCGATAAGCGGCAGATGATTCTCCCAACTTCCTTGAAATTCCATGACACAAGACCGCAACATATCCTCCAGAGTCTGAATAGTACGCTCTGATTGACCGTCTGTTTGAGGGTGATATGCAGTACTAAACTTCAACTTAGTGCCTAAAGCTGCCTGCAAGCTCTTCCAAAATGGGAGGTGAACCGCGGGTCCCGATCTGACACAATACTTTTGGGTATTCCATGCAAACGCACTATCTCCTTGACATATAACCGAGTCAACTTACCCAACGAGTCAGTATTATTAACAGGCAAGAAATGGGCACTCTTGGTCAACCGATCCACAATCACCCAAATGGAGTTCTTCCCACTAGGAGTCCTCGGCAAACCCACAACAAAATCCATAGAAATATCATCCCACTTCCACTCTGGAATAGGGAGAGGTTGAAGTCTACCAGTAGGTCTTTTGATGCTCAGCCTTAACTAGACGGCACGTGGTACATTTCTCAATGAACATGGCATTATCCAACATACTCATTTTAGTCCCCCAATGACACATCACGACCAGTATTCCTAGAGTGACTGCTATCCAAAAATCTCATTTCCTCGAGAACCTTAATACAACATCCAATAAATTCCAATGATCAAAAGCCCTTACAATAATATGTGCCAACTGCAATCAACTCCTATGCTCCAACTTCTAAACCTTCATTGAATTCTACTATTGGAAACCTAATAGCCACTTCCAAAGTTAACCATCAATAACAAATTGCACAACCAAATGATTAATCCCCAATTACAAGTATCTTGTCAAAATTCAAGTCACCATTAATTCTTCAAATCAGCACAATCTGAACTCCTGACTACAACAAAAATACCACGCTTTTGCTGCGCACTCTGATATTCACCACATGCATAAAACTTATGTCCCATGAAACTAACACCATCGAGTAAAAGGTGGCTCCATTCCTACTAACCAAAACTCTTATCACAATTTGGTAGAAAAATACTCTCTCCCAAAACCACGAGTTATAACTCAAATTTCTCAATTAACTCCAGCTGCCTTGATCAAAATCAAATTCCATAAAATACACCCATGATCATTGACAGAAAATCAATATCAAACAACCTCAACATCTCAAATTGAAAATAAGCAACTTCAACCCAAAATACATTCATCTCCTCTAAGATAAGAAACATACTTTAAAAGACTCAATTCCAACCTAGCGAATCAAAAGAGTGCCTAGAGACTTCTACCTAACAACCTAAACCCGAAAGCTCATCATCTACATTCTAAACAACATCTAATCTAACGGTGACTAAACTCACAACGAACCACCATTGACTTCACCAAAACATTAACAAAACCTCATTGGTAACTCGCCCACCTATTTCTACTCCAATAAGCTAGTATTAACACAATTAGTTCCTTCAATAGCACATCACTATTAAACCTCAGGGCAAACCATACTGATCAAATCTTCAATCTACCAAAAGCCATTGCAAAGCACCCAAGGATCCTAATGCTTTATTACCCCACATACTTGATCATATTATCCACTGTTGATGCCTAAGCTTCAACTTCGAAGATCTTTTCATACACCATACATGACATCCCATCAATCTCTCTTCAAGTTAAATAACAATGTCCTTCATTCAACCAACTAGATGCTCAAACTCCAAAAGAAAGTATAGCCTCAAAAATTTAAATTCCTAGGTGACCTCAAGTCACAATTAATTCCTGAAGATAATCACAATAACTATTCCCAACCATGATTTTATTGAGTAACCCACTCGACTACACACTTCGATCAACTCACCAAAAACTCCAAGACAAGGTCTCTTAAATTACTACTATTGTGTCGACTCCTCTTCCACACCTACCAAAACCACTTCTTTCAAACCAAAATGAGACTAGGACCTGAACTCTCCGAAATATGCATAAACACTCACCACTACCATGCATCGATCACATGCACCCTTAGCCAAAACCAAAAATGCTCCAAATGTGCAAGTGATCATCATTACCATTTCCATCACTAAACCTATATTCTCGAAATCAATAAGAATCATTTCTTAAATCATCACCATCTATTATCCTTAAAATTGATATGGATTAAATCATTAACCTGTCACTGTAACCTCAAGCTAAAAACAATTATTAACCGAACTAGATCAACATCTTCCATCTCCAAAGAAATTCTCCCCTAAAAAATTCTCATATCAGTAACTTAACTCAGATCAATCCTATTTTAATTCAGCCATTCAACTCTGCAATTCTAAAACCTTAACCCAGATATAAATCATTTCCTGAAATCCTCAAGATCGATGAACTCAAATCTAAAACATTCGCCTTATAAAACTTGTAAATTCTAAAACCCCAAATGTTATCAAATTGCTTATCGAGGTCGGCAAGATCAAAAACTTTTAATCTAAGTAATCCCTTAATTGCTTGTTGAACCTACCAGCTTAAATCTCATAACTTATTTTCTAAAAACTATGGGGCCTCAAACCTTAGATGAACTCCTCATAAATCTAACCTTGAAATTCGTTGAACTTACAACCTCCTACCCCAAAGACTCATTACCTAAATTCTACGGAACCTAAATCCTCAATTATCCTAAGCAATTAAAAACTATTCCCCTCCTTAGCAGCAACTTGAGTACCTAATCCAAAGAGTTCACCCAGACCCTGATGTTCAAGCCATGATATTAAAACAACCAATCACCAAGAGTTCAGGCCTACTATACCAATGTTTAAGCCTAACAATGGCCTTCTCAGTCGTACCATCTTCCTGTCATAACATAACCCTTAACCCGCCTTTCAATTTCGAACAAAACAAAATAAAATAAAATTCCATAAATAAAATAACATACGACAAAATGGATAAAACTAATGAAGTAGTTCACAATAAAATAAATAAAACAATAAAATAATCTGCCATAAAATAAAACAATTAAATTAAAATGACATACAATAAAATAAATAAACAACAAAATTATTATACAATAAAATAAATAAACACCAAAATTATTATACAATAAAATAAATAAACAACAGAATTATTATACAATAAAATAAATAAGCAACAAAATTATTATACAATAAAATAAATAAAGCCAATAAAACCATACTCAATCAAAGGTAAACACTAATTAAAGCGATAAATAAAATAATTCAAATAACATCAATTAACATAAAATAACATAGCAATAAACTCATAATATAAAATAAATAACTTAACTTACATCACTTAAACAAAAAATTTTATTATTTTAAAATAATAATAAAAATAATTTTCTGGTACTATCCTAAGGGACATGTGGTTTTACCCATAGCCGAACTGCTCTGATACCACCTGTGGCGCCCCCAATCCCCCTTACATAAATACACAGGGATCGAGACGCCAGGATGGTGACAACACGGTCACACATCCCAACGAAGTGCCAGTGTGTGTGTACATGCAACAGTGTACAAATAAAATAACGCAGCGGATAGTCAACTAAGTACCAGAATTTATTTACAATCAAACATCAGTAAAGATTTAAATAGCAGTTATACAGTCATCCATAAAATATATTAGAATAGTTTCAAATAAACAAACGAGTGATCCCAGATCACTCCTCAGGCGAAGCCGTCTCCTCAGCCTCGCCCTCCTCCTCCTCATCTGCATCAAAATCTGCGTTACCACAAAATGGTATCGCAGGTAAGTATGACCCAAAATAACAACGTAATATAAAATGTATTAAATGCAACTAACATGCATGCACATGAAAAATATGTATTTTTCCACAAGACATCATTTTTCCCGAAAATGATAATTTTCCAACACACGCCAAAATCCCATTTTGGCCCAAAATATCCGTAAAACATTTTCCCAGAAAATGATTTACCCAGAAAACCAACTCGCACTATTTTTCCAGAAAATAGTGCACTAATTCCAAATGCACCATGCATTAATTCCATATGCACCATGGCCTCCCCTATGGACCATCCGCACGTCCTGGCTTCGTAGCGGTGCTCAGTTCCGCGCCCAGCGTGTACATGGCCAAGCACCCACACTACGCAACGAGCGATGCCCAGTTCCGTGCCCAGCGCGTACGTGGCCAGACATCCTCTAGTCCCCGCCAGCAGAAGGACCACGGTGTCGGCACGAGACCATCTCGTCCGATCCCATTGTCGCCCGGCGACAATCCAGGGGACGTTACTCAGTATATTCCGCTCCCGAGTAACAAGAGGAGCTCCACCGAGTTAATGCCCCATCTCGGCTTGGAGTCGTGATACACACGCACCCAAAATCCATTCTCACATGAAAACCCAGTTTTCATAAACACATGAGCATGAATGCAATATACGAAAACCCAGTTTTCTTTACAAACATGATCATGCATGAAATAATGATATGAACATGCACCAACACTGATCCAACATCCATCCAGAACCAATCCCAACAAATCCAATCAAAACAACTCATCAACAACCAAACCAAATAAACCAAACCAACCAAACAACTCCAATCACAAATCCATCCGACCCCCGAACTCCTCGGACTCAGTCCGGCATGCCAAAAATACAGTGAAATGGGTTAGTGCAAAAATATATTTAAATTACGAAAGTTCTTTGGAGAAATACTTACAATGCTATATAATAATTTTCTGAGGATCACGGGTGCGCTCGAAGTGGAAAAATAGCTATCGAACAGTGTAAAATACACTGTGGCCGTGGGTCATAGATACCCACTTTTCAACGGAGACAAACGAAGACCCAAAAATGATAGGGTAGGGCCTAAGGAGGTCGGTTAAGCTAGTGATGGTGGAGGTTGGCCGTGGGTGGCGGCGCAATGGGCGGTAGAAGACCAAAATACCCAAATCGAAAATGTAGATGGTGGAGCTTCACCGGTGGCAGATCGGAGCTGGGGTTGGGTCCAATGGGTTGCTAAGAGGTCGAGGATGAAGTGGTGTGAAGATGGTGGCCAATGGTGGTGGTTAACGGCGGCGCGGATGGAGGTGAGGTTGGTGGGGTGAGGTCGCCGGCGGCAGGGGAACACAATGGGGTGGGCGGTGAAGGCCACCGCTAGCTCTCAGCGGCGCTGGCGTTGAAGGCGACGGACAGAAGAGAGAGGGAGAGGGCTGGGTCGTGCGCACGGAGAGGGGGAAAAATAAGGAAGAAAAAAGAAAAGAAAGAAAAGAAAATGAGAGGAAAGAAAAATGGAAGGGAAAGAAATGAGGTCCAATCCTCATAACTTGGGTCATAAAAGTGATCGAACGGAGATGATTTTAAAACCATAAGTTAAATAAAATAATTTAAACGTAATGGTAAAGTCAAATTGAAATAATTAAATCCCACAGTAATTAATTAAATATGAAAAACAATTTAAATGCACCTTAATAAATAAATACTAAGAAAGCACATAAAAATTAATTTTCTCCAATTAAAAAATCCTAAAAATAATCCAATTAAAATCCAATAATTTTAAAACAAGAGAATAATTTTTGAATAAAATAAAAATAATACTTCAATAAAAATACACTAAAATACGGGGTGTTACAAAAAAGAAAAGTGAAGGGAAAGAAATGAGGTCCAATCCTCACATCTTGGGTCACAAAAATGATCCAACGAAAATAATTTCAAAACAGCAAGTTAAATAAAATAATTTAAACATAATGATAAAATGAAAATAAATTAATTGAATCCAACAATATATTAATTTAAAATGAAGGACAATTTAAATGCATAACAATAATTAGTATTAAGGAAACATATGAAATTAATTTTCACAAATTAAAAATTACAAAAATAAACCAACTAAAAATCCGACAATTTTAAAACAAGAGAATAATTTTTTTGAATTAATAAAAATAATATTTCAATAAAAATACACTAAAATATGGGATGTAACACATGTTATCAAAATATCAGAGCGAAAGTTCAAAATATTCATAATCAAAATCTCTTTGGTATAGCATAAACGGAAACATAACATTTTATCTTATCATATCAAAATAGAGACCATGTTTAACCCTCATGGTAGGATTGTTTAAACCCCGACAGCCAACCAAGCAGAAACAGAATGTGAATCTTCCCTTTATTATTCTTGGAACCCTGAGTGTGCACACAGGAAATATCACACAAAAAACCACTTTACTTCCAAAGTGGGTGCACCGAAAACAGAAAAGTTGGTACTAACTCGAATAGAGACCACAATTTTATACCCGTGACAAGGTTAGAACGGAACAGAAACAAAAACAAAATGTTAACCTAGACGTTTTAGAAATCATATCATATCAGAGTACAGAACATCTTTAGAACAAAACTAAATCAGATCACAAAAACATAATTTATGCATAAAATTTCATATTCGCTCTCTTTTGCACAGTTCAGAAATAAAATGTCAAAATAGCTCATGTCTACATCAGTCATACTAGAAAATACTTTATTCTTATACAGAATTTCATGAGTAATGCAGAATAAATAATTGAGGTCGTTTCAAATTTGTTTTCATAACAAAATGTGCATATTTTCTAAAAATCAACCTCAGCCCATTTTAGTTTTACACAAAATCTAGCATAGGATCCCCGCTTACCTGAAAGTGTATAGGATCACATAAGATCACATCTGAAAGTGTATAACAGATAATAAATGGCTTTTCCTTGAGTTTTGGCCCTTGGCTCCATCCTTTAAAAATAATTCAACTTATCAAAAATTTCTCGGCATATAAAAAGATTTTTTTAACCTAATTATCAAACCTATTGAAAAATCATATTCCACCAAAAAATAATAATAATTTAGGCCCGTAGTCTATTCTAAAAAGTAATGCTCAAAAATTTAACTATGCTCTCCATACATATAAATCCATAAACAAAAATCTTAGAAAACGGCTTGTTGCTAGACCTGGGTGTTATGTCACATATGATTAAACCATAGGTTACACAGATTATGGGCTATCCATGTATGATCTTAATGAATAATAAAAACCTCATCTTAGCCTAGCTAAGACGACATTTATATTTATGTCAACCATCTCAATATGATACATAAGCATCAAAGCACACAACTTCGCATCTCTGCTCACTACCTAAGTATCAAAGGTGATCACTCCTACGAGTGAATTTATCTAAACCTGTCAATATAGCTTTTTTTACCATAATCTCCAAATTCATTGTTAATGTGTGTGCTCAATAAATGCTCTGAGTCATGCTATATGATCATAAAACATATGACCATCATGTGGAGACTAGCAATACCATGAGGGAGAGAAATCATATGATCAACTACAAATAATTAAACCACAAATTTCAAGTGGTGTTTTAAGACCATTTGTCTCCATACGCAATCTCATATGCACTAACCTTCCAAAAAAAAAAAACTATGCGCTTACCAAGAGACTTTGCTTTTACGCATTTAGAACCTTTGCACAACCATAAAGTCAGCGAATCATCGCGAATCTCATTTTAAGGTCAAACACACAATAAAAACCTTAGATCTTAGTCAGTAAGTCCAATTGCGAGTTTTATGAATCTGCAAGGTGACCGTAGATATCATTAAGCAAACTCAATTTGCAACTTTAGGGTTTCAAATGAATATATTGTACTCACAACATGTGGGATAACCAAACTTTATTTTTCACTGAGGGTAAAGTGATTAGTGTTACGCCCCATACCCGGATGGGTTGGAGAGTTACTACCTTTCACTTAAAATCATATGTCACAGTACAAGTATGGACTCCAAATTCACAATGACAAATAGATCTGATTGTTTTAAAAGTGCTCCAAATAATTAACTAGGAACACTAATGTAACGTCCTTCCTTGTGGTGGGATTTTTTAGAAAATGAGACGGGAATTACTGATTGTTTTAAAACTTCTACTTCCATACCCAAGGTGCAAGACTCTACGTTATGAAATAAAATATGTTTGAGAATAAAAGAGGTTTACAGTGGAAAACATCAGACTTAAAATAAAAAGGCCTCTCATATATTTAAAACTCTCATGCCTAGACTTCTGTGCTCCTTCCCTTAGGCCGTGTCCATCCTGATGCGTTCTGCTCATTTAGTTCCTAAAGGGGTGGGGCATACATAAAAACTAAAATGAGTCGAATACTTAGGAAACATTACTTCATACAATAAAATTAAACATAGGTTTTCATTCATGCATTCATCACTCCATACTTACTATACGTACATAAGACATGCATTCATTTAAAACATTATGAAGTGAGGTTTTTCTTAAATAGATTTTCTTTTCATAAAACATTTCTCCCACTATGTGCCTTCAATTCTTAAATAACTCAATGTATACATACATTCTCTTATCACTTTCGTTTGGCTAGTACATACTGTTACTTCCCATGTGTGAGGGTTAGTGATCTTCCTTTGGACCTAGATTCTGCCAGTGACCACAGATTGGGAATCCCTTTCAGTCAGGGGGCAGCACTGGGTGCATTACTAGTACTACTTACTCGGCATTGCAATCTGCCCATTCATTTGGCACCTATTCATTCAGTCATGGCCGTTACGTATTTTCATACATTAAAACATTCATTCATTCAGTCATTTCTTTCATTCATTCCTTTCAGTCATTTCTTTTCAGTCATTTCAGTCAACAACTCATTCATGGAAAAACGTCATCTAAAAGCATGAGTATAAACATCATCTTTCAAGGCTTCATTTAAACACCAGTTCATGGCATCCTTTTTAAAACTTCATTTAAAAGCATAAAACATAAACCTCAACGTTTCGTTTCATGGAAAATAAAGACAATAAATACTACATATAGTCATCCATTCATATGCATACACTTAATACTTGGGTTGCATAAAAAGGGGCTGCCAAGAAAGGCCATACATACATATACCTTTGAACACTTATACTAAGCATATTTTTCATAAGGCATCATAAAGAGAAACTTTTATTTTCCATTTTCATATCTTTTAGAAAACTCTAAAAGAGTATGAACATAATACTTACATGAACTCCATACTATTCTCATGCCATGCAGTCCTTTCATGTATGTGTCAGATGTCAACCTACATGCATACACATAACTTTAGCGTCATTCTCTATCCAATACATAAGTAACTAAACTAGGAATAGAACTACATTTCACTTGGAACACTCTCATTCTATTCATGGGCTCTTACGTGTCCCTTATTATGCTAAAACCTTCGGGGATCCACTTATGGTCACTATCTCTTCCAAACTCTGTGTTCTACTTCTAACTCTTATCCACTTAAAGTGAACCTCATGATTCACCTTAGGGTTAAGACACTAAGACATTCTTCTTATTCTTCTTATTAACCTCAACCCGATGCATGACTCAGACTAACTAAGCAACGCATCCCAACACTAGACAATACACAAGTCATATCACGCCCCGACTCTCATGTACGGAAACACTGGAATCGTGACATCGGGATGATGACAACACGGGTCACGCATCCCAATGATAAGTGCCAAGTGTGTGTACATACAGAAATTGTATAACAAAAATGCAACCGATAATTCAACTATGCCGACTAAGTACCAGAATTTTTTAATACAAATTCACTTAAAACAAAACGTTTTAAAGAGTAATACAGTTATCCCATAAAAACATAATAATTCCAAAATACATAATTCAACAAGCGGGAAACAAATGTCAAACACGAGCAAGTGATCCCAAATCACTCAGCTGACAGAGTCAAATCTTCAGGTTCAACATCATCATCATCTGCATCAAGATCTGCAATATCATAAAACAGTGCCGCAAGTAAGTAATAATCCAAACAACCCACGAGATAAAAATGCATTAATGCAACCAACAATTATGCATGCTTATGATGAAATATGCATTAGACCCAAAAACATTATTTTCCCTAAAAATGATTATTTTCCAACGTATGCCAAAAATCTCATTTGACCCAAAACAAGCCATGAATAAAATCAACC